>NC_142064.1:256612161-257212161 GCF_059756535.1 Pantherophis guttatus | reverse complement strand
ATGCAGCAGGTTCCAGTGTGTGATAGATTATTGTAAAACCTCTAAAGTAAAATCATATCTAATGAATTAATGAGGCTTTAAGGTCTCTTATTTGGAATTTATCGCAATTGGCCTCAATAAGAATTATTTCTGAGCAGATGGAGATAAATAGAATGAGCAAAATCCAAGCAGCCTCCACTACTTTGTTAAATAAAGTTGGCCATTGGATGGCACTTTGATTGACAGAAATCTTGACTTCTGAGGAGGCTTGTCTTTCTACATTCCCAATTTTCACCCCTGCATCTGATTTGTTCAAAGAGGATGTCCACTGCATGATATCAAAGTCACCAACAGGAACTCCATTTTCATCAAAAGAAATCCCATCTCTGGAAATATTGTGATGTTGGAAGTTTCTCAGGAACTTATGAAGCTGCAGGAAAAAAAAAACATTTCAATTTGAGCCTTTATTCAATATTTTTCTTGCTATTATTCCAGATTAGAGGTACTCTGTATAATTTAACCTCTTCAAATCATCACTACAGTCTGAAACAGATTGATTCATCATTTCATGGGAAGGTTCTTTCATTCTCCTGTATTTTACAGTTCTTTTTCAAATATTTATAGAATAGAATAGAATAGAATAGAATAGAATAGAATAGAATAGAGAAGAGAAGAGAAGAGAAGAGAAGAGAAGAGAAGAGAAGAGAAGAGAAGAGAAGAGAAGAGAAGAGAAGAGTTGAAAGTGATCTTGGAGGTCTTCTTGTCCATCCCCTGCTTTGGCAGAAATCCCTACACCACTTCAGACAAATGGCTATCCAACATCTTCTTAAAAACGTCCAGTGTTGGAACATTCACAGCTTCTGGAGGCAAGTTGTTCCACTGATTAATTGTTCTAACTGTCAGGAAATTTCTCCTTAGTTCTAGGTTGTATCTCTCCTTGATTAGTTTCCACTCATTGCTTCTTGTCCTACCCTCAGGTGCTTTGGAGAATAGCTTGACTCCCTCTTCTTTGTGGCAGCCCCTGAGATATTGGAACACTGCTATCATGTCTCTCCTAGTCCTTCTTTTCATTAAACTAGACATATTCAGTTCCTGCAACCGTTCTTCATATGTTTTAGCTCCAGTCCTCTAATCATCTTTGTTGCTCTTCTCTGCCCTCTTTCTAGAGTCTCAACATCTTTTTTTACATCGTGGCAACCAAAACTGGATGCAGTATTCCAAGTGTAACCTTACCAAGGAATTATAAAGAGTTATTAACACTTCCCGTGATCTTGATTCTATCCCTCTGTTTATGCAGCCCACAACTGTGTTGGCTTTTTAGGCAGCTACTGCACACTGCTGGCTCATATTTAAATGGTTATCCACTAGGACTCCAAGATCCCCCTCACAGTTACTACTATTGAGCAAGGTACCACATATACTGTACCTGTCACTTTGTTTTTCTTGCCTAAATGTAGAACCTTACTTTTTTCTCCATTGAATTTCATTTTGTTAGATAGCGCCCAATATTCAAGTCTGTCAGAATCCTTCTGTATCTTAAGCCTATCTTCTGTAGTGTTGGCTATTCCTACCAGCTTGGTGTCATCAGCAAATCTGATGAGTTCCCCATCTATCCCGTCATCCAAGTAATTCATTATCTCACATTCTTGAAAACATGGAATAGATAACACCACCACCATCAGGTGGCTTTGTAACTGGATAACAAATTATATTCAACATGTAGTCCTCTGGGGAACCTCATCCACATGGAGGAAAGTAAGCAACAGGGAACCCCAAGTTTCCATTTTAGGCCCAGCACTCTTCAATATCTTCAAAAAAGATCTAGGTGAGGGAATTGAGGGGTAACTGATCAAATTTGCAGATGACAATAAGCTGGCAGGAATAGCCAACACCCCAAAAGACAAGCTCACGATCCAAAAAGATCTTCACAAATTGAACATGGGCCCCTACCTAACAAAATGAAATTCAGCATAGATAAAAGTAAGGTTTTACACTTAGGCAAAAAAAACCAACAG
Organism: Pantherophis guttatus; assembly: GCF_059756535.1. Lineage (NCBI taxonomy): Eukaryota > Metazoa > Chordata > Lepidosauria > Squamata > Colubridae > Pantherophis > Pantherophis guttatus. Next base: position 257,210,167 of record NC_142064.1, on the reverse strand, counting down.
TGTAGGTACAGACTAAGTGAAATTTGGCTTAATGCCAGTAACTGTGAGAAGGATCTTGGAGTCCTAGTAAACAATCACTTAAATATGAGCCAACAATGTGTGGCAGCAGACAAAAATGCCAATGCAATCCTAGGCTTTGTTAATAAAGGGATAGAATCAAGGTCACATGAAAGTCTTATATTACAAACCCTTAGTAAGACCATATTTAGAATACTGCATCCAGTTCTGGACAACACAATATAAAAAAGATATTGAAACACTGGAAAGACTGTAGAGATGAGCAAGAAAAATGATTAGGGGGCTGGAGGCTAAAACATGCCAAGAACAGTTACAGCAGGGGTAAAATCCTACTGGTTCGGACCGGTTTGGGAGAACCGGTACGGATGATTGGCATCAGTTCACTGAACCATAGCAATCATCCCTGGTTGCCCACTTGCCTCTTCCGGCTCACTTGCTACTTCTAGCTGTTGGGCCCACCCTCCCACTCCCACCCTCCCACTCCCACCCTCCCACTCCCACCCTATATAAGTTCCCTTTGCCATGTGGCCCAGCAGCTTGCCTCAACAGTTGCCTCACCTGCTCAGCTCACCAAAGGTAACCAATGCATGCCGCCTGCTTGCCCTTAGAATTGGGTTGGGTGCCGTGGCCCGGGCCCAGGCCCAGGGACATGCGATTCCCTGAGGTCCTTCACCTGCCACCCACTCACTGCCCACCTCGACCGGTTCAGGTAATTCACCATTCCCTGGCTCTGGCCTTGCCATAGAGCCACCACCTGCTTGCCACCTGCCTCGACCAGGTCAGGGAATGCATCATTTCCTGGCTCTGGCCTTGTCCTGGAGCTGCCACCCACTTGCCAGCCACTTCCCACTCTCCCTTTGCCACGTTATGCATCCTTAATTTCCTTGTGAGGGATCTCACGAAGATCGATGGTTCATTGAGGGTGCTTCCAAGAAAAGTCAGCATGCAAGGATGCAATCAAGTTAAATATTTATTTAGGAATAAAATAGGTAAAATGAGTTCCCAGGCATGGAGGCATCCATGCCTGGATTGAGCCCATGGGTCAGTCCCATAGGAGAGTAGAACAAGAGCGGGGGGGGAGCAGCCCCTGTGCAGGGGTTCTTATAGGGGTCCCTGGCCTCTCCCTTACTTATGTGTGTGGGGGACCAGAGGGCCATTAGCTTTCCCCAATGGGGCTGCAGTGGCTGGAGCCCCCTTGACCCACCAGTGGGATCAGAGGTGCCTCTTTGCTCCCATCTGGTGGTCTTTGAAGAAACTGCCATGGCTGGCACAAAACACCTAACATTCCTCTCATGGCTGGCTGCCAGGGAAGGCAAGTCAGGGCTGAGACATCGCTGCTGGGCTGAATGTCAGCCCGCATCTCACCCCCCTTGTTGCGAGATGCCTGCAGCTGCAGCCTCTTTTTTTTTTTGGTGCGCCTGGAGGTGCTTTTTGTGGTGAAAGATACAGCGGCTGCAGGCTTCTTGTAGCAAAAATTACCAGAGCCGCTCCCCTTCTTAAACACGTCGCTGCCATCACCGCTCTGTTCCATATGCTGGGTGCGCATGCACACATCATTTACCGTATTTTTCGGAGTATAAGACACACCTTTTTACCCCCAAAAAGGGGTTGAAAAATTAGGTGCGTCTTATACACCGAATGTAGCCCTGCCCACCCACTGGCCCCCACCCTTGCAGCAGTTACCTCCTTCCAAGCAAACAGCAAGAAAAAACAGCTCCTTTCAGCTTCAGCATAGAATAATTAAGTTGATTAGATCGGCCTCCCGACTCTCAGCTGATTTGCTCTCAGCTGTTTTGCGCAGGGCTCTGCTGCTTGCTGCAAAGAGCTAAATTGCTGGAGCAGATTTTTTTTCCTTGTGCTAATGAAGCTATGCTGAAAACGAAAATGAAAGTAAAGCAGGCTGTTTGCTTTTTGCTGCAGTGAGGCAAAATTAGGCAGAGACAGAGGGAGATTTCTTTTTCTTCTTTTTCCTCACCAAAAAAGGTTGGTACAAACAATGGGCAGAAGAGGAGAGTTCAAGATTTTAAATACAAAAGAAAAAAAGGAGAACCAAAAAGGCAAAAATATAAATGGGAAGGGAGAAAAAGAAAAAGAAATGAAAGAGAAAAATGCTATACATATTTAGAATTCAAATATGAATAATAGTAAGAAATAAATGGGAAATCATGATTGTAAAAATGAAATGAATAATAATTGGAATATTTGTCTTTGTATTTTTGAAATCTAGACAATGATAAGTTTTTATTTTTTTATTCTTTTTTTAGAAATATGAATAAATATAAACTGTAACAATTGAAATACCTTTAATGGTATACGGTGGTAAAGTAAAAAAGGATTAAATTGTAGCTTGGATAACAGCTAAAACATTTTTAAATTTAATTAGGAAAATTGTAATGATTGATTTTTAATTATATATTGTGATGAAAGTAGAAATGATTAAGTTGTGATTTGGAGGATTATATGGGCAAAACTATATGGATTATTGGGAGAGTTTAAGATGTGAAAATGAGTAACATAAGAGGGGAAATTATTTGGTTTATTATTATTGGTAAAATAATTAATTGATTTGTAAGAAATTGGATTGCATGGAAATAATTGGCATATTCATGTTCATTAATTAATTATACAAAAAATATAGTTATATAACTAATTGATTTATATTAAAATTTTGAATTTGTATTAAACAATTGTAATATTACATAATTAACCAATGTGAGGAAGGATATAAAAATAGAAGACAATGGGAAGGGGTAATAATATAGAATAGAAGGGAAAAATTGAATTTGATTAAGATTAGAGATAAGGATGAAGGGTAATATTGGTTTTTTAAAAAATGAGGAATAAATATGGCAAAAAGGAAACAAAAATTGTAAATTTAATTGAAATGACTAAACACTGTTTAAATTTGTGAACCAGCCAAATGCTCTGTTCAAAGAAAATACATTGTATGTTTATATGTGTGTTTGTCTAAAAAATAAAAAATTAAAAAAAAAACCTTTTCAAAAAAACCAAAAAACCAAAAAAGGTAGGTGTGTCTTATACTCTGGTGCGTCTTAAAATACGGTACTTATTCATTCATCATTTATCAGCGGCAGCAGGGAACGGTGTGCGCATGTGCATGGAACAGGGTGGCAATGGCGGCAGCACTTTTAAGAAGGGGAGCAGCTTCCTGTAACTTTCGCTACAACAAGCCTTCAGCTGCTGCATCTTTGTCTGAAATGGTGCAGGGTCTCCTGCTCGATTTGTGGGTTGGACTAGAAAAACCTCTGAAGTCCTTTCAAACTCTTATTAGTCTATGTTTTATGTTCTATGTTTTGCTGCTTCACCATCACAGTCCCCTCTGAGGCAAGACCATTTGCAGATATGGGAAAACATGTAATGGGAGAAGATGGAGAATACAATTTTGCCCTCAGACCTGATCAAGATGAAGCTAGCGGAGTTTATCTAGCAAAATTCAATCTTAATCCAGAACAAACAATCCAGCTGAACTCCTTAGCTTGGAGATCATTATGTGATCACAATAAAGGGTTGAGGATTGCTGGAATATTCTGATGCTTGTTTAGTTTTGAAAATTATGTTGTCACCATAGAGCTAATTCTGTCACATAAGCATCCCAAACTAGCACAGGTTGTTTAACTTTGGAAGTTATCATCTCTTTCTAATTCACTGTCAGGGTTCCAAGTAATACGCCCATAGCAAACAAGACTCTGAGGCAAGCAGGTTCCTCAAATGTCAGTTTTATTGGACATATCATATAGGCTCAGGCTGGTGAAAACTGACTCTAAATGTTCATTAAAATGTGGAAAGGGAATACTTTTCAATATAATAGTGGGAAAATTAAAAGTTAGAAAGGGGAATAGATATAATATTTTGGGCAGGATATTCATCTTTATCGATGCTGTCCTGCCCAAAAGTGATAATTGCGGTTTCCCCCATTTTTCCAAATCCTGTTTTATTTTTTGAACCAGAGGTATATAGTTGTCTTCTTTTAGAGCTGAGCATCTCACTGATATCCATATCCCTAAATATTTAATTTTTTTAACTATTTGTAGGTCTGATTCCTTTTCTAATTCTTTCTTCTGAGTTTCTGTTAAATTTTTAATCAGCATTTTAGTTTTCCCTTTATTCAATTTAAATCCAGCTACCTCCCCATTACTTCCTATTTCCCCCAGTAATCTCGGGCCCGTTTCTTATTATTCAGAAAGTTTTAGAGTGTGCCAAAATGAACAAATTAACATTAGAACTAAATGAAAAAGAGGACTCAGAATACTATATGGTGTGGGATGATTGGTACAAGTGGATTGATAAACAAACAAAAAATAGGTGAATGTTAATACAAATTTTAAAATATATATATATATGTATCTGGAACTAAACATAAAGGAAGAATTGATCTAACCTGTGTGGAAAAGTAGCACTGTCTGACTGATTGTATTGTATTGTATTATAATAAATTTCAATAAATTAACAAAGAAAAAGAAAGGGGACAGAAACTAGAGAGAGGGGGATTAACAGAATACACATCTTTATATAATAAGGTGAAGTAATAATAAGAGGGGAAATCAGAACAAGAACAATGGTAGTATTCAAAATATTTGAATAATATGGTGATTGGCATAAAAATAACATATTGAAGGGAGACTTCCAGTTTGATGTTGCGGTAAGACAGTCGGGGAAATAGCGGGCTCTGATGAGCCCCACAAAAACCTCGGCTGCCGATGGGTCTTCGGACCAGAATCGTCCTGCAGGGACAGGGATGGAAGAGAGGTGCTGTGGACACCCAGAGGAATGGGCAAGTTCCTCGGAGGTTGGAGGGAGCTCTCTGTGAGTCGGTGGAGGGGGTGGCAGCCATGGTGGCTGCCACGAAGCTGGGACAAACCGGGCAAGCGATGTGCAGGAGGAAAGCGGAAAAGAGTGATGCCTTTTGAAGCCTGGTGAATATCAACCAACCCAGGCTTGAAACAACGTTTGGAGTAATGGCTTTTTAATTTGAAAGACCCCTAGCTTTAAATTAGCTGCTGCGGAGCTAAGCAGCATAGAAGATTTTAAGATGAAATTTGCAAAAGAAAAGAAAAAGACCCAATTGAAAATTGATATTTGAATATACTAAACTTGTAAAATAAACATTGAGACTTGGTTCAAAATTGAACAACTTTAAATTTGACTTAGACTTTTAAAGACAAGAAGATAAAGAAGAATTACTACTTTTAAACATAGAAGAAGGAGAGAATTGGGCTGGAATGTTATATAATTGAAACAAAATGGCGATTTGCATGACTAAAGGAATTTGTGGATTGTAGAGGGACACCTTCTGGTTCAAAAAGAAACACTATAACTGACTTTTTGTTTGGGAATATTGCGAATACTTCAGATAACAACCGTGGGATTTTTGAAATGGAACTGTTTCTTCTTTGTCTGTAGACAATTTGACTTTGTTGAAAAAAAGAGAAAGTATGATGGAACTCTTATAATTGGACTAATTGGCGCAGGAACAAAAGAAGTTAAATGGCGCAGGAACAAAAGAAGAAAATTGAAGTGACTTGTTTGAAATAGAAGTAAGAAAAAGAATTAAATTGATATATGGAGAATTAAAATGTGAACATTGAAACTGAAATGGAATATATGTTACAGACAAGGAAAGGAGGAATGATATATACAAGGCTGGAAAAAAGAAGATAGAAACAATGTGATTTAAAAGAAAGCAATGTATAGATGGACAGTAATAATAAAAAGGATGTTTCTCTAGATTAATAAAATGAATATGAATATGAGAAGAATATGATATAATATGTAAAAAGCTGAAATAAAGAAAAAAGTAAGAATATGTGAGGAATAGAATACATTAACAGAAATTTACTAACCTATATAAGGAAGTGTTTGGAGTAAGAACTAAGCCTCAATGTTAAATTGTTATAAAGTTGATAATGACAATGTGATTGAATATTAACAAGTAATGTATTGATGGATGGTAAAATTAAAAAAAGGGGTGATTATGCTGGGATAAGCAGCAAACTAAGGTGATTATGCTGGGACAGACAGCAAAATTTAGAGAAGTATACTGGATATAATAGTAAAATATTAAGAAAATTATGCTGGGTTTGACAGCAACACAAGATGATTATACTGGGAATAACAGTAAAGACAAAAACAATTATGCTGGGATTGACAGCAAAATGATGATTATACTGGGAATAACAGTAAAACCTAAGAAGACTATGCTGAGATTAACAGCCAAAAGAGGATGATTAAGAGGAAGATTATATACTGGAATAAACTTTTAGAAATAAAGATGACAATGCTGGAATTGATACTAATAAGGAAATGATTATGTTATGATTAAAAGGGTTAAGCTGAGATAAATAGTTGAATGAAGATGATAAATGCCAACAGTTAAAATATTGTGTAAATATTTTGTTGATCTATAAGATATATCCATCAATGTTAAAAGGGAAAGAAATTGAAATGATATTGAATTAAGGATTTTAAGATTAGGGTAATGGGTTTTAAGAATCTTTTCTTTTTTTAGATAGAATTTAGGGCAATAATGTTAGAGAAAATTAAGTTGTGTTATTTGGAAATTAAGATTTGTGGTGAAATAATAGAAGGTAATTGATTTGTGTAAAAAAAAATAAGTTAGGAAGAAATTTCTTTTCTTTCTTCTTCTTCTTTTTTATTAATTAGCAGGGATTTGGAAAAAGCTTTTGATAAAGAGGAATTGGTAATTGTACCTACTTATGACTGGATCAATGGCTCGTTCTGAAAAGATTTTTGTATGTTTATGTGTTTTTTTAAAAAAATTGTTAAAAAAATAACATATTGAAATATTGAATAATTAAATAATGGAGGATTATAGTTGAGCATAAATATTTGTATTACTATTAGAACCATATAAGTCTATAATATAAAAGCCTGTTAAAACCATAAAAGCCTGTTAATTATAACAAATATAATTATTAATATTTTATTTGCAGTAAAAGGAATGACACTCAGAATATGGTGATTGGCATAAAAATAACATATTGAAATCTTTATCTTTATCTTTTATTAGATTTGTATACCGTCCTTCTCCTTTCGGACTCAGGGCAGTGAACAGCCAAAATAAAAACATTTGTACACAAAAGTTAAAATAATTTTTATACCGGAACACTGGCAGCCACAGCCACTCGGTCTTGGAAGGGTTGAGTTGAAGCCTGTTTCTCCCCATCCAGACCCACCCAGCCTCCAGACGCTGAGACATCACTTCCAAGGCATCATTGGGATGCTCTGGGGTGGAGATGTACAGCTGAGTGTTATCAGCGTACTGATGGAACTCCACCCCAAAACCACGGATCATCTCACCCGGTGGCTTCACATAAAGGTTGAACAGGAGGGGCGAGAGGATTGACCCTTGTGGCACACCACAAACAAGGTGCCTCGGGGTCGACCGCTGCCCCCTGTCAACACAGATTGTGACCGGTTGGAGAGATAAGAGGAGAACCACCACAAAACGGTGCCCCCCACCCCCAATCCCTCCAACCGGTGCAACATGATATCATGGTCGATGGTATCAAAAACCACTGAGAGATCTAACAGGACCAGGATAGAGGAATAACCCCTACCCCGAGCCCTCCAGAGATCATCCACCAACGCGACCAATGCCGTTTCCGTGCTGTACCCAGGCCTGAAACCGGACTGGAGTGGGTCCAAATAGACAGCTTCATCCAGGTATTGGGGAAGCTGCCGCGCCACCACACTCTCAACAACCTTCGCAATAAAACGAAGGTTGGAGACTGGACAATAGTTAGCCAAAAGAGCCAGATCCAGAGAGGGCTTCTTGAGGAGGGCCCTCACCACCGCCTCTTTCAAGGCTGTCGGCAGGACACCCTCACTCAAAGAAGCATTAATAATCCCCTGGAGCCAGCCTTGTGTAACCTTCCGGGAAGCCAGCACCAACCAGGAGAGACACAGATCCAATAAACATGTGGTCACATTCAGCCATCCCAAGATCCTGTCCATGTCCTCAGAAGCCACAAGATCAAACTCCTCCCAGATAACACTCTCAAGACCTGCCTCAGTCATTTCATCTGAACTAACCCAGTCAGCGTCCAAGTCTTCCCAAATCTGAGTTATTTTATCATACAGATATTGTACAAATTCCTCAGCTCAGTCCTGCAAGGGGTCATCCCGCGCTCCCAGATGGAGGAGGGAGTGGGTCACCCTAAACAGGGTGGCTGGGTGATTATCTGATGATGCAATAAGAGTGGCAAAATAGCTACATTTCGCCGCTTTTATTGCCACTAGATAGGTCTTAATATGGGACCTTACTAGTGTCAAGTCAGATTCGGACCGGCTGGCCCTCCAAACTCTCTCTAGGCATCTTTTCCGGCGCTTCATCTCCCTCAGCTCCTCGGAGAACCAAGGAGCTAAGTGAGTTCGGTGCCGGGTCAGAGGCCGCAAAGGCACGACACAGTCCAAAGCCCCGGTGGCCGCACCATCCCAGGCAGCCAGAAGGTCCTCAGCCGAGTCGTGAGCCACAGTCTCAGGAAATGGCCCAACCTCCATCTGGAACCTGTCAGGATCCATCAGGCGCCTGGGGCGGAACCATCTGGTTGGTTCTGCCTCCCTGCGACGGGGTGTAGCAGTCAGAAAGTCAAGCCGAAGGAGCGAGTGGTCAGACCATGACAAGGGTTCAATGTCTATATCCCCTATATCAAGGCCACTCGACCACTGAGCAGAGATAAAAACTAAGTCCAGAGTGTGTCCACCTATGTGAGTAGGGTCATGAATTACTTGAGTCAGGTCCATGGCCGTCATGGAAGCCATGAACTCCTGAGCTACCTCAGACATTTCACCGATGGATGGCAGGTTAAAATCCCCCATGACCAAAAGTCTGGGGGTATCAACCGCGAACCTCGGCTATGATGTTGAGGAGCTCGGGCAGTGTCGTTGCCATGTGGCAGGGAGCCAGGTACATGACCAACAGACCCATCTGCACCCCACGACCCCACTTCACAAGAAGGGACTCACATCCGGCTATCTGAGGTACAGTGGCCTCCCTCGGATCAAGACCTTCATATATAATAACCGCTACCCCCCCGCCCCTGCCCTGAGCTCTCGGCTGATGAAATGCGCGGAAGCCTGGTGGGCACATATCCACAAGGAGAACCCCCCCTTCATGGCCCAACCAGGTCTCTGTAATGCCTGCCAGGTCCGCTCCCCCCTCCTGAAGAAGGTCACAAATGCAGGGGGCCTTATTTACTATGGACCTGGCATTGCATAACAGCAGCCGGAGACTCGGGCCCTGAGATTCTAAGCAACCTGGGGAATGGGAAGAGCTAAGGGGACCAGGGCATGCAATCGCTTGAAGATAGCGAGTGTGTGCCCCCACCACACGATATGGAATAACTAATAATTTAAGAATATAATTCAACAAAAATATGTTTACTATTACCAGAACTATATAAGCTTGTCAACTGTAGTAAATATGATGAATATCATTTTATTTGTACCAAAATGTAAGTCACTTAGGTGCCACACTGTTCACACATTGATATGTTTGTAAAAAACCTTTTTAAAAAACAGTGGGAATGTCCTTGGTTCCCAGGAGAAAGTATTTTGTTTTGGCTACAAAACTCCAGCTATCTCTATTCCCCCCTCCCTCTCTACCTCTCAGCTCCAATGTGGTAACACTGAAGCCTTCAACATGGCCTCGATCAGATAAGTTTCAGGGTTGACATTCATTCTCAAATACTGCAGCTGCTCTTTGGAATATCTCACCCCTTTCTACATCTAATTTAATATTGAGGAATTGGAAGGGGAGAATAAGTGGAACCTCAAAGGAGAAGACTTACCTGCCATGGCTGTACAATCTGGGGTGGTTGATGATCTCCAACTTGCATTCTCCTCTTCCTCCGTTGGGAGGAAGAGGCAGCACTGAGGACCCAGGCCACAATTTGAATTATTTGGGAAATACTGGAGGAATCCTGAGACAGGATTCTTGCAATCACATCATGGGGTGGGAATTCCCAATTCTCTTTTTCTCTGCATTTTTTCCAAACTTTCTTAGATAACACAGGACTTGAATAAGAACATTGGAACGCTTTCTTTCCATCCAATCGGACCATAGATTCAAAAGATTTAATGTCATAATACTGAGTCCTTCTCTTTGTCTGGATGAGGAAGGAAAACAAAGCATTTTTATTTTGGAGATCAACCAAGAGGTCAAAACTACCTACACTTAAAGCTGTCAAAGTTGTTACAATCCACACCCTTCCCACAGTGGATGTATCAATCATTTTTATTATTGTTGCTAAGATTCCTGAGGCCTGAAAATCCAGTTGGCATACTATAATTTTTATTTGACTCTTGATAAGAGAACGGAAATTTTTCCTTTTTTCTTGCATGAGAATTTTTCCAGCACTTGTTGGCACATTTGCTTCTGGGACAAATCCTGAGAGGACAATGCAAATCCCATTTTCTAGAGCAAGAACTTCCAAGCGTCTTTTGAATTTTTGTCCTTTTTCATTGTCCTGAGAAAGGAGGCCGATCCACGTCCATTGGAACTGCAGGAGAAGCTGGATGATTGCTGAGTAAGGAGGTTCTTGGTTTGGGGTCATCCGATATGAAAAAGGAACATGATGATTTTTCTCAGCCATCTGGTTGATGACATTATAGTTAATCTAAGATAAAAGAGAAGGTACTGGTAGTGTAGGAAGTTAGCAGCCATGCCCTCCTAGGAAAATGAGATATTTTAGGAAATATTAAAAGGGAAGAATATTTCTCATAAAAGGGAGGCAGAAACTCAGCCCCCCCCCACCTTTGTCAGTGGGTCATTAAGGCCTGAGCCAGTCTATTCTACATAACAAAGATCTACCTGCTTCAGGCAGAACCATAATAGCAATTCCAAAGCCCTTTCAGTACATCACCATCCAGCAAGGCTCAACCAATCATGGACTCAAAACACAACCTACAGAGTTGCCCTTGTATGGCCCCATGGGAGTCTGACAACCAATCAGAATAAAGCTCAAATTCAAAATCCCAGAGAGGGCATAAAACTCAGTCAATCTCAGCATCTCTTCCCTTTTTTTCTTCACCCAACATCATCAAGGCGTGTGATCCTGTCCACCATTAATACCATCTTTCCAAGTAACTTCCTTGAATCCAGTGTCTTTCCCCCCACCTTGGAACTGAACCCAGAAGGATATTTCTTCCAACAGTAGTTTGGAAAAATTAAAAACAAACAAACAACAAAAAAACCACAGTAGTTTGTGCCAGTTTTAATGATAAGTCAGATGGTAAATCTAAGAGCCTTTCCACACTGCTGAGAGACAATTCAAACGATAACTGCATGAATTTTGCTAATTCCCTTGATGTCCTGTCCTGTTGTCTTGTATGCTCCCTTTGAAACCAGGGAGCTCTGAATTATCTGTACGTTCATTGGAGGTCCTCATAGAGCACACCCTTCTGGTCACATTATAACTCTGTGGGTCACCCATCCACTCAGTCAATTAGTCAATCAGAATAGAGCCGGAAAGTCTTCCAATCCAACTACCTGCTCAAGTAGGAGACCCTAATCTAGGGGTATCAAACTCAAGGCCCGAGGGCTGGATCTGGCCTGCAGGGTGCTTAGATCTGGTCTGTGTGGCCGCCCTTGAAATAGCAAAGGACCAGCCCACAGTGTCTCTGCCAGTGAAAATGGAGTTAGAGAGGGCCGGACATGGCCCTCCTGAGCTCTGTTTTGGCAAGCAGAGGATTGCAGGATGCTTCCCAGCCAAAAATAAAGCTTGTGAGGGCCATGCATGCCCCCTCCGAGCTCTGTTTAAGCTGGCAGAGGGTTGCAAGAGGCCATCCCAGATGAAAATGGAGCTTGGGAGCCCATTTTCGCTGGCAGAGCATTCAGGCCACCACAGGTGCCCCTGACACAAGTGACGTCATGCTGCCCATTCCCACCTTGGCCATGCCTCCGCCCAAAGTCAGACACCACCTGGATGTGGCCCTCAATGAAATCGAGTGACACCCCAGCCCTAGTCCAACCCCCTGCTCAAGCAGCAGACCCAAGACCATTTCACACAAGTGACTGTCCAGTCTCTTCTTAAAAAGCCCCAGTGATGAAGCACCCACAACTTCTGAAGGCAATCTGTTCCAATGATTAATTGTCCTCAAAGCCTTAATTCCAGGTTGCTTCCCTCCTTGATTAGCTTCCATCCATTGCTTCTTGTCTTGCCTTCTGGTGCTTTGGAAAATAAATTGACCTCCTCCTCTTTATGGCAGCCTCACAAATACTGGAATACTGCTATACACTTATGGAATATTTTTTTAAACTGACAAATATATGAATTTGTCATAGATTATTACCGCTTATTTGATTGTTTCGTATGTTGGGCTTAAAATATAACAATATTAAAATATTGTTATATTCCCCCCTCAATAATCCATCGTGACCCCATGAACAATGTTTCTCTAGGCCTTCCTGTCCTCTACCATCCTCTGGAGTCCATTTAAGCTATTCATTCTTTTTTCATATCTTTCTTTTGAATTTTTTACTTCACTCTCAATTTTATAACGAAATGAGGAATTCCTCACTGTGAGAGTTATTAAGAGTTGGAATAGCCTGCCTCCTGGAGCTCTACTGCTGGTTATTTTGAAGGAAAACTTGGACAGAAATTTGTCTGTAATGGTCTGATCATTCCTCCTCTGTGTAAGGAGATGTACTTTTTATTCTATGATTCCACGGAACAAAATCTCTTTTGCATTGGTCACTAAATTTTCAAAATGTTTAAAAGTCACTGATTCAACCCTCATACGTTCTATGACAAAGTCTTACTTTTCAAAAGTCATAATTTTCAAAATTCCCAATGGTCACACCCAGACTTTTTCTACTACCAGAGGCCTGTTGGCCACATGGCCTGAAGCCAAAGTACGTATATTCATAGAATGGTAGACTGCAACCGGTTTAAAAACTGGTTCTGTGAGCTCACACTTTGCATTTGTGTACAGCATTCAAAATACACCAATTTCAAGCTCTAGAACTTACTTACTTACCCAGTAAGTAAAACAGCTGAGGTGCGGAAATCCACCATGCCACGCAAATCAGCTGAGCTGAGAAACACGGAAATATAGGACAGGATAGGGTGGAGGCAGGTAGGTGGGCAGGGACAACTGATTGCTGGAACTACCAGTTTGCTAGAACTGGTCCAAACCAGCGGCACCCCATCACTTTATGTATAGATACATACTTTGTGAATTAACAATTCTTTCATATCTTCTAATATTTACTCTCTGAATTTCAACTTATTGGGAGAAATATATACAAGTACTGCCTGCTAGGCAAATCTGAACAATTTATAACATGGAATTAATTTCAGTTGGCTTTATACCTGTGGAATTTTATAGATGCTCAAGACATTGGAAATGTGATCAAAGAGTTCAGAATCCATCTCTTCAAGAATTGCCAGCAGGTTCTTTTGTCTTCCACATCTGTAGTTTGGGATGTTCTCCTGTCCTGTAGACAGCACATCCAGCATGGCCTCATATGTCATTCTTGCACTGAAAAAGTTCTCATAGATGTTGTAGCCAAGGGTGATGTTGGGTAAGAGCCTTGAATTCTGGTTGACTTCATGAACAGCCAACAAGAAGGGCAGAATGTGATAGAAGATGGTCTCACTGCAACATAAGAAATTTCATCATCTTTTTTTGTTTCTATATCAATGATTTATATGATCAACTTAAAATCAATTGCATTCTTTTTACCAATGATGTAAAATTATTCAGTTTTACAGATAATTCTGTTGTTTTGCAAAGTGATCTCAACTACGTGTCTGAATGGTCAAATTTCGATTCATAAATGCTCTGTCTTACATATTGGTAAACGTAATCAGAATGTCAAGTATAAAAAAGGTAGCATTGATCTAGCAAGTGATAACCAACTGGTGGTCCGTGGACCACAGGTTGTCCATGAGAAAATTTTGGTGGTCCTCAGAAAAATTATTTGCATTTTTTATATTGCACTAAATCAGGGGTCCTCAAACTACGGCCCCTGAGTCAGATACATGCAATGAAAGTTTGTGTTGCTGCAGAGAATCTCCCCCTTTGGGGTCTTCTTGTGTGGGTCAGAGGGGGGAAGAAATTTCGACTTGGGGTCTGTTTCAGCCCCCTGGTGCGGGGCTTTGAGTGAAGGCTGGAGGGAAGTGCTGCTGGTGGCGAAGAGCCAGAGGGCCTTGTTCCAGTGAGACTGCATCATGGCCTGGAATTGGCTGACCATCTCAGCCTGCTGAGCCTCCAGGCGCCGGTAACTGGCCTTGTACTCCCACAGGTCTTCCCTCTGCTTGGAAAGCCTATGCTCGTAGTCCTCAGTGAGGTGCTTCTGCTAAGCCTCCTTCTCGGTCAGATCCAACTTGAACTGAGCCAGATGTTTTGCCAACTCTTTCTCATGGTGGATGCTTAGCTCCAACAACTGCTTCCTCTTGGGGCCCTAAGGAGCCCAGGCGGGTAGGCGAGGAGTGGCAAGTAGAGGCTGGCAAGGCGCCCTTTGACGTGAGTGACATCAAGTTGGCCACACCCACCCAGCCGGTCATTAGGCAGATAATATTAGCGGTCCGTGGGATTTAAAATTATGAATTTAGTGGTCCCTGAGGTCCAAAAGTTTGGGGACCCCTGATCTAGCAGATGACCCTCACCTTGTTAAGGACCTAGGTGTATTTATCTCTGACAATTAATGCTCCAATGCTCACTGTACCAGCATTGCTAAAAAAGCATTAAGAGTTAATTTGGTGAAGCTTTTTTTTTCTGGAAACATTCTATTGAGTATTAGATCGTATGAAACTTATGCTAGACCAATCTTAGAGTATTGTTCAACTGTTTGGAATCCCCACCAAAATCTGACATCAGTACAATTGAGTAGGTTCAGAAGTACTTCACGAGAAAAGTCTTGCACAATTCTTTACACAATAGAATTCCCTATGCTACTAGGCTCAAAATTCTCGGTTTGGATAACTTAGAGCTGTGGCACTTGTGGTCAGGCCTAGGTATTGAATACAAAATTATACATAATATTGTTTTACCTGTAAATGACTTTTTCTGTGTTAATTGCAATAATATGTCCGTGAACAACCGCATTAAACTCCATTTAAATCGTTCTAAACTTTACTGTAAAAATATGATTTCTGTAATAGACTTGTCAAAGTCTGGAATGCCCTACCTGATTCAGTTGTCTCAGCTACAAATTTTCACAATTTCAGTCACAAATTGACTTCCATGGATCTTACTTCATATTTAAGTGGTCAGTAGAGGGAGCATGCATAAGTGTACTAATGTTCCTATCGTCCAGGGGTAAAATTCAGCAGGTTCTGACAGGTTCTGGAGAACTAGTAGTGAAAATTTTAAGTAGTTTGGAAACTGGCAAATGCCACCTCTGGGTAGCCCCAGAGTGGGTTGGGAATGGGGATTTTGCAGTATCCTTCCCCTGCCACACCCACCAAGCCACACCATACCCACCAAGCCACGCCCACAGAACTGGTAGTAAAAAATTTTGAATTTCACAACTGCTATCGTCCCTGTCATTGTATTTTTATTCTCTTATTCTTGTTCTCATTTTTCTTTGACAAATTCCAATAAATAAATAAATAAATTTTCAGCTTGGATTTTCATGAAAACATGTCATATTTACTGTAGTTTTATATCTGTATAGTGCAATGCCAAAAAGATAATCAACTTCTCTTTATTCATGTCAGGGATCTGACTGATGCCCTAATTAAATCATGAACCTTGAGCCAAGCTTCAAAAGAAACCCAGTTATTTATTATGAGCTTTATGTCGCCACGTTCCCAAGTGAAGCCAAGTCTGACCTCACATAATTTACACCCTAATCATGACCCTCTTTTCTCCCTCCCCCCAGGGTGTGTCATCAATCACATTCGCCAATGGAGCAATTTTGCAGGTTGTAGAGATCACTCCTCTCCGTCCTCTGTGCTAACACTGGGATACAGCCTTGAGAGAGATAAGTCTAGAATGTGCATCTGTCTTTGGCTGCTGTGCTGTTTTGTCGGTTTCCCATCCCTCTTGCTTATGGCAACTCAAGAGCAGTCCAGGGATGCTTTGGGAGTTGACATTTCAATTAAATTATTCAATTTATTTGAACTTTGCAAGTGATAGACATGTTTGCAGTTTCTATGAGAAGAACAGTCCCATAGACACTACTAGGAGCTTCTTGCCAAAAGAAATATCAGAGAGAGATATCAAACTTGTTATGTCACAATCAAAATCACCAGAACTGATTCTGCCTATCATTTTCTCCACATTATAACTTGGGGGGAGAAAATGAGGAAAATTATTCTTATAGTTCAGGAGCCAGGTATGGAAAACGGTTACAATAGTAAGAATTCTCCAGACCTTCTTCTACCCAAAAAGAAAGTGTGAAGATTTCTACTATTGTAACTGTTTCAATCTGCTTAAAATAAACTTTTTGCAAAACTAAAGCATTTATTTTATTTACTTACCTATTTACAAAGCTAATATATCTCTTGTATCAATTCACAACAATCTATAAAATGTACTTAAAATCATACCACTCAGGTTGAATGCAGAATTCCAGAGAATAGCTGGATATACACTGAGAGATACACTGAGAAGAGATAAGAATACATTCTTAAATGAACAGTGCAAAAAAATAGAAGAAAACAATAGAATAAGGAGGACCAGAGATCTCTTCAAGAAAATTGGAGATCTGAAGGAAATGTTTCATGCAAAGATGGGCATAATAAAGGACAAAAACGGCAGGGACCTAACAAAGGCAGAAGAGATTAAGAAGTGCAAAATTACACAGAAGAACTATACAAGATCCTTTTGTTCCCAGTCCTCAAGAATGCTAATAACAGATGCTACCAAGTATACATATATATGATCATATAGGACAGGAAGGCCAGGAGTAATGTTGTCCATGGGTTGCAATGGACTGGACATGACTTTGCAACTAACAAAGCAACATTCATGGCCTTAGAGTTATTGTTCTCTATTCTACAGTTTACAACAGTTAATAGAATTCCTCTGCGACTAAATATTAACTTATCATACAAAGTCTCTCCCCTTCTGGAATTTGGTTTTTAAAAAGTATCCCTTTTATCTAAACCAAAAGGAACAGGGAAGCCACAAAAGTGGCAAAAGTGTTAAAGGGTGGAAAGAAAGAGCAGAGAGGGTGGTAGGAATTATAGAGTAAATGAAAGGAAGGGGAAGAAACAGTAGGGAGAAAATACCAGAGATCTCACTCTGTTCCAAGGTATCATTGAATCACTTTATTGGGAGTTACTATTTAACTATTGTTAATAAATAAATAAGATAGATACGAATAAATAAGTTGCTGACTCTCCACAGTACCAAGGTAATCATTTTGAAAGCAGTCAGAATCCCATCCAGGCAAGATTCATTGAACTTAAACAGAAACTTTGCCAATTCAGGTTTTACAAAATCATCAGGTTCCCCAGGAGCCTTTCCTCTAAAGCAAATTGGGATGAGCAATAATGACTTGCCTTTCTCAAGGTGAGGAATAGGGGAAAGGAAATCATTCTTAGAAAAGACATTGGAGGTTTGTGGTTGGAGAAGATGATGCAGCAACATATCGATTAAAAACCTGGACTATTCCTGTTGGGGATTCTACTAGAAGCTTATAGTAAAGAAAATGTATACTTGATTATTCATGTAATATCTGCAGCTAGAATTGTAAAAGTGAAGAGAACCCTATGGATGAAAATATGATTTTAAAAATATTACAATATGCAGAAATGAATAGAATAGAATAGAATGGAAAGGAATGGAATAGAATGGAATGGAATGGAATGGAATGGAATAGAATAGAATAGAATAGAATAGAATAGAATAGAATAGAATAGAATAGAATAGAATAGAATAGAATAGAATAGAATAGAATACTTTATTGGCCAGGTGTGATTGGACACACAAGGAATTTGTCTCAGTGTACATAAGAGAAAAGATACATAGATTAACGGTTGCAATCAAAGGAAAGGAAGAATATAATTATTATAATATATGGGAGTTATTCTATCAATGATTAGAGAATAAATATGAAAGCAATGTATTATAAAGGCAAATAAGTTAAAAAGATAATCTTATAATGTAGGTATGTTAAATATTAGTAGTAATATAAGAATAGATACAAATAATGAATATGGTGGTAAATTTTAATTGTTATGAAACAAAAATATGTACTCACTATTTACTGAAAGAGGAAATGTTTGTATTAAAAGAAAATAAAAAATAAAATTTAAAAAATTATATAATATAATATAATATAATATAATATAATATAATATAATATAATATAATATAATATAATATAATATAATATAATATAATATAATATAATATAATATAATATAATATAATATGACATTGGAGCACAATTACGTTTTCAGTTGGTGGGTTGGAGGCTTGGAGAATGAAAATCGGTACAATGCAGCTATGATTTCAGACATTATTCCCGTAATCCAGTAGTCTCCTGGTTTGTAGTAATGGAACCACTCATTTTCTTCTATTATCACCTTAAATGGACATTTCATCAGCATACTGGCACAGGGAATTTGAGACAGAAACTGAAGCAGAAATAGCTGTATATGCATCAGCAGCAACATTTGTCATACAGTATACTGCAGGAGATCCTTCCTAGAGTTCTTTCTTCAGCACAGAGTTAAATCTCAGAGATCACAAAAAGACCACAACTACAGTGAAGAAGGTCCAATTTGCCCCCAGATTTGGAAGAGCTATCTGCAATTTCAGACTGCTAGAGCATTTGCCCAGCTTTACCCCAAACTCTGATCTCATCGCAGAAGGCTGTTACAAATCAGATTATCACATGCTGTCTATCCCATAAACCTTGTTCAAAGGATAATCATGATTTTAATAATTAGAAGGGGAATTGGGAATGAGTCTTGGCCATAAAAGTGTGCCGTTAGAGAAAAAGTTTTGCTTGACTCAGGAGAATAATCCTAATTTGAGAGTCGAGAAAAAAAACAATTCAGGGAGGTTTGATTGTTTTTTTAGTCTCCAAATTTATTCTTGAGATTCTAAAGATTAAAATGTGGAAAAACAGTTCAACACTCTTGAACTAGGCAGTGGGCCATTATAATTCCTTCTTATTTTGTCTGGTGTGGATGAGGCCATCTCCTTCAATGAAGGTTTGATACTCCAGAATGAATTAACTCCAGATCATGACATATTGAACAACCTATTGTTGTTGTTGATGAGCCATGGTGACGCAGTGGTTAATTGCAGTACTGCAGGCTACTTCTGCTGATCACCAGCTACCAGCAGTTTGGCAGATTGAATCTCACCAAGCTCAAGGTTGACTCAGCCTTCCATCCTTCCGAGGTCAGTAAAATGAGGACCCAGATTGTTGGGGGCAATATAAGTCTAAGTGCTATTGCTATTGGAACCCCCTGTTAAATGTCTTGTATCTTTCAAAATGTAGAAGAAGCTATCAGTTTTCATGGTTACAAAGAAGATCTTGTCAAAGTTCCCTGGGGCATTAATCTGAAACAATGGCCCGTTACGGACTTCTTCACGATAGCAATAGCAGACTTAAATACCACTTCACAGTGCTTTACAGGCCTCTCTAAGCAGTTTACAGAGTCAGCCTATTGCCCCCAACAATCTGGGTCCTCATTTTATCGACCTTGGAAGGATGGAAAGCTAAGTCAACCTTGAGCCGGTGAGAATCAAATTGCCAAATTGCAGGCAGCCAGCAGGCAGCAGAAATAGCCTGCAATACTGCATTCTAACCACTGTGCCTCCTCCTCCTATATGATGACATTTGCTGGCCCTTATATAAGGTATCTAGTAGGGAACCAAGAGATGATGCTATTTGAGTACATTGCCACAATGGCTGAAGGTGAAGGGCTAAACAATATTTGAGGACCTGAGCCCAGGGACATTGCTATATGACAATGGTGGTGAACCTTTTACTCACTGAGTGCTGAAGAGGTACACGCTTTGCAAGCTTTGCCTGACTGCCTGCTATCTGCGCTGTTGTGACTCTGACTCCTGAGCCTGTCCTCATGGAGGAAGAGGACTCAGAAGGTGAGGGAGAGGAACTGGCAAGGCCTCCCTCTCCAGGACTTTCCTCTCTGGCAATGCCTCAGGTTCCATCCGAAGGCCAGGAGGAACAGCCTGGGATGTGCCAGGAGGAAGGCATTTCGCAGCACCCATTGATAGAGAGTGATACTGATGAATCCTGGCTTGATCCCAGGCAATATCAGAGGGAGAAGCATGCACAGCAAAGGAAGAGATGTACGAGATCATCTTCTGCCACCGATAGCTTCCCACCGACCAATACTCTCCCACAGAGAGGGACTCCTCAGGGTGCCGTTGGCCAAACAATGTCGACTGGCGACACCCAGGGGGAGAGCCTTCTCTGTGGGGGCACCTGCCCTCTGGAATGAACTGCCCCCGGAGATTCGCATGATCCCCGACCTACGTACCTTTCGCTGTGCCCTTAAGACTCTTTTGTTTCAACAGGCCGGGCTGGCTTAGAAAATAAATTTTAATTGGGTGTTTGTAGTTTTTAATATAAGGGCCAAATTTTTAATATATTTTAAACTGTTTTTAAATTTTGTGGGTATATGTTGTTTTAATATGGCTGTACACTGCCCTGAGTCCTTCGGGAGAAGGGCGGTATAAAAATTTTATTATTATTATTATTATTATTATTATTATTATTATTATTATTATTATTATTATTATTATTATTATTATTATTATTATTATTATTGAGATGTGGAAGGACCATGGATTGAGCTGAGTCACTGAGCCACGCCCCACAAGGGATAAAAGGGGGCGTGATTGCTCAGCAGGCCTTGTGACGGACAAACATTTAAACTCTAAAGAATCACATCGTGAATCCTGCACTTCAGCTCAGATATATTTTGGACTAAACTCTTGTGGATAATTTGTCGCTCTGGAAAAACTGCAGATAAGGCCTCTCCTGTTTTTTTGGGAGTACTAATTGGATTTGGCAGGCGTTTTACAAGTAGCTGCCAGAACTCTTGTCTGCCAGGAATTCTGGACTGTTTGTACAATACATTATTAGCAGGTGTGTTGGATATTGCATTTGTCTATGTGAGGACGGGGGACAGAACACCGCTAATGTTCAGCTTTTGTACAAGCGCCCCCATGTGCTGCTTGTGAAATCATACAGTCTGAGTTCCTGAGACCTCTCTCCATTGCATCCTCCAAAACCATTTGATGGAGTGTAAATTAATAAATAAATTAGTTATATATATATATTGCCTGGACAATCCGTAGCTTCAAGGATGAACATTAATCTGAAGCTCTGATGCCAAAGGTTAGTCTCCAAACTATGGACTCCAAAGATATGGGCCAGCTGTGCAGTGGTGGGATTCAAAAAAAAAATACTACTGCTTCTGTGGGCATGGCTTGGTGGGCGTGGCAGGGGAAGGATACTGCAGAATCCCCATTTCCTTCTGATCAGCTGGGACTTGGGAGCCAGAGAAGAGATCGGGTGGGGCCAGTCAGAGGTAATATTTACTGATTCTCTGAACTACTCAAAATTTCTGCTACCAGTTCTCCAGAACTGGTCATAACTTGCTGAAACCCACCTCTGCAGCTGTGGCTCTTGACAGAATCCACCTGTGAGCTCTGTGCTATGAGGCTCCCACCAGGTTTGAAGACAGGTGTCCCAAAAACTGATAAAAACCATGCGTGGCTTGACAGAAATCATTCACACAGTTATTATTACAATGGACTTTCAGTCTCATATTGTGTTAGACTCTGTACTTTGGAAGACTACCACCACCATTGCAGTCTTGGCCAACAAGGAAGACACAGCAACTGGAAAAAACAACACTGAAAATGGTTTGTCGAAGGAATCAGGTCACTTTCATGGGGTAACAGATGAAAAGAATTGTTGTTCTTGTTGTTAGTTGCAAAGTCGTGTCCGACCCATCGCAACCACATGCACAATATTCCTCCAGGCCTTCCCGTCCTCTACCATCCTCTGGAGTCCATTTAAGCTCATGCCTACTGCTTCAGTGACTCCATCCAGCCACCTCATTCTCTGCCATCCCCTTCTTCTTTTGCCCTCAATTTTTCCCAGCATTAGGCTCTTCTCCAATGAGTCGTTCCTTCTTATTAGGTGGCCAGAGTATTTGACTTTCTTCTTCAGGATCTGGCCTTCAAAGATCAGTCAGGGTTGATCTCCTCTAGGACTAACCATTTTGATTGCCTTGCAGTCCAAGGGACTCGCAGGAGTCTTCTCCAGCACCATAGTTCAAAGGCCTCAATTATTTGGCCCTCAGCCTTCCTTATGATCCAACTTTGACAGCCATACATTGCAACTGGGAAAACCATTGCTATATGCACTTTTGTTGGCAGGGTTATGTTTCTGCTTTTTAGAATGCTGTCTAGATCGAATAAGAAATAAATTTTACCTGATGACTCCGATTTGGCTTTCCCCTTTAGAGGCAATGATACACCCGACTCTTTACAACAGAAATAAACCATTAACTTACCAAGCTCTGTTGGATCCTTCAGGCAAAGTAAAATCTCGAAATATGCTGGTGGAATTAGGCTATGAGCTAGATTGGTGGTCATACAATCAGATCCAATCTAGGACAGCTCAGGATAAAAATAAAGGAGGAATCTATAATTCTCTACAGGAACTTGATAAGATCTTGTTGGGGAAGGATGAGAAGGTATTATCCAAACTGTATCAATTCCTCTTAATGGATTGGATTGGAGAGGAGGTCATTAAGGACTCAATGATTGCCTGGGGGAGAAATTTGGGATACTCGATTGAACTCGGAAAATGGGAAGAAATCTGGGGGACAACCTTAAAATTAACAATGTCAGTTTCCTATAAGGAAAATATATACAAAATGCTGTATAGATGGCACCTGCCCCCGGCTAGATTATCGAAGATGTTCCTGGGGACCTCTCCGGTTTGCTGGAAATGCAACGCCGCTATGGGAACTTACTTTCATAGTTGGTGGACCTGTCCCCGAGCAAAAGAATATTGGGCTAGAATTCAAAAATGGATTTTAGAAATCATAGGATGTAGAATAGATTTGAACCCGGAAACGTTTTTACTAGGCATGAAACCAGAGAACTTAAACAAATCTAATTGGTATCTCACTCTTCACATCATCATTGCAGCCAGGATCTCATTCGCGCAAGAATGGAAATCCAAAAATATCCCATCGGAGGCTACGTTAATTGCAAAGATCATGGACTGTGCAGAAGCAGACAAACTTACTGGACTTTTGCAAGATAGACAAGAGTCGGGGTTATATAGGAGCTGGGACAGATGGTATGCTTGGCTGCAAAAAAAGAAATCTTAAGAAAAATGAAAATATTAATCTTAATGTGAACGTGGGTAAATATTTACAGGAGTATTGCATGACAATTGAGAATTTTTTTTTTCTAGTTAAACTTTTCTCTCTTTTGATGAGTTAGCTTAATGGAAGTTTGTACTTTCTCCAGGCGAAAATTGATACTTTAAAACTCTATATGTATTATATTACTCTCTGCAATTCTATCCATATTATTATATTTTTTTCTGTATTTTTTTAATAATTTTCAATAAAAAAATTTAAATTTTTTTTTAAAAAAAATAGATTTGCGATAGCTTTCCTCCCCAGGAGCAAGCGTCTTTTAATATCTTGGCTGCAATCCTCATCTGCAGTGATCTTGGAGCCCAGGAAAATAAAATCTGTCACTACCTCCATTTCTTACCCATCTATTTGCCAGGACATGAATAGAATAGAGGTGAAGAAAGAAAGCAGGAGTGAAACCAGGAGGATGAAATTGAATGCACAATTGCATTGTTTACTTTATCTGTGGGAGTTTCTCGGTATTTAATGAAGATTCCCAGGATAAAGGCAGCAGTTCAGTGGTGGGTTGCTCCTAGTTCGTCCCGGTTCACCCCAACCAGTAGCGGTGGCTGTGGAAGGCTCCGCTCACCTGCCCAGATGTAATCAAAAATGCTCTGTGCATGTGCAGATGCTTCTGCGCATGTGCAGAAGTGCCACACGCTTGCAAAGCTCCCGTGCATGCCCCCACGCTACCGATAGCGAACCGGTAGCACTGAGATTTGAAACTCACTACTGCAGTAGTTATGGATAAAGCAA
The DNA here is from genome assembly GCF_059756535.1 of Pantherophis guttatus. Lineage (NCBI taxonomy): Eukaryota > Metazoa > Chordata > Lepidosauria > Squamata > Colubridae > Pantherophis > Pantherophis guttatus. The sequence continues at coordinate 257,186,021 of NC_142064.1, read as the reverse complement.
TGACAAAGAGAGTCAGAATGATACCCAGTATTTCTTTGTAAGATTACGAAATTATAACTTTAAGGAAACATTTATTTTGCTTCATATTGGGAATATTGAACATCTGGGCATTTTTCACAATGGGTGCATCTGAAAAACACAAGCAACCCACAAATCCCACAATTTTCTAGTGTGCATAAACATAACCTTAAAGATTTATTTTAGGCTGTCTCATTGTCACACTGCCTGATCTTTTCTTAAAGGATTGATTGAATTTTCTGCTGCACTAATTTCTGCAAAGATCTGCTTTCTGCACTCAGGAATGCCTATATAAATAAATAAATAAACTTTATTGTCATTGTATGTGTATACACAGTATACACATACAACGAAATTTCCTTAACACCCAAAGACCAGGTCCAACACACATAATCCCCACACACACTCCCACCCACCACAATTCCCCATCCCTAAACCACCCAAACATCCACACAACACATCAAGTAATACTGTCCAACAGCTCACTGATTGTGGCCCTTTAGTTCATTGTTGAGTGCAATTATAGCTCTGGGATAAAAACTTTTCAGAAAACATTTCCATTAGAAATGTCCGGGCTTCTAGGGCACTTTGTGGGAGACAAAACTGGCAAATTAATAGCAATGTAGGTCCCCCAGAACATGGAAGTCTATGACAGCCTAGGAGGTTAAACAGGATCGGATGTGATATGGATTTGAATAGTATCCTTTCATTGCTCCTTAGCCACCTACCTTCCTGGGTGGAGATTGTTCCTTCCATTAATGGAAAACAGTCATTAGATAAGGTCGATGGAAGTTAAAAGGGATTAGATTTAGACTGTGGAAATGTAATGACATTAGTCCAGACCTGGTCATTTTAGGGCCTACAGGTGGTCCCAGTCTGGCCTGCAATGTCTGCAGCATCAGTGTTGGGGGGCAGGGCATTGGTAGCATTGGGGGCAGGATGTCAGTGTTGGGGGCCAGGGTGTCAGTGTGGTACTGGCCGAGAGGGCAAGGTAGGCAGAGTGGCACCAAGGGCAGAGTGGCAGCAGCATCAGGGATGGGGCTCATGGTAGTGTTGGGAGCAGCGGGCAGCATTGAGGGTAGGGGACAGAGCAGTGGCAGCATTGCGGAGTTTGACAGCAGCAGTCTTCTGCAACAGTACCAGTTTCTCATGTATGGCTTTAAAGGTCAAAACCAACACTTTGAACTGCATTTAGAAGCTAATAAGGACCAAAGGAAGTCAGCGCAGAATCCCTTTGACCTACCAAAAGCTGAGTAATTGCGTTCTAGTCCAATTGAAACTGCTGAATGGTCTTTGAAGAAACACCCATGTACAGCATTTTGAAGTAGTCCAGAAAAGGGGGGAAAGGGCTTGAGTTACTCTGGAAAGTTCCTGTTACTCCAGATTGTGTTGTAAAAGATGTACTAGACAGATCTGGGAAAAGGTAGAAGGAAAGAAGAAGAAGAACATAACCAGCACCAAGGTGGATAGACTCAACTAGTGTCGAAGTGTGTGTCACTGAGATATATGAAGGCCTAAATTAATGACAGATCACCCTGAAGATGGTCCAGCTATGGTGTCAGTAGATGTTGATGCCCACACGACAGTCGATAATCAATCCATATCCATTTATTCCCTATATAGGCCTAAAGAATGCAACATTCAGAAAAAGATCATTCAAAACAATAGTGATGTTACCTAGAAGTAAGCATTTTGGAATATCTCACCTTCATTGAAGAAGATGGTCTCATCCACACAGGACAAAATAAGAAAAAATTAAAATGTCTCCCCTGGGTGGTGAAAAAGTTTTACCACATGACAATCTTAAGTCTCAAAAATATATTTACAGAGTAAAAAAACAGCCAGACTTCCCTGAAGTATTTATTCCCTTTATGATTCTTCAATTTGGACTATGCCCCTGAGCCATAGAAAATTGTTTTCTCCAACTGCACAGTTCTGATGTAACAGTCACTTCCAATTCCCCTTCTAATTATTAAAACCATGGTTATTCATTTTATTTTGAAACAAGTTTATGGAATTTTCACCACCATCTTTCATTTTAAACGATGGGATTAAAAATGGGATGTCAGCAACTGAAAAATCTGACCTGTAACTATCTCCAGCACTGCTGAGGGAAGAGGTGGAATTAGGTAGGGACTATGTTCATCTGAAATTGCAGGTCTCTTTTCCATATCTGGGGCAAGCGGGTAGATTTTCACTGTGGATGAGCTATTTTGCAATCTTTGAGCTTCAACTTTGTGCCAGAGAAAGAATTTAAGGAAAGATCTCCATCAATATCTGTCAAATGCTATTGCTGAAAACACATTTCTTCCTGTTTCTGTTTCTGTCCCAATTTCCCTGTGCCACGATGCGGATGAAATGTCCATTGAAGGTGACAGTAGAAGAATTTGAGAGGTTTAATTATTACAAGCCAGGAGATTATTTGATTACTGCAATAACATCTAAAATATTTTCTCGACGCTACCCATATGTTTTCTCTACGCCTCCAACCCACAGATTGAAAAGGTAATCGTGGGCAAATACAGGATTTTGTTGATTGAGCTTGCCACCTCCAATGTTTTTCCCTTTTCCCAATTCCTCACCACGAGGAAGGCAGGTCATGATTGCTTCTCCTAATTTGCTTAAGGAAAAGAAGGTTTCTAAGGCACATAATTCTTGGAAAGCTGAGCATGCAAAGTTCCTTTTAAGTTCCTCCACAAGGATCAATCTCAACACTGGGCAATTTGGTAGCACTCTTCAAAGATGATTCTTGCCCGATGACAGGTTCTGTCTGTCCTTAGATAGATAGTTAGAATTCTTTTTTGGCCAAGTGTGATTGGACACACAAGGAATTTGTCTTTGGTGCATATGCTCTTAGTGTACATAAAAAGACAAGATACATTTCTCAAGAATCATAAGGAACAACACTTAATGATAGTCATAGGGTACAAATAAGCAATCAAATCATACTAGGAAACAATCAATATAATTCATAAGGATACAGCAAAAAGTTAAAGTTATGCAGTCATAAGTGGAGGAGATGGGTGATAGGAACAATGAGAAGACTAATAGTAATAGTAATGCAGCTTTAGTGAATAGTTTGACGGTGTTGAGGGAATTATTTGTTTAGCAGAGTGATGGCTTTTGGGGAAAAAACTGTTCTTATGTTTAGTTGTTCTGGTGTGCAGTCCTCTATAGCATCGTTTTGAGAGTAGGAGTTGAAACAGTTTATGTCCAGGATGTGAGTGGTCTGTAAATATTTTCACAGCCCTCTTTTTGACTCGTGCAGTATACAGGTCCTCAATGGAAGACAGGTTGGTAGCAACTGTTTTTTCTGTAGTTCTAATTATCCTCTGAAGTCTGTGTCTGTTTTGTTGGGTTGCAGAACCAAACCATGTAAAGTTTGATTACAAACCAAGTAAATGATTACTTTGGTAGTGTGGAGAGTCAGCAGATATTTATTTTTATTTATTTATATGCAAGCCATAGTTATAGAGCTGCCCACAGTCTCATAATCAAGTAACTCAATGCCTTTCAGCAGAAGGAGTACTCTTGAAGTTGCTCCCCGTAATCTCCTCTCCTTCCCTACACTGTACTCTATCCTTCCTTCCACGCTTTCCAACATTACTTTCCAAACCATGACATATTTGAAAAGCTTTTCTGACTTCCATTTTATTTTTGCTTTAAATATAAGGCATGCCTTTCAAAAACCTCAACCCAAGAAGGATAAAGACCTCACCTGATAAGCTAATGTTTTAGCTGCAGAGAATCACATTAAAGATTTTTGAATATAGTACATAAATTCCAAAGCCATCAATATTCTGCAGCATACCAATCTCTAGGTCTAACAAAGATTTTTTTGAGGCAAGGATCATCTCCATATAGGTGATACCATTTTCTCAAGAGTGAATCCAGCACTTGAATCCAGCTATTAGTTACCTCTTGACTCTAAAAAAGTAATATAATATTATGACAATGGGTATATTTTGTCAAATTTTACAACATTTGGTTTTAGCACTCCTCTTTAGTATGATGAATAGCATCACTCTGCTTAACAACTAATTCCCACAACACTGTCAAATAATTTACTAAGGCTGTATTACTATTATTCTTCTTTTCCTTATTAGTATCTATCTCTTCCCAGTTAGTACTATAACCATGTTGCTTGTATCTTTCAATTTATATTGTTTTTATTTGTTTCCTAGTACGATTTGATAGCTTATTAGTAACCTTGACTACCACTAAGTGTTGTATCTTTTTATTCCTGATTAATGTATTTTATTCTCCTTGTGTACACTGAGAGCATATACACCAAAGACAAATTCCTTGTGTGTCCAATCACACTTGGCCAATAAAGAATTCTATTCTATTCTATTCTATTCTATTCTATTCTATTCTATTCTATTCTATTCTATTCTATTCTATTCTATTCTATTCTATTCTATTCTATTCTATTCTATTCTATTCTATTCTATTCTGAAGGGCTGTGAAGACCTAACTTTTCCTCCCAAGCATTGGGTTAGGATAGGGGGTTGTGATGTGGTAATGCCTGGTTTGGCTTCTGGGGATGAAAAGCATGTTTCAAACAATGTTTTTGGGATGGTTGTGTGCAACCTAGAGTCGTTGTATAGATAGCCTATTATTTTGCAGCAAGTCAATAATGTTCCGCCATACTCTGCTCTTCCTCTTGGCTGTTCTTGAGATCAACCAGTGCCCAAGGGTGTTACCCAACATCACCCTGGGCTACAACATCTATGATAACTTCTTCAATGCAAGAATAACATATGAGGCCATGATGGACTTGCTGTCTACAGGGCAGGAGAATATCCCAAATTACAGATGTGGAAGACAAAAGAACCAGCTGGCAGTTCTTGAAGAGATGGATTCTGAACTCTTTGATCACATTTCTACATTCTTGGGCATCTACAAAATTCCACAGGTATGAAGCTAAAATGAACTTAATTCCATGTTGTAAATTTTTCCAATTAGCTCAGAAGGCACATGTTATTTATACCTTCAAATAAATCTGGAGGCAGAGAGTAGACATTGAAAGACCTGAAATAATTTTCTTTCTATTAAATGTACGTATGCATATATTCATACCACAACATGGCTTGAAAAGAATGCCTTCTCCCTTTCTGCTGCTGAAGAGCTTTTCTTCAAAGAAACAAAACAACATATAAATGAATGTTGGTCCAGTGGTAGAATGTTTATTAAAGTTGGGTAAAGATGGAGAAACATTAAGACCATTTCTTGCTTGGAGAAATGGAATAGTAGAATGTGTGTTCTGTTGCAAGAATGTGTCTTGGTTGGTAAACATGCAATTGCAATCACAAATACGATTGACTGGTACTAATGTAAAATGATGTATAATGTATCAACCAAGTACCTTCTTAAGATGTACAATGTTCCAAGTAGTGCGGTTTTTTGCAATTCCACTAGTTTTATTGCAGGAAGCTGCAATTTCTTGATGTGTTTTGTAAAATTCTTGGACATGGTACCAAGTGCCCCAATGACAATGGGTATCACTGTTACATGTTTCATCCATAGCCGTGTAGTTTTAATGGCCAGGTCACGATATTTCGTGATTTTTTTCCAGTTCTTTTTCTTTGACTCTGGCATCTCCTGGTACCGCAATGTCAATAAATTATACATTACGGTTTTCGACAACCATGAGATCTGGCATGCTGTGTTCCAAATGATGATCTGTCTGTATTTGAAAGTCCCACAAGATCTTCACCTTCTCCTTTTCTATAACTTTTTCCACTTTATTGTTCCCATGACTTTTTGGATACAGGTAAGTCATATGTTTTACATAATGACTGGTGGATTAATTTTTTTATATTATTGTTGTTGTTATTGTTGTTGCTACTACTACTACTACTACTACTATTATTATTATTATTATTATTATTATTATTATTATTATTATTATCTCTTTTATTCATTAAACATGAAACTCAGTCAACTGAACATTTAAAAATGTGTGACAAATACAATTGACTGGTGCAAATGGTTGAGATGGGTTGTTGCCAGATTCCTAAGTATCAACCAAGTACCTTCTTAAGATGTACAATGTTCCAAGTAGCTCACTTTTTTGCAGTTTCACTGGTTTTATTGCAGGAAGCTGTAATTTCTTGATGTGTTTTGTAAAATTCTTGGACATGATACCAAGTGCCCCGATGACAATGGGTATCACTGTTACATGTTTCATCCATAGCCGTGTAGTTTTAATGGCCAGGTTGCGATATTTCATGATTTTTTCCAGTTCTTTTTCTTTAACTCTGGCATCTCCTGGTACTGTGATGTCAATAAATTGTACTTTTCGGTTTTTGACAACTGTGATATCTGGCGTGCTGTGTTCCAAATGACAATCTGTCTGTATATGATTATTATTATTTCCCTCTCGGCTTCCTTTTGAGTCTTTATAAATATTTGCTGATTTCATCTCTACCTAGTTTAGGGCATTCTGCTAATTGTATTGAAACAGAGACTGAACAGTGTCAGTTTCTATACTGTTTTGTTTTGTTCTGTGGTGATTGCGTATCCTGCCTTGAGCTCTTGTCTCTCTGTAATGGAACTACACCATCACAGTAACATTCAAAATCTGCATTAAAATTGTGTTCCTCTTTTAACTCCTCCCTTGACTTACATCTTGCTAGTATGAAAGAAAAACTGTCCTGAAGTTTTATCTTGGGAGTCAGAAACTTGATTTTTAAGGGGAGCTTTGGAAATGGCTATGCCTGGTTTCAACAGATGTTGCATATCATAGATGAAAGGCATGATGCAGAGATGGGTAGAAGATGCCCACGATTGAGAAGAGCTTGTACTCCATGTGCTCCATGCACAGTGTAACAGTCAGTAAGTAAATTGTTACTTACAATTTACTTGTAAGCAAGTTGGATAAGCCTGTGGAACTGGATCCACTCTATAGGACAAATGGGTTATTGGCCTTTTTGAGCCTCCATATTGTTGAGATAAAACAGCATCATCTTTTAATGACCCCATAATGTGGGGTGGAGTCTGGACAACTGAATGGAGCTGAGTGATTACTGGCCAGATGCCTTTCCTGTCGCCAATGTGGAGTTATATTCAGCAGATATATTTCCATCATGCCCAGAGAGAGAAATATCTGCCTTTACCTAGGATCAAACTCACAGCCTCCTGATTGTGAGGTGAGAGCTCCACCTCTAGGCCACCACACTACTCGTTGAGATGTGCATAATTCTTTTTTTTGGCAACAAACAAGTGAAACCCATTGTATAATCCGGAAGTTTCAAAATTGAGAACTGCCTAAGGCCTGCCTTTAATTGTTCAAATTCCTGCTGATTTACAGAGTCCCAGGCAAAAGCATGTTCAGATGTTGAAGCTTCATAGAGTGTATGGAGATTTACACTGGAGTGTTGGATTTAGCCATCATTAACAGTCTGAATAGGGACGTGGTGGCTCAGTGGCTAAGATGCTGAGCTTGTCGATTGAAAGGTCAGCAGGTCAGCAGTTCAAATCCCTAGTGCCGCATAACAGGGTGAGCTCCCGTTACTTGTCCCAGCTTCTGCCAACCTAGCAGTTCGAAAGCACATAAAAAATGCAAGTAGAAAAATAGGGACCACCTTTGGTGGGAAGGCAACAGTGTTCCGTGAGCCTTTGGCATTTAATCATGCTCGTCACATGACTACGGAGATGTTCCTATGCACCTATCTGAACAGAATCAATGGCAGAGTATAATATATTAGTTGGTGACCCACATAGTGTTTAGGATTCATGTGAGTCACAGCTGTTGGTATGCAAAAGTGCCCCATTGCATCTACTTTAATACATAGGCTTAATTACATGGTGAGGATTTGACCAGAAGAATGTGCTGACAATTCTCAGGGCTCCCTTAACTCAAAAGGAACTAGGAGAAGAGGAAAGAACACCAAGGGAGCCAGCACATTTCATGCAGGTGTTCTTTCCTGTATATGTTTCTCAGCAGTGGGAAAGGCCCTTACATTGAAACATAGCAATAGCGCTTAGACTTATATACCACTTCACAGTGCTTTACAGCCCTCTCCAAGTGGTTTACATATTCAGCATATTGTCCCCAACAATTTGGGTCCTCATTTTACCTACCTTGGAAGGATAGAAGGCTGAGTCAAAGGTGAACCGGTGAGGTTTGAATTGCCAAATTGCAGGCAGTCAGCAGAAGTAGCCTGAGGTACTGCATTCTAACCATTGCGCATTTGCGGCTCTGGCTTTTATCATTAAACTGGCACAAACTAGCAATATATTCTTTTATCTTAGATCAGCTATGGTGTCATTAGCCACATTCCTGAACAAAATCATCATTTTCCTTTTTTCTACCGGATGACCCCCAAATCAGAACCTCCTCACTCTGCAATTGTCAACTTGCTCCTGCATTTCCGATGGACGTGGATCGGCCTCTTTTCTCAGGACAACGAAAGAGGAGAAAACTTTAAGAGAAGCTTGAAAACTGTAGCTGTAAAAAATGGGATTTGTGTCGTTCTCTCAGAGGCCATCCCAGCAACAAATGTGGATATCCGTACCGGAGACATGTTTGAGGAAGAAAAAAGGAAAGTAGTAGACCTTCTTACCAATACCGAAGTGAAAATTATAGTTTGTCAACTGGATTGTCAGGCCATCGGAATGCTATTAGCAATAATATATGGCACTGAAAAGATGAATACATTCATTGGGGGGAAAGTGTGGATTGTGACAACGCTGTCATTTTTAAGTATAGAATTATTTTCCTATAGGCTTGATCTCCAACAGAAGCATGTCTTGTTTTCCTTCACCATTCAGACAAACAGAAGACAATACTATAACCTTAATTCATATTCCCCTGCTGTGAGACAGTTTGTAGAAGAAGCATTCCAGTGTTCCTATTCAAAGCCTGTGTTGTCTAAGAAAGTTTGGGAACGATGCATAGAAAAAGAGAGCCAGGGGTTACCACCACAGGATGTGCTTGCAAAAATGCTGACAGAGGATGGCTCCAGTATTTCCAGAACAATCCAAGCTGTGGCCTCAGTCCTCAATGTCGTCTCTTCCTCCCACCTAAGCAAGAGGAGGATGTGGATTGGAGACCACCACTCACCCCAGATCGTACAGCCATGGCAGGTAGGATCAGTCCTTCAAGGTTCCATTGATGCGTCTCTTTCAAAGCCTCCAAATCAGAGGTGGTATTCAGGTGATTCAGACCGGTTCGGGAAAACCACCCGCTCCAGCTGTATGCCATCCTATTTAGGCACGTTTTTGAGGCAGGGTGCATGCACGGAAGGCATGCACAAGGAAAGTACATGCATAGAAGGCCCTGCACATGCAGGGAAGTGGCACTTGCGAGCAAAGCACACGCTCACATCTGCAAACCAGTAGGGAAAGTGAGTGAATACCACCCCTTCTCCAAATCATATTTGATGTAGGGAGGTGTGAGATACTCCAAACAGCAGTTGCCCAGCATGTAATATTTAAGAGTGAATGAGAGAGAGATTACAGGGATAAATCTTCCAAATTGAAACTACCTATGCTGGGTTGAGATGTTGTAATGGCAGAGATTCAGTGGTTCTAAAGCAACAAGAAATTTTTCCTATTGGTAAATTAAATCAGTTTCAGGATGCTCCAGCAATCCTCAGATGAGATTGAATCTGCAATATTTTTCAATATTTTTATAATATTTTTGCAATATTATAAAATATTTTCCCAATTCTGTGTTAGATTTTGGGGTAACTCTGATCTGCCATAACACCTCTGAAAGAGAGCAAAATCAGTGTTAAGCATAAACAAATTTCTATGAAGATTCTTAGTCATCCAGGTTATAGTTGTCCCAAAGTTGTTTTTTTCAAGAGGCAACTGGATTTTCTGTTTATTCTTTGAAAATGGGTATAGAATAGGTGGTATCTGGCTCAATAACAGTAACTACGAGAGTCTTAGCGGACAATCAAATATGAGCTGCCCAAAAAGCTAACACAGTCCTAGTCTGCATTAATAGAAAGATATAATCTCATAAATTCATGTGAAGTGTTAGTACCAGTTTATGATGTGTTGGTAAGAACACACTAGGAATACTGCATCCAGTTTTGGTTGCCATGATATATTAAAAAAGATATTGAGATTCTAGAAAGTGTGCAAAAAAAAACACAACAAACATAATTGAGGGACTGGAGGCTAAAACATGAAAAACAGTTGTAGGAACTGGGAATGTCTAGTTTAATGAAAAGAAGGGCTAGGTATGATACAATAGCAGTGTTCCAATATCTAAGGGACTGCCATGAAGAAGAGGGGATCAAGCTACTCTTCAAAGAACCTGAAGGCAGGACAAGGAGCAATGGGTGGAAACGAATCAAGGAGTGAAGCAACTTAGAATTAAGGAGAAATTTCCTGACAGTTGGACCAATTAATCAATGGAATGACTTGCCTCCAGATGTTGAAAGTGCTTCAACACTGGAAGTTTTTAAGAAGAGACTGGACAGCAATTTGTCTGAAATAGTATAGGGTTTCCTACTTGAAGAGGGGGTTGGGCTAGAAGACCTCCAAGATCCCTTCCAATTCTGTTATTTTGGTTTCTACTGTCTTCACCACTATACCAAACTGGCTGATAAAAAAAAACACCTTATTTATTTATTTATTTATTGTTTATTGGTTCGATTTATATGCCGCCCTTCTCTGGAGACTCAGGGTGGCTTACAATGTGTTAAGCAATAGCCTTCATACTTTTGTATATACCTGCTTAGTAGGGCTTTCGGGGGCCCCCAAGCGGTGTTCTTTTTATACAAAGTCAGTTTATTTCCCCCACAATCCGGGTCCTCATTTACCTACCTCGGAAGGATGGAAGGCTGAGTCAACCTTGAGCCTGGTGAGATTTGAACTTGCAGTAATTGCAGGCAGCTGGCAGCTAAGTGCTACTTAACAGCACTTTAGTCCATTGCACCATCAAGGCTGCTTGGGTTCCATCTATGTTCAGACCTGATGTTTTGTAGAGCTTCTCATTTTACAAGCTATTTTTGGCTTCATCAATACTCTTGAATTTGTGTGTGTATTGATGCAGCTACTGTATTCTTAAACCAATGGTCTTAGATCTAGACACCTTTTACTCAGTCTATTCTCTATTGCAATATCTCTGTTCTACTGCTACTCCAAATTGTACAATTACAAACCACTTCATCTCCATATTTCTCTATCTGTATTCCCTGGGGTTTTCTCTTTCTCTTGTTCCTTCTCTGTTCCCTGTTAGTCTTCCTTCTTCCAGAGCTTTTTCTTGCTACAGTTCAGATAAAGGGTGGTGGAAAGAGAAGGAACACTCCTTGTGCCCATCTGTTTTCCGCTGCAGCTACCCCTCTTTCCTTTCTTCTCAGTAGTGCCTTGAATTTCTTGAACCACTTTGGAGGTCAGCAAGGTTCCCACTCTATGGCTCAGCTTTTTCACAGACCAGAAAGTGATCTGACACTTAGCGGATCTTTGCTCCTGAGTGTCAGGTTTCAAGGTCGTCTCAAATAAATTGCATTTCAAACAAAATCTTTGATGAAAGTATTTATTAAGCACGACATTCTAACTCCGATTCCATCGCAGCCAACACTGACTTCCTTACCCAAAAACCTCTTTTTCCTCTCCCCACTCCTCTGCACTCATTGGCCATCTTCCAAGTCACTCTACTCCTAATCTACTGCTTTAGCTCAAAGGAATTTCCCCCCTCCCGTCCATCTCCTAGGGGATATTATCTCCAGGGAAAATAAGTAGGTGAAAAGTCAAACGTCCCTTTCCAGACGCCTCCGCTTCTCCTTCTTATGTCAGCACTAAAGTAAATGCAGCTTGAAGTGCTGACATTGAGTACCATTTATTTTTCTGCCAATCAGTTCGGAAGCATGTAAAAATGCAAGTAGAAAAATCAGGACTACCTTGGTGGGAAGGTTCCATGCACCTTTGGCATTTAGTCATGCTGGCCACATGACCATGGAATTGTTATCAGACAATGCTGGCTCTTCAGTTTAGAAATGGAGATGAGCACTGCCCCCTAGAGACAGGAACGACTAGCATGAATGTGCGAGGGAAACCTTTACATTTACCTTTACCTTTACCTTTACCATGACCATGACCATTTATTTATTTAGCATATGCCCTTGTTACATTAGCCAAGAGACTACAATGCTAATGGAGAGTAGTAGTTGGCTGCCTGTTTGCCAGCTCTGTTAGGTACTCGTTTGCATGTTTCTCAGGGTGCACTGAGCTAGCTAGCTCTGTGCCAGAAAGAATGACAAGTGACTTTTCCTGTAGCATTCTCCAAGGCCCTCTCCCTCCTCTGAAGTCACCTTGCAAATGGGTATCACAACCAGGAAGGTTTAATTTCAGCAGGATTCTAACTTGTCTTCCCACCAAAGTGGTACCTAGTTATCTGCTCACATAAAACATGCTTTCAAACTGCTCTGTGGGCAGAAGCTGAGGCAAGTGATGGGAGCTCACCTCCTCATGCAGCACTAGGACTTGAACTGCTAGAATAAAGATCACTGAGCCACCACACCTCTCCTATAATCAGCCAACATTTTGCCCCCCCCACATTTTGACTTTACAGCTTCCATATTTTTTGGAGTATAAAATGCACCTTTCCCCCCCAAAAAAAGAGGGTGAAAATCTGGGTGCATCTTATACTCCAAATGAAGCCCCACCCAGCTTCTCAAATAGAGGTTTCAGAGACTGAAAAAAGCCTCAGAAAAAAAGCTTCAGAAAAAAAGCCTCCAAACAGAGCTTCCGAAAAAAAGCCTCAGAAACAGAGCTTCAGAGGCTTTTTTTCTGAAGCTCTGTTTCGGAGGTTTTCAGAGGCAGAAAAAATGTTTTTTCTGAAAGTTTCAGAAGTTTCAGAGACAGAAAAAAAAAAGCAAAAAAAAAAAAAAAAGCAAGGCACAGAGCTCACAACCAACCAACCTGTTGCTAAAATTCACCTCTGGGAACAGCTGATTGGGGGTATTCTGGGAGGCCGATCCACCTGCTAATCAGCTTTTTTCTTATTTTCCTCCCCAAAAACTAAGGTGCGTCTTATACTCTGGTGCGTCTTATACTCCGAAAAATATGGAGTATCTCTTCACTCTCCACATCCAACTGCTGGTTCTGGCTATGCTGTCTGAAGACTGGGGAAAAGCTGAAATAGGATGCTTTCAATCTACTAAGCAATTGACAGTGTGGTTTGCTCCCTGTTCAGAAATCCTTTTAGACAGTAGGAAACAGGCTACAATTAATGATTTCATAGGAAAACACTTGGATGTCTAACAAAGTTCAATTAATTCTTGAAATTTCAGCCTTAGGTAATTTTAGTTTATGTTAAAATATTTGGTAGGACAATATAGTGATTCCTCCAAGGAAATGGAAGACATATCTGAAGAAGAGCTAGTATTCCATGGAGAAAGAGGGAGCGAAGCTTCCAATGAAATCCTGAATATTTTTTCAGATCAAAGTGATTAACCAAAGAGGTTGAATTATTCAGAGTACTTCCAATCTAGAATCACAGCCAGAATAAAGCACTCAATGAATGCTCAATTGTGTAAGCTGCACCTATGTCTTTGCAGCTTCATCAGTTCCTGAGAAACTTTCAGCTTCACAATATTTCCACGGATGGAGTTTCTTTGGATGAAAATGGAGTCCCTGTTGCTGATTTTGATATCATGCACTGGACAGTTTTTGCCAATAAGTCAACTGCTGGGGTGAAAGTTGGGACTGTAGAAAGAGAAGCCTCCTCCAAATTCATGGTCTCCATCAATCAGGGTGCCATCCTATGGCCAACATCATTTCACAAGGTAGCTCTTGCTGCTTGCTTTCTGGTTTCCATTTATGTCCTCATGTATTCTGCTCCAACATAATTCATATCAAGGACAATTGAGATAACCACCAAATAAGAAAACCTATAGCACCTCTAATTCCATAGATATTATGTATCTTTAGTGGTTCTTCTGTAGCTTAATCACAAACTGGAAACTGTTATATCATAAATTGTGCGGGGGCCTCCACAGTGTAAATTATTGAACCGGAATATGAAACCATGATTAAAATCCTATAAAATAACCTGATTTTCAATAAAAGAAAAGCTAAAGTTTCAAGGGACTAGCTCACTGAACTGTATAAGCAAAAGTTGTTAAGTTGAGAGTGAGGGGAGGGGAATATGAGCAGTTCAATAAAATCATTTATATGATATGGGGTTCAGCCATAAGGAAGAAAAACATAGACATTCTTTCTGCAAAACAGAAAGCCAGATTTTAGAGGTTTCCTGACAAAGCAAAGAGGAAGGGAAAGATAGAATATATAGCATTCCCACATATACCCAAAAAGAGAAACACCATTTGCCATGGAATGATTTTCCTTTAGAATGAAGAACAAGACAAAGGAACATTTCTGGATTGACAATAGAGATATTAGAGAAAGAGAATCAGCTTTCATTTGCTGTTTCTGTACAGAGTCTGTCCTTCCTTCCATCCACCCATCCATCCATCCATCCATCCATCCATCCATCCATCCATCCATCCACCCATCCATCCATCCATCCATCCATCCATCCATCCATCCATCCATCCATCCATCTAGCTATCATCTTTCACACTTCTGCAACCAGCCCCATGGTTGTGTGGGCCCTTCTGTTTCCCCCACGCAAGGCTACACAGCTAAGTTTTGACTGCTCGGTTAGAAGACCAAGACATTGGGGACTTTCTTCACCTTTGAGGACAAGATGTTCCACAATGTAGGGACAGTGGAAGAAAATGCCCTCTTCCTAGGACTTGCCAGTCAGAATTCTTTGAGTGACGGGGCCTGTAGCCTGATTTCCCTGCCTGAATCAGTGGGATGGGCTGATGTGATAAAGTGATATATGACCTTTTCTGTAAAAGGTCAATATTACTTTATGTATGTCTCCAACAGATTAAAAAAGGAAAGAATATGGGGTAACTACAGGAGTGAAATCCAGCAGGTTCTGACAGGTTTTGGAGAACCGGTAGTGGAAATTTTGAATAGTTCAGAGAACCGACAAATACCACCTCTGGATGGCCCCAGAGTGGGGTGGGAATGGAGATTTTGCAGTATCCTTCCCCTGACACACCCACCAAAAGCCACACCATGCCCACCAAGCCACACGCACAGAACTGGTAGTAAAAAAATTTGGATTTCACCACTGGATAACTACTATGTCATTATTCCTTGGTTGAATAATGAGTTGGCTCCGTGTGTTCCTTGGCTTCCAGAAATCAGTTCATTGATGTAAACCCCTCTTATTCATACACTGCCCTGGCTGAGCTCTATTTTTATGTTTAGACGGTGCCGTCTTCTAGATGTTCTGAAAGTTGTTACCCAGGATATGCCAAGGTCATGAGAAAAGAAGAACCAGTTTGCTGCTACGACTGTTCTCTGTGTATGGATGGAACATTCTCTATGCGAGAAGGTAGGTGGCTGTTAAAAAGAGAGAGATAGAGAGAGAGAAATTGGGGATGCAATCAAAATTCATTCCTGCTTTTCTGGCTACATTTTTAAAGTTCTTTCCTTTCTAGTTATTAGGTCTAGTTATAGACCTAATTAGTATCATAGGATTTTCATAATTCCATGAAGCAAGAAAAATGAATTTCTCGAAAGGTTCCACAAACTTTTCAAAGATTGGTTACTATCCCTCAATTTGCGATTAAAATCAAAAATGAAAAGCTGGTGCAATATCTCAAGTTGCTATCTTCTTACTTGGTTTCAGGAAAGAAGACAGGTCTTATGAGTATTGATCATGTTATTGCTTTTCAGCCTTTAAATATGGGATGATTGTTTCTAATTAATGCTGGGTCCTATACACTAGTGGACAAAATTGTGGAAACCTTTTGGGAAAAGTATATTTTTGAGATTTGATGGATAATAACACCACCTTTTTTTTGGAGCTTCAAGATAATCATATTCCACTGGCCTGGGAATAGCCCAGACCTTAACCCAATTGAAAATCTATGGAGCTGACTAAAGAAACGTAATACTCAAAAGCAACCCAGCAATAAAACCCAGTTAATAGAAGCATTCATTCAATTTTGGTTTCACAGTAGAACAGCTGCAGAACTAAAAGACTTGGTTCACTCCATGGGAAGATGTCCTAAGACCGTAATTCATGCTAAAGGTTACCCAACTAAGTATGAAGTGACATGGTAATAATTTTTGTATATCTTGTTTTTCTATGGTGATAATTTTTGTATATCTCACTTTTTTCTACGTTCTTCACTTTTCTTGTTTATACTGTAAATGCTATTCTAATAGCAAAACCTTCATAAAATTATTATATTACATTCTTGATTAAATTATCTTTCCATTGATATATAATTTTATGGTACTAGTCCCACATTCCCAAAAAAGTAATGTTATTAGCTAGTTTTAGAAAACACACTTTTCTAAAGGTTTCCACAATTTTGGCCACTACTGTAAATATATCTGAAAGAAATATTGAATTATTCCTTTGTCATGTGCACATCACTGTGATATGGGTCTCCCTGGTGGACAACTGAGTTCCAGCATGGGTTCTTATCTTGTCACAATCCAGATGTGGTGTCCTAAGAACCACACTCCATAATGAAAATGGAGAATTTTTTTCCCAGCTTACATTAGACATGAATGGTTAAAATTAATACCATTTCGATCCCTATATTCAACAATTCTCTTCTACTTGTTGGAACAATCAAATGAGTGAACCTAGTATAACAGCCCAAACAGCATCCCTTGCCATCATCAAATATGCATGCTAATGAGGCAGCAACCACATCTCAACAATAATTAAGTTATTTAAAGCCAAAGTTCTAGACTTGCTCTGACCCGATTCTTCATGTTGGATTTAAACAACAGTGTTGCACTACCTTTTCACTGTTCAGGCTATACTCGGCTGCATGTTCCATAGCACTTCCTCACTTACTGCTCATTTCTTCGTTCATCCTTCATTAATATGTTTTTTTCACCATCTAAGTAAGGCCTTAATCAAGTAAAGTCAGAAAGTATTTTCTAATCTCCTCCGATCTCAATATTTCCTTCTACTTGATCACTTTTAGAAAAATAATTTATGTATTGTGGTATAAATTGGTTCATCTGCATTTGTCATGATCTTACAGCTGCAGAAACAAACACATGCAATAAATATTTTTCAGATGCAGCCCATTGTGAAAAGTGTCCAGATGATCAATATTCCAATAAGAAGCGAAATCAATGTATCCCCAAAGTTATAACTTTCCTGTCTTATAAAGAAAACTTGGGTCTCACTCTGGTTCTCTTTGCCTTTACCTTATCCATAACTACTGCCTTTGTTCTGGGAATCTTCATTAAATTCCGAAAAACCCCCATAGTCAAAGCCAATAACCGGGACCTCACCTATGTTCTTTTGATCTCCCTCCTACTTTCTTTCTTGACTTCACTTCTATTCATTGGCTGCCCCAACACAGTGACTTGTCTTCTTCGACAAACCGCCTTCAGCATTGTTTTCTCAGTTGCCGTGTCTTCCTTACTGGCCAAGACTGTCATGGTGGTGGTGGCATTTCTGGCCACAATGCCAGGCAGCAGGATGAGAAAATGGCTTGGGAAAGGTTTGTCCACCTCAATTGTCTTGTCCTGTTCTGGAGTTCAGGTTGGCATCTGTTTCATATGGCTGAGAATTTCTCCCCCATTCCCAGATTCTGACCTATTTTCTCAACCAGGACACATTGTACTACAGTGCAATGAAGGCTCAGTCACCATGTTCTATTCTGCCCTTGGCTACATGGGCTTTCTGGCTGCCATTTGCTTCTTCTTGGCTTTCCTAGCCAGAAAGCTTCCTGGGACCTTCAACGAAGCCAAATGGATCACCTTCAGCATGCTAGTTTTCTGCACTGTTTGGATTTCCTTTGTCCCCACCTACTTGAGCACCAAAGGGAAATACATGGTAGCTGTGCAGATCTTCTCCATCCTGGCCTCCAGTCTGGGCTTACTGGGCTGCATCTTTATCCCCAAATGCTTCATTATTATCCTGAGACCTGACATGAACACCAAGGAATATCTAATGATGAAAAACTAGGAGTGCTCCTGATTTTAGAAACTATTTTAGTGTAACATACTGGTGTTATAATATAATAAGCCTTGTAATTAATCTTCTTTGTAGGTATTCCAAACAATATTTGTCCATCCATGTTAGATATGAGTAATAACATCTAAATACAGGTAGTTTTTGAAGAATGACACTCATACAGTAACTATTCAAAGGCAGGACTAGCTCTCAACTTTATGGCTGCCCCAGTGACATGCTCATAATCTGAGCACTTGGCAACTGGCTCTCACTTATGTCACATAAGTAAGTCACATCATCACCATTTGCAAGCTTTCATTCTGGCTCCCCACAAGCAAATTCAACAGGGAAGCCACCAGGGAAGCTGGTAAATCATTTTCCACCACTTTTTCACTCAAGAGCTTCCTCGTTGATTTTGTAGACATAGATATCAATGTATTATTTGGCATTTGGCAATGTCTCTGAGCTCTATTTAGGTCACAAAAGAAGTTTAAACATAATCCTTTGCCTATTCTGAAAGCCCGGTGCCCTAGAGCTGTGATTGCGAACCTATGGCACATGTGCCAGAAGTGGCACACAGAGACATCTCTCCGGGCATGCGAGCTATTGTCCATTGCTCTTCTGGGTTCCAGTGCAACAGTCAGCTGGTCTTTATGCATGGGGAAGCACCGGAAACCAGAAGAGCCGCATGCATGCACTGGCCAGCTGATCTTCATGCGCACATGCATACCAGAAACTGGAAGACCATCTTCCCGATGCGTGCAGGCACATGGGGTTGCCACTCTTCTCGTTTCTAGCACACACTCGCACATGGCCCCGTTTCGGCACTCAGTGTCAAAAAGATTCATCAACACTGCCCTAGAGTCTCTCACCCAGAAGAAGGTGAAGGAAGCCAAGATGGTGAAGAGCATTTGAATTGCAGTAAGACACGAATGAGGTAGTGCAACCTTCTCAGTTCTGCTTTCAATGGGTGCATTACTTGGAATGCTGACACTGAGATGTGATAATAGTTGCAACAGGGAAAGTCTTTTGAAGCTTGACAGGGGGATCTTTAGATTGTCTATAGCCCTTGAGGCAGCCATTTTGTCAGAATGTCTCTCACCTCTTTAGTGAATATATCCACCAATCTGAAAACTTTATCGAAAAATGGTTATGGTTGTTGTTGTTTGAAGCTAAATGCAGCTCTTATGAAGGGAAATCAGACTAGAAGAGATTGTCATGGTTTCCTTAATACAGAGGCAGTCCAGCTGTGGCTTCAGTGCAAAAATGACATTTCCCCCAGCATAGTCCCTGCTTGAAATCCCAGCACATGATCTTGGTGTCCCAGGACACATCAAAGAATGAAATAAGATTGGTTTGGCATGATCTGTTTTTAACAAACACATACTGGCTACTAGTTATAACTTTATTTGCTTCTATTCCATGCTTAGGAGCTTTTTTTTTTATCCTTTGCTGTCAGTTTTTTCATATTTCACTTGCTGTAAATTTTAACACTATATATTTAAAGATAAATACTGACAATATTCCCAGAGCTTCACCAATGGAAGAAAAAAACCATGACTGTGATTTTTATAATTACAAGGGATGTCATAGTTCTGCCATGTTCTTAACTTGCTCCTGTGCAATAACTGGAGAATAGCTAAATAGCTGAAGAAACCATGCTGCAGGGACTTGCCAGTGTGAATATATGTATTTTTATGCTGTGCCCTGAGGCAAAATTAAAGAAGCTGTTTCAAAACACTGCACGGAAGTGAGAACTTTGCTTAGTGTTAAAGTAAGAATTCTGTTTTCATGGTAGCTGAACTAAATGCCTCTGGGAAGTTCCCAAGTGGGACCTAGTGGGTGATTTTGGCTGTTCTTTTTTATTCTTTTCCTGCTCTACAATATCTTTGGAGATGCAGTGAGACACAAAGCTGGTTTCAATATGATGAAGTTATGAAGTAAACATTGGTATTCCTTAAAGTTTGTCTTTTCTAATGCTCCCCAGATCTTTTTTCCTATGCAAATGCCAGCTCCAAATGCTCTCCTTCTCATTTCTGCCACCTTAATGAGCAGGGACTCTAATATATCACCTTCCATTTTAGCAAGGGGTTCTCTGCCCAGTTGCTGGGTGGGCGTGGCCATGGTGGGCATGATCTAGTCAGCCTCCTGCACCATGGGAGGGCATTTTTGCCCTCCCCAGGCTCTGGAGACTTTCCCTGAGCCTCCGGGAGGGCAAAAACAGCCTCCCCAGGATCCAGAGGCCCTCTGAAGGCCGGAAACAGGCCAAATTCTGGTAGGCCCATTTTTCACCCTCCCTGAGCCTCCGTGAGTGCCCTGCACTTACCTGCATCCAAATCGGATCACGTGGGGACTCCTGGAAGTTGAGGGGCGGGTTGGGTGGGGCCAGCCAGGAGTGGGATTTGGGGGTTCTCCAAACTGCACAGAATCTTAGCTAGAGTTCTCCCAAACCCCTGCAAATCTCCAGCATCCCAACCCTGCTTTCATATCATAAAATTGATTGAACTTCTGCTTTTTCTTCTTTGACACCAATTTGTCAACCAACTATTTGACCCATCAACTACTAGTTGGCTGATTAGTGCTACTGAAGATTTTTGTCTGGGGAGCTCAGATTGTGCTTTTACCGGCTCTGCACCCCCCCCCCAAAGACCAACAAGACACTGCTGAGTGCAGAGCAGGTAACAGCATGAAGGTAGAGGTGAAGCAGGAAAGCTTTTCAGCGGGGAGGCTACCATAGGGAGGTCCATTTGGAGGGATCTGGGTGGGGTGTGTCCCACCTAATTTGGCTGTGTTTTTCCCTTTCTAGACCAGCTCCAAGCAAGCAGTGCAGGTGGTGGCACAAGCACTGCTAAAGTTTGTGCACCGCTTGCTTGGAGCTGGTCTGGAAAGGGAAAAAATACAGCTGAATTAGGTGGGACATGCCCCGTTCAGATCGCTCCAAATGGGTCTCCCTGCAGTAGCCTCCCTGCTGAAAAGCGCTTCCCGCTTCTCCTCTACTTGCATGCTGTTACTGGCTCTGCACCCAGGTAGCGGCCGGTGTCCCTGGGTAGTGGTGTCTTGTTGGTCTTGTGGGGGGGTGCAGAGCCAGTAACAGCATACAGGTAGAAGAGAAACGGAAAGTGCTTTTCACGCCCTTAGCTCATTTGCTGCAGGAAAGAGCAGGCGCTCGGAAGAGTGGGCTCCGTTTGGGTGAGCAATCACTGTCAGTGTCAGGTGTGCTTCCTTCAAAGTTCAGGAAAGAATGAGCCAAACTCCATTATTTATAGAGTAATGTACTTTTACTGGAAAATGAAATGAACGCTACCAAGGAAAAGCTGAAACTAAAGCAATAGGCACGAAAGTTGCATATAGAAAGCATCCCCTCCCACTGTCCATCATCAATCACCCAATCCAAAGGTCTCCCAGAGGTCAGGTGGAAGCACGTCTGGCATCGTCATCAATCAGGAACGCGATGACGGTTGACCCGATAGCCACTTCGGAGATTAGGTTTCGTTTCTTCAAAATCCTCCAGCACACTTCCTCCCCCCACGCTCTCCAATTCTCTCCCACCCGTTTCTTATGGCAGCCAAAGCAGTAAGGTCGGAGGCTGACAGTCAGGCCACGTAGTTTAGTGCGGAGGCTACAGTAGGGAGACCCATTTGGAGGGATCTGAGTGGGGCATGTCCCACCTAATTCAGCTGCATTTTTTCCCTTTCCAGACCAGCTCCAAGCAAGCAGTGCAGGTGGCGGTGCAAGAGCTGCTGAAGTTTATGTACCTTAGCCCGTCCCCTTACCATGGTAACAAAGAGGCATTTGGTGAAATTGGGAGCTTTGTCGCAGACCCTGATGTCACCAGAGGCCTTCCCAGAGGCTAGTATGCATCCAGCCAGCCAGCTAGGCCTGCTGCCCCCAACCCCCCGGAACCCACCTTGATCCTGGGTGGCATGGCACTGGCGGCGGCCGGCCAGCCAGCCAGGCCTGCCACCCCACAGGCTTCCCCTCTCCGTGGCAGCCCACCTGCAACTTACCAAAAATTAGGAAAGCAACAGCAGTCAAGTGGGTGAGGAGCAGAGCAGCTGGGCCTGGGCCACGTGGTCCGGGCAAGCAGAGGCCAATAGCAAGCGAGGAGAGCAATAAGAGAGCAGCCAAAATTTCAGCCTCGCACACATGGTAGGAGGAGCTGGCCAGTGGGCATGCACACGCTGGGAAATGATCTTTCAGTTTTTGGTGCATGCATGTGCACTGGCCGGCTAGTCTGATAATCTGAGCTTTGGGTTGTGAACCTGGAAGAGGAATGGCCGTGCACCATGTTGCATGCCAGGCAACATGGCTCCACGTGCCACCTGTGGCATGCGTGCCATAGGTTCGCCATCATGGTCCTAGAGCTTCTTGATAGTGAAATGGGTGGTATACAAATTAATTAATTAATTAATTAATTAATTAATTAATTAATTAATTAATTAATTAATTAATTAATTAATTAATTAAGGCATATGACAGGTCATCTCTTTGCATGAGAAACCCTGATCTTTCATAATTTGGCCTCACTTCTAATTTGTAGAAGATTTAGGAACTCATTATCTGGTTTCCTAGAATTACAGCAAACAATTTTGCATTGTAAATCTATGCCCTTAATAAAGATGTTGCTCATATTCTTCCATTTCAGCATTTATCTTTGGTGCCACTCTGCTGTAAAAAGGAATTAGGGAGAAACTGTTCCAAAGCTTGATCAAATCTTTGAATCTGCTTGAATACAACAAATCCTTGGCACTCCAAGCCTTCAGCTGATGATGATGAATGCCAGATTGTTCAACAACAAGGCCCCTCCTCATTTGTGACCTTCTTGGGGAGGAACAAGGTGACTGATGTGCATCATCCAGTTCGGCCTGTCCCAGATTGGGGTGTTCTTCTCTCTGAGATGTGTCCAGCTGGTGTAGAATGTGGAACCAGCCAAGACCTCAAGGCAGGGAAGACATTTTATATCAGTGTCTTCCTGATACACACCTAGCCCAAGGATGGTTTAATGGGCTATTCGTTGATTGCATTCACACCGCTGCTTTGCTTTTCCCTCTAGCTATTCCTGGAGGAGATTTCCATGTGCCCACAACTGCTATTGCATTTCCATCCACCCCCCTCAGATAGTCCAAGGATGACTTTAAACAGTTGTGGAAGTGGTGTTTTCCCCCTTATCTCATGTCTAGAAATTGCTAAGTAGAGCTCCCCAGACAAAAATCTTCAGCAGCACTAATCAGCCACCTAGTAGTTGATGGGTCAAATAGTTGGTTGACAGATTGGTGTCAAAGAGGAAAAAGCAGAAGTTCAATCTATTTTATGATATGAAAGCAGGGTTGGGATGCTGGAGGTTTGCAGGGGTTCAGGAGAACCTCTAGCTAAGATTCTGTGCAGGATTCTTAATTTAGCAGTAAGCAAAGTTCTCACTTCTGTGCAGTGTTTTGAAACAGCCTCTTTAATTTTGCCTCACAGCACAGCATAAAAATACATATATTCACATTGGCAAGTCCCTGCAGCATGGTTTCTTCAGCTATTTAGCTATTCTCCAGTTATTGTACAGGAGCAAGTTAAGAACATGGCAGTAGTATGACATCCAGTGGTGGAATTCAAATAATTTAACAACTGGTTCTCTGCCCTAATGACCAGCTGGGTAGGCGTGGTTTGGTGGTCATGTGACCGTATGGGCATGGCCAACTCAACGTCTATGGGAGCTTCGCCTTAGCTGTTACAATGTAATAAGGGCTAACCAGAGAGGCAGTTTCTGTAAGCAAGGCAATAAAGATTAGGCTAGAAACAACACCAGAATGGTTCCTTCCTGCCTTCCTTACAGGATTAGCCCTATAAAGTGTGTGTGTGGGGGGGAAGATTTCTTCCAACAACCAGTTCTCCAAACTGCTTAGAAAGTTGACAACCATCTCTCCTGAATAGGTGAGAACTGGCTGAATCCCATCACTGATGACACCCCTTGTAATTATAAAAATCACAGTCATGGTTTTTTTCTTCCATTGGTGAAGGTCTGGGAATATTGTCAGTATTTATCTTTAAATATATAGTGTTAAAATTTGCAGCAAGTGAAACATGAAAAAACTGATGGCAAAGGATAAAAAAAACCCTCCTAAGCATGGAATAGACAAAAATAAAGTTATAACTAGTAGCCAGCATGAGTTTGTTAAAAACAGATCATGCCAAACCAATCTTATTTCATTCTTTGATTTCTCCTGGGACACCAAGATCATGTGCTGGGATTTCAAGCAGGGACTATGCTGGGGAAAATGTCATTTTTGCACTGAAGCCACAGCTGGACTGCCTCTGTATTAAGGAAACCATGACAATCTCTTCTAGTCTGATTTCCCATCATAAGAGCTGCATTTAGCTTCAAACAACAACAACCATAACCATTTTTCGATAAAGTTTTCAGATTGGTGGATATATTCACTAAAGAGGTGAGAGGCATTCTGACAAAATGGCTGCCTCAAGGGCTATAGACAATCTAAAGATCCCCTTGTCAAGCTTCAAAAGACTTTTCCTGTTGCAACTATTATCATATCTCAGTGTCAGCATTCCAAGTGATGCACCCATTGACAGCAGAACTCCGAGGCAGGTATATTCCTCAAAGAACAATTCATTGGATGGGCTTCAGGGTTAACACTCAGCTTGCCAATGTTCTATGAGGGAGGGAGAGGGAGATAGAAAATGGCCCAGACATCAAGATGTTGGCGTGAGAATCAAGGACATTTCATCAGGTGTTTCTAGAAGTCAAAAAAACCTTTCGCACAACAATATCCATATACCTTATTGGGCAATGTGACCTGAGCTAATTGAGGGAGGGGGTGATAAAATTTGGACTTTAACTATAGAGGTTAGCGCAGGAAAGATCTAGGTCTGGTTTTTGCCTTCAAATGTGCTGAAATGATGTACTCAATAAACGTTTGCATAATGAGATTGAACCATCTTGATCGTTCTTGCTTTGGTTGAGTTCATCAGTCAGAACCTTGACATCCCCATTTGACAAATGTTTCCTTAAAGTTATAATTTTCGTATCTTACAAAGAAATACTGGGTATCATTCTGACTCTCTTTGTCATTGCTTTATCCATAACTACTGCAGTAGTGAGTTTCAAATCCCGGTGCTACCAGTTGGCTATCGGTAGCGCGCGGACACGCACAGGCGCTTTGAGAGCGTGTGGAACTTCTGAGCGTGTGCAGAAGCATCTGCACATGCGCAGAGCATTTTTGATTACATCTGGGCAGGTGAGCGGAACTTTCCACCGCCACCACTACCGGTTGGGGCGAACCAGGGCGAACCAGGAGCAAACCACCACTGAACTGCTGCCTTTATCCTGGGAATCTTCATTAAATACTGAGAAACGCCCACAGATAAAGTCAACAATTGTACATTCAACTACATCCTCCTGGTTTCACTCCTGCTTTCATTCTTGACCTCTATTCTATTCATCTCCTGGCAAATAGATGGGTAAGAAATGGAGGTAGTGACAGATTTTATTTTCCTGGGCTCCAAGATCACTGCAGATGAGGACTGCAGCCAAGAAATTAAAAGACGCTTGCTCCTGGGGAAGAAAGCTATGGCAAATCTAGACAGCATTCTAAAAAGCAGAAACATCACCCTGCCAACAAGAGTGCGTATAGCAAGGCTATGGTTTTCCCAGTTGCAATGTATGGCTGTGAAAGTTCGATCATAAGGAAGGCTGAGGGCCAAAGAATGGAGGCCTTTGAACTATGGTGCTGGAGAAGACTCCTGCGAGTCCCTTGGACTGCAAGATGATCAAACTGGTCAGTCCTAGAG
Organism: Pantherophis guttatus; assembly: GCF_059756535.1. Classification (NCBI taxonomy): domain Eukaryota; kingdom Metazoa; phylum Chordata; class Lepidosauria; order Squamata; family Colubridae; genus Pantherophis; species Pantherophis guttatus. The sequence goes on along the minus strand of NC_142064.1, from coordinate 257,160,229 downwards.
GAGATCAATCCTGACTGCTGTTTAGAAGGCCAGATCCTGAAGATGAAACTCAAATACTTTGGCCACCTAATGAGAAGGAAAGACTCACTGGAGAAGAGCCTAATGCTGGGAAAAATTGAGGGCAAAAGAAGAAGGGGATGGCAGAGAATGAGGTGGCTGGATGGAGTCACTGAAGCAGTCGGCATGAGCTTAAATGGACTCCAGAGGATGGTAGAGGACAGGAAGGCCTGGAGGAATATTGTGCATGTGGTTGCGATGGGTCAGACATGACTTTGCAACTAACAACAACAACAATTCTATTCATCTGTTGCCCCATGAAAGTGACCTGATTCCTTCAACAAACCATTTTCAGCGTTGTTTTTTCAGTTGCTGTGTCTTACTTGCTGGCCAAGACTGTAATGGTGGTGGTAGTCTTCCAAAGTACAGAGTCTAACACAATATGAGACTAAAAGTCCATTGTAATAATAACTGTGTGAATGATTTCTGTCAAGCCACGCATGGTTTTCTATCAGTTTTTGGGACACCTGTCTTCAAACCTGGTGGGAGCCTCATAGCACAGAGCTCACAGGTGGATTCTGTCAAGAGCCACAGCTGCAGAGGTGGGTTTCAGCAAGTTATGACCAGTTCTGGAGAACGGGTAGCAGAAATTTTGAGTAGTTCAGAGAATCAGTAAATATTACCTCTGACTGGCCCCGCCCCATCTCTTCTCTGCCTCCCAAGTCCCAGCTGATCAGAAGGAAATGGGGATTCTGCAGTATCCTTCCCCTGCCACGCCCACCAAGCCATGCCCACAGAAGCAGTAGTAATTTTTTTTTTAATCCCACCACTGCACAGCTGGCCCATATCTTTGGAGTCCATACTTTGGAGACTAATCTTTGGCATCAGAGCTTCAGATTAATGTTCATCCTTGAATCTACTGATTGTCCAGGCAATATATATATATAGCTAATTTATTTATTAATTTACACTCCATCAAATGGTTTTGGAGGATGCAATGGAGAGAGGTCTCAGGAACTCAGATTGCATGATTTCACAAGCAGCACATGGGGGCGCTTGTATGAAAGCTGAACATTAGTGCGTGTTCTGTCCCCCGTCCTCACATAGACAAATGCAATATCCAACACATCTGCCAATAATGCATTGTATAAACAGACCAGAATTCCTGGCAGACAAGAGTTCTGGCAGCTACTTGTAAAACGCCTGCCAAATCCAATTAGTACTCCCAAAAAAACAGGAGAGGCCTTATCTGCAGTTCGTTTCCAGAGCAACAATTTATCCACAAGAGTTTAGTCCAAAATATATCTGAGCTGAAGTGCAGGATTCACGATGTGACTCTTTAGAGTTTAAATGTTTGTCGATCACAAAGCCTGCTGAGCAATCACGCCCCCTTTTATCTCTTGTGGGGCGTGGCTCAGTGACTCAGCTCAATCCATGGTCCTCCCACACCTCTTTTATTATTATTATTATTATTATTATTATTATTATTATTATTATTATTATTATTATTATTATTATTATTATTATTATTATTATTATTAAAAATTTTATACCGCCCTTCTCCCGAAGAAGTCAGGGCGGTGTACAGCCATATTAAAACAACGTATACCCACAAAATTTAAAACCAGTTTAAAATATATTAAAAATTTGGCCCTTATATTAAAAACTACAAACACCTAATTAAAATTCATTTTCTAAGCCAGGCCAGCCTGTTGAAACAAAAGAGTCTTAAGGGCACGGCGAAAGGTATGTAAGTCGGGGATCATGCAAATATCCGGGGGCAGTTCATTCCAGAGGGCAGGTGCCCCCACAGAGAAGGCTCTCCCCCTGGGTGTCGCTAGTCACCAGTGTTTGGCCGACGGTACCCTGAGGAGTCCCTCTCTGTGGGAGAGTATTGGTCGGTGGGAAGCTATCGGTGGCAGAAGGCAATCTCGTACATCTCTTCCTTTGTGCATGCTTCTCCCTCTGATATTGCCTGGGATCAAGCCAGGATTCATCAGTATCACTCTCTATCAATGGGTGCTCCGAAATGCCTTCCTCCTGGCACATCCCAGGCTGTTCCTCCTGGCCTTCGGATGGAACCTGAGGCATTGCCAGAGAGGAAGGTCCTGGAGAGGGAGGCCTTGCCAGTTCCTCCCCCTCACCTTCTGAGTCCTCTTCCTCCATGAGGACAGGCTTGGGAGTCGGACTCACAACAGCGCGAATAGCAAGCGTTCAGGCAAAGCGTGCAAAGCGTGTACCTCTTCAGCACTCGGTGAGTAAAAGGTTCACCACCATTGTCATATAGCAATGTCCCTGGGCTCAGGTCCTCAAATATTGTTTAGCCCTTCACCTTCAGCCATTGTGGCAATGTACTCATATAGCATCATCTCTTGGTTCCCTACTAGATTCCTTATATAAGAGCCAGCAAATGACATCATATAGGAGAAGGAGGCACAGTGATTAGAATGCAGTATTGCAGGCTATTTCTACTGCCTGCTGGCTGCCTGCAATTTGGCAATTTGATTCTCACCGGCTCAAGGTTGACTCAGTTTCCATCCTTCCAAGGTCGGTAAAATGAGGACCCAGATTGTTGGGGGGAATAGGCTGACTCTGTAAACTGCTTAGAGAGGCCTATAAAGCACTGTGAAGTGGTATTTAAGTCTGCTATTGCTATCGTGAAGAAGTCCGTAATGGGCTATTGTTTCAGATTAATGCCCCAGGGAATTTTGACAAGATCTTCTTTGTAACCATGAAAACTGATAGCCTCTGCTACATTTTGAAAGACACAAGACATTTAACAGGGGGCTCCAATAGCAATAGCACTTAAACTTATATACCACTTCATAATCATGGGGCCAAATTTATATATATCTTTTTAATTGTATTTTAATGTTTGTAGTTTATGTTTTTACTTGGCTGTTCACCACCCTGAGTCCTCAGGGAGAAGGGCGGTATACAAATTTAAAAATAAATAAATAAATAAATAAAATAGTGCTTTACAGCCCTCTCCAAGCAGTTTACATAGTCAGCATATTGCCCCCAACAATCTGGGTCCTCATTTTATTGACCTCGGAAGGATGGAAGTCTGAGTCAATCTTGAGCCTGGTGAGATTCGATCTGCCAAACTGCTGGCAGCCAGTGATCAGCAGAAGTAGCCTGCAGTACTGCACTTAACCACTGCGTCACCGTGGCTCATCATCAACAATAATAATAGGTGGTTCAATATGTCATGATCTGGAGTTAATTCATTCTGGAGTATCAAACCTTCACTGAAGAAGATGGCCTCATCCACCCCAGACAAAATAAGAAGGAATTATAATGGCCCACTGCCTAGTTCAAGAGTGTTGAACTGTTTTTCCACATTTTAATCTTTACAATCTCAAGAATAAGTTTGGAGTCTAAAAAACAATCAAACGTCCCTGAATTGTTCCTTTCTCGACTCTCAAATTAGGATTATTCTCCTGAGTCAAAGAAAATTCTTTTCTCCAACGGCACACTTTTATGGCCAAGGATCATTTCCAATTCCCCTTCTAATTATCAAAATCATGATTATTTATTCTCCATTGAACAAGGTTTAAGGGATTTCCACCAGCACAATTAGTGGTCAATCAATGTGACAACAAATGGAATAAACAGCATGTGATAATCTGATTTGTAACTGCCTTCTGTGATGAGATCAGAGTTTGGGGTAAAGCTGAGCAAATACTGTAGCAGTCTGAAATTGCAGATAGTTCTTCCAAATCTGGGGGCAAACTGGACCTTCTTCACTGCAGTTGTGGTCTTTTTGTGATCTCTGAGCTTTAACTCTGTGCTGAAGAAAGAACTCCAGGAAGGATCTCCTGCAATATACTGTATATCAAATGTTGCTGCTGCTGCATATACAGCTTTTTCTGCTTCAGTTTCTGTCTCAAATTCCCTGTGCCAGTACACTGATGAAATGTCCATTTAAGGTGATCATAGAAGAAAAGGAGTGGTTCCATTACTACAAGCCAGGAGACTACTGGATTACTGGAATAATGTCTGAAATCATAGCTCGATTGTACCAATTTTCATTCTCCGAGCCTCCAGCCCACCAACTGAAAACGTAATTGTGCTCCAATGTCTTTTCCATATATATATATATATATATATATATATATATATATATATATATATATATATATATATATGTATGTATGTATGTATGTATGTATGTATGTATGTATGTATGTATGTATGTATATATATGTATATATGTATATGTGTATATATATATTTCTTTTAATACAAACATTTTCTCTTTCAATAAACAGTGAGTACATGTTTTTGTTTCATAACAATTAAAATTTACCACCATATTCATTATTTGTATCTATTCTTATATTACTGCTAATATTTAACATACCTACTATTATAAGATTTATCTTTTTAACTTATTTGCCTTTATAATTCATTGATTTCATATTTATTCTCCAACCATTGATATAATAACTCCCATATATTATAATAATTAGATTCTTCCTTTCCTTTGATTGCAAGTGTTAATCTATCTATCTATGTATCTTTTCTTTTATGTACACCGAGAGTGTATGCACCAAGATAAATTCCTTGTGTGTCAAATCACACTTGGCCAATAAAGAATTCTATTCTATTCTATTCTATTCTATTCTATTCTATTCTATTCTATTCTATTCTATTCTATTCTATTCTATTCTATTCTATTCTATTCTATTCTATTCTATTCTACTCTACTCTACTCTACTCTACTCTACTCTACTCTACTCTACTCTACTCTATTCATTTCTGCACATTCTAATATTTTCTTAATCATATTTTCATCCATAGGGTTCTATTCACTTTTACAATTTTGTGCAAATACAATTCTAACTGCAGTTATTACATGAATAATATAGTATACATTTTCTTTACTATAAGCTTCTGGTAGAATCCCCAACAGGAACAGTTCAGGTTTTAAATTGATATGTTGCTGTGTCATCTTCTCCAACCACATACCTCCAATGTCTTTTCTAGCAATGATTTCCTTTCCCCTATTCCTCACCTTGAGAAAGGCAAGTCATTAATGCTCATCCCAATTTGCTTTAGAGGAAAGGCTCCTGGGGAACCTGTTGATTTTGTGAAACCTGAGTTGCAAATTTTCTTTTTAAATTCAATGAATTTTCCCTGGATGGGGTTCTGCCTGCTTTCAAAATGATTACCTTGGTACTGCGGAGTCAGCAACTTATTTATTCATATTTATTTTATTTATTTATTAACAATAGTTAAACAGTAACTCTCAATAAAGTGATTGAATGATACCTTAGAACAGAGTGAGATCTCTTGAATTTTCTCCCCACTGTTTCTTCCCCTTCCTTACATTTACTCTATAATTCCTACCACCCTCTCTGCTCTTTCTTTCCACCCTTTAACACTTTTGCCTCTTTTGTGGCTTTCCTTTTCCTTTTGGTTTAAATAAAAGGGATACTTTTTAAAAACCAAATTCAAGGAGGGGAGAGACTTTATGTGACAAGTTAATATTTAGTCGCAGAGTAATCCTATTAACTGTTGTTAACTGTAGAATATAGGACAATAACTCTAAAGCCATGAATGTTGTTGTTGTTAGTTGCAAAGTGGTGTCCAGCCTATTGTGACCCCATGGAAAATGTTTCTCCAGGCCTTTCTGTCCTCTACCATCCCTCAGAGTCCATTTAAACTCACTCTGACTGCGCCAGTGACTCCATCCAGCCAACTCATTCGCTGCCGTATCCTTCTTCTTTTGCCCTCAATCCTTCCCAGCATTAGGCTCTTTTCCAGTGTGTCCTTCCTTCTCATTAGGTGGCCAGAGTATTTGGGTTTCATCTTCAGGATCTGGCCTTCTAAAGAGCAGTCAGAGTTGATCTCCTCTAGGACTGATCAGTTTGATCGCCTTGCAGTCCAAGAGACTCACAGGAGTCTTCTCCAGCACCATAGTTCAAAGGCCTCAATTCTTTTGTGCTCAGCCTTTCTTATGGAAGCCATGAGTATTTTGCAGCAAATCTCTAGGTCTAAAGAAGACTTGCTAAAGAGATATTCATCTTCAGATAGGTAATACCGCTTGCTAATCTAGCACTTGAATCCAACTCTTAGTCCTCTTCAGGGTGATATAACAGGAAGAAATCATATGATATGATCACAACCTATACATGTACATTTGGTAGCATCCCTTATTAGCATTCTTGAGGACTGGGAAGAAAAGAATCTTGTATAGTTCTTCTGTGTAATTTTGCCACCTCTTCTTAATCTCTTCTGCCTCTGTTAGGTCCCTGCCATTTTGGTCCTTTATCATGCCCATCTTTGCATAAAACGTTCCCTTCATATCTCCAATTTTCTTGAAGAGATCTCTGGTCCTCCCTATTTTATTCTTTTCTTCTATTTCTTTGCACTGTTCATTTAAGAAGGTATTCTTATCTCTTCTAGCTATTCTCTGGAATTCTGCATTCAATGGGGTGTATCTTTCTCTTTCTCCCTTGCCTTTCGCTTCCCTTCTTTCCTCAGCTATTTACAAAGCTTCCTCTGACAGCCATTTTGCTTTCTTGCATTACTTTTTCTTTGGGATGGTTTTAGTTGTTACCTCTTGTACAATGTTGTGATACTCCGTCCATAGTTCTTCAGGCACTCTGTCTATCAGATCTAATTCCTTAAATCTATTTGTCACAGTGGTGGGTTGTATCAGTTCTCCCCAGTTCTTGTCAACCGGTAGTGGAAATTTTGAGTAGTTCAGATAACCGGTAAATACCACCTCTTCCTAGACCCGGCACCAATCTATTTGCTGCTTCCCGATTCCCAGCTGATCGGCTAGAGGGAAAAAATCAGGACTCGTTTCTCAGCCAGGAGATCATTTGGCAAAGAAGAAGGGGGGGAAAAAGATGCCATCACTTTAAATTGACAAGCCAAGAAGCAGCTGCTGGAGGGAGGTATTTGCTTTCAGAAGCGAAATGACATTCAGCAGTTTGTTTCTGGGTCAACTGAACAACAAACTGCATAAAAGGAGGGATTCTTATATGTTTCTATGTTTTTGAAGTTTTGGGGTTTGTGCAACATGGACTTTGTGTTTCTAAAATGGTTTGGGCGATTTCCATTGTGAAATATCCTGTCTTGAATGAGTTTTCTGTCTGCTTGTAAATGGAACTGAACTTCTGGCTTCCACTTTCTATTATCTCTAAGCACCGGTAGCTGTTTTCTTCTTGCAAAGTTTCCTTTATGCAGCTGGCAGGAATGTGGAATGAGTATCAGGCAGGTTAGCAGATTGATTTTTCCTTGCTTTTCTTATGAGTAATATTTTATTTGGGGAAACGAAGAGGGGGGAGTTTGATTCTTTTTCAGAGCAGGTTAGTGGGGTGGGGAGGGAATGGAGATTTTGAAGTAACCTTCCCCTGGAGTGGGGATGGAATGGGGATTTTGTAGTATCCTTCCCCTGTCATGCCTGCCATGCCACACCCACCATGCCACACCCACAGAACCAGTAGTAAAAAAATTTGAAACCCACCACTGCATAAGTCCACCTTAATATGCTATTCCTGGTATGTGGTGTTTTGTATACATACAGAGAAAGAAGCACTCTTGTAATCTTTGACTTTTAGGCTTGTTGTCAAACATCAGCCATAATCCTAATGACTGTTTTGAACAATATGCAGGTTGTATTACACAAATGGCTATTTTATATATGAAATTATGACTGAAATATTTCTGCACCTATATTGGTTCATACTGTCAGGAAGTTTCTTCTTAGTTTTAGTTTACTTCTCTCTTTGTTCAGTTTCCATCCATTACTTCTTGTTTTGCCTTCTAGTGCTTTGGAAAATACATTCCTCCCCCCTCCCTTCTTTCTGTGAGCCCTTTAAAAGCCTATCACACTCTTGAGCAAAGCATGTGAGCCATTTCCTCCTTTCAGTGGTCCATGAAAGTACATCTATAGTATGTAGATAATAAAGTTGAAAAAAGGTGAACAACCTTTTAGAGAACTATAGATACATTGAGGCTGGGTGTAAGAAGGAATGGCTGGGAGGGGAGAGGCCACGCGAGGCACCCCTTCACGTGAGTGACATTGAGTTAGCCACGCCTACCCAATCACATGACCATCAAGCCATGCCCATTATCACATGACCATCAAGCCATGCCCACAAAATAAGCCACACCCACAGAACAGGTAGTAAAAAAATTTAGAACCACCCCTGATTTTTCACCTCTACTGTATATTCATCAGGGATATGATTTAGTTCCTACCTGAGTGGTATGATTTTAATTACATTTTATGGATTTTTGTGAATTGATACGAGAGATATATTAGCTTTGTAAATAGGTAAGTAAATAAAATAAATGCTTTGGTTTTGCAAAAAGTTTATTCTAAGCAGATTGAAACACTTACAATAGTAAGAAACCTTCACACTTTCTTTTTGAGTAGAAGAAGGTCTGGAGGTTTCTTACTATTGTAACCATTTTCCTTACCTGGCTACTGAACTATAAGAATAATTTTCCTCATTTTTTCCTCCCAAGTCATAATGTGGAGAAAATGATAGGCAGAATCAGTTCTGGTGATTTTGATAGGATTCCTTTGATCCTGAGATAACAAGCATGCTATCTCTCCCTGATATTTCTTTTGGCAAGAAGCTCCTAGTGGTGTCCATGGGACTGTTCTTCTCATAGAAATTTCAAAAATGTCTATCAGTTGCAAAGTTCAAATAAATTGAATAATTTAATTGAAATGTCAACTCGCAAAGCATCCCTGGACTGCTCTTGAGTTGCCATAAGCAAGAGGGATGGGAAACCGACAAAACAGCACAGCAGCCAAAGACAGATGTACATTCCAGACTTATCCCTCTCAAGGCTGTATCCCAGTGTTAGCACAGAGGATGGAGAGGAGTGATCTCTACAACCCGTGAAATTGCTCCATTGGTGAATGTAATTGATGACACACCCTGGGGGGAGGGTCATGATTGGGATGTAAATTATGTGGGGTCAGATTTGGCTTCACTTGGGAACATGGCGACATAAAGCTCATAATAAATAACTGGATTTCTTTTGAAGCTTGGCTCAAGGCTCATGATTTAATTAGGCATCAGTCAGATCCCTGACATGTGAATAATGAGAAGTTGATTATCTTTTTGGCATTGCACTATATAGATATAGATATAAAGCTACAGTAAATATGATATGCTTTCATGAAAATCCAAACTGAAGATTTATTTATTTCTTTATTGGAATTTGTTAAAAAAAATTGAGAACAAGAATAAGAGAACAAAAATACAATGACAGGGATGATAGCTGTGGTATAATTAATTTTTTTTTACTACCAGTTCTGTGGGCGTGGCTTGGTGGGCATGGTGTGGCTTGGTGGGTGTGGCAGGGGAAGGATACTGCAAAATCCCCATTCCCACGCCACACCTGGGGCCAGCCAAAGGTGGGATTTGCCAGTTCTCCAAACTACTCAAAATTTCCACTACCTGTTCTCCAGAACCTGTCAGAACCTGCTGGATTTTACCCCTGGACGATAGGCACATTAGTGCACTTATACATGCTCTCTCTACTGACCACTTAAGTATGAAGTAAGATCCATGGAAGTCAATTTGTGACTGAAACTGTGAAAATTTGTAGCTGAAACAACTGAATCAGGTGGAGCATTCCAGACTTTGACAACTCTATTACAGAAATCATATTTTTACAGTAAAGTTTAGAATGATTTACATGGAATTTAAAGTGGTTGTTCGCAGACATATTATTGCAATTAAAACAGAAAAAGTCATTTACAGGTAAAATATTACTGTTTAATTTTGGATGCAATACCTAGGCCTGGCCACAAGGGACGCAGTTCTAAATTATCCAAACTGAGAATTTTGAGCCTAGTAGCATAGGGAATTCTATTGTGTAAAGAATTGTACAAGACTTTTCTCGTGAAGTACTTCTGAACCCACTCAATTGTACTGATGTCAGATATATGGTGGGGATTCCAAACAGTTGAACAATACTCTAAGATTGGTCTAGCATAGGTTTTATAAGCTCTAATGAGCAATACAATGTTTCCAGAAAAAAAAGCTTCATCAAATTAACCTTACAACTCTTAATGCTTTTTTAGCAATGCTGTTACAATGAGCGTTGGAGCATAAATTGTCAGAGATACAGTAAGTACACCTAGGTCCTTAACAAGGTGAGGGTCATCTGTTAGATCAGAGATCCCCAACCTTTTGGACCTCAGGGACCACTAAATTCATAATTTGAAATCCCGCGGACTGCTAATGTTATCTGCCTAATGACTGGCTGGGTGGCCAGCTTGATGTCACTCACGTCAAAGGGCGCCTTGCCAGCCTCTACTTGCCACTCAATGCCTACCCGCCTGGGCTCCTTAGGGCCCCAAAAGGAAGCAGTTGTTGGAGTTAAGCAGCCACCACCAGTTGGTGACCACTGTGCTAGATCAATGCCACTTTTCTTATACTTGACATTCTGATTATGTTTACTAATATATAAGACAGAGCATTTATGAATCGAAATTTGAAGTTGCCAAATAGATGACCATTCAGACACCATTCAGAAACATAATTGAGATCACTTTGCAAAACAACAGAATTATCTGTAGAATTGAATAATTTTATGTCATCAGCAAAAAGAATGCAATTCCTTTTAAGTTGGTCACATAAATCGTTGATATAGAGCAAAAAAAAAGATGATGAAATTTCTTACATTGCAGTGAGAACACCTTCTACCACATTCTGCCCTTCTTATTGGCTGTTCATGAAGTCAACCAGAATTCAAGGCTCTTACCCAACATCACCCTGGGCTACAACTTCTATGAGACCTTTTTCAGTGCAAGAATGACATATGAGGCCATGCTGGATGTGCTGTCTACAGGACAGGAGAACATCCCAAACTACAGATGTGGAAGAAAAAAGAATCTGCTGGCGATTCTTGAAGAGATGGATTCTGAACTCTTTGATCATATTTCCAATGTCCTGAGCATCTATAAAATTCCACAGGTATAAAGCCAAATGAAATTAATTATGGGTTGTAAAATGTTCAGATTTGCCTAGAAGGCAGCACTAGAAGGTAAGCTATAGAGCTTGATATTGGTGTATTTTGAGAGCTGTACACAAATGCAAAGTGTGAGCTCACAGAACCACTTTTTAAACCGGTTGCAGTCCACCACTGTATGTATATACATACTTTGGCTTTGGGCCATGTGGCCAGCAGGCCTCTGGTAGTAGAAAAAGTCTGGGTGTGACCATTGGGAATTTTGAAAATTATGACTTTCGAAAAGTAAGACTTTGTCATAGAATGTATGAGGGTTGAATCAGTGACTTTTAAACGTTTTGAAAATTTAGTGACCAATACAAAAGAGATTTTTTTTCATGGAACCATAGAATAAAAAGTCCAACTCCTTACACAGAGGAGGAATGGTCAGACCACTACAGACAAATTGCTGTCCAAATTTTCCTTGAAAATAACCAGCAGTGGAGCTCCAGGAGGCAGGCTGTTCCAACTCTTCATAACTCTCACAGTGAGGAATTCCTCATTTTTATAATGTTGAGACTGAAGTAAAAAATTCAAAAGAAAGATATGAAAAAACAATGATTAGGTCAAGATAAGTAGAAGGCACCTCCAGAAAGCAGCTTTTACATATTTTCTCTAGTATATATATAAAAAATAGTGTACATAAAAACAGCTGAGCGCCAAAGATCTGAGGCCTTTGTACTATGGTAGTGGGAGAAGACTCCTGCGAGTTGCTTGGACTGCAAGGTGATCAACCGGTTAGTCCTAGAGCAGGGGTCCCCAACCTTTTGGACCTCAGGGACCACTAAATTCATAATTTTAAATCCCGCGGACCACTAATATGATCTGCCTAATGACCGGCTGGGTGGGTGTGGCCAACTTGATGTCACTCACATTGAGGGGCACCTTGCCAGCCTCTACTTGCCCCTCCTCACCTACCCGCCTGGGCTCCTTAGGGCCCCAACAGGAAGCAGTTGTTGGAGCTAAGCAGCCACCATGAGAAAGAGTTGGCAAAACATCTGGCTCAGTTCAAATTGGATCTGACCGAGAAGGAGGCTCAGCAGAAGCACCTCACTGAGGACTACGAGCATAGGCTTTCCAAGCAGAGGAAAGACCTGCGGGGGTACAAGGCCAGTTACTGGTACCTGGAGGCTCAGCAGACTGAGATGGTCAGCCAATTCCAGGCCATGAAGCAGTTTCACTGGAACAAGGCCCTCCGGCTCTTTGCCACCAGCAGCACTTCCTTCATGCCTTCACCCAAAGCCCCGCACCAGGGGGCTGAAACAGACCCCAAGTCAGAATTTCTTCCCCCCTCTGACCCACACAAGACCCCAAAGGGGGAGATTCTGCAGCAACACAAACTTTCATTGGACGTATCTGACCAAGGGGCCGTAGTTTGAGGACCCCTGATTTAGTGCAATATAAAAAATGCAAATAATTTTTCTGAGGACCACCTAAATTTTCTCCATCAGTTGGTGACCACTTTCCTAGAGGAGATAAACCCTGACTGCTCTTTAGAAGGCCAGATCCTGAAGATGAAACTCAAATACTTTGGCCACCTAATGAGAAAGAAGGACTCACTGGAGGAGAGCCTAATGCTGGGTAAGGAAGAAGAAGAAGATGACAGAGAACGAGGTAGTTGGATCGAATCACTGAAGCAGTAGGCGTGAGCTTAAATGGACTCCAGAGGATGGTAGAAGACAGGAAGGCCTGGAGAAACATTGTCCATGGGGTCACGATGAGTCAGACACAGGGGTGAGATGCTCCCAGTTCAGACTGGATCGCCCGAAAATCCCTGCTCCCCCTGTTAGGATATGGTTTGAGCCTAACAAGTTGTCCAGGCAATATATGTGTTCTGTGACTTTAATATGAATATGTATTGTGTGACTTTAAAGTTTTCCTGCTGATTCATTATAATGCTGAGTCATGCTGTAATTAGTTGTGAACGTATTTAAGGAAGGTACTGTAAAGTATTCAATTGATGCTAAGCTACCATTGTGTGAGGAGTGCTATCCATTGTGCTATCATCGTTGGATGGATCTGTTACCTTTGTGGTTTGTGAACCAGAGTGAGTTTGTTATTCTAACCAACTACTGTTTGTGTGGTAAGAAGATTTCTGTATCACTGGACTGATTTAACTGGCAAAGACTTGGATTGATTTAAAGACTATGAGATTGTTTTTTCACTATAAACTAAGCTTTTGATAAACCAGTTTGCACATCTCTTATTCATTGCTCTCAGCAACGTTTCTCTGTGCTCTACACTCTGCTGTTTGGTAACACAACAACAATATCCTTAACACCCCACCACCACCACCATGCCCAGCTGAACCGCACAATCATCAGAGGCTTTTTTTTCCCTTTTAGAAGCACTTTTTTTTACAACTTCTTCCTTCTTCAGTTCCAAGTGGGGGGAAAGACACTGGATTCATGGAAGTTGCTTGGAGAGATGGCTTTAATGGTGAACAGGATCACATGCCTTGATGATGTTGGGTGAAGAAAAAAAGGGAAGAGATGCTGAGAGTGCCTGAGTTTTATGCCCTCTCTGGGCTTTTGAATTTGAGCTTGTGTTCTGATTGGTTGTTAGACTCCCATGGGGCCATGCAGAGGCAACTCTGTAGGATGTGTTTTGAGTCCAAGTTTGGTTGAGCCTTGCTGGATGGTGCTAGAATAGAATAGAATAGAATAGAATAGAATAGAATAGAATAGAATAGAATAGAATAGAATAGAATAGAATAGAATAGAATAGAATAGAATAGAACAGAACAGAACAGAACAGAACAGAACAGAACAGAATTCTTTATTGGCCAAATGTGATTGGGCACACAAGAAATTTGTCTTGATGCATATGCTCTCTGATTATATAAAAGAAAAGATACATTCCTCAAGAATCATAAGGTACAACACTTAATGATAGTCATAGGGAAACAGTCAATATAAATCTTAAGGATACCCGCAACAAGCTTACAGTCAGACAGTCATAAATCAGAGTGTAGAATAGATTGGCTCAGGGCTTAATGGCTCATTGACAAAGGTGTGTGTGTGGGGGGGGTGAGTTTCTGCCTCCCTTTTAAGGGAAATATTCTTTCCTTTTAATATTTCCTAAAATAACTCATTTTCCTAGGAGGGGGTGGGTGCTAACTTCCTACACTACCAATACCTTCTCTTTTATCTTAGATTAACTGTAATGTCATCAACCAGATGGCTGAGCAAAATCATCATTTTCCTTTTTCATATCGGATGACCCCAAACCAAGAACCTCCTTACTCAGCAATCATCAAGCTGCTCCTGCACTTCCAATGGACATGGATCGGCCTCCTTTCTCAGGACAATGAAAGAGGAGAAAAATTCAAACGACGCTTGGAAGTTCTCGCTCTAAAAAATGGGATTTGCATTGTCCTCTCAGGATTTGTCCCAGAAGCAAATGTGCCGACAAGTGCTGGAAAAACTCTCACGCAAGAAAAAAGGGAAAAGTTCCATTCTCTTATCAAGAGTCAAATAAAAATTATAGTATTCCAACTGGATTTTCAGGCCTCAGGAATTTTAGCAACAATAATAAAAACGATTGATACATCCATTGTGGGAAGGGTGTGGATTGCAACAACTTTGACAGCTTTAAGTGTAGATATTTTTGACCTCTTGGTTGATCTCCAAAATAAATATGCTTTGTTTTCCTTCCTCATCCAGACAAAGAGAAGGACTCAGTATGACGACATTAAATCTTATGAATCTATGTTCTTATCGTATGGAAATGAAGCGTTCCAATGTTCTTATTCAAGTCCTGTGTTATCTAAGAAAGTCTGGAAAAAATGCAGAGAAAAAGAGAATTGGGAATTCCCAACTCATGATGTGATTGCAAGAATCCTGTCTCAGGACTCCTCCAGTATTTCCAAAATAATTCAAATTGTGGCCTGGGTCCTCAGTGCTGCCTCTTCCTCCCAACGGAGTAAGAGGAGAATGCAAGTTGGAGACCATCAACCACCCCAGATTGTACAGCCATGGCAGGTAAGTCTTCTCCTTTGAGGTTCCATTGATTCTCCCCTTCCAATTCCTCAATATTAAATTAGATGTAGATTAAATTAAATTAGATTCCAAAGACCAGTTGCCCAGTTTGTGGTAGTTGAGAGTGGGTGTCAATCCTGAAGCTGACCTGACCAAGGCCATTTTGATGCTTCAGTGTTGCCACATTGGAGCTGAGGGATAGAGAGGGAGTTGGAAATAGACATAGCTGGAGTTTTGTAGCCAAAACAAAATACTTTCTCCTGGGAACCAAGGACATTCCCACCAATGGCCAGAAGGAGGATGAATGAAGTCACCAGGCAACCGAATGACACCTTAATTGGACCATGTGACTGATTATTTGGAAAGAGGAGGAAAACTTTTACTTTTAATTAGGTGAAAACTTTGGGAACATTTAGAGTCAGTTTTCACCAGCCTATGCCTCTATGATATGTCCAATAAAATTGATATTTGAGGAACCTGCTTGCTTCAGAGTCCTGTTGCTATGGGTGTATTACTTGGAAAACTGAAGGTGAGATAGAGAGAGATGATAGAGAAACATCTTCCAAAGTTAAACAACCTGTGCTAGTTTGGGATGGTTTTGTGACAGAATTAACTCTATAGTGACAATTTTCCAAATCAAACAAGCATCAGAATATTCCAGCAATCCTCAACCCGTTATTGTGATCACAAAGTGGTCTCCAAGCTAAGGAGTTCAACTGGATTCTTTGTTCTGGATTAAGATTGAACTTTGCTAGATAACTCCGCTAACTTCATCTTGATCAGGTCTGATGGCAAAATTGTATTCTCCCTCTTCTCCCACTACATGTTTTCCCATATCTGCAAATGGTCTTGCCTCAGATGGGGCTGTGATGGTGAAGCAGCAAAACATAGAACATAAAACATAGAATAATAAGAGTTTGAAAGGATCTCAGAGGTTTTTCTAGTCCAACCCACAAATTGAGCAGGAGACCCTGCACCATTTCAGACAAAGATGCAGCAGCTGCAGGCTTGTTGTAGGAAAAGTTACAGGAAGCTGCTCCCCGTCTTAAATGTGCCACCTCCATCGCCATCCTGTTCCATTCACATGCGCACACCATTGCCTGCTGCAGCTGATACATGATGAATGAATAAGTAAATGTGTGTGCATCTACACCCAGCACATGGAACAGAGTGGCGATGGCAGCGACATGTTTAAGAAGGGCAGCGGCTCTGTAAACTTTCGCTACAAGAAGCCTGCAGCTGCTGCATCTTTTTGGACAAGAAGCATCTCCAGGTGCACCAAAAAAAAAGGCTGCGGCTGCAGGCATCTTGCAACAAGGGGGGGGGGGGGTGAGGCAAGATGCGAGCTGGCATTCAGCCCAGCGGCGATGTCTCAGCCCTGGCTTGCCTTCCCTGGCAGCAAGCCGTGAGAGGAAGTTAAGGACACATAATATGGCAAAGGGAGACCAGGCAGTGGGCAGCATGTAGGCAGCGGCTCCAGGACAAGGCTGGAGCCAGGAAATGATGCATTCCCTGACCCGGTCAAGGTGGGCGGCAAGCAGGTGGTGGCTCTATGGAAAGGCCGGAGACATGGAATGGTGATTTCCATGACCCGGTCGCGGTGGGCAGAGAGTGGGTGGCAGCTGCAGGGTCTCAGGGAATCGCATGTCCCTGGGCCCGGACCTGGGCCACAGCACCCAACCCAATTCGAAGGGCAAGCAGGCGGCATGCATTGCGTACCTTTGGTGAGCTGAGCAGGTGAGGCGAATGGTGAGGCAAGCTGCTGGGCCACATGGCAAAGGGAATTTATATAGGGTGGGAGTGGGTGGGAGTGAGTGGGTGGGAGTGAGTGGGTGGGTGGGAGTGGGTGGGTGGGAGTGGGTGGGTGGGCCCAACAGCTAGAAGTAGCAAGTGAGCCAGAAGAGGCAAGCGGGCAACCAGGGATGATTGCTATGGTTCTGCGAACTGATGGCAATCATCCCTACCGGTTCTCCCAAACTGGTCTGAACCAGAAGGATTTTACCCCTGCTGTAACTGTTCTTGGTATGTTTTAGCCTTCACCTCCCTAATCATTTTTGTTGCTCATCTCTACAGTCTTTCCAGTGTTTCAATATCTTTTTTATATTGTGTTGTCCAGAACTGGATGCAGTATTCTAAATGTGGTCTTACTAAGGCTTTGTAAAGCTATATTAGAACTTCATGTGATCTTAATTCTATCTCTTTATTAATGCAGCCTAGGATTGCATTGGCATTTTTGTCTGCTGCCACAAATTGTTGGCTCATATTTAAGTGATTGTTTACTAGGACTCCAAGATCCTTCTCACAATTACTGGCATTAAGCCAAATTTCACGTAGTCTGTACCTATACAGTTGTTTTTTCTTGCCTAAGTATAAAACCTTACTTTTATCTATGCTGAATTTCATTTTGTTAGGTAGGGGCCCATGTTCAATTTGTAAAGATCTTTTCGGATCGTGAGTTTCTCTTCTGGGGTGTTGGCTATTCCTGCCAGCTTACTGTCATCTGCAAATTTGATGAGTTCCCCTTCAATTCCCTCACCTAGATCTTTTTTGAAGATATTGAAGGGTGCTGGGCCTAAAATGGAAACTTGGGGTTCCCCATTGCTTACTTTCCTCCATGTGGATGAGGTTCCCCAGAGGACTACATGTTGAATATAATTTGTTAGCCAGTTACAAAGCCACCTGATGGTGGTGTTATCTATTCCATGTTTTCAAGAATGTGAGATAATGAATTACTTGGATGAGGGGATAGATGGGAAACTCATCAGATTTGCAGATGACACCAAGCTGGCAGGAATAGCCAACACTCCGGAAGATAGGCTTAAGATACAGAAGGATCCTGACAGACTTGAACATTGGGCGCTATCTAACAAAATGAAATTCAATGGAGAAAAAAGTAAGGTTCTACATTTAGGCAAGAAAAACAAAGTGCACAGGTACAGTATATGTGGTACCTTGCTCAATAGTAGTAACTGTGAGGAGAATCTTGGAGTCCTAGTGGACAACCATTTAAATATGAGCCAGCAGTGTGCAGCAGCTGCCAAAAAAGCCAACACAGTTGCAGGCTGCATAAACAGAGGGATAGAATCAAGATCACGGGAAGTGTTAATAACACTTTATAATTCCTTGGTAAGGCCATACTTGGAATACTGCATCCAGTTTTGGTTGCCACGATGTGAAAAAGATGTTGCAGAAAAAGGGCAGAGAAGAGCAATAAAGATGATTAGAGGACTGGAGGCTAAAACATATGAAGAACGGTTGCAGGAACTGGGTATGTCTAGTTTAATGAAAAGAAGGACTAGGAGAGACATGATAGCAGTGTTCCAATATCTCAGGGGCTGCCACAAAGAAGAGGGAGTCAAGCTATTCTCCAAAGCACCTGAGGGTAGGATAAGTAGCAATGGGTGGAAACTAATCAAGAAGAGATGCTACCTAGAACTAAGGAGAAATTTTCTGACAGTTAGAACAATTAATCAGTGGAACAACTTGCCTCCAAAAGTTGTGAATGCTCCAACACTGGAAGTTTTTAAGAAGATGTTGGATTGCCATTTGTCTGAAGTGGTGTAGGGTTTCCTGCCTAAGCAGAGGGATGGACGAGAAGACCTCCAAGGTCACTTTCAACTATGTTATTCTCTTCTCTTCTCTTCCCTTCTCTTCTCTTCTCTTCTCTTCTCTTCTCTTCTCTTCTCTTCTCTTCTCTTCTCTTCTCTTCTCTGTTCTATTCTATTCTATTCTATTCTATTCTATTCTATTCTATTCTATTCTATTCTATTCTATTCTATTCTATTCTATTCTATAAATATTTGAAAAAGAACTGTAAAATACAGGAGAATGAAAAAAGCTTCCCATGAAATGCTGAATCAATCTGTTTCAGACTGTAGTGGTGATTTGAAGAAGTTGAATTATTCAGAGTAACCTCTAATCTGAAATAATAGCAAGAAAAATATTGAATAAAGGCTCAAATTGAAATGTTTTTTTTTCTGCAGCTTCATAAGTTCCTGAGAAACTTCCAACATCACAATATTTCCCAA
Source organism: Pantherophis guttatus (assembly GCF_059756535.1). Lineage (NCBI taxonomy): Eukaryota > Metazoa > Chordata > Lepidosauria > Squamata > Colubridae > Pantherophis > Pantherophis guttatus. Next base: position 257,141,229 of record NC_142064.1, on the reverse strand, counting down.
GATGGGATTTCTTTTGATGAAAATGGAGTTCCTGTTGGTGACTTTGATATCATGCAGTGGACATCAGTTTTGAACAAATCAGACGCAGGGGTGAAAATTGGGAATGTAGAAAGACAAGCCTCCTCGGAAGTCAAGATTTCTGTCAATCAAAGTGCTATCCAATGGCCAACTTTATTTAACAAAGTAGTTGAGGCTGCTTGGATTTTGCTCATCTATTTATCTCCATCTGATCAGAAGTAATTCTTATTGAGGCCAATTGTGCTAACTTCCAAATAAGAGACCTTAATCCTCATTAATTCATTAGATATTATTTTACTTCAGAGGTTTTACAATAATCTAACACACACTGGAACCTGCTGCATTGTATTGCGGGATTCACAATCTACATTATTAAACTGGAATATATTGCCACAATTTATAGTACATGAAATTATCTTGTTTTCAGAAAGAGATAATCCAGAATGTCTATGGAGATTCTCAGTCATCCAGGTCACAGTTGTGCCAAAGGTGCTTTTTCAAAAGGCACCTGGACTTTGTTTTCCCTTGAAGATGTTTCACTTCTCATCCAAGAAACTTCTTCAGTTCTGACTGAATGGTGGAGAATGGAAAGATTTGGAACTGCTGAAAAGACTGTGTTGTAAACAGGATATAGATTCAGCAATTGCAGGCAGGTTCCACACCCATTTGCATTATTCACGTGACCCTGAGGGTACAGATAAATTCCATGGCCCCTGGCCGTGGCCAGGGGACCGTGGCCAGGAGGCCGTGGCCAGGGGGGCTTTTTATCAGGTTCGCCTGATTTCCCAGTTGCATCCCTTTCTGGATCGGGATGCCTTGCGCACAGTCACTCACACCCTTGTCATTTCCCGTCTGGACTATTGTAAAGCTCTCTACATGGGGCTCCCCTTGAGGAGCATCCAGAACTCCAACTGGTCCACAGCTGCACAGCTGATACTGGGGGCGACTCGTCGCTCCCATGTAACACCCCTGTTGCGCGAGCTTCACTGGCCGGTGGTCTTCCGGGTGCGATTCAAGGTATTGGTTACCACCTTTAAAGTGCTCCATGGCTTAGGACCTGGTTACTAACAGGACTGCATTCTGCCACCGTGTTCCTCCCACCGACCGACACGCTCCCACAGAGAGGGCCTCCTCAGGGTGACGTCGGCCAAACAATGTCACTGGGGACCTCCAGGGGGAGAGCCTTCTCTGTGGGGGCTCATGCCCTATGGAATGAATTGCCCCCGGACATATGAAGAATCTCCAACATCTGCGCCTTCTATCGTGCTCTGAAGACCCTATTATTTTAGCAAGCCGGTCTAACAGGATAAATGAGTTTAAATTGGGTTTAAAAAGTGGTGTAAAATGGTTTTAATTGGAAGTTTTAATTTTGACCAAAGTTTGAATTGTTTTAATATGTTTTTTTAAATTTTGTCTTGTATGTTGTTTTATCATGGCTGTTCACCACCCTGAGTCCTTCAGGAGAAGGGCGGTATACAAATATAATAAAACTAAACTAAACTAAACTAAACAATTAAATTCCAAGTGGCCTCAACAACTTTCAGAAAGACTGCTAATGACCAAATGATTGCAAGGAATATAAATCTTTCCATACTCCACCATTCAGTCAGAACTGAAGAAAGTCCTGGAATGAGAAGGGAAACATCTTCAAGGGAAAAGAAAGATCAGTTGTCTTTTGAAAAAGCACCTTTGGAAGAAAAATCCAGAATATGAAGGTTTAGCCCACTGAATTGCATAAGAGGCTAAAAAAGTCATTTACATATGATGATATAATGATCAGTTGTAGGAGAGAAAGGTAGGGACTCTAGAAAAAGGTAGATGTTGGAGGTTTCCTGAAAAGCAAAGATGGAGAAAAAAAAATATATACTGTATTTTTCAGAGTATAAGACACTGCAGAGTATAAAGCGCACCTTAGTTTTCGGGGAGAAAAATAGGGGGAGAAAAATCTGCCTACCAGCATCCATCAGGATTCAGCTGGCTAGCATCCTGTCAGTCTGTGAGAGAGTTGAGAGCTGTTTGGAAACTGAAACAGTATTTGCTGTGGGAGCAATAAGGAAGGAGCCTGGGAGGGGTTTAGGTCAATTGTTCTAAAGCTGCATGCTGTGCTGATCTCTGAAACTGAAACTCCTCTCCTCTGCTTGTGTTTTCCTTGCTGCTACAAACTCTGACAATCCTTGCACAAACAGCCAGGTCAGCTTCAGCACATTATTGCAGTCTGATTCAGTATGAGCAGCTGATTGGCGGGTAGATTGGTCTCCCAGAACACCCCCAATTAACTGTTCCAGACTGCAGGGATTGCTGAAGACCATTGCTTCCTCTGTGCCTTGCATTTTTGGCTACGTTCGGTATATAAGATGCACCGAAATTTTCACACTCTTTTGGAGGGGGGGAGTATGTCTTATATTCCAAAAAATATGGTAAATTACAGCATTCTTACACATGCCCTCAGGAGTAACACCTTTTGTAATGGAACTACTTTCCTTTGGGGGAAAAATAACGTAATGAGACTGTTTTGAGATCTACAATGGAGATTGATAGAGAAAGAGAATGATCTTTCATTTGCCCCTTGCAAGTAGAGTAATTAAAGTTCATGCCACTACTTCTTGACTGATTTTGCTCAATGTGCTCCTGAGCTTCTGTAAGCCACTTGATTTCAGTAAATCCTACTAATTCATATATCACCCTGACTAATTTTTCTGTTTATGTTTAGATGGTGCCTTATTCAAGATGTACAGAAAGTTGCCGCCCCGGTTATGCCAAGCTTGTGAGAGAGGGAGCCCCAGTTTGCTGCTATGACTGTTCTCTGTGTATGGAAGGAACATTCTCTGGGCAAGAAGGTACAGTAGGTGGCTCCAAAAAAATCAAGATACAATCAATATTCGATAAAGGGGATATTTGATAAAGAAGCAAGAAAAACATTAAATTTCTTGAAGGCATCCACAAACTTCCAAGATTGGGCACTATCACCAAATTTGGATGATGTTGAGAGCATTAAAGTATATAATGAAAGGTTGCTGATTTCTATTGAGTTGTTACTTTTTTCCTAGTTTTGGAAAAGAGGACAAGTTTTGAGAGCTGATAATCCCATTCATCTTCAGCTTTTAAAAAGATTGATTATTTTAACTAATGTTGTATAATATCACTGGGCAGAAATATTCTTTGAATATGAAATAACTGATTTCAGATGCAGTTTTCATGCTCCTACAGCTGCAGAAACAGATTCATGCTAACCATTTTTTTTCTCAGATGCAGCCCATTGTGAAAAGTGTCCAGATGACCAGTATTCCAATAAGAAGCGAGATCAGTGTGTCCCCAAAAATATAAGCTTCTTATCCTATCAAGAATTGTTGGGACTCATCCTGGCTTTCTTTGCCATTGCTTTGTCCCTAACCACCACCTTTATTCTGGGAATCTTCATGAAATACCGAGACACTCCCATAGTCAAAGCCAACAACTGTGAACTCACCTACATCCTCCTGGTTTCACTCCTGCTTTCTTTCTTGACCTCCCTTCTATTCATCGGTCGCCCCGTGAAAATGACCTGTCTCCTTCGACAAACCATTTTCAGTATTGTTTTCTCAGTTGCTGTGTCTTCCTTGCTGGCCAAGACTGTCATGGTGGTGGTGGCCTTTCTGGCCACAAAGCCAGGCAGCAGCATGAGGAAATGGCTGGGGAAGAGTCTGGCCAACTCTATTGTTTTATCCTGCTCTGGTGTTCAAGTAGGCCTCTGTATGATGTGGCTGGGAGTCTTTCCCCCATTCCCAGATTCTGACTTTCATTCCCAACCAGAACACATCCTGCTGCAGTGCAATGAAGGCTCTGTCACCATGTTCTACTCTGCTCTTGGCTACATGGGTTTTTTGGCTGCCATCTGTTTCTTGGTGGCATTTCTGGCTCGAAATCTGCCAGGGGCTTTTAATGAAGCCAAACTGATCACCTTCAGCATGTTGGTTTTTTGTAGTGTTTGGATCTCCTTTGTTCCCACATATCTGAGCACCAAGGGGAAATACATGGTAGCCGTGCAGATCTTCTCCATCCTGGCCTCTGGCCTGGGTTTACTGGGCTGCATCTTTATCCCCAAATGCTACATTATTATCCTGAGACCTGACATGAACACTAAAGAACATCTGATGATAAAAAATCATTAAGTTTCTTTGTGTTGGTGTTTATTTTTGTACAGTTTACATGCAGCATAAAATCACATACTTTGAAGTAATGTTTTATGTATTGTCACTTATCTGTCTTTATTCCATGAGAATTTTGAATTATAAAAATAATAATAATAATTGAGTATTAAAGTTGCTAAAACAACTCAAACTATCTGAAATAATCATATCCTTCAATTGTCATAATCTGAATTCATATTATGACATTAATAAAAGTTCTGGAACCAGGACAGATAAACTGTGACCAGAGATGTTCTGATATGGTTTTAGATTAAATTGAAGACTATGGCTAATGATGATGTGTGTTTTTGCTACTATATAGGTTGACGTGCTGGTGTTATATGTTACTTTCTGGGGTGAAATTCTGACTTTGTTTTTAAAAATAGATAATTTCAAATACTGGATATATTTGATTGATCTCTTCTGGCTCGATAATGTAAGATCATTCATAGGTAGATAAATGAGATAGACAAATGAGATAGATAGATAGATAGATAGATAGATAGATAGATAGATAGATAGATAGATAGATAGATAGATAAGATACATGGATGCGAGATATCAAGAAAGAGAAAAACAGAGATACAGATAACATTCTATACAGTATATTAAGAATAGATAAAATATCAAAATGAACATTGGAGCAATTTTAATTTATTTCTCTGTCCTTTTAATAAATCAATGAGACAAATTATTATTTTTTACAGTCTTCAATGATTTGGGGGAAAAATAATGTAGACACCTAATGTGACAATGAAGATGTGCTTATGAGTAATAAAATTGGTTCCTGTTTTATATCCATGTCCATATCCATTTCAATATCCATTTCCATTTCCATATACTGTACATACAGTGTCTGTTTGTCTCTGTTTGTGTCCTGCCAACCTAGCAATTCAAAAGCATGTAAATGCAAGTAGATAAATAGGTACCACTTCAGTGGGAAAGTATCAATGTTCCATGCATCTTCAGTGCATAGTCATGCCAGCCAAATGACATGGAAGCATCTTCAGATAAAGGCTCTTTATTTGTGAATCAAAGATGAGTACCGCCCCTTGGGTTGGTCATGACTGACAGGGGAAATCTTTACCTATACCCACTAATACCTTTACCTATAAATACATGAATTTGTTTTTGTGCACGTGTCCTTTCTTTGTCTTTGTCTTTTTGTCAGTCAGACCTTCAGTGTATTACAGATTAGGAAAGCTATATCATATAAATATCTCTCTTTGGATATTGAGAAAGCATTGGAAAAGGAAAGCAATTGCAATGTATTTTTATTCACATACCGATCGGTTTCACTCACTAGAATCCTGATTTATGCTAAATCAGGATTCTAGATTGTCCTAATTTTGATTTCTGTCATTGTAGTGTCAAATCTATCCTAGCCACTTCTAGGTTATCTGCAAAAATGAGAAACATTTCCTTCCTCCAATTGTTTACCTAATCAAAGTGTCCAGAACCCAGCACTCAACAAGAATGAACTCAACAAGAATAAAATGGTATATAGATCTCCAAGGTCCCTTCCAGCTCTGTTATTCTACTCTATTCTAGTCTATTCTAGTCTATTCTATTCTATTCTAGTCTAGTCTAGTCTAGTCTAGTCAAGTCTAGTCTACTCTATTCTATTCTACTCTACTCTAGTCTACTCTAGTCTACCCTCTCGAAGCAGTTTACATAGCCAGCCTATTGTCCCCAACAATCTGGGTCCTCATTTTACCGAAATGGGAAGGATGGAAGGCTGAGTCAATCTTGAGCCTGGTGAGATTCGATCTGCCAAACGGCTGGTAGCCGGTGATCAGCAGAAGTAGCCTGCAGTTCTGCTCTTAACCACTGTGTCACCACGGCTCATCATCAACAACAATAGGTTGTCAATATGTCATGATCTGGAGTTAACCATTCTGGAGTATCAAACCTTCACTGAAGAAGACGGCCTCATCCACCCCAGACAAAATAAGAAGGAATTATAATGGCCCACTGCCTAGTTCAAGAGTGTTGAACTGTTTTTCCACATTTTAATCTTTGCAATCTCAAGAATAAGTTTGGAGACTAAAAAAAAATCAAATATCCCTGAATTGTTCCTTTCTCGACTCTCAAATTAGGATTATTCTCCTGAGTCAAAGAAAACTCTTTTCTCCAATGGCACACTTTTATGGCCAAGGTTCATTCCCAATTCCCCTTCTAATTATCAAAATCATGATTATTTATTCTCCTTTGAACAAGGTTTATGGGATTTCCACCACCACAATTAGTGCCCAATCAATGAGACAACAAATGGGGTAGACAGCATGTGATAATCTGATTTGTAACAGCCTTCTGTGATGAGATCAGAGTTTGGGGTAAAGCTGGGCAAATACTGTAGCAGTCTGAAATTGCAGATAGTTCTTCCAAATCTGGGGGCAAACTGGACCTTCCTCACTGTAGTTGTGGTCTTTTTGTGATCTCTGAGATTTAACTCTGTGCTGAAGAAAGAACTCTAGGAAGGATCTCCTGCAGTATACTGTATGTCAAATGTTGCTGCTGCTGCATATACAGCTTTTTCTGCTTCAGTTTCTGTCTCAAATTCCCTGTGCCGGTACACTGATGAAATGTCCATTTAAGGTGATCATAGAAGAAAAGGAGTGGTTCCATTACTACAAGCCAGGAGACTACTGGATTACTGGAATAATGTCTGAAATCATAGCTCGATTGTACCAATTTTCATTCTCCAAGCCTCCAACCCACCAACTGAAAACGTAATTGTGCTCCAATGTCTTCTCTTTATATATATATATATAATTTTTTTAAAAAAAATTCTTTTAATACAAACATTTTCTCTTTCAGTAAACAGTAAATACATATTTTTGCTTCATAACAATTAAAATTTACCACCATATTCATTATTTGTATCTATTCTTATATTACTACTAATATTTAACATACTGTACCTACTATTATAAGATTTATCTTTTTAACTTATTTGCCTTTATAATTCATTGATTTCATATTTATTCTCCAACCATTGATATCATAACTCCCATATATTATAATAATTAGATTCTTCCTTTCCTTTGATTGCAAATGTTAATCTATCTGTCTATGTATCTTTTCTTTTATGTACACTGAGAGCGTATGCACCAAGACAAATTCCTTGTGTGTCAAATCACACTTGGCCAATAAATAATTCCGTTCTATTCTATTCTGTTCTGTTCTGTTCTGTTCTGTTCTGTTCTGTTCTGTTCTGTTCTATTCTATTCTATTCTATTCTATTCTATTCTATTCTATTCTACTCTACTCTACTCTACTCTACTCTACTCTACTCATTTCTGCACATTCTAATATTTTCTTACTCATAATTTCATCCATAGGGTTCTCTTCACTTTTACAATTTTGTGCAAATACAATTCTAGCTGCAATTATTACATGAATAATCTAGTATACATTTTCTTTACTATAAGCTTTTCATAGAATCCCCAACAGGAATAGTTCAGGTTTTAAATTGATATGTTGCTGTGTCATCTTCTCCAACTACATACCTCCAATGTCTTTTCTAGCAATGATTTCCTTTCCCCTATTCCTCACCTTGAGAAAGGCAAGTCATTAATGCTCATCCCAATTTGCTTTAGAGGAAAGGCTCCTGGGACACCTGATGATTTTGTAAAACCTGAGTTGGCAAAGTTTCTTTTTAAGTTGAATGAATCTTGCCTGGATGGGGTTCTGCCTGCTTTCAAAATGATTACCTTAGTACTGGAGTCAGCAACTTATTTATTCATATTTATTTTATTTATTTATTAACAATAGTTAAACAGTAACTCTCAATAAAGTGATTGAATGATACCTTAGAACAGAGTGAGATCTCTTGAACTTCCCCTTCCTTACATTTACTCTATAATTCCTACCACCCTCTCTGCTCTTTCTTTCCACCCTTTAACACTTTTGCCTCTTTTGTGGCTTCTCTGTTCCTTTTGGTTTAAATAAAAGTGATACTTTTTCAAAACCAAATTCAAGGAGGGGAGAGACTTTATGTGATAAGATAATGTTTAGTCACAGAGGAATCCTATTAACTGTAGTTAACTGTAGAATATAGGACAATAACTCTAAAGCCATGAATGTTGTTGTTGTTAGTTGCAAAGTGGTGTCCAGCCTATGGCGACCTCATGGAAAAGGTTCCTCCAGGCCTTCCTGTCCTCTACCATCCCTCAGAGTCCATTTAAACTCACACCTACTGTGCCAGTGACTCCATCCAGCCACCACATTCACTGTTGCCCCCTTGTTCTTTTGCCCTCAATTTTTCCCAGCATTAGGCTCTTCTCCAGTGAGTCCTTCTTTCTCATTAGGTGGCCAGAGTATTTCGGTTTCATCTTCAGGATCTGGCCTTCTAAAGAGCAGTCAGGGTTGATCTCCTCTAGGACTGAACAGTTTGATCGCCTTGCAGTCCAAGAGACTCACAGGAGTCTTCTTCAGCACCATAGTTCAACGGCCTCAATTCTTTTGTGCTCAGCCTTTCTTATGGAAGCCATGAGTATTTTGCAGCAAATCTCTAGGTCTAAAGAAGACTTGCTAAAGAGATATCCATCTTCAGATAGGTAATACCGCTTGCTAATCTAGCACTTGAATCCAACTCTTAGTCCTCTTCAGGGTGATATAACAAGAAGAAATCATATCATATGATTACAAACTATACATGTACATTTGGTAGCATCCCTTATTAGTATTCTTGAGTACTGGGAAGAAAAAGATCTTGTATAGTTCTTCTGTGTAATTTTGCCACCTCTTCTTAATCTCTTCTGCCTCTGTTAGGTCCCTGCCATTTTGGTCCTTTATCATCTTTGGCCCATCTTTGCATGAAATGTTCCCTTCATATCTCCAATTTTCTTGAAGATACTTATGATCCTCCCTATTTTATTGTTTTCTTCTATTTCTTTGCACTGTTCATTTAAGAAGGTATTCTTATCTCTTCTACCTATTCTCTGGAATTCTGCATTCAGTTGGGTGTATCTTTCTCTTTCTCCCTTGCCTTTCGCTTCCCTTTTTTCCTCAGCTATTTGCAAAGCTTCCTCTGACAGCCATTTTGCTTTCTTGCATTACTTTTTCTTTGGGATGGTTTTAGTTGCTACCTCTTGTACAATATTGCGATACTCCGTCCATAGTCCTTCAGGCACTCTGTCTATCAGATCTAATTCCTTAAATCTATTTGTCACAGTGGTGGGTTACTACCGGTTCTCCCCGGTTCTTGTGAACCGGTAGTGAAAATTTTGTGTAGTTCAGATAACCGGTAAATACTACCTCTTCCTAGACCTGCCACCAATCTATTCGCTTCTTCCCGACTCCCAGCTGATCGGCTAGAAGGAAAAAAATCAGGGCTCATGTGACAAAGAAGAGGAAAAAAAAATAAGACACTGTCACTTTACATTGAGAAGCCAAGAGGCCTCCCAACTGATATGCTAGAAGGAAAAAATCAGGACTTGTTTCTCAGCCAGGAGATCACTTGACAAAGAAGGGGGAAAAAAAGATGCCATCACTTTAAATTGACAAGCCAAGAAGCAGCTGCTGGAGGGAAGTATTTGCTTTCAGAAGCGAAGTGACATTCAGCAGTTTTTTTCTGGGTCAGCTGAACAACAAACTGGTCAAAAGGAGGGATTCTTATATGTTTCTATGTTTTTGAAGTTTTGGGGTTTGTGCAACATGGATTTTGTGTTTCTAAAATGGTTTGGGTGATTTCCATTGTGAAATATCCTGTCTTGAATGAGTTTTCTGCCTGCTTGTAAATGGAGCTGAACTTCCGGCTTCCACTTTCTATTATCTCTAAGCACCGATAGCTGTTTTCTTCTTGCAAAGTTTCCTTTATGCAGCTGGTAGGAATGTGGAATGAGTATCAGGCAGGTTCCTTGTTAGCAGATTGATTTTTCCTTGCTTTTCTTATGAGTAATATTTTATTTGGGGAAATGAAGAGGGGGGAGTTTGATTCTTTCTCAGAGCAGGTTAGTGGGGTGGGGAGGGAATGGAGATTTTGAAGTAACCTTCCCCTGGAGTGGGGATGGAATGGGGATTTTGTAGTATCCTTCCCCTGTCATGCCTGCCATGCCACACCCACCATGCCACACCCACAGAACCAGTAGTAAAAAAATTTGAAACCCACCACTGCATAAGTCCACCTTAATATGCTATTCCTGGTATGTGGTGTTTTGTATACATACAGAGAAAGAAGCACTCTTGTAATCTTTGACTTTTAGGCTTGCTGTCAAACATCAGCCATAATCCTAATGACTGTTTTGAACAATATGCAGGTTGTATTACACAAGTGGCTATTTTATATATGAAATTATGACTGAAATATTTCTGCACCTATATTGGTTCATACTGTCAGGAAGTTTCTTCTTAGTTTTAGTTTACTTCTCTCTTTGTTCAGTTTCCATCCATTACGTCTTGTTTTGCCTTCTAGTGCTTTGGAAAATACATTCCTCCCCCCTCCCTTCTTTCTGTGAGCCCTTTAAAAGCCTATCACACTCTTGAGCAAAGCATGTGAGCCATTTCCTCCTTTCAGTGGTCCATGAAAGTACATCTATAGTATGTAGATAATAAAGTTGAAAAAAGGTGAACAACCTTTTAGAGAACTATAGATACATTGAGGCTGGGTGTAAGAAGGAATGGCTGGGAGGGGAGAGGCCACGCGAGGCACCCCTTCACGTGAGTGACATTGAGTTAGCCACGCCTACCCAGTCACATGACCATCAAGCCATGCCCACAAAATAAGCCACACCCACAGAACAGGTAGTAAAAAATTTTAGAACCCACCCCTGATTTTTCACCTCTACTGTATATTCATCAGGGATATGATTTAGTTCATGCCTGAGTGGTATGATTTTAATTACATTTTATGGATTTTTGTGAATTGATACGAGAGATATATTAGCTCTGCAAATAGGTAAGTAAATAAAATAAATGCTTTGGTTTTGCAAAAAGTTTATTCTAAGCAGATTGAAACAGTTACAATAGTAAGAAACCTTCACACTTCCTTTTTGAGTAAAAGAAGGTGTGGGAGTTTCTTACTATTGTAACCATTTTCCTTACCTGGCTACTGAACTATAAGAATAATTTTCCTCATTTTTTCCTCCCAAGTCATAATGTGGAGAAAATGATAGGCAGAATCAGTTCTGGTGATTTTGATAGGATTCCTTTGATCCTGAGATAACAAGCATGCTATCTCTCCCTGATATTTCTTTTGGCAAGGATCTCCTAATGGTGTCCATGGGACTGTTCTTCTCATAGAAATTTCAAAAATGTCTATCATTTGCAAAGTTCAAATAAATTGAATAATTTCATTGAAATGTCAACTTGCAAAGCATCCCTGGCCTGCTCTTGAGTTGCCATAAGCAAGAGGGATGGGAAACTGACAAAACAGCACAGCAGCCAAAGACAGTTGCACATTCTAGACTTATCTCTCTCAAGGCTGTATCCCAGTGTTAGCACAGAGGATGGAGAGGAGTGATCTCTACAACTCGTGAAATTGCTCCATTGGTGAATGTGATTGATGACACACCCTGGGGGGAGGGTCATGATTGGGATGTAAATTATGTGGGGTCAGAGTTGGCTTCACTTGGGAACGTGGCGACATAAAGCTCTTAATAAATAACTGGATTTCTTTTGAAGCTTGGCTCAAGGCTCATAATTTAATTAGGGCATCAGTCAGATCTCTGACATGAATAATGAGAAGTTGATTATCTTTTTGGCATTGCACTATATAGATATAGATATAAAGCTACAGTAAATATGATATGCTTTCATGAAAATCCAAACTGAAGATTTATTTATTTCTTTATTGGAATTTGTTAAAAAAAATTGAGAACAAGAATAAGAGAACAAAAATACAATGACAGGGACGATAGCTGTGGTATAATTAATTTTTTTTTACTACCAGTTCTGTGGGCGTGGCTTGGTGGGCATGGTGTGGCTTGGTGGGTGTGGCAGGGGAAGGATATTGCAAAATCCCCATTCCCACGCCACACCTGGGGCCAGCCAAAGGTGGGATTTGCCAGTTCTCCAAACTACTCAAAATTTCCACTACCTGTTCTCCAGAACCTGTCAGAACCTGCTGGATTTTACCCCTGGACAATAGGCACATTAGTGCACTTATACATGCTCTCTCTACTGACCACTTAAGTATGAAGTAAGATCCATGGAAGTCAATTTGTGACTGAAACTGTGAAAATTTGTAGCTGAAACAACTGAATCAGGTGGAGCATTCCAGACTTTGACAACTCTATTATAGAAATCATATTTTTACAGTAAAGTTTAGAATGATTTACATGGAATTTAAAGTGGTTGTTCGCAGACATATTATTGCAATTAAAACAGAAAAAGTCATTTACAGGTAAAATATTACTGTTTAATTTTGGATGCAGTACCTAGGCCTGGCCACAAGGGACGCAGTTCTAAATTATCCAAACTGAGAATTTTGAGCCTAGTAGCATAGGGAATTCTATTGTGTAAAGAATTGTGCAAGACTTTTCTCGTGAAGTACTTCTGAACCCACTCAATTGTACTGATGTCAGATATATGGTGGGGATTCCAAACAGTTAAACAATACTCTAAGATTGGTCTAGCATAAGTTTTATAAGCTCTAATGAGCAATACAATGTTTCCAGAAAAAAAAGCTTCATCAAATTAACCTTACAACTCTTAATGCTTTTTTAGCAATGCTGTTACAGTGAGCGTTGGAGCATAAATTGTCAGAGATATAGTAAGTACACCTATGTCCTTAACAAGGTGGGGGTCATCTGTTAGATCAGAGATCCCCAAACTTTTGGACCTCAGGGACCACTAAATTCATAATTTGAAATCCCGCGGACTGCTAATATGATCTGCCTAATGACTGGCTGGGTGGGTGTGGCCAGCTTGATGTCACTCACGTCAAAGGGCGCCTTGCCAGCCTCTACTTGCCACTCCTCCCCTACCCGCCTGGGCTCCTTAGGGCCCCAAAAGGAAGCAGTTGTTGGAGCTAAGAAGCCACAACCAGTTGGTGACCACTGTGCTAGATCAATGCCACTTTTCTTATACTTGACATTCTGATTATGTTTACTAATATATAAGACAGAGCATTTATGAATTGAAATTTGAAGTTGCCAAATAGATGAAAATTCAGACACCATTCAGAAACATAATTGAGATCACTTTGCAAAACAACAGAATTATCTGTAGAATTGAATAATTTTACGTCATCGGCAAAAAGAATGCAATTGCTTTTAAGTTGATCACATAAATCATTGATATAGAGCAAAAAAAGATGATGAAATTTCTTACATTGCAGTGAGAACACCTTCTACTACATTCTGCCCTTCTTGTTGGCTGTTCATGAAGTCAACCAGAATTCAAGGCTCTTACCCAACATCACCCTGGGCTACAACTTCTATGAGACCTTTTTCAATGCAAGAATGACATATGAGGCCATGCTGGATGTGCTGTCTACAGGACAGGAGAACATCCCAAACTACAGATGTGGAAGAAAAAAGAATCTGCTGGCGATTCTTGAAGAGATGGATTCTGAACTCTTTCATCATATTTCCAATGTCCTGAGCATCTATAAAATTCCACAGGTATAAAGCCAAATAAATTAATTCCGGGTTATAAAATGTTCAGATTTGCCTACAAGGCAGCACTAGAAGGTAAGCTATAGAGCTTGATATTGGTGTATTTTGAGAGCTGTACACAAATGCAAAGTGTGCGCTCACAGAACCACTTTTTAAACCGGTTGCAGTCCACCACTGTATGTATATACATACTTTGGCTTTGGGCCATGTGGCCAGCAGGCCTCTGATAGTAGAAAAAGTCTGGGTGTGACCATTGGGAATTTTGAAAATTATGACTTTCGAAAAGTAAGACTTTGTCATAGAATGTATGAGGGTTGAATAAGTGACTTTTAAACACTTTGAAAATTTAGTGACCAATGCAAAAGAGATTTTTTTCCATAGAATCATAGAATAAAAAGTACATCTCCTTACACAGAGGAGGAATGGTCAGACCACTACAGCCAAATTGCTGTCCAAGTTTTCCTTGAAAATAACCAGCAGTGGAGCTCCAGGAGGCAGGCTGTTCCAACTCTTCATAACTCTCACAGTGAGGAATTCCTCATTTTTATAATGTTGAGACTGAAGTAAAAAATTCAAAAGAAAGATATGAAAAAACAATGAATGGGTCAAGATAAGTAGAAGGCACCTCCAGAAAGCAGCTTTTAAATACTTTCTCTAGTGTACATAAAAAAAAAATAGTGTACATAAAAACGGCTGAGCACCAAAGAACTGAGGCCTTTGAACTATGGTGCAGGAGAAGACTCCTGCGAGTCGCTTGGACTGCAAGGTGATCAACCAGTTAGTCCTAGAGCAGGGATCCCCAACCTTTTGGACCTCAGGGACCACTAAATTCATAATTTTAAATCCCGCGGACCACTAATATGATCTGCCTAATGACCGGCTGGGTGGGTGTAGCCAACTTGATGTCACTCACATTGAGGGGCGCCTTGCCAGCCTCTACTTGCCCCTCCTAGCCTACCCACCTGGGCTCCTTAGGGCTCCAACAGGAAGCAGTTGTTGGAGCTAAGCAGCCACCATGAGAAAGAGTTGGCAAAATATCTGGCTCAGTTCAAATTCAATCTGACCGAGAAGGAGGCTCAGCAGAAGCACCTCACTGAGGACTACGAGCATAGGCTTTCCAAGCAGAGGGAAGACCTGCGGGGGTACAAGGCCAGTTACTGGTACCTGGAGGCTCAGCAGACTGAGATGGTCAGCCAATTCCAGGCCATGAAGCAGTCTCACTGGAACAAGGCCCTCCGGCTATTCGCCACCAGCGGCACTTCCTTCCAGCCTTCACCCAAAGCCCCGCACCAGGGGGCTGAAACAGACCCCAAGTCAGAATTTCTTCCCCCCTCTGACCCACACAAGAAGACCCCAAAGGGGGAGATTCTGCAGCAACACAAACTTTCATTGCACGTATCCAATCCAGGGGCCGTAGTTTGAGGACCCCTGATTTAGTGCAATATAAAAAATGCAAATAATTTTTCTGAGGACCACCTAAATTTTCTCCATGGACCATCAGTTGGTGACCACTTTCCTAGAGGAGATAAACCCTGACTGTTCTTTAAAAGGCCAGATCCTGAAGATGAAACTCAAATACTTTGGCCACCTAATGAGAAAGAAGGACTCACTGGAGGAGAGCCTAATGATGGGTAAGGAAGAAGAAGGAGATGACAGAGAACGAGGTAGTTGGATCGAATCACTGAAGCAGTAGGCGTGAGCTTAAATGGACTCCAGAGGATGGTAGAAGACAGGAAGGCCTGGAGAAACATTGTCCATGGGGTCACGATGGGTCAGACACAGGGGTGAGATGCTCCCAGTTCAGACTGGATCGCCCGAAAATCCCTGCTCCCCCTGTTAGGATATGGTTTGAGCATAACAAGTTGTCCAGGCAATATATGTGTTCTGTGACTTTAATATGAATATGTATTGTGTGACTTTAAAGTTTTCCTGCTGATTCATTATAATGCTGAGTCATGCTGTAATTAGTTGTGAACGTATTTAAGGAAGGTACTGTAAAGTATTCAATTGATGCTAAGCTACCATTGTGTGAGGAGTGCTATCCATTGTGCTATCATCGTTGGATGGATCTGTTACCTTTGTGGTTTGTGAACCAGAGTGAGTTTGTTATTCTAACCAACTACTGTTTGTGTGGTAAGAAGATTTCTGTATCACTGGATTGATTTAACTGGCAAAGACTTGGATTGATTTAAAGACTATGAGATTGTTTTTTCACTATAAACTAAGCTTTTGATAAACCAGTTTGCACATCTCTTATTCATTGCTCTCAGCAACGTTTCTCTGTGCTCTACACTCTGCTGGTTGGTAACACAACAACAATATCCTTAACACCCCCCCACCACCACCATGCCCAGCTGAACCGCACAATCATCAGAGGCTTTTTTTTCCCTTTTAGAAGCACTTTTTTTTACAACTTCTTCCTTCTTCAGTTCCAAGTGGGGGGAAAGACACTGGATTCATGGAAGTTGCTTGGAGAGATGGCTTTAATGGTGAACAGGATCACATGCCTTGATGATGTTGGGTGAAGAAAAAAAGGGAAGAGATGCTGAGAGTGCCTGAGTTTTATGCCCTCTCTGGGCGTTTGAATTTGAGCTTGTATTCTGATTGGTTCTCAGACTCCCATGGGGCCATGCAGAGGCAACTCTGTAGGATGTGTTTTGAGTCCAAGTTTGGTTGAGCCTTGCTGGATGGTGCTAGAATAGAATAGAATAGAATAGAATAGAATAGAATAGAATAGAATAGAATAGAATAGAATAGAATAGAATAGAATAGAATAGAATAGAATAGAATAGAATTCTTTATTGGCCAAATGTGATTGGGCACACAAGAAATTTGTCTTGATGCATATGCTCTCTGATTATATAAAAGAAAAGATACATTCCTCAAGAATCATAAGGTACAACACTTAATGATAGTCATAGGGAAACAGTCAATATAAATCTTAAGGATACCCGCAACAAGCTTACAGTCAGACAGGCATAAGTCAGAGTGTAGAATAGATTGGCTCAGGGCTTAATGGCTCATTAACAAAGGTGTGTGTGTGTGGGGGGGTGAGTTTCTGCCTCCCTTTTAAGGGAAATATTCTTTACTTTTAATATTTCCTAAAATATCTCATTTTCCTAGTTGGGGGTGGGTGCTAACTTCCTACACTACCAATACCTTCTCTTTTATCTTAGATTAACTGTAATGTCATCAACCAGATGGCTGAGCAAAATCATCATTTTCCTTTTTCATATCGGATGACCCCAAACCAAGAACCTCCTTACTCAGCAATCATCAAGCTGCTCCTGCACTTCCAATGGACGTGGATCGGCCTCCTTTCTCAGGACAATGAAAGAGGAGAAAAATTCAAACGACGCTTGGAAGTTCTCGCTCTAAAAAATGGGATTTGCATTGTCCTCTCAGGATTTGTCCCAGAAGCAAATGTGCGGACAAGTGCTGGAAAAACTCTCACGCAAGAAAAAAGGGAAAAGTTCCGTTCTCTTATCAAGAGTCAAATAAAAATTATAGTATGCCAACTGGATTCTCAGGCCTCAGGAATGTTAGCAACAATAATAAAAACGATTGATACATCCATTGTGGGAAGGGTGTGGATTGCAACAACTTTGACAGCTTTAAGTGTAGATATTTTTGACCTCTTGGTTGATCTCCAAAATAAATATGCTTTGTTTTCCTTCCTCATCCAGACAAAGAGAAGGACTCAGTATGATGACATTAAATCTTATGAATCTATGTTCTTATTGTATGGAAATGAAGCGTTCCAATGTTCTTATTCAAGTCCTGTGTTATCTAAGAAAGTCTGGAAAAAATGCAGAGAAAAAGAGAATTGGGAATTCCCAACTCATGATGTGATTGCAAGAATCCTGTCTCAGGACTCCTCCAGTATTTCCCAAATAATTCAAATTGTGGCCTGGGTCCTCAGTGCTGCCTCTTCCTCCCAATGGAGTAAGAGGAGAATGCAAGTTGGAGACCATCAACCACCCCAGATTGTACAGCCATGGCAGGTAAGTCTTCTCCTTTGAGGTTCCATTGATTCTCCCCTTCCAATTCCTCAATATTAAATTAGATGTAGATTAAATTAAATTAGATTCCAAAGACCAGTTGCCCAGTTTGTGGTAGTTGAGAGTGGGTGTCAATCCTGAAGCTGACCTGACCGAGGCCATTTTGGTGCTTCAGTGTTGCCACATTGGAGCTGAGGGATAGAGAGGGAGTTGGGAATAGACATAGCTGGAGTTTTGTAGCCAAAACAAAATACTTTCTCCTGGGAACCAAGGACATTCCCACCAATGGCCAGAAGGAGTATGAGTGAAGTCACCAGGCAACCGGATGACACCTTAATTGGACCATGTGACTGATTATTTGGAAAGAGGAGGAAAACTTTTACTTTTAATTAGGTGAAAACTTTGGGAACATTTAGAGTCAGTTTTCACCAGCCTATGCCTCTATGATATGTCCAATAAAATTGATATTTGAGGAACCTGCTTGCTTCAGCGTCCTGTTTGCTATGGGTGTATTACTTGGAAAACTGAAGGTGAGATAGAGAGAGATGATAGAGAAACATTGTGCAAAGTTAAACAACCTGTGCTAGTTTGGGATGCTTTTGTGACAGAATTAACTCTATAGTGACAATTTTCCAAATCAAACAAGCATCAGAATATTCCAGCAATCCTCAACCCATTATTGTGATCACAAAGTGGTCTCCAAGCTAAGGAGTTCAACTGGATTCTTTGTTCTGGATTAAGATTGAACTTTGCTAGATAACTCCGCTAACTTCATCTTGATCAGGTCTGATGGCAAAATTGTATTCTCCCTCTTCTCCCATTACATGTTTTCCCATATCTGCAAATGGTCTTGCCTCAGATGGGGCTGTGATGGTGAAGCAGCAAAACATAGAACATAAAACATAGAATAATAAGAGTTTGAAAGGATCTCAGAGGTTTTTCTAGTCCAACCCACAAATTGAGCAGGAGACCCTGCACCATTTCAGACAAAGATGCAGCAGCTGCAGGCTTGTTGTAGGAAAAGTTACAGAAAGCTGCTCCCCGTCTTAAACGTGCCACCTCCATCGCCATCCTGTTCCATTCACACGCGCACACCGTTGCCTGCTGCAGCTGATACATGATGAATGAGTAAGTAAATGTGTGTGCATCTACACCCAGCACATGGAACAGAGTGGCGATGGCAGCGACATGTTTAAGAAGGGCAGCGGCTCTGTAAACTTTCGCTACAAGAAGCCTGCAGCTGCTGCATCTTTTTGGACAAGAAGCATCTCCAGGTGCACCAAAAAAAAAGGCTGCAGCTGCAGGCATCTTGCAACAAGGGGGGGGGGGGTGAGGCAAGATGCGAGCTGGCATTCAGCCCAGCGGCGATGTCTCAGCCCTGGCTTGCCTTCCCTGGCAGCAAGCCGTGAGAGGAAGTTAAGGACACATAATATGGCAAAGGGAGACCAGGCAGTGGGCAGCATGTAGGCAGCAGCTCCAGGACAAGGCTGGAGCCAGGAAATGATGCATTCCCTGACCCGGTCGAGGTGGGCGGCAAGCAGGTGGTGGCTCTATGGAAAGGCCGGAGACATGGAATGGTGATTTCCATGACCCGGTCACGGTGGGCAGTGAGTGGGTGGCAGCTGCAGGGTCTCAGGGAATCGCATGTCCCTGGGCCCGGACCTGGGCCACAGCACCCAACCCAATTCGAAGGGCAAGCAGGCGGCATGCATTGCGTACCTTTGGTGAGCTGAGCAGGTGAGGCGACTGGTGAGGCAAGCTGCTGGGCCACATGGCAAAGGGAACTTATATAGGGTGGGAGTGGGTGGGAGTGAGTGGGTGGGAGTGAGTGGGTGGGAGTGAGTGGGTGGGAGTGAGTGGGTGGGAGTGGGTGGGTGGGCCCAGCAGCTAGAAGTAGCAAGTGAGCCAGAAGAGGCAAGCGGGCAACCAGGGTTGATTGCTATAGTTCTGCGAACTGATGGCAATCATCCCTACCGGTTCTCCCAAACTGGTCCGAACCAGTAGGATTTTACCCCTGCTTTAACTGTTCTTGGTATGTTTTAGCCTCCAGCCCCCTAATCATTTTTCTTGCTCATCTCTACAGTCTTTCCAGTGTTTCAATATCTTTTTTATATTGTGTTGTCCAGAACTGGATGCAGTATTCTAAATGTGGTCTTACTAAGGCTTTGTAAAGCTATATTAGAACTTCATGTGATCTTAATTCTATCTCTTTATTAACGCAGCCTAGGATTGCATTGGCATTTTTGTCTGCTGCCACAAATTGTTGGCTCATATTTAAGTGATTGTTTACTAGGACTCCAAGATCCTTCTCACAATTACTGGCATTAAGCCAAATTTCACGTAGTCTGTACCTATACAGTTGTTTTTTCTTGCCTAAGTATAAAACCTTACTTTTATCTATGCTGAATTTCATTTTGTTAGGTAGGGGCCCATGTTCAATTTGTAAAGATCTTTTCGGATCGTGAGTTTCTCTTCTGGGGTGTTGGCTATTCCTGCCAGCTTACTGTCATCTGCAAATTTGATGAGTTCCCCTTCAATTCCCTCACCTAGATCTTTTTTGAAGATATTGAAGGGTGCTGGGCCTCAAATGGAAACTTGGGGAACCCCATTGCTTACTTTCCTCCATGTGGATGAGGTTCCCCAGAGGACTACATGTTGAATATAATTTGTTAGCCAGTTACAAAGCCACCTGATGGTGGTGTTATCTATTCCATGTTTTCAAGAATGTGAGATAATGAATTACTTGGATGAGGGGATAGATGGGAAACTCATCAGATTTGCAGATGACACCAAGCTGGCAGGAATAGCCAACACTCCGGAAGATAGGCTTAAGATACAGAAGGATCCTGACAGACTTGAACATTGGGCGCTATCTAACAAAATGAAATTCAATGGAGAAAAAAGTAAGGTTCTACATTTAGGCAAGAAAAACAAAGTGCACAGGTACAGTATATGTGGTACCTTGCTCAATAGTAGTAACTGTGAGGAGAATCTTGGAGTCCTAGTGGACAACCATTTAAATATGAGCCAGCAGTGTGCAGCAGCTGCCAAAAAAGCCAACACAGTTGCAGGCTGCATAAACAGAGGGATAGAATCAAGATCACGGGAAGTGTTAATAACACTTTATAATTCCTTGGTAAGGCCATACTTGGAATACTGCATCCAGTTTTGGTTGCCACGATGTGAAAAAGATGTTGCAGAAAAAGGGCAGAGAAGAGCAATAAAGATGATTAGAGGACTGGAGGCTAAAACATATGAAGAACGGTTGCAGGAACTGGGTATGTCTAGTTTAATGAAAAGAAGGACTAGGAGAGACATGATAGCAGTGTTCCAATATCTCAGGGGCTGCCACAAAGAAGAGGGAGTCAAGCTATTCTCCAAAGCACCTGAGGGTAGGATAAGTAGCAATGGGTGGAAACTAATCAAGAAGAGATGCTACCTAGAACTAAGGAGAAATTTTCTGACAGTTAGAACAATTAATCAGTGGAACAACTTGCCTCCAAAAGTTGTGAATGCTCCAACACTGGAAGTTTTTAAGAAGATGTTGGATTGCCATTTGTCTGAAGTGGTGTAGGGTTTCCTGCCTAAGCAGAGGGATGGACGAGAAGACCTCCAAGGTCACTTTCAACTATGTTATTCTCTTCTCTTCTCTTCCCTTCTCTTCTCTTCTCTTCTCTTCTCTTCTCTTCTCTTCTCTTCTCTTCTCTTCTCTTCTCTTCTCTTCTCTGTTCTATTCTATTCTATTCTATTCTATTCTATTCTATTCTATTCTATTCTATTCTATTCTATTCTATTCTATTCTATAAATATTTGAAAAAGAACTGTAAAATACAGGAGAATGAAAAAAGCTTCCCATGAAATGCTGAATCAATCTGTTTCAGACTGTAGTGGTGATTTGAAGAAGTTGAATTATTCAGAGTAACCTCTAATCTGAAATAATAGCAAGAAAAATATTGAATAAAGGCTCAAATTGAAATGTTTTTTTTTCTGCAGCTTCATAAGTTCCTGAGAAACTTCCAACATCACAATATTTCCCAAGATGGGATTTCTTTTGATGAAAATGGAGTTCCTGTTGGTGACTTTGATATCATGCAGTGGACATCAGTTTTGAACAAATCAGACGCAGGGGTGAAAATTGGGAATGTAGAAAGACAAGCCTCCTCGGAAGTCAAGATTTCTGTCAATCAAAGTGCTATCCAATGGCCAACTTTATTTAACAAAGTAGTTGAGGCTGCTTGGATTTTGCTCATCTATTTATCTCCATCTGATCAGAAGTAATTCTTATTGAGGCCAATTGTGCTAACTTCCAAATAAGAGACCTTAATCCTCATTAATTCATTAGATATTATTTTACTTCAGAGGTTTTACAATAATCTAACACACACTGGAACCTGCTGCATTGTATTGCGGGATTCACAATCTACATTATTAAACTGGAATATATTGCCACAATTTATAGTACATGAAATTATCTTGTTTTCAGAAAGAGATAATCCAGAATGTCTATGGAGATTCTCAGTCATCCAGGTCACAGTTGTGCCAAAGGTGCTTTTTCAAAAGGCACCTGGACTTTGTTTTCCCTTGAAGATGTTTCACTTCTCATCCAAGAAACTTCTTCAGTTCTGACTGAATGGTGGAGAATGGAAAGATTTGGAACTGCTGAAAAGACTGTGTTGTAAACAGGATATAGATTCAGCAATTGCAGGCAGGTTCCACACCCATTTGCATTATTCACGTGACCCTGAGGGTACAGATAAATTCCATGGCCCCTGGCCGTGGCCAGGGGACCGTGGCCAGGAGGCCGTGGCCAGGGGGGCTTTTTATCAGGTTCGCCTGATTTCCCAGTTGCATCCCTTTCTGGATCGGGATGCCTTGCGCACAGTCACTCACACCCTTGTCATTTCCCGTCTGGACTATTGTAAAGCTCTCTACATGGGGCTCCCCTTGAGGAGCATCCAGAACTCCAACTGGTCCACGGCTGCACAGCTGATACTGGGGGCGACTCGTCGCTCCCATGTAACACCCCTGTTGCGCGAGCTTCACTGGCCGGTGGTCTTCCGGGTGCGATTCAAGGTATTGGTTACCACCTTTAAAGTGCTCCATGGCTTAGGACCTGGTTACTAACAGGACTGCATTCTGCCACCGTGTTCCTCCCACCGACCGACACGCTCCCACAGAGAGGGCCTCCTCAGGGTGACGTCGGCCAAACAATGTCACTGGGGACCTCCAGGGGGAGAGCCTTCTCTGTGGGGGCTCATGCCCTATGGAATGAATTGCCCCCGGACATATGAAGAATCTCCAACATCTGCGCCTTCTATCGTGCTCTGAAGACCCTATTATTTTAGCAAGCCGGTCTAACAGGATAAATGAGTTTAAATTGGGTTTAAAAAGTGGTGTAAAATGGTTTTAATTGGAAGTTTTAATTTTGACCAAAGTTTGAATTGTTTTAATATGTTTTTTTAAATTTTGTCTTGTATGTTGTTTTATCATGGCTGTTCACCACCCTGAGTCCTTCAGGAGAAGGGCGGTATACAAATATAATAAAACTAAACTAAACTAAACTAAACAATTAAATTCCAAGTGGCCTCAACAACTTTCAGAAAGACTGCTAATGACCAAATGATTGCAAGGAATATAAATCTTTCCATACTCCACCATTCAGTCAGAACTGAAGAAAGTCCTGGAATGAGAAGGGAAACATCTTCAAGGGAAAAGAAAGATCAGTTGTCTTTTGAAAAAGCACCTCTGGAAGAAAAATCCAGAATATGAAGGTTTAGCCCACTGAATTGCATAAGAGGCTAAAAAAGTCATTTACATATGATGATATAATGATCAGTTGTAGGAGAGAAAGGTAGGGACTCTAGAAAAAGGTAGATGTTGGAGGTTTCCTGAAAAGCAAAGATGGAGAAAAAAAAATATATACTGTATTTTTCAGAGTATAAGACGCTCCAGAGTATAAAGCGCACCTTAGTTTTCGGGGAGAAAAATAGGGGGAGAAAAATCTGCCTACCAGCATCCATCAGGATTCAGCTGGCTAGCATCCTGTCAGTCTGTGAGAGAGTTGAGAGCTGTTTGGAAACTGAAACAGTATTTGCTGTGGGAGCAATAAGGAAGGAGCCTGGGAGGGGTTTAGGTCAATTGTTCTAAAGCTGCATGCTGTGCTGATCTCTGAAACTGAAACTCCTCTCCTCTGCTTGTGTTTTCCTTGCTGCTACAAACTCTGACAATCCTTGCACAAACAGCCAGGTCAGCTTCAGCACATTATTGCAGTCTGATTCAGTATGAGCAGCTGATTGGCGGGTAGATTGGTCTCCCAGAACACCCCCAATTAACTGTTCCAGACTGCAGGGATTGCTGAAGACCATTGCTTCCTCTGTGCCTTGCATTTTTGGCTACGTTCGGTATATAAGATGCACCGAAATTTTCACACTCTTTTGGAGGGGGGGAGTATGTCTTATATTCCAAAAAATATGGTAAATTACAGCATTCTTACACATGCCCTCAGGAGTAACACCTTTTGTAATGGAACTACTTTCCTTTGGGGGAAAAATAACGTAATGAGACTGTTTTGAGATCTACAATGGAGATTGATAGAGAAAGAGAATGATCTTTCATTTGCCCCTTGCAAGTAGAGTAATTAAAGTTCATGCCACTACTTCTTGACTGATTTTGCTCAATGTGCTCCTGAGCTTCTGTAAGCCACTTGATTTCAGTAAATCCTACTAATTCATATATCACCCTGACTAATTTTTCTGTTTATGTTTAGATGGTGCCTTATTCAAGATGTACAGAAAGTTGCCGCCCCGGTTATGCCAAGCTTGTGAGAGAGGGAGCCCCAGTTTGCTGCTATGACTGTTCTCTGTGTATGGAAGGAACATTCTCTGGGCAAGAAGGTACAGTAGGTGGCTCCAAAAAAATCAAGATACAATCAATATTCGATAAAGGGGATATTTGATAAAGAAGCAAGAAAAACATTAAATTTCTTGAAGGCATCCACAAACTTCCAAGATTGGGCACTATCACCAAATTTGGATGATGTTGAGAGCATTAAAGTATATAATGAAAGGTTGCTGATTTCTATTGAGTTGTTACTTTTTTCCTAGTTTTGGAAAAGAGGACAAGTTTTGAGAGCTGATAATCCCATTCATCTTCAGCTTTTAAAAAGATTGATTATTTTAACTAATGTTGTATAATATCACTGGGCAGAAATATTCTTTGAATATGAAATAACTGATTTCAGATGCAGTTTTCATGCTCCTACAGCTGCAGAAACAGATTCATGCTAACCATTTTTTTTCTCAGATGCAGCCCATTGTGAAAAGTGTCCAGATGACCAGTATTCCAATAAGAAGCGAGATCAGTGTGTCCCCAAAAATATAAGCTTCTTATCCTATCAAGAATTGTTGGGACTCATCCTGGCTTTCTTTGCCATTGCTTTGTCCCTAACCACCACCTTTATTCTGGGAATCTTCATGAAATACCGAGACACTCCCATAGTCAAAGCCAACAACTGTGAACTCACCTACATCCTCCTGGTTTCACTCCTGCTTTCTTTCTTGACCTCCCTTCTATTCATCGGTCGCCCCGTGAAAATGACCTGTCTCCTTCGACAAACCATTTTCAGTATTGTTTTCTCAGTTGCTGTGTCTTCCTTGCTGGCCAAGACTGTCATGGTGGTGGTGGCCTTTCTGGCCACAAAGCCAGGCAGCAGCATGAGGAAATGGCTGGGGAAGAGTCTGGCCAACTCTATTGTTTTATCCTGCTCTGGTGTTCAAGTAGGCCTCTGTATGATGTGGCTGGGAGTCTTTCCCCCATTCCCAGATTCTGACTTTCATTCCCAACCAGAACACATCCTGCTGCAGTGCAATGAAGGCTCTGTCACCATGTTCTACTCTGCTCTTGGCTACATGGGTTTTTTGGCTGCCATCTGTTTCTTGGTGGCATTTCTGGCTCGAAATCTGCCAGGGGCTTTTAATGAAGCCAAACTGATCACCTTCAGCATGTTGGTTTTTTGTAGTGTTTGGATCTCCTTTGTTCCCACATATCTGAGCACCAAGGGGAAATACATGGTAGCCGTGCAGATCTTCTCCATCCTGGCCTCAGGGCTGGGTTTACTGGGCTGCATCTTTATCCCCAAATGCTACATTATTATCCTGAGACCTGACATGAACAGCAAAGAACATCTGATGATAAAAAATCATTAAGTTTTTTTTGTGTTGGTGTTTATTTTTGTACAGTTTACATGCAGCATAAAATCACATACTTTGAAGTAATGTTTTATATATTGTCACTTATCTTTCTTTATTCCATGAGAATTTTGAATTATAAAAATTATAATAATTGAGTATTAAAGTTGCTAAAACAACTCAAACTATCTGAAATAATCATATCCTTCAATTGTCCTAATCTGAATTCATATTATGACATTAATAAAAGTTCTGGAACCAGGACAGATCAACTGTGACCAGAGATGTTCTGATATGGTTTTAGATTAAATTGAAGACAATGGATAATGATAATGTGTGTTTTTGCTACTATATAGGTTGATGTGATAGTGTTATATGTTACTTTCTGGGGTGATGTTCTGACTTTGTTTTTTCAAAATAGATAATTTCAAATACTGGATATATTTGATTGATCTCTTCTGGCTCGATAATGTAAGATCATTCATAGGTAGATAAATGAGATAGACAAATGAGATAGATAGATAGATAGATAGATAGATAGATAGATAGATAGATAGATGATAGATAAGTGAGATACATGGATGGGAGACATCAAGAAAGAGAAAAACAGAGAGATAGATAACATTCTATACAGTATATTAAGAATAGATAAAATATCAACATGAACATTAGAGCAACTTTAATTTATTTCTCTGTCCCTTTGAATAAATTAATGAGACAAATTATTATTTTTTACAGTCTTCAATGTTTTGGGGGAAAAAATAATGTAGACACCTAATGTGACAATGAAGATGTGCTTATGAGTACTAAAATTGGTTCCTGTTTTTTATCCATGTCCATATCCATTTCAATATCCATTTCCATTTCCATATACTGTACATACAGTGTCTGTTTGTCTCTGTGTGTGTCCTGCCAACCTAGCAATTCAAAAGCATGTAAATGCAAGTAGATAAATAGGTACCACTTCAGTGGGAAAGTATCAATGTTCCATGCATCTTCAGTGCATAGTCATGCCAGCCATATGACCATGGAAGCATCTTCAGATAAAGGCTCTTTATTTGTGAATCAAAGATGAGCACCGCCCCTTGGGTTGGTCATGACTGACAGGGGAAATCATTACCTATACCCACCAAAACCTTTACCTATAAATATATAAATTTGTTTTTGTGCATGTGTCCTTTCTTTGTCTTTGTCTTTTTGTCTTTATGCTAAATCAGGATTCTAGATTGTCCTAATTTTGATTTCTGTCATTGTAGTGTTGAATCTAACCTAGCCACTTCTAAGTTATCTGCAAAGATGAGAAACATTTCCTCCCTCCAATTGTTTACCAAATTAAAGTGTCCAGAACCCAGCACTCAACAAGAATGAACTCAACAAGAATAAAATGGTATACAGAACTCCAAGGTCCCTTCCAGCTCTGTTATTCTATTCTATTCTATTCTATTCTATTCTATTCTATTCTATTCTATTCTATTCTATTCTATTCTATTCTATTCTATTCTATTCTATTCTAGTCCAGTCCAGTCCAGTCCAGTCCAGTCCAGTCCAGTCCAGTCTAGTCTAGTCTAGTCTACTCTCTCCAAGCAGTTTACATAGTCAGCCTATTGCCCCCAACAATATGGGTCTTCATTTTACCGATATGGGAAGGATGGAAGGCTGAGTCAACCTTGAGCCTGGTGATATTCGATCTGCCAAACTGCTGGTAGCCGGTGATCAGCAGAAATAGCCTGCAGTACTGCACTTAACCACTGTGTCACCATGGCTCATCATGAACAACAATAGGTTGTTCAATATGTCATGATCTGGAATTAATCATTCTGGAGTATCAAACCTTCACTGAAGAAGACGGCCTCATCCACCCCAGACAAAATAAGAAGGAATTATAATGGCCCACTGCCTAGTTCAAGAGTGTTGAACTGTTTTTCCACATTTAAATCTTTACAATCTCAAGAATCAGTTTGGAAACTAAAAAACAATCAAACGTCCCTGAATTGTTCTTTTCTCAACTCTCAAATTAGGATTATTCTCCTGAGTCAAAGAAAACTCTTTTCTCCAACGGCACACTTTTATGGCCAAGGTTCATTCCCAATTCCCCTTCTAATTATCAAAATCATGATTATTTATTCTCTGTTGAACAAAGTTTATGGGATTTCTACCACCACAATTAGTGGTCAATCAATGTGACAACAAATGGAATAAACAGCATGTGATAGTCTGACTTGTAACAGCCTTTTGTGAAGAGATCAGAGTTTGGGGTAAAGCTGGGCAAATACTGTAGCAGTCTGAAATTGCAGATAGCTCTTCCCAATCTGGGGGCAAACTGGACCTTCCTCACTGCAGTTGTGGTCTTTTTCTGATCTCTGAGATTTAGCTCTGTGCTGAAGAAAGAACTCTAGGAAGGATCTCCTGCAATATACTGTATGTCAAATGTTGCTGCTGCTGTATATACAGCTTTTTCTGCTTCAGTTTCTGTCTCAAATTCCCTGTGCCAGTATGCTGATGAAATGTCCATTTAAGGTGATAATAGAAGAAAATGAGTGGTTCCATTACTACAAGCCAGGAGACTACTGGATTACTGGAATAATGTCTGAAATCATAGCTCTATTGTACCAATTTTCATTCTCCAAGCCTCCAACCCACCAACTGAAAAGGTAATTGTCAGCTCGTCCAAGGATTCTGGTGATTGATTTTACCTGCTCCAATGTCTTTTCGTTATATGTATATATATATATATAATTTTTTTAAAATTCTCTTTTAATACAAACATTTTCTCTTTCAGTAAACAGTGAGTACATGCTTTTGTTTCATAACAATTAAAATTTACCACCATATTCATTATTTGTATCTATTCTTATATTACTACTAATATTTAACTTACCTACCATTATAAGATTTATCTTTTTAACTTATTTGCCTTTACAATACATTGATTTCATATTTATTCTCCAACCATTAATATAATAACTCCCATATATTATAATAGTTAGATTCTTCCTTTCCTTTGATTGCAAGTATTAATCTATCTATCTATGTATCTTTTCTTTTATGTACACTGAGAGTGTATGCACCAAGACAAATTCCTTGTGTGTCAAATCACACTTGGCCAATAAAGAATTCTATTCTATTCTATTCTATTCTATTCTATTCTATTCTATTCTATTCTATTCTATTCTATTCTATTCTATTCTATTCTACTCTACTCTACTCTACTCTACTCTATTCAGTTCTGCACATTCTAATATTTTCTTAATCATATTTTCATCCGTAGGGATCTCTTCACTTTTACAATTTTGTGCAAATACAATTCTAGCTGCATTTATTACATAAATAATCTAGAATACATTTTCTTTACTATAACCTGCTGGTAGAATCCCCAATAAGAATAGTTCAGGTTTTAAATTGATATGTTCCTGCATCATCTTCTCCAACCACATACCTCCAATGTCTTTTCTAGCAATGATTTCCTTTCCCCTATTCCTCACCTTGAGAAAGGCAAGTCATTATTGCTCATCCCAATTTGCTTTAGAGGAAAGGCTCCTGGGGAACCTGATGATTTTGTAAAACCTGAGTTGGCAAAGTTTCTTTTTAAGTTCAATGAATCTTGCCTGGATGGGGTTCTGCCTGCTTTCAAAATGATTACCTTGGTACTGCGGAGTCAGCAACTTATTTATTCATATTTATTTTATTTATTTATTAACAATAGTTAAACAGTAACTCTCAATAAAGTGATTGAATAATACCTTAGAACAGAGTGTGATCTCTTGAATTTTCTCCCCATTGTTTCTTCCCCTTCCTTACATTTACTCTATAATTCCTACCACCCTCTCTCCTCTTTCTTTCCACCCTTTAACACTTTTGCCCCTTTTGTGGCTTCCCTGTTCCTTTTGGTTTAAATAAAAGGGATACTTTTTAAAAATCAAATTCAAGGAGGGGAGAGACTTTATGTGACAAGTTAATGTTTAGTGGCAGAGGAATCCCATTAACTGTTGTTAACTGTAGAATATAGGACAATAACACTAAAGCCATGAATGTTGTTGTTGTTAGTTACAAAGTTGTATCCAGCCCATTGCGACCCCATGGACAAGGTTCCTCCAGACCTTCCTCTCCTCCACCATCCCTCAGAGTCCATTTAAACTCACTCTGACTGCACCAGTGACTCCATCTAGCCACCTCATTCTCTGCCGTACCCTTCTTCTTTTGCCCTCAATCCTTCCCAGCATTAGGCTCTTCTCCAGTGAGTCCTTCCTTCTCATTAGATTGCCAAAGTATTTGAGTTTCATCTTCAGGATCTGGCCTTCCGGGTTTATCTCCTCTAGGACTGACCAGTTTGATTGCCTTGCAGTCCAAGAGACTCACAGGAGTCTTCTCCAGCACCATAGTTCAAAGGCCTCAATTCTTTTGTGCTCAGCCTTTCTTATGGAAGCCATGAGTATTTTGCAGCAAATCTCTAGGTCTAAAGAAGACTTGCTAAAGAGATATCCATCTTCAGATAGGAAATACCCCTCGCTAATCTAGCACTTGAATCCAACTCTTAGTCCTCTTCAGGGTGATATAACAGGAAGAAATCATATCATATGATCACAACCTATACATGTACATTTGGTAGCATCCCTTATTAGCATTCTTGAGGACTGGAAGAAAAGGATCTTGTATAGTTCTTCTGTGTAATTTTGCCACCTCTTCTTAATCTCTTCTGCCTCTGTTAGGTCCCTGCCATTTTGGTGCTTTATCATGCCCATCTTTGCATGAAACAAAGATCATATCTCCAATTTTCTTGAAGAGATCTATAGTCCTCCTTATTCTATTGTTTTCTTCTATTTCTTTGCACTGTTTAAGAAAGCATTTAAGAAGGTATTCTTATCTCTTCTAGCTATTCTCTGGAATTCTGCATTCAATTTGGTGTATCTTTCTCTTTCTCCCTTGCCTTTTGCTTCCGTTCTTTCCTCAGCTATTTACAAAGCTTCCTCAGACAGCCATTTTGCTTTCTTGCCTTTCTTTTTCTTTGGGATGGTTTTTTTTGCTACCTCTTGTACAATGTTGCGATACTCCGTCCATAGTTCTTCAGGCACTCTGTCTATCAGATCTAATTCCTTAAATCTATTTGTCACAGTGGTGGGTTGCTATCAGTTCTCCCCAGTTCTCCCCAGTTCTTGTGAAAGTGGAAATTTTGTGTAGTTCAGATAACCGGTAAATACTACCTCTTCCTAGACCCGCCACCAATCTATTCTCTTCTTCCCGACTCCCAGCTGATCGGCTAGAAGGAAAAAAATCAGGGCTCATGTGACAAAGAAGAGGGAAAAAAAGACACTGTCGCTTTACATTGAGAAGCCAAGAAGCCTCCCAACTGATATGCTAGAAGGAAAAAAATCAGGACTTGTTTCTCAGCCAGGAGATCACTTGGCAAAGAAGAGGGGGGCGGGGAAAGATGCCATCACTTTAAATTGACAAGCCAAGAAGCAGCTGCTGGAGGGAGGTATTTGCTTTCAGAAGCGAAGTGACATTCAGCATTTTGTTTCTGGGTCAGCTGAACAACAAACTGGATAAAAGGAGGGATTCTTATATAGTTCTATGTATTTGAAGTTTTGGGGTTTGTGCAACATGGACTTTGTGTTTTTAAAAAGGTTTGGGTGAATTCCATTGTGAAATATCCTGTCTTGAATGAGTTTTCTGTCTGCTTGTAAATGGAGCTGAACTTTCGGCTTCTACTTTCTTTCTTTCTTTTTTTTTTAGATTTTTATTACATATATAAACACACAAAAAACACATACACATACACACGTGACAAATACGACATTAATAACATAAATGACATCTAAATGTAGTGTCTGATTTTATCCGACATCAATAACCTAAATTCCTCAATATATATTCCTTCCTCTCGCCTTATATAACGATATTATTTTTTAATCTTTAATTATGGGTTGTTATATCTTATTTGGTACAGAATTTTGTTTTACTCTTTTAGGATCCTCTTTTGGTTTTGGTTTTCCCCTCTAACCATTGATACCACCTTTGCCAGGTAGTAGTCAGATTCTTCCTTTCCTTGAATTTCCTTGGTGAGTCTGTCCATCTCAGCACATTCCATGACTTTAGATATTATTCTATCTTGTGTTGGGACTTCTTCCAATTTCCAATTTTGTGCATAAGTGATCCTTGAGGCAGTCAAAATATGTGTGATCAAGTATATTGTTTCTCTGTCGTAATTACTTGTAAATATGCCTTATAAATATGTTTCCAGTCTTAGTGGTACTTTTTGGGCTGTTATTTGTTCCAATTGGGTTTTGATATTATTCCAGAATTGTTTGGCTTTGGGACACGACCACCGCATGTGGTAGTATGTCCCTCTTTGTGCTTTGCATTTCCAGCAGAGTGAAGATGTATTGGGGAACATTTTGGAGATTCATGCCAGTGGGAGATGCCATCTATAAAACATCTTGTAAATATTTTCTTCGTACGGTACCGATAAGGTTAATTTACTGTTAATTTTCCATAGTTTTTCCCAGTTGTTTAATTCTATAGGGTATCCAAAGTTCATCGCCCACGTAATCATATTTTCCTTGACTATCTCTTCCTCTAATTTATATGCCAGTAAGAAATTATAGATTTTTGTCATTAATTTCTCATTGGGGCCCAATAAGATTTTGTCCCGTTGGTTTAGTTCTTTTTGGATTCCAAATTTCTCCATATCTGTTTTGTGTCTGGATTGTAATTGTAAGTATGGCCACCAATCTATTTCAAGCCCTTGAGTTCTTAGTTGTTCTATTGTTTTTAGTTTTCCTTCTTCATTTAAAAGATCCTGATATGTTTTCATTTTATTTGGGTCCATTGTATTTGGGTAGATTTGTGCTTCCATTGTAGAGATCCAACGTGGTATCTTATCATAATGAATCTTTCTGATTTCGTTCCAGGTTTTCATCAGGGTATTTCTCACAATGTGTCTACGGAATTGTTCTTGTTTTGTGGGTTTGTCTTCCCATAAGTATGCATGCCATCCCTTTGTCAAGTCAAAACCTTCCAATGTTAATGTTTGTCTATTTTTCAATTCAATCCAATCCTTTATCCATGTTAATACTGACGCTTTGTAATAAATCTGCCAATCGGGAAGTCCCATTCCTCCTCTATCTCGTTTATCCTGTAAATGCTTTAATTTGATTCTTGTCTTTTTTTTTCTGCCATATGTATTTTAGTATCATCCTGTCCAAATCTTTAAAGTATGTTCTGCCTGGGTTTACTGGAATCACCCTGAATAGATACAGCACTCTTGGTAGAATATTCATTTTGATAGTGGCAATTTTACCTGAAAAAGATAACTGGAGTTTTGTCCACTTTTCCAAGTCTTTTTCTACTTGTTTAGCCAGTTTAGTATAATTATCTTACTTCAGCGTCGATATTTTGTTGGTAAGCCATACCCCTAGGTATTTGACCTTTTTTGTTGTTTGCATTCCTAGCATATTTTCCAACTCTTTTTCTTGGTGTTTGGTGAGATTCTTTGTTAAAATTTTAGTTTTTTGTTTGTTGATTTTCAAGCCCGCCACTTCTCCATATTGCTGTATTTTAGTTAGTAGACTTAATCCCAATTGTAGTGGTTTTTCTAATATAAGTACTATGTCATCGGTGAAGGCTTGCAATTTGTATTCCTGATTTTTTATTTTTAATCCCGTTATTTCTGTATCCTTTCTGATTTCTTCTAATTGTATTTCCAAAGTTAATATAAACAATATGGGGGATAGGGAGCATCCTTGTCTTACCCCTCTTTTTATATCAAATTGTCCTGTTGTCCTGTGAGTACTTTCTTCCTAGATTTATTTCGTTTGCTGGTCCAATAGTCTTTCTCTGTATTTACAATTGCATTGTAGACTCCAATGAGATATATGTTTGAGTAGTCCAGTTCTTTGATTCTATTGTGGATCCTTTTGAAGTAATCACTTTGCATTCCGTTTGGTGCATAGAGTGACACTAGTAAAAAAAAAAATTGTTTCTGTTTTGATTTCGACCATCAGCGTCCTGCCCTCCTCATCAGCGTATATTTGCTTTGCTTGTATATGGTTTTGAATATACATTGCTATACCTTTCTTTTTTTGTTCAGATAATGCTGTGTAAAGTGTTCCTAGACGTTTATTTTCTAATAATCTACGTTGTTGATTCTTGATATGAACTTCTTGTAGTGTGATAATGTCCATATTCAATTTTTGTAAATTCCTGAATGTGTGTGATCTCTTAGATGGAGTGTTGAGGCCATTTATGTTTATTGATATTAATCTTATTTCTTTCTCCATACCAATCTTCTATCTCCTTGTTGTCTTGAGTTTCCTAGTGTTTTTTCCAGTAGTTCGTATTTTTTCCCTTGCCCCCTCTCTTTCCATCCTTTATTTCTCTCCCCTTGTTCTTCCTTCCCACTGAACTTCTTCCAAATGGTCCTCCTGATTTACAGATTCTCGTTGTGTTTCGGATTCTTGTTCCTCTTCTAAGACGAAATTGCTGTCAAAAAACTGTTTGCGCCTTCTGTATTTGGGGGAAATGAAGAGGGGGGAGTTTGATTCTTTCTCAGAGCAGATTAGTGGGGTGGGGAGGGAATGGAGATTTTGAAGTAACCTTCCCCTGGAGTGGGGAGGGAATGGGGATTTTAAAGTATCCTTCTCCTGTCATGCCTGCCATGCCACACCCACCATGCCACACCCACAGAACCAGTAGTAAAAAAAATTGAAACCCACCACTGCATAAGTCCACCTTAATATGCTATTCCTGGTATGTGGTGTTTTGTATACATACAGAGAAAGAAGCACTCTTGTAATCTTTGACTTTTAGGCTTGCTGTCAAACATCAGCCATAATCCTAATGACTGTTTTGAACAATATTCAGATTGTATTACAGGAATGGCTATTTTATATGTGAAATTATGACTGAAATATTTCTGCATCTATATTGGTTCACACTGTCAGGAAGTTTCTTCTTAGTTTTAGGTTACTTCTCTCTTTGTTCAGTTTCCATCCATTACTTCTTGTTTTGCCTTCTAGTGATTTGGAAAATACATTCCTCCCCCCCTTCTTTCTGAGAGCCCTTTAAAAGCCTATCACACTCTTGAGCAAAGCATGTGAGCCATTTCCTCCTTTCAGTGATCCATGAAAGTACATCTATAGTATGTAGATAATAAAGTTGAAAAAAGGTAAACAACATTTTAGAGAACTATAGATACTTTAAGGGTGGGTGTAACAAGGAATGGCTGGGAGGAGAACGGCCAGGCGAGGCACCCCTTCACGTGAGTGACATTGAGTTAGCCATGACTACCCAGTCACATGACCATCAAGCTACGCCCACTGGCACATGACCATCAAGCCACGCCCACAAAATAAGCCACATCCACACAACAGGTAGTAAAAAAATTTAGAACCCACCCCTGATTTGTCATCTCTACTGTATATTCATCAGGGATATGATTTAGTTCCTACCTGACTGGTATAATTTTAATTACATTTTATGAATTGTTGTGAATTGATATGAGAGATATATTAGCTTTGTAAATAGGTAAGTAAATAAAATAAATGCTTTGGTTTTGCAAAAAGCTTATTCTAAGCAGATTGAAACACTTACAATAGTAGAAATACACTTCATACTTTCTTTTTGAGTAAAAGAAGGTGTGGGAGTTTCTTATTATTATTGTAACTGTTTTCCTTACCTGGCTACTGAACTATAAGAATACTTTTCCTCATTTTCTCCTCCCAAGTCATAATGTGGAGAAAATGATAGGCAGAATCAGTTCTGGTGATTTTGATAGGATTCCTGTGATCCTGAGATAGCAAGCTTGCTATCTCTCTCGGATATTTCTTTTGGTTAGAAGCTCCTAGTGGTGTCAATGGGACTGTTCTTCTCATAGAAATTTCAAAACTGTCTATCATTTGCAAAGTTCAAATAAATTGAATAATTTCATTGAAATGTCAACTCGCAAAGCATCCCTGGCCTGCTCTTGAGTTGCCATAAGAAAGTGGGATGGGAAACCGACAAAACAGCACAGCAGCCAAAGACAGATGCACATTCCAGACTTATCTCTCTCAAGGCTGTATCCCAGTGTTAGCACAGAGGATGGAGAGGAGTGATTTGTACAACCCACAAAATTGCTCTGTTGGTGAATGTAATTGATGACACACCCTGGAGGGAGGGAGGAAACAGGGTTATGATTGGGGCATTATTTACGTGAGGTCAGAGTTGGCTTTTATTTATTGTGTAAAGAATTGTGCAAGACTTTTCTCATGAAATACTTCTGAACCCACTCAATTGTACTGATGTCAGATATATGGTGGCGATTCCAAACAGTTGAACAATACTCTAAGATTGGTCTAGCATAAGTTTTATAAGCTCTAATGAGCAATACAATGTTTCCAGAAAAAAAAGCTTCGCCAAATTAACCTTACAACACTTAATGCTTTTTTAACAATGCTGTTACAGTGAGCTTTGGAGCATAAATAGTCTTAGTTAAGTACACCTTTTTTTTTATTATTATTTGATTTATATGCCGCCCTTCTCTGGAGACTCAGGGCGGCTTACAATGTGCTCAGCAATAGCCTTCATCCTTTTGTATATTTATACAAAGTCAGCTTATTGCCCCCACAACTGGGTCCTCAATTTACCTACCTTAGAAAGGATGGAAGGCTGAGTCAACCTTGAGCCTTGACGAGATTCGAACCTGCAGTAATTGCAGGCAGCTGGTCTTAATAACCAGCTTAATAATAGGGTGCCTTAGACCACTGTACTACCAAGACGCTTAACAAGGTCAAACACCTAGGTCCTTAACAAGGTGAGGGGCATCTGCTAGATCAGGGGTCCCCAATCTTTTCGACCTCAGGGACCACTAAATTCATAATTTGAAATCCCGTGGACCGTTAATATGATCTGCGTAATGACCGGCTGGGCGGGTGTGGCCAACTTGATGTCACTCACATCGAGGGGCACCTTGCCAGCCTTTACTTGCCACTCCTCGCTTGCCCACCCAGCTCCTTAGGGCCTCAACAGGAAGCAGTTGTTGGAGCTAAGCAGCCACCATGAGAAAGATTTGGCAAAACATCTGGCTCAGTTCAAATTCAATCTGACCGAGAAGGAGGCTCAGCAGAAGCACCTCACTGAGGACTAGGAGCATAGGCTTTCCAAGCAGAGGGAAGACCTGCCGGGGTACAAGGCCAGTTACTGGTACCTGGAGGCTCAGCAGGCTGAGATGGTCAGCCAATTCCAGGCCATGATGCAGTCTCACTGGAACAAGGCCCTCCTGCTCTTCGCCACCAGCAGCACTTCCGTCCAGCCTTCGCCCAAAGCCCCACACCAGGAGGCTGAAACAGACCCCAAGTCAGAATTTCTTCTCCCTTCTGACCCACACAAGAAGACCCCAAAGAGGGAGATTCTCTGCAGGAACACAAACGTTAATTGCACGTATCCGACCCAGGGGCCGTAATTTGAGGACCTCTGATTTAGTGCAATATAAAAAATGCAAATAATTTTTCTGAGGACCACCAAAATTTTCTCATGGACCACCAGTGGTTCACAGATCACCAGTTGGTGACCACTGTGCTAGATTAATGCCACCTTTCTTATACTTGACATTCGATTACGTTTACCAATATGTAAGACAAATCATTTATTAATTGAAATTTGAAGTTGCCAAACAGATGACCATTCAGACACATAGTCGAGATCACTTTGCAAAGCAACAGAATTATCTGTAGAATTGAATAATTTTACATCATCAGCAAAAAGAATGCAATTGCTTTTAAGTTGATCACATAAATCATTGATATAGAACAAGAAAAGATGACGAAATTTCTTACGTTGCAGTGAGAACAACTTCTACCACATTCTGCCCTTCTTATTGGCTGTTCATGAAGTCAACCAGAATTCAAGGCTCTTACCCAACATCACCCTGGGCTACAACATCTATGAGAACTTTTTCAGTGCAAGACTGACATTTGAGGCCATGCTGGATGTGCTGTCTACAGGACAGGAGAACATCCCAAACTACAGATGTGGAAGACAAAAGAACCTGCTGGCGATTCTTGAAGAGATGGATTCTGAACTCTTTGACCATATTTCCAATGTCTTGAGCATCTATAAAATTCCACAAGTATAAAGCCAAATGAAATTAATTCTGGGTTGTACAATGTTCAGAATTGTCTAGAGGGCCGCACTTGTATATATTTCTCCAAATAAATTGACAGTCAGATAGTAAATATTAGAGAAGCTGAAAGAATTTTTAATTCACAAAGTATATGTCAATACATAAAGTGATGGGCTGCTGCTGGTTTGGATCAATTCTAGCAAACCAGTAGTTCTGGTGATCAGTTGTCCCTGCCCACCTACCCAGGGGTGAAATGTAAAATTTGTTACAACCGGTTCTGTGGGTGTGGTTTGGTGGGGGTGGGGGTAATGTGACTGAGTGGGAGTGGCCAACTTTTTTTAAAAAAACTTTTCAAAGCATTTTTTCTAATGCTTTGAAAAGCCTCTGCCGATCAGGCAACTCAGCTGGGATCGTCAGAGAGGCTTTTTAAAAAAACGCCTCTCCGCCGAGAGCCTGAAGGCTCAGCAGGCTGAGATGGTCAGTCAATTCCAGGCCATGATGCAGTCTCACTGGAACAAGGCCCTCCGGCTCTTCGCCACCAGTGGCACTTCCCTCCAGCCTTCACCCAAAGCCCCGCACCAGGAGGCTGAAACAGACCCCAAGTCCGAATTTCTTCCCTGCTCTGACCCACACAAAAAGACCCCAAAGGGGGAGATTCTCTGCAGCAACACAAATGTTCATTGCACGTATCTTACCCAGGGGTCATAGTTTGAGGACCTCTGATTTAGTGCAATATAAAAAATGCAAATAATTTTTCTGAGGACCACCAAAATTTTCTCATGGACCACCAGTGGTCCACGGACCATCAGTTGGTGACCACTGTCCTAGAGGAGATCAACCCTGACTGCTCTTTAGAAGGCCAGATCCTGAAGATGAAACTCAAATATTTTGGCCACCTAATGAGAAGGAAGGACTCACTGGAGGAAAGACTAATGCTGGGTTAGGAAGAAGAAGGAGACGACAGAGAATGAGGTGGTTGGATCAAATCACTGAAGCAGTAGGCGTGAGCTTAACTGGACTACAGAGGATGGTAGAGGACAGGAAGGCCTGGAGAAACATTGTCCATGGGGTCACGATGGGTCAGACATGACTTCCCAACTAACAACAATAATTAATGTACAACACAGAAGAAAGTATCATAATATTCTTTCCTATTTTGAACTGGAGCTTGGCAAAATGCCAGTTGATTTTGGGTTTTTTAAAAGGGAGGTTATTAAACTGATTTCTGCATTTCAAATGTCTGAAAGAAATTCAGCCAATTATTATTACTTATTATTCGTATTTCTATGCCGCCCACTCTCCGAGGACTCTGGGCAGCTTACAACAAAGACAGTATACTAAATAGCATATTGCCCCAACAATCTGGGTCCTCATTTTACCCACCTTGGAAGGATCGAACGCTGAGTCAACCTTGGGGCCGGTGAGATTTGATCCGCTGATCTGTTGAACTAGCATTCAGCTGAAGTAGCTGCAGTACAACACCCTAAACACTGCACCACCTCGGCTCTTAAAGAGTTTATATAAAGTTATTTGAAATCAATTATATGAATGAAGACAATGAAATAATATACCAATATTAAACAATTGTTATGGGGGATATAACAATATTTCAAGGGCAACATATGAAACAGTCAAATAAGCAGTTATAATCTATGAGAAATTAATATGTTTGTCAGTTTAAAAAGATATTCAATGAGTGTATAGCAGTATTCCAGTATTTGTGAGGCTGCCATAAAGAGGAGGAGGTCAATTTATTTTCCAAAGCACCAGAAGGCAGGACAAGAAGCAATGGATGGAAGCTAATCAAGGAGGGAAGCAACCTGGAATTAAGGCTTTGAGGACAATTAATCATTGGAACAGATTGCCTTCAGAAGCTGTGGGTGCTTCATCACTGGGGGTTTTTAAGAAGAGACTGGACAGTCACTTGTGTAAAATGGTCTTGGGTCTGCTGCTTGAGCAGGGGGTTGGACTAGGGCTGGGGTGTCACTCGATTTCATTGAGAGGCACATCCAGGTTGTGTCTGACTTTGGGCGGAGGCATGGCCAAGGTGGGCATGGCTAGCATGATGTCACTTGTGTCAGGGGTACCTGTGGTGGCCTGAATGCTCTGCTAGCGAAAATGGACTCCCGAGCTCCGTTTTCATCTGGGACGGCCTCCTGCAACCCTCTGTCAGCTTAAACAGAGCTCAGAGGGGGAATGCATGGCCCTCACAAGCTTTATTTTTGGCTGGGAAGCCTCCTGCAACCCTCTGCTTGCCAAAACAGAGCTCGGGAGGGCCATGCCTGGCCCTCTCTAACTCCATTTTCACTGGCAGAGGCACTGTGGGCTGGTCCTTTGCTATTTCAAGGGCGGCCACACAGGCCGGATCTAAGCACCCTGCAGGCCAGATCTAGCCCTCGAGCCTTGAGTTTGATACCCCTGGACTAGGGTCTCCTGCTTGAGCAGGTGGTTGAACTAGAAGACTTTCCAGCTCTATTCTGATTGACTAATTGACTGAGTGGATGGGTGACCCACAGAGTTCTAATGTGACCAGAAGGATGTGCTCAATGAACATCACCCACAGATAATTCAGAGCTCCCTGGTTTCAAAGGGAGGATAGAAGACAACAGGACAGAACATCAAGGGAACTAGCAAAATTCATGCAGTTATCGTTTGAATTGTCTCTCAGCAGTGTGGAAAGGCCCTTAGATTTACCACCTGACTTTTATCATTAAAACTGGCACAAACTACTGTTGGATCCTTCTGGGTTCAGTTCCAAGTGTGGGGAAAGACAGTGGATTCAAGGAAGTTGCTTGGAAAGATGGTATTAATGGTGGACAGGATCACATGCCTTGATGATGTTGGGTGAAGAAAAAAAGAGAAGAGATCAGGGGTTAAATCCAGTAGCGGAAATTTTGAGCAGTTCGGAGAACCGGCAGTGGAAATTTTGAGTGAGAACCAGCAAATACCACCTGTGGCTGGCCCCAGGAGTGGGAAGGGAAAGAGCCATGGTGGTGCAGCAGACTAAATGCTCTTAAGTAACACCAGCTGCCTGCAATTACTGCAAATTCGAATCTCACCAGGCTCAAGGTTGACTCAGCCTTCCATCCTTTCGAGATAGGTAAAATGAGGACCCGGATTGTGTGTGCAATAAGCTGACTTTATAAAAAAAAGAACACCGCTTGGGTGGGGGTCGAAAGCCCTACTAAGTAGGTATATACAAAAGTATGACAGCTATTGCTTAACGTATTGTAAGCCACCCCGAGTCTCTGGAGAAGGGCAGCATATAAATCGAACCAATAAAATAAATAAATAAATAAATAAATAAATAAATAAATAAATAAATAAATAAATAAATAGCGATTTTGAAGTATCCTTCCCCTGCCACGCCCACCAAGCCACACCCACCAAGCCACACCATGCCCACCAAGCCACGCCCACAGAACTGATAGTAAAAAAAATTGCATTTCACCCCTGGAAGAGATGCTTAGAGTGACTGAATTTTATGCCCTCTCTGGGCTTTTGAATTTGAGCTTTATTCTGATTGGTTGTCAGACTCCCATGGGGCCATACAGGGGCAACTCTGTAGGTTGTGTTTTGAGTCCAGGTTTGGTTGAGCCTTGCTGGATGGTGATGTAATGAAAGGGCTTTGGGATTGCTATTATGGTTCTGCCTGAAGCAGGTAGATCTTTGTTATGTAGAATAGACTGGCTCAGGCCTTAATGGCCCATTAACAAAGGAGGGGGGGCTGAGTTTCTGCCTCCCTTTTACGGGAAATATTCTTCCCTTTTAATATTTCCTAAAATATCTCATTTTCCTAGGAGGGGCTGGGTGCTAACTTCCTACACTACCAATACCTTCTCTTTTATCTTAGATCAACTATAGTGTCATCAACCAGATGGCTGAGAAAAATCATCGTTTTCCTTTTTCATATCGGATGACCCCAAACCAAGAACCTCCTTACTCAGCAATCATCCAGTTGCTCCTGCAGTTCCAATGGACGTGGATCGGCCTCCTTTCTCAGGACAATGAAAAAGGAGAAAAATTCAAAAGACGCTTCGAAGTTCTTGCTCTAAAAAATGGGATTTGCATTGTCCTCTCAGGAACCGTCCCAGAAGCAAAACTGCAGACAAGTGTTGGAGAAACTCACATGCAAGAAAAAGGGAAAAAGTTCAATTCTCTTATCAAGAGTCAAATAAAAATTATAGTATTCCAACTGGATTTTCAGGCCTCAGGAATGTTAGCAACAATGATACAACTAATTGATAAGTCTAATACATCCATTATGGGAAGGGTGTGGATTGCAACAACTTTGACAGCTTTAAGTGTAAATATTTTTGACTTCTTGTTTGATCTCCAAAATAAATATGCTTTGTTTTCCTTCCTCATCCAGACAAAGAGAAGAAATCAGTATTATGACTTGAATTCTTATGCATCTATGGTCATATCGTATGGAAAGGAAGTGTTCCAATGTTCTTATTCAAGTCCTGTGTTATCTAAGAAAGTTTGGAAAAAATGCAGAGAAAAAGAGAATTGGGAATTCCCACCCCATGATGTGATTGCAAGAATCCTGTCCCAGTATTCCTCCAGTATTTCCCAAATAATTCAAATTGTGGCCTGGGTCCTCAGTGCTGCCTCTTCCTCCCAACAGAGTAAGAGGAGAATGCAAGTTGGAGACCATCAACCACCCCAGATTGTACAGCCATGGCAGGTAAGTCTCCTCCTTTGAGGTTCCATTGATTCTCCCCTTCCAATTCCTCAATATTAAATTAGATGTAGAAAGGGGTGAGATATTCCAAAGAGCAGTTGCCCAGTTTGTGGTATTTGAGAGTGAGTGTCAACCCTGAAGCTGACCT
This sequence comes from Pantherophis guttatus, assembly GCF_059756535.1. Lineage (NCBI taxonomy): Eukaryota > Metazoa > Chordata > Lepidosauria > Squamata > Colubridae > Pantherophis > Pantherophis guttatus. The sequence goes on along the minus strand of NC_142064.1, from coordinate 257,098,363 downwards.
GACGGAGGCCATGTTGGAGGCTTCATTGTTGCCACACTGGAGCTGAGGGATAGAGAGGGAGGGGAGGAATAGAGATAGCTGAGATTTTGTAGCCAAAACAAAATATTTTCTCCTGGGAACCAAGGACATTCCCACTGATGGCCGGAGGGAGGGTGAGTGAAGTCACCAGGCAACCAGATGACACCTTGATTGGACCATGTGACTGATTGTTTGGAAAGGAGAGGAAAACTTTTACTTTTAATTAGGAGAAACTGTGGGAACATTTAGAGCCAGTTTTCACCAGCCTATGCCTATATGATATGTCCAATAAAACTGATATTTGAGGAACCTGCTTGCTTCAGAGTCTTTTTTGCTATAGGCCTATTATCTAAATGTTTTTTTAAAAGTTTATTTTATTTTATTTTTTTATTTTTGACTACCATATCAATGCATGAACAGTGTGACACCTGAGTGACTTACATTTTGGTACAAAAAAATTAATATTCATCATATTTGCTATAGTTGACAAGCATATATAGTTCTTGAAATAGTACACATATTTTGTTAAATTATAGTCTTACTTTATTAGTTATTCCATATTTCCATATTTTATTTTTATGCCAATCACTGTATTCTGAGTGTCATTCCTTTTACTGCAAATAAAATATTAATAATTATATTTGTTATAATTAACAGGCTTTTATGGTTTTAACAGGGTTTTATATTTAACAGGCTTTTATGATTCTAATAGTAATATACATATTTATGCTCAACTATAATCCTCCATTATTTAATTATTCAATATTTCAATATGTTATTTTGAAGGCGAGTGGGCATGTGTGGTCCACCAGGGATGATTGCTACTGGTCTGTTGAACTGATGCAAATCATCCCTACCGGTTCCCACAAAACAGTCTGAACCAGTAGGATTTTACCCCTGCTGTAACTGTTCTTTGGTATGTTTTAGCTTCCAGACCCCTAATCATTTTTCTTGCTCATCTCTACAGTCTTTCCAGTGTTTCAATATCTTTTTTATATTGTGTTGACCAGAACTGGATGCAGTATTATAAATGTGGTCTTACTAAGGGTTTGTAATATTAGAACTTCATGTGATCTTGATTCTATCCCTTTATTAACACAGCCTAGGATTGCATTGGCATTTTTGTCTGCTGTCACACATTGTTGGCTCATATTTATGTGATTGTCCACTAGGACTCAAAAATCGTTCTCACAGTTACCGGCATTAAGCCAAATTTCATGTAGTCTGTAACTATACTGTTGGTTTTTCTTGCCTAAGTGTAAAACCTTACCTTTATCTATGTTGAATTTCATTTGGTTAGGTAGGGGCCCATGTTCAATTTGTCAAGATCTTTTCGGATCGTGAGCTTGTCTTTTGGGGTTTTGGATATTCCTGCCAGCTTATTGTCATCTGCATATTTGATCAGTTAGCCTACAATTCCCTCACCTAGATCTTTTCTGAAGACATTGAAGGGTGCTGGGCCTAAAATGGAAGCTTGGGGTACCCCATTGCTTACTTCCCTCCACGTGGATGAGGTTCCCCAGAGGACTATATGTTGAATATAATTTGTTAGCCAGTTACAAAGCCACCTGATGGTGGTGTTACCTATTCCATGTTTTCAAGAATGTGAGATAATCAATGACTTGGATGAAGGGATAGATGGGGAACTCATCAAATTTGCAGATGACACCAAGCTGGCAGGAATAGCCAACACTCCGGAAGATAGGCTTAAGATACAGAAGGATCTTGACAGACTTGAACATTGGGCACTATCTAACAAAATCAAATTCAATGGAGAAAAAAGTAAGGTTCTGCATTTAGGCAAGAAAAACAAAGTGCACAAGTACAGTATATGTGGTACCTTGCTCAATAGTAGTAACTGTGAGGGAGATCTTGGTGTCCTAGTGGACAACCATTTAAATATGAGCCAGCAGTGTGTGGCAGCTGCCAGAAAAGCCAACACAGTTGTAGGCTGCCTAAACAGTGGGATAGAATCAAAATCACGGGAAGTGTTAATAACACTTTATAATTCCTTGGTAAGGCCATACTTGGAATACTGCATCCAGTTTTGGTTGCCACGATGTAAAAAAGATGTTGGGACTCTAGAAAGAGGGCAAAGAAGAGCAACAAAGATGATTAGAGGACTGGAGGCTAAAACAGATGAAGCACGGTTGCAGGAACTGGGTATGTCTAGTTTAATGAAAAGGAGGACTAGGGGAGACATGATAGCAGTGTTCCAATATCTCAGGGGCTGCCACAAAGAAGAGGGAGTCAAGCTATTCTACAAAGCACCTGAGGGTAGGACAAGAAGCAATGGGTAGAAACTAATCAAGGAGAGATGCTACCTAGAACTAAGGAGAAATTTCCTGACAGTTAGAACAATTAATCAGTGGAACAACTTGCCTCCAGAGGTTGTGAATGTTCCAACACTGGACGTTTTTAAGAAGATGTTGGATAGCCATTTGTCTGAAGTAATGTAGGGTTTCCTGCCTAAGCAGGGGGATGGACTAGAAGACCTCCAAGGTCACTTTCAATTCTTCTCTTCTCTTCTCTTCTCTTCTCTTCTCTTCTCTTCTCTTCTCTTCTCTTCTCTTCTCTTCTCTTCTCTTCTCTTCTCTCTTCTCTAAATATTTGAAAAACAACTGTAAAATACAGGAGAATGACTGAAAGAAGCTTCCCATGAAATGCTGAATCAATCTGTTTCAGAATGTAGTGGTGATTTGAAGAGGTTGAATTATTCAGAGTACCTCTAATCCAGAATAATAGCAAGAAAAATATTGAACAAAGGCTCAAATTGATTTTTTTTTTTCTGCAGCTTCATAACTTCCTGAGAAACTTCCAACATCACAATATTTCCAGAGATGGGATTTCTTTTGATGAAAATGGAGTTCCTGTTGGTGACTTTGATATCATGCAGTGGACATCCTCTTTGAACAAATCAGACACAGGGGTGAAAATTGGGACTGTAGAAAGACAAGCCTCCTCGGAAGTCAAGATTTCTGTCAATCAAAGTGCTATCCAATGGCCAACTTTATTTAACAAAGTAGTTGAGGCTGCTTGGATTTTGCTCATTCTATTTATCTCCATTTGCTCAGAAATAATTCTTATTGAGGCCAGTTGAGATAACTTCCAAATAAGAGAACTTAAAGCCTCATTAATTTATTAGATATCATTTTACTTTAGAGGTTTTACAATAATCTATCACACACTGGAACCTGCTGCATTGTATTGCGGGGTTTGCAATCTATATTATTAAACTGGAATATATTGTCATAATTTATAGTACATCAAATTATCTTGTTTTCAGAAAGAGAAAATCCAGAATGTCTATGGAGATTCTCAGTCATACTGGCCACGGTTGTACCAAAGGGGCTTTTTCAAAAGGCACCTGGACAAAGTTTGAAACCTTTGTTTTCCCTTGAAGATGTTTCACTTCTCATCCAAGAAGCTTCTTCAGTTCTGACTGAATGGTGGAGGATGGAAGGATTTGGAACGACTGAAAAGGCTATGTTGTAAACAGGATATAGATTCAGTAATTGCAGGAAGATTCCACACCCATTTGCACGATTCACGTGACCCTGAGGGCAAAGATAAACTCCAAGTGGCCTCAACAACTTTCAGAAAGACTGCTAATGACCAAATGACTGCAAGGAATATAAATCCTTCCATACTCCACCATTCAGTCAGAACTGAAGAAGCTTTTGGAATGAGAAGCGAAATGTCTTCAAGGGAAAAGAAAGATCAATGGTCTTTTGAAAAAGCACCTTTGTGAGAAAAATCCAAAATATGAAAGTTAAGCCCACTGAATTGCATAAGAGAAAGCTATCAGTAAGAATGTGGTGAGGGAAATGAGGGCAGCTAAAAAAGTCATTTACACATGATGATACAATGATCAGTTGTAGGAGAAAAGGTAGGGACTCTAGAGAAAGTTTGGCTCTGGGACTAATTACCCTGGTTTAGAGTAGATGAAACAGGAACTCATCTTCTGATGAAGAGATCTACGTGCTTTCGTCGCTAGCGTCAGCATCCGCGGCTTGCGAAGACGGAACATCGGGTTGAGAAGAATCAGTGGAATCTTGATCATCAATCTGCGTAACATCAGCAGTATCATCTCTGGGAAAATAAACTCCAGGATCATTGGAATGAATCCTGGACCAGTCAATATCTTCCTCAAAATTAGCAGATTGGGAAATCACAATTACATGTTTAGAGCCAAACATGGGATTAATAAATGCCCTGACATTCAGGTGCCGAAACCCGGGAAAAAAGGCAAAGTGAAACCAAGACCACTCTTCGTAAATGATTTGATTGATCTTTCCAACGAAGAGGTGGCAGACAGGAGGTTTCCAGATTTCCAGCCCCTTACTACAGCCACACGCCTGGAACAAGAAAAAGCCGTGGGAACAGAAATGGAGACAGATAAGACAGAAGCTGTTTTTGAAGATGATGATTTACGACTGAGGTCAGTAACATTTTCTTCTGATCTTCCAAGCTCTGAAAAAGTCTCCCCAGAACCTTCTGAATTTGTAAAGCTCGGTGCAAGCACTGCTGAGCAAAATTCCTCCCACGCAGAGAGAGAAACAATTCATTATTCTCCTCGAAACTCTAAGCTCACCCAGCGTGAGATGGCCATGTAAGCCTACCGTATAAAACTCTTTCCCTAATCTTCAACTAAGAAAAGTTAATTGTTACATTTTTGAAAATAATTCGGGCCAGCTATCTTTCAGCCGGACCTTGCTGGAAAGCTACCGACCTCAGTCGGTAGACCATATACATCAGTAACATTTTCTTCTGATCTTCCAAGCTCTGAAAAAGTCTCCCCAGAACCTTCTGAATTTGTAACGCTCGGTGCAAGCACTGCTGAGCAAAATTCCTCCCACGCAGAGAGAGAAACAATTCATTATTCTCCTCGAAGCTCTAAGCTCACCCTGACTATGAAAGCCTTTCGTGACCGTATAAAACTCTATGAACAGCAGCTATCCCAGGCAAAAATGGCTATATCTATGCTTGAGCAAGATATGGGAGATAACTTAAATTTTTCAAAAAGCGCCATCTTGTCTTCTTGCTCAGAACCAAAGACACTCCCCCTGGTGGATTCTGTGTCAGGCCAATTAAGACAGAGGGCACTGCATACGTCACATGAAAGTCTCCCTGATCAAGTTACATATAAACCTGCCACGCAATCATTTCTTGAAACTGAGCTGCCTGAAGCCAATCTGCTGGCGAAAGTAATTTACTACAGGAAGCTGAAATGCCACAAGTGTTTCCACAGGCCCAAACTCCAACACCCCCTGGTGGTGATGGTGCCTTTTTAGATGGAACACAGCAAAGGCAAATGATTGCATCTCCAGCAGGTCATGCCAATATTGCAGATCAAGCACAAATGGCAACTGGATTACAGCAGATTCCAGTGCATCAGCCACAGCAGCTACAAATGCCTGCATATGTGCCCCAGCCACAAGTGCAAATAGGGCCACCTCCTGGCCCACCTCCAATGGCACAACCAAGACCATTTTTAGGTCCACAACAGGCACAGCAAATACAACAGGCATTTCTGCCAGCACAGCCAGCATACCAAGTGCAGGCTCCTCACCAGGCATTTTCTGTCTCTCCACTAACTGGTGAGTCAAAACTAAAAATGTCAGGACATAATTACAAAGCCTGGGTCAGTGAGATTACACTATTGCTTCTTAGAGAAGGCAGTCACTGTATGGTTTTTAACCCTCCTGCACAACCATGGGACTTTGCAATACGAGATCTAGAGATAAGGGCTTGTACAACATTATTGATGTCCATGGATACTGAACTGCAGGTCACTTTTCCACCAAATACAACAGCCCGACAAATTTGGGCTGAATTGGAAAATTGCTACAGGCCTATCTCAATTGAATCTTCATGTTTACTCATGTCTGAACTCCACGGTTCGAGATTGAAACCTGGTGAACAAATTGGAGGACATTTGACCAAACTGAAAGGTCTGAGAACAGAATTGAGAGAAAGAGGCCATAACATTGAAGATATTCAAATGATCAGCATCATTATTAACTCTTTGAATTATGAATGGAAAGATGCTGTTACAAAAATTAACCAAGTCCCAATTGCTCAATGCACAGTGGACAATGTCTGTAGGCTTTTAATTGAAGAAGAGGCATTCATGTTGGCCACGCCACATTTGAGAGGACCATCCGCATCAAGAGCTCCAGCTAGGCGCCCCTTCCGAGGAAGGACCTACGCTCCAAGGATGCCAAGATGCAACACCTGCAACCGTGTGGGACATGCCACCCGGGATTGTCCCCAACGAGTTCCAGCTCCCGTCACGTACCAGCCCAGAGGAACAGACTCCAGAGGCAGAGGCAGAGGTGGAAGACAAGGTCGTCGTGGTCCCCGGCGTGATCCACAAACTCCACTCGCCACATTGGCTTTAACCAATGATCCACAACCTCAACCAGAGTATGACAGACGACTCCTGTGGACTTTGGACAGTGGTGCAGCATTGCATGTTACCTACAGAAAGGAACTTTTCACAGAGATGCACGAGCCTGAACCAGAACTACGTGAACTTTATTCTTTTTCAAATCATTCTTGTCAGGTCAAAGGAAAAGGAACTGTTTATGTTGAAGAGCTCGATGCATTCATTCCTGATGTTTATTACATACCAACAGCAACCAGTAATTTGCTTAGTCAGAGTCACTTGTCTAGAATGTTAAAGTTCCAAGTTCACCACCTTGAAAAAGCAAGTTACATAGTTAAAGATGGAGATATTGTTGCTGAAACCATATTAATTGGTGGTGTTTATTACTTAAAGCCAAAGCCTAAACCACAAACACAGGCAAGTATGCAAACTCCAAAAAAAAGGCAGAGCACAGGCCCAGATAGAGATGCTCCAGAGAGAGATCCTGTTGCTATTCCTAAGGCTCCTAAAGCCAACAAAAATAGAGTTGGTAAACAGGTTGCTCAGAGCAAGCCTGAGGTTCCGCATAAAAATGTTAATGTTGAGAATTCACTAACTGGTAAACCTTTGCATTCCAGGTGTATCCATAAATGGCATAGAAGATTGGGGCAATGCCAGTTTCCGTGTTCTTAGGAAGATGCCGGAGTTCGCAAAAGGTTTGGATCTAAAGGGGTGTAAGGTGTTTTTGGATTGTGCTGTATGCAAAAAGGCCAAATCCAAAGCAGCAGCCATTCCCAAACGCGCTACACGCCTGTCAACACGCATTTTTGATTTGGTTCACATTGACATAGTTGGTCCATTCCCGCCATCATTTGGTGGTAGGAAATATTTTCTAACAATTGTTGATAATTACTCTAGATATGGATATGTATATCCTATGAAAGAAAAATCAGAGACTCCTGATAAAGTGTCAGTGAGATTACACTATTGCTTCTTAGAGAAGGCAGTCACTTTATGGTATTTAACCCACCTGCTCAACCATGGGACTTTGCAATAAGAGATTTAGAGATAAGGGCTCGCACAACATTATTGATGTCCATGGATACTGAACTGCAGGTCACTTTTCCACCAAACACAACAGCCCGACAAATTTGGGCTGAATTGGAAAATTGCTACAGGCCTATCTCAATTGAATCTTCATGTTTACTCATGTCTGAACTCCACGGTTCGAGATTGAAACCTGGTGAACAAATTGGAGGACATTTGACCAAACTGAAAGGTCTGAGAACAGAATTGAGAGAAAGAGGCCATAACATTGAAGATATTCAAATGATCAGCATCATTATTAACTCTTTGAATTATGAATGGAAAGATTCTGTTACAAAAATTAACCAAGTCCCTATTGCTCAACGCACAGTGGACAATGTCTGTAGACTTTTAATTGAAGAAGAGGCATTCATGTTGGCCACGCCACACTTGAGAGGACCACCCGCATCAAGAGCTCCAGCTAGTCGCCCCTTCCGAGGAAGGACCTATGCTCCAAGGACGCCAAGATGCTACACCTGCAATCGTGTGGGACATGCCACCCGGGATTGTCCCCAACGAGTTCCAGCTCCCGTCACGTACCAGCCCAGAGGAACAGATTCCAGAGGCAGAGGCAGAGGCGGAAGACAAGGTCGTCGTGGTCCCCGGCGTGATCCACAAACAACAACATAATTCTGCATAATCAGTATGTGTTGGTTCTAACAATAACTTCAGGTGTTTGGTGTATTTTAGGTATCTCAATAATTTCTTAATACATGGCCAGTGAAAAAAGGAAAAATGAAGCATAGAGCTTTATCCTCTTTGGAAGAAGAACAGGAGATAGTAACGCCCTCAAGATTCCAGCCTCTTGCTACGGCTACGCAATTGGAACAAGAAGGTGCCATGGGTGAAGAAGATCTGAAAATGCTTTGGTGCTGATCTCTTTTATAACAAATATCACTGCGTTATTTTATTTACCAGCTGAGCTCATTATTTCTGGACTGTCAGACTCTCTGTAGCTTTGCCAACTTCTTATCAGTAAGCTACGTGTTTCCGTATCCACCCACATTCCTTCACTTGCTCTTCACACACTTTTTTCCTTTGTTCTCTTGCCAGAGGTCCGGCTCAGATAGCCGGCCCGAATTACTTTCAAAAATGTAACAATTAACTTTTCTTAGTTAGTGAGGTGTTTTATTTTCTTTATAACAAATAAATGAGTTTTATTAGAAACCTTCCTTCGCGTTTCTTTTCAAAATATTACAACAAGGAATAAGCCTCGATTCATCTCCTCCTCTAAACCAGGGTAATTAGTCCCAGAGCCAAACATGGGATTAATAAATGCCCTGACATTCTGGTAGCACGAGGATGGTCTGATTTATGGCTTTTTCCTTGTTTTTGTTACTTCTGATAAGAGCGCATAGGCAATTAGTTTTTAGCTACTGAGGTACGCTAATTATATTGCTGAGATGCCGAAACAGAAAAAAAAAAGGCAAAGTGAAACCAAGACCACTCTTCGTAAATGATTTGATTGATCTTTCCAACGAAGAGGTGGCAGACAGGAGGTTTCCAGATTTCCAGCCCCTTACTACAGCCACACGCCTGGAACAAGAAAAAGCCGTGGGAACAGAAATGGAGACAGATAAGACAGAAGCTGTTTTTGAGGATGATGATTTACGACTGAGGTCAGTAACATTTTCTTCTGATCTTCCAAGCTCTGAAAAAGTCTCCCCAGAACCTTCTGAATTTGTAAAGCTCGGTGCAAGCACTGCTGAGCAAAATTCCTCCCACGCAGAGAGAGAAACAATTCATTATTCTCCTCGAAGCTCTAAGCTCACCCTGGATCAGCTGGCCATGAAAGCCTACCGTATAAAACTCTATGAACAGCAGCTATCCCAGGCAAAAATGGCTATATCTATGCTTGAGCAAGATATGGGAGATAACTTAAATTTTTCAAAAAGCGCCATATTGTCTTCTTGCTCAGAGCCAAAGACACTCCCCCTGGTGGATCCTGTGTCAGGCCAATTAAGGCAAAGAGCACGGCATACGTCACATGAAAGTCTCCCTGATCAAGTTACACATGTCTTACATAACCACTCCTACTCTAAAGCATACAATGCCCCGTATGCAAAGCTGCCCAAAGGTGCAGCACCATCTGCTGGCAAAAGTAATTTACTACAGGAAGCTGAAATGCCACAAGTGTTTCCACAGGCCCAAACTCAAACACCCCCTGGTGGTGTTGGTGTCCTTTTAGATGGAACACAATTAAACTTTATGAAGCAAAGGCAAATGATTGCATCTCCAGCAGGTCATGCCAATATTGCAGATCAAGCACAAATGGCAACTGGATTACAGCAGATTCCAGTGCATCAGCCACAGCAGCTACAAATGCCTGCATATGTGCCCCAGCCACAAGTGCAAATAAGGCCACCTCCTGGCCCACCTCCAATGGCACAACCAAGACCATTTTTAGGTCCACAACAGGCACAGCAAATACAACAGGCATTCCTGCCAGCACAGCCAGCATACCAAGTGCAAGCTCCTCACCAGGCATTTTCTGTCTCTCCACTAACTGGTGAGTCAAAACTAAAAATGTCAGGACATAATTACAAAGCCTGGGTCAGTGAGATTACACTATTGCTTCTTAGAGAAGGCACTCATTTTATGGTATTTAACCCACCTGCTCAACCATGGGACTTTGCAATAAGAGATTTAGAGATAAGGGCTCGCACAACATTATTGATGTCCATGGATACTGAACTGCAGGTCACTTTTCCACCAAACACAACAGCCCGACAAATTTGGGCTGAATTGGAAAATTGCTACAGGCCTATCTCAATTGAATCTTCATGTTTACTCATGTCTGAACTCCACGGTTCGAGATTGAAACCTGGTGAACAAATTGGAGGACATTTGACCAAACTGAAAGGTCTGAGAACAGAATTGAGAGAAAGAGGCCATAACATTGAAGATATCCAAATGATCAGCATCATTATTAACTCTTTGAATTATGAATGGAAAGATGCTGTTACAAAAATTAACCAAGTCCCAATTGCTCAACGCACAGTGGACAATGTCTGTAGGCTTTTAATTGAAGAAGAGGCATTCATGTTGGCCACGCCACACTTGAGAGGACCACCCGCATCAAAGGCTCCAGCTAGTCGCCCCTTCCGAGGAAGGACCTACGCTCCAAGGATGCCAAGATGCTACACCTGCAATCGTGTGGGACATGCCACCCGGGATTGTCCCCAACGAGTTCCAGCTCCCGTCACGTACCAGCCCAGAGGAACAGATTCCAGAGGCAGAGGCAGAGGCGGAAGACAAGGTCGTCGTGGTCCCCGGCATGATCCACAAACTCCACTCGCCACATTGGCTTTAACCAATGATCCACAACCTCAACCAGAGTACGACAGATGACTCCTGTGGACTTTGGACAGTGGTGCAGCATTGCATGTTACCTACAGAAAGGAACTTTTCACAGAGATGCACGAGCCTGAACCAGAACTACGTGAACTTTACTCTTTTTCAAATCATCCTTGTCAGGTCAAAGGAAAAGGAACTGTTTATGTTGAAGAGCTTGATGCATTCATTCCTGATGTTTATTACATACCAACAGCAACCAGTAATTTGCTTTGTCAGTGTCACTTGTCTAGAATGTTAAAGTTCCAAGTTCACCACCTTGAAAAAGCAAGTTACATAGTTAAAGATGGAGATATTGTTGCTGAAACCATATTAATTGGTGGTGTTTATTACTTAAAGCCAAAGCCTAAAACACAAACACAGGCAAATATGCAAACTCCAAAAAGGGAATGCACAGGCCCAGATAGAGATGCTCCAGAGAGAGATCCTGTTGCTACCCCTAAGGCTCCTAAAGCCAACAAAAATAGAATTGGTAAACAGGTTGCTCAGAGCAAGCCTGAGGTTCCGCATAAAAATGTTAATGTTGAGAATTCACTAACTGGTAAACCTTTGCATTCCAGGTGTATCCACAAATGGCATAGAAGATTGGGGCATGCCAGTTTCCGTGTTCTTAGGAAGATGCCGGAGTTCGCAAAAGGTTTGGATCTAAAGGGGTGTAAGGTGTTTTTGGATTGTGCTGTATGCAAAAAGGCCAAATCCAAAGCAGCAGCCATTCCCAAACGCGCTACACGCCTGTCAACATGCATTTTTGATTTGGTTCACATTGACATAGTTGGTCCATTCCCGCCATCATTTGGTGGTAGAAAATATTTTCTAACAATTGTTGATAATTACTCTAGATATGGATATGTATATCCTATGAAAGAAAAATCAGAGACCTTTCAGATCTTTAAAGACTTTGCAACCCGTGTTTCTACCCAACACCAAGTTCGCATCGCCAGAATCCAGAGTGATCGTGGTGCCGAGTTCATGTCTCAGCGTTTCCAGGACTGGATGCATAAGAATAGAATTATTCATCAGACTTTACCCCCTGACACACCGGCTCACAATGGAGAGGTACTGCAAACCATGATGCGTTGTCTCCTAGAAGACGCCAACCTTGATATGATATACTGGGGTGAAGCTATCAAGTATGCAAATTACATTGTCAACCGTACTTGGAGCAGTGTAACAAATCAGACTCCTTTCTTCATGTTGTATGGCTACAAGCCTGATCTTAAAAACATCCATATTTTTGGTTCATATGCTATGGTGAACATTCCCTTAGCTCAAAGAAGAAAAGGAAGTCCAGCAGCAAAAAGACTGAGATTTATGGGTATTGATGATAATTCAAAATGGAGCAAATTTATTGACTCTAAACATGTAATTGTGATTTCCCAATCTGCTAATTTTGAAGAAGATATTGACTGGTCCAGGATTCATTCCAATGATCCTGGAGTTTATTTTCCTAGAGATGATACTGCTGATCTACGCAGATTGATGATCAAGATTCCACTGATTCTTCTCAACCCGATGTTCCGTCTTTGCAAGCCGCGGATGCTGACGCTAGCGACGAAAGTGAGGACGAGGACGAAGAAGAAGAAGACTGGACAGTTGTTCCGAGACGTTCCAAGAGGGTCACAAAAGGGATCCCTCCACAACGATATTCTTGGCAACTGACAAAAGCACCCTTGCCTTTGATTTGCAATGTTACGCTTCCACCTGATAATTTCACACAAATCAAGCAGCTCCCTGATTCAGAGCAAGACAAATGGTATGAAGCAATGCAGGTTGAAATGGACAGTCTAAAGAAACTTAAAGTATTTACACCTGCAAAACCTCCAGCAAACAAAAAGATCATTGGCACTCGATGGGTCTACAGAATCAAAAAGAAACCAAATGGTGAGTCACTGTACAAGGCCAGACTTGTAGCTCAGGGTTTCGCTCAACGTTATCCTGAGGACTACACAAATACTTACTCACCGACAGTCAGAACTGAGAGTGTAAAAATTGCTTTAGCAACTGCAACTATCCTTGGTTTAGAAGTTTTCCAATTTGATGTTGACACGGCTTATCTACATGCAGACCTAGACGAAGAGATCTACGTGAGAAGTCCTCCAGGATTCCGACAGCAAGAAGGGGATACCTGGTTCCTAAACAAAAGTCTCTATGGTCTGAAACAATCTGGTTTAATGTGGTATTCATGTCTTACTGACAAACTAAATTCAATGGGCTTTATTAAGTCCGAAACTGATGAGTGTGTGTTCACAAAAAGATCTAACAATGCATATGAGATAGTTCTTGTTTATGTTGATGATATTGTTTATATTGGTCCAAATAAGCAAATGAGTGAAATTTTTGCCAAAGCTTTGCAGAGATACTTCACACTGAAATCATTAGGTCACATTAGCACTTATTTAGGTGTTCAGATTGAAAAAACACAGAAGGGGTTTAGTCTTTCACAAGAAGATAAAATTGAACAAGTTTTGCATCATTGCAACATGAAAGATGCTAACACAACAAAGACACCCATGCAAACAGATTTTCACAACTTGACACAAGAAGAAAGTCCTGAGTTCGAGGATCAAACACTTTATTGTTCAGTTATTGGGTCACTGTTATACATTAGTAGTTGGACCAGACCCGACATTGCACTTAGTGTTAATCTCTTATCACGACACGTAGGTAAAGCAAAACAGTTTCACTGGACATGTATTAAGAAATTATTGAGATACCTAAAATACACCAAACACATGAAGTTATTGTTAGAACCAACACATACTGATTATGCAGAATTAAGTTGTTATGCAGATTCTGATTGGGCAAGTGATAAAAAATCACGTAAAAGTACTTCAGGTTATATGATGTTCTTAAATGGATGTCCTGTTTATTGGCAAGTACGTAAACAGAATTTTGTTTCTTGTTCATCTACTGAAGCTGAATATGCTTGTGTTTCAGATGCATGTAATTCCCTAACTTGGTTTGATGCTTTAGTCACAGATATCTGGACACACCCGATCCGACCGATCACCGTGATGGAAGACAATGAATCGGTGGTTTATATTTCTGAATCTCATTTTACAGGTTCTAGGTCCAGACACATTGACATCCGTTACCAAAACATAAAGCATTTAGTGAAAAAAGGTTTTGTCAAAATGCAGTATGTATCTACACATGATCAAATTGCTGATATGCTCAACAAACCACTTCCAGCAGCTCAACATGAGTATCTGCGTAAGAAGATGTGCCTTATTTGATGATGAACTGATATTCGCTCAACTGGCAAAGAAGGGGAATGTCACTGCGTTATTTTATTTACCAGCTGAGCTCATTATTTCTGGACTGTCAGACTCTCCGTAGCTTTGCCAACTTCTTATCAGTAAGCTACGTGTTTCCGTATCCACCCACATTCCTTCACTTCTCTTCACACACTTTTTTCCTTTGTTCTCTTGCCAGAGGTCCGGCTCAGATAGCCGGCCCGAATTACTTTCAAAAATGTAACAATTAACTTTTCTTAGTTAGTGAGGTGTTTTATTTTCTTTATAACAAATAAATGAGTTTTATTAGAAACCTTCCTTCGCGTTTCTTTTCAAAATATTACAACAAGGAATAAGCCTCGATTCATCTCCTCCTCTAAACCAGGGTAATTAGTCCCAGAGCCAAACATGGGATTAATAAATGCCCTGACAGCTTAGTTCAATTGTTCTAAAGCTGCATGCTGTGCTGATCTCTGAAACTGAAACTCCTCTCCTCTGCTTGTGTTTTCCTTGCTGCTACAAACTCTGACAGTCCTTGCACAAACAGCCAGGTCAGCTTCAGCACATTATTGCAGTCTGATTCAGTATGAGCAGCTGATTGGCCGGTGGATTGGTCTCTCAGAATACCCCCAATGAACTATTCCAGACTGCAGGGATTGCTGAAGACCATTGCTTCCTCTGTGCCTTGCATTTTTGGCTACGTTCGGTATATAAGATGCACCAAAATTTTCACACTCTTTTGGAGGGGGGGCAGTGTGTCCTATATTCCAAAAAATATGGTAAATTACAGCATTCTTACACATGCCATCAGGAGAAACACCTTTTGTAATGGAACTACTTTCCGTTGGGGAAAAAAATAAGGCAATGAGACTGTTTTGAGATCTACAATGGAGATTTGTAGAGAAAGAGAATGATCTTTCATTTGCCCCTTGCAAATAGAGTAATTAAAGTTCATGCCACGACCTCTTGACTGATTTTGCTCAATGTGCTCCTGAGCTTCTGTAAGCCACTTGATTTCAGTAAATCCTATTAATTCATATATCACCCTGACTAATCTTTCTGTTTATGTTTAGATGGTGCCTTATTCAAGATGTACAGAAAGTTGCCGCCCGGGTTATGCCAAGCTTGTGAGAGAGGGAGCCCCAGTTTGCTGCTATGACTGTTCTCTGTGTATGGAAGGAACATTCTCTGGGCAAGAAGGTACAGTAGGTGGCTCCAAAAAAATCAAGATACAATCAATATTCGATAAAGGGGATATTTGATAAAGAAGCAAGAAAAACTTTAAATTTCTTGAAGGCATCCACAAACTTCAAAGATTGGGCACTATTGCCAAGTTTGGATGATGATGTGAGCATCAAAACATATAATGAAAGGTTGCTGATTTCTACTGAGTTGTTACTTTTTTGCTTGGTTTTGGGAAAGAGGATAGTTTTGAGAGCTGATAATCACATTCATCTTCACCTTTTAAAAAGACTGTTTGATTATTTTAACGAATGTTGTATAATATTAATATCACTGGGGAGAAATATTATTCTTTGAAAATGAAGTATTTGATTTCTGATGCAGTTTTCATGCTCCTAGAGCTGCAGAAACAGATTCATTCTAACCATTTTTTTTTCTCAGATGCAGCCCATTGTGAAAAGTGTCCAGTTGACCAGTATTCCAATAAGAAGCGAGATCAGTGTGTCCCCAAAAATATAAGCTTCTTATCCTATCAAGAATTGTTGGGACTCATCCTGGCTTTCTTTGCCATCGCTTTGTCCCTAACCACCGCCTTTATTCTGGGAATCTTCATGAAATACCGAGACACTCCCATAGTCAAAGCCAACAACTGTGAACTCACCTACATTCTCCTGGTTTCACTCCTGCTTTCTTTCTTGACCTCCCTTCTATTCATCGGTCGCCCCGTGAAAATGACCTGTCTTCTCCGACAAACCGTTTTCAGTATTGTTTTCTCAGTTGCTGTGTCATCCTTGCTGGCCAAGACTGTCATGGTGGTGGTGGCCTTTCTGGCCACAAAGCCAGGCAGCAGCATGAGGAAATGGCTGGGGAAGAGTCTGGCCAACTCTATTGTTTTATCCTGCTCTGGTATTCAAGTAGGCCTCTGTATGATGTGGCTGGGAGTCTTTCCCCCATTCCCAGATTCTGACTTTCATTCCCAACCAGAACACATCCTGCTGCAGTGCAATGAAGGCTCTGTCACCATGTTCTACTCTGCTCTTGGCTACATGGGTTTTTTGGCTGCCATCTGTTTCTTGGTGGCATTTCTGGCTCGAAATCTGCCAGGGGCTTTTAATGAAGCCAAACTGATCACCTTCAGCATGTTGGTTTTTTGTAGCGTTTGGATCTCCTTTGTTCCCACCTATCTGAGCACCAAGGGGAAATACATGGTAGCTGTGCAGATCTTCTCCATCCTGGCCTCTGGCCTGGGTTTACTGGGCTGCATCTTTATCCCCAAATGCTACATTATTATCCTGAGACCTGACATGAACACCAAAGAACATCTCATGATAAAAAATCGTTAAGGTTCTTTGTGTTGGTGTTTAATTTTGTACATTTACATGCAGCATGAAATCACATACTTTGAAGTAATGTTTCATGTCTTGTTGCTTATCTTTCTTCATTCCATGTGAATTTTTAATTATAATAATTGAGAATTAAAGTTGCTAAAACAACTCAAACTATCTGAAATAATCATATCCTTCAATTGTCCTAATCTGAATTCATATTATGACACTAATAAAATTTCTGAAACCAGGCCAGATAAACTATGACCAGAGATGTTCTGATATGTTTTTAGATTAAATTAAAGTCTATGGCTAATGTTGATGTGTGTTTTTGTTACTATATAGGTTGGTGTGCTGGTGTTATATTTTGTTTTCTGGAGTGATGTTCTGACTTTGTTTAAAAAATAGTTAATTTCAAATATTATATATATTTTTGATTGATCTCTTCTGGCTCAATGATATAAGATCATTTATAGTTTGATAAATGAGATAGATAGATAGATAGATAGATAGATAGATAGATAGATAGATAGATAGATAGATAGATAGATATACATGGATGGGAAAGATCAAATAAAGAAAAATAGAGAGACAGATAACATTCTATAGATTAAGAATAGATAAAATATCAACATGAACATCAGAGCAGCTTTAATTTTTTTCTCCATCTCTTTGAATAAATTAATGAGACAAATTATTATTTTTATAGTCTTCAGTCAAAAGAAAAATATGTACAATTCTGAATAATTCTTTTATTTGGAGGGGGAGGAAATCATGTAGATATGATGTGACAATAAAGGTGTGCTTATGAGTACTAAAATTGGTTCCTATTTTTTATCCATGTCCATATCCATTTCAATAACCATTTCCATTTCCATATACTGTACATACAGTGTCTGTTTCTCTCTGTGTGTGTCCTGCCAACCTAGCAATTCAAAAGCATGTAAATGCAAGTAGATAAATAGGTACCACTTCAGTGGGAAAGTAAAAATGTTCCATGCATCTTCAGTGCATAGTAATTGATTGATTGATTGATTGGTTTGATTTATATGCCGCCCTTCTCTGGAGACTCAGGGCGGCTTACAATGCGTTAAGCAATAGCCTTCATACTTTTGTATATACCTGCTTAGTAGGGCTTTCAGCCCCTCCCCCCCCAACCGGTGTTCTTTTTTATACAAAGTCAGCTTATTGCCCCCCAAATCCAGGTCCTCATTTTATCTACCTTGGAAGGATGGAAGGCTGAGTCAACCTTGAGCCTGGTGAGATTCGAACTTGCAGTAATTACAGGCAGCTGGTGTTACTTAACAGCACTTTAATCCTCTTCGCCACCAAGATGAATGACCGTGGAAACCTCTTCAGATAAAGGCTGTTATTTGTGAATTAAAGATGCGCACTGCCCCTTGGGTTGGTCATGACTGACAGGGGAAATCTTTACCTAGAAATATATAAAATTGTTTTTGTGCATGTGTCCTTTCTTTGTCTTTGTCTTTTTGTCAGTCAGCCCTTCAGTGTATTACAGATTAGGAAAGCTATATCATATAAGTCAGTACTACTTTTATCTGACCTTGTCTTGGTAATGGTCTCTCAATGCCATTTCCTCTGCCTTCTGCACTATCTCTCTTTGGATATTGAGAAAACATTGGAAAAGGACAGCAATTTCAATGTATTTTTATTCACATACATATCGGTTTCATTCATTATGCTAAATCAGGATTCTAGATTGTCCTAATTTTGATTTCTGTCATTGTAGTGTTGAACCTATCCTAGCCACTTCTAGGTTATCTGCAAAGATGAGAAACATTTCCTCCCTCCAACTGTTTACCAAATCAAAGGGTCCAGAACCCAGCACTCAACAAGAATGAACTCATCAAGAATAAAATGGTATACGGAACTCCAAGGTCCCTTCCAGCTCTGTTATTCTATTCTATTCTATTCTATTCTATTCTATTCTATTCTATTCTATTCTATTCTATTCTATTCTATTCTATTCTATTCTATTCTATTCTATTCTATTCTATTCTATTCTATTCTCTCCAAGCAGTTTATATAGTTTATATAGTCAGGCTATTGCCCCTAACAACCTGGGTTCTCATTTTACCGAACTGGGAAGGATGGAAGGCTGAGTCAACCTTGAGCCTGGTGAGATTCAATCTGCCAAACTGCTGGCAACCAGTGATCAGCAGAAGTAGCCTGCAGTACTGCACTTAACCACTGCATCACCGTGGCTCATCATCAACAATAATAATAGGTGATTCAATATGTCATGATCTGGAGTTAACTCATTCTGGAGTATCAAACCTTCACTGAAGAAGATGGCCTCATCCACATCAGACAAAATAAGAAGGAATTATAATGGCCCACTGCCTACTTCAAGAGTGTTGAACTGTTTTTCCACATTTAAATCTTTACAATCTCAAGAATAAGTTTCGAGACTAAAAAATAATCAAACTTCCCTATATTGTTCCTTTCTCAACTCTTAAATTAGGATTATTCTCCTGAGTCAAACAAAACACTTTTTTCCAACGGCACATTTTTATGGCCAAGGCTTGTTCCCAATTCCCCTTCTAATTATTAAAATCATGATTATTTATTCTCCTTTGAACAAGGTTCATGGGATTTCCACCACCACAATTAGTGGCCAATCTATGTGACAACAAATGGGATAGACAGCATGTGATAATCTGATTTTTAACAGCCTCCTGTGATGAGATCAGAGTTTTGGGTAAAGCTGGCAAATGCTGTAGCAGTCTGAAATTGCAGATAGCTCTTCCAAATCTGGGGGCAAATTGGACCTTCTTCACTGTAGTTGTGGTCTTTTTGTGATCTCTGAGATTTAGCTCTGTGCTGAAGAAAGAACTCTAGGAAGGATCTCCTGCAGTATACTGTATGTCAAATGTTACTGCTGCTGCATACACAGCTTTTTCTGCTTCAGTTTCTGTCTCAAATTCCCTGTGCCAGTACGCTGATGAAATGTCCATTTAAAGTGATAGTAGAAGAAAATGAGTGGTTCCATTACTACAAGCCAGGAGACTACTGGATTACGGGAATAATGTCTGGAATCGGAGCTCGATTGTACCCACTTTCATTCTCCAAGCCTCCAACCCATCAACTGAAAAGGTAATTGTGCTCCAATGTCTTTTGTTTATATATATATTTCTTTTAGCCAGGTTTTTCGTACGTAACCAAGGTTTTTCTGCAGCCCTAGCTCAGTGGAGTCACATCCACATCCATATATATTTGTATATATATAATTTTTTAAATGTTCTTTTAATACAAACATTCCCTCTTTCAGTAAATGGTGAGTACATTTTTTTTCATAACAATTAAAATCTACCACCATATTCATTTTTTGTATCTATTCTTATTTACTACTAATATTTAACATACCTACTATTATAACATTTCTCTTCTTAACTTATTTGTCTTTATAATACATTGTTTTCATATTTATTCTCCAACCATTGATAGAATAACTACCATATATTATAGTAATCAGATTCATCCTTTCCTTTGATTGCAAGTGTTAATTTATGTATTTATGTATCTTTTCTTTTATGTACACCGAGACTTTATGCACCAAGACAAATTTCTTGTGTGTCCAATCACACTTGGCCAATAAAGAATTCTATTCTATTCTATTCTATTCTATTCTATTCTATTCTATTCTATTCTATTCTATTCTATTCTATTCTATTTATTTCTGCACATTCTAATTTTTTCTTAATCATATTTTCATCCGTAGGGATCTCTTCACTTTTACAATTTTGTGCAAATACAATTCTAGCTGCAATTATTACATGAATAATCTAGTATAATCTAGTATTTTCTTTATTATAAGCTTCTGATAGAATCCCCAACAGGAATAGTCCAGGTTTTAAATTGATACGTTCCTGCATCATCTTCTCCAACCACATACCTCCAATGTCTTTTCTGATTTCCTTTCCCCTATTCCTCACTTTGAGAAAGGCAAGTCATTATTGCTCATCCCAATTTGCTTTAGAGGAAAGGCTCCTGGAGAACCTGATGATGTTGTAAAACCTGAGTTGGCAAAGTTTCTTTTTAAGTTGAATGAATCTTGCCTTGATGGGGTTTTTCCTGCTTTCAAAATGATTAGCGTCGTACTGTGGATTCAGCAACTTATTTATTCATATTTATTTTATTTATTTATTAATGATAGTTAAACAGTAACTCCCAATAAAGTGATTCAATGATACCTTAGAAGAGAGTGAAATTTCTTGTATTTTCTCCCCACTGTTTCTTCCCTTTCCTTACATTGACTCTATAATTCCTACCACCTTCTCCACTCTTTCTTTCCACCCTTTAATAGTTTTGTAGCTTCCCTGTTCCTTTTGGTTTAAATAAAAGGGATACTTTTTAAAAACCAAATTCAAGGAGGGGAGAGACTTTCTGTGATAAGTTAATGTTTAGTTGTTGAGGAATCCTATTGTTAATTGTAGAATATAGGACAATAACTCTAAAGCCATTAATGGTGTTGTTGTTAGTTGGAAAGTCGTGCCCAGTCCATTGCAACCCATGGACAAGTTTCTTCCAGGCCTTCCTGTCCTCTACCATCCCTCAGAGTCCATTTAAGCTCACGCCGACTGCTTCAGTGACTCCATCAAGCCACCTCATTCTCTTCCATCCCCTTCTTCTTTTGCCCTCAATCTTTCCCAGTATTAGGCTCTTCTCCAATGAGTCCTTCCTTCTCATTAGATGGCTACAGTATTTGAGTTTCATCTTCAGGATCTAGCCTTCTAAAGAGCAGTCAGGGTTGATCTCCTCTAGAATTGACCAGTTTGATCACCTTGCAGTCCAAGGGACTCACAGGATTCTTCTTCAGCACCATAGTTCAAAGGCCTCAATTCTGTGGCACTCAGCCTTTCTTATGGAAGCCATGAATATTTTGCAGCAAATCTCTAGGTCTAAAGAAGGCTTTCTTAATAGATATCCATCTTCAAATAGGTAATACCACTTGCTAATCTAGCAGTTGAATCCAACTCTTAGTCCTCTTCAGGGTGATATAACAGGAAGAAATCATATCATATGATCACAACCTATACATGTACACTTGGTAGCATCCCTTATTAGCATTCTTGAGGACTGTGAAGAAAACGATCTTGTATAGTTCTTTTGTGTAATTTTGCACCTCTTCTTAATCTCTTCTGCCTTTGTTAGGTCCCTGCCATTTTGGTCCTTTATCACGCCCAACTTTGCATGAAATGTTTCCTTCTTATCTCCTATTTTCTTGAAGAGATCTCTGGTCCTCCTTATTTTTTTTATTTTCATCGATTTCTTTGCACTGTTCATTTAAGAAGGCACTCTTATCTCTTCTAGCTATTCTCTGGAATTCTGCATTTAATTGGGTGTATCTTTCTCTTTCTCCCTTGCCTTTCGCTTCCCTTCTTTCCTCAGCTATTTACAAAGCTTCCTCTGACAGCCATTTTGCTTTCTTGCATTACCTTTTCTTTGGGATGGTTTTAGTTGCTACCTCTTGTACTATGTTGCGATACTCTGTCCATAGTTCTTTAGGCACTCTGTCTATCAGATCTAATTCCTTAAATCTATTTGTCACAGTGGTGGGTTGCTACCAGTTCTCTCCGGTTATTGCGAACCGGTAGTGGAAATTTTGAGTAGTTCAGATAACCGGTAAATACCACCTCTTCCTGGCCCCGCCACCAACCTATGTGCTGCCTCCCGACTCCCAGCTGATCGGCTAGAAGGGAAAAATCAAGGCTCACTTGACAAAGAAGAGGAAAGAAAAACCAAGACACCATCGCTTTACATTGAGAAGCCAAGAAGCCACCCAACTGATATGCCAGAAGGAAAAAATCATGATTCATTTCTCAGACAGGAGATCATTTGGCAAAGAAGAAGGGGGGAAAAAAGACACTGTCACTTTAATTTGACAAGCCAAAAAGTAGCTGCTGGAGGGAGGTATTTGCTTGCAGATTGAAACAGTTACAATAGTAAGAAACCTTCACACTTTCTTTTTGAGTAAAAAAAGGTGTGGGAGTTTCTTACTATTGTAACTGTTTTCCTTACCTGGCTATGAACTATAAGAATAATTTTCCTCACTTTCTTCTTCCAAGTCATAATGTGGAGAAAATGATAGGCAGAATCAGTTCTGGTGATTTTTATAGGATTCCTTTGATCCTGACATAACAAGCTTGCTATCTCTCTCTGATATTTCTTTTGGCAAGAAGCTCCTAGTAGTGTCAATGGGACTGTTCTTCTCATAGAAATTTCAAAAATGTCTATCAGTTGCAAAGTTCAAATAAATTGAATAATTTAATTGAAATGTCAACTTGCAAAGCATCCCTGGCCTGATCTCGAGTTGCCATAGACCACAGGGATGAGAAATGGACAAAACAGCAGGGCAGCCAAAGACAGATGCACATTCCAGTCTTATGTCTTATGTCTCTCAAGGCTATATCTCAGGGTTACCACAGCGGCCGGAGAGGAATGAGCTCTACAACATGCAAAGTTGCTCTGTTGGCTAAAGTGATTGATGACACACCCTGGGGAAAAGAAGGAAACAGGATCATGATTGGGGTGTAAATTATGTGGGGTCAGAGTTGGCTTCACTTGGGAATCTGGCGACATGAAGCTCCTAATAAGTAACTGGATTTCTTTTGAAGCTTGGCTCAAGGCTCAGAACTCTGACATGAATAAAGAGAAGTTGATTATATTTTTGGCATTGCACTATATAGATATAAAGCTACAGTAAATATGACATGCTTTCATGAAAATCCAAATTGAAGATTTATTTCTTTCTTTATTGGAATTTGTCAAAGAAAAATTAGAACAAGAATAAAAGAATAAAGACTTCCTGTTTGCTCTCTGTCGCTGCCAGACGGTCCCTCGGGACTGCCAGCCCCGTCGCCTGTAATGAGCCGCCTTTACATCTGAAAGGCGGCTCGAAAAACTCCATTTCCATAAGGAAATGTGAGACAGAGCAGGTGATGGTAGGTAGAGCTCTCTGCGAAGCCCCGAGAGTTTTTTTTTTACTCTTGGGGGCGAAGCAGATGAGGCTCCCTATTTCCCTCGCTGCTGCTCCGGGCTTCGGGAGACCTCTGCTTTTTTGCAGAGCCAGGTGACGAGAACAAGCTCTTTAAAGAAAATTAACAGATTAATTAAAGAGGATGAGATCTGGACCTGTGACCCTAAATCGCAAATATTTTCATTTACTTTATAAAAGATACTGAAGAAAGGAAAAAAGAATTTTAAAATGGCGACTGCCAAGACTTGAGCAGGGAAAGCTGAAAAGTAGCAGAATAAATACTCCTGGCTACAATTGAAGAAAAAGCTCCACTTTTGTGTTTTCTCTTTCCTGGAGATTTGATATTGATCTTGTTTGGAAAGAAGCTTTTTTTTCTTTGCTTTTCTTTTCTTTCTAAAAGAGTTTGTCTGTGTGGAAATATGGCGTTTAGACTAACGAAGCCAGACAAACAAGCAGTGGGGGGGGATTCCCCCATCCACAAACTATATGAACAAGTTCTAAACCTACAGATTCAGAAAACTGATTTTAATATAATTGAATTTCTCTTGGAGGAGATTGTAAGAAGGGATGAGATTGTGAACCAGAACTTTGAAAAATTTAAGCAGGAAATTAAAGAATTGGTGCAATTAAAGTTTGATACTTTGCAACGAAAGATTGCAAAAGTGACTAATGGTTTTTCAGAAATTGCTATGAAGTTGGATACAAATATTAATTTATTAGAGTCTAAAATGGAGGAAATTGAGGATAATTTGGACAATAAAATACAAAGAATTGAAAATGATTTGATAAACACTCAAGACAATAGCTTAGAAGAAAAACCTAAAATGGAAGCTGATCATAAGACTTGTAATGCAGAAAATATAAAACAACGGATTGAAAAAGTTTTAATGATGCAACATAATCTCACAGAATATGCGATTAGATTGAGAGGATTACAGGAAAATAACAGAGATGACTTAAGGAAAATATCTTCTGAAATTCTGGCTGGGATCTTAAAGGTTCATCCTGAGGAAGTATTTTGTAGGATTGACAGAGTCTATAGAATAAATTCCTGGATTGCAAAGCAAAGGCAACTGCCTAGAGATGTGGTGATTTATTTTACAGATAAAGATATAAGAAATAATATTGTGCAAAAATCTTTTAATTCTACTTTGCAATTGTTTGGAAGAAAGATTTGGATATATAAAGAGTTACCGCCTAAGATGTTATTGGAAAGAAAGAAATTTGGATTTCTGGTGACTGAGCTTAAAAAACAAAATATTTTATTTAGGTGGGATGTTCCAGTTGGTATAATATTGAGATATCAAGGAGAAAGATACCAATTAAATACTGTTGAAAAAGCGGAAGAATTTCATCAAAAATTTTTGAAAATGAGCTCAACATTTTTATGCACAACACAAGATAAGCAGAAAGAGTTGGAAATAAAGGAAAAATATCGAGCTACAGAGGCCTCTGTAGATGAATCGCCTTTGGATTCTTTAGATGCCTCAGTTAGATTATCTATAAATAAGAGAGACATGGCATCGGATTCTAATGTGATGACTCATCAAGTCACAGACAAGCATGGAAACCAATTAGTTGATACACAACTTATAGAAAAGAAATATGAGCCACAAAAGCAAAACCAACAAGATCAAGTCATAAATCAGAACGAAAACCGATCAGTTGATATACAACTCGTAGAAAGGAAATTAGGATGGAGATCAAACCCACAAAAAGTCAAGAAAAAAAGAAATAGATCTCACAAAAACAAAAATTTCTAAATTAGGCAACAGTGAAGCCAGTTATTTAAAAAATGACTGAATACATGAAAAGATAGTTGAGGCGAAGTATTGGTTAATATTATCCTGAGGAGAGTGACAGACCTCTGCAATGCCGTAATTTTGGGATGTGAAAAGGGCCTTAAATTGTTGGATTGGAATTATCTATTTTGGATTTTTTTGATAAATGTATTACGTTTATGCTGAGCTACATGGCAAGAGAGCTATGCTGGGGCATGCAGAAGATCTGGTTGTTACCCCATTATGACGGTGGGAATTAATAATCCTGAAGAAAGCCACTACTACAGATATTATATGGAATATAATTATAATGTCACTCGGGTGGTTGTTTTCTTTTTTTATATACACGAAGATATTCATTACTGATGGGGGCAGATGATAAATGAGGATTTTGAACATTCTGTTGCAATCAGGATGTTATGTTACCCTAATATGGGTGATGGAGTTAACAATCCAGTGGAAAGACATCAAAGAAGACATTATATGGATTATAAATTTAAAGTCATCGATTTTATCTATATAAGGGAATATTTTTTTAGTAGGGTGGGCAGAAGAATAAAGATATTAAGAATTGTTATGCATGGTAATTTTGTAGGAAAGTGGGAGGAGACAGGCTAGTTTATTGATTGTTTAGTTTAAGAAAAGGGATGTTTAAGAGATATATTTATGGGAGTGGAGGAAATGGATAGAGTTGAATAAATGTTAAATTAGGATTTATTATGTAGCTTTATAGGGGAAGGCTGCTTCAAAATGTTATATTAATATACACAAAAGATTAAATGTTAAATTAGGATTTATTATATAGTCTTAAAGTGGAAGGTTGTTTTGAAATGTTATATTAATATACAGATATATGTATGGGGGAGGAGAAAAAGGGCAGATTATTGCTAAATTGGGAGTCATAATAATATTACTATGCTAAATCAGAAGTTATTATACAATGTTATAGTAGAATGTTATTTTGAAATTTATGGTAAAAGGGGGATGTAATAATATTATTAGAAAGAAAGGGTCAGTATTTGGGAGATGGAGTAAGGGGATGGTAAAATATTATATAATCTGTTATGAATTTGGATCTTACTTTGAAGAAGTCACAGGGGGACGGGTGGTGAGGGGGGGTTAGGGAGGAGGGGGGAGAAAAAAGGGGGAAAAATCTGTATTTGAAAAACTTTTTCAATAATAATAAAAAAAAGAATAAAAGAATAAAAATACAATGACAGGGACAATAGCAGTGATAAAATTAAAAAAAAAATATTACCAGTTCTGTGGGTGTGGCTTGGTGGGCATGGTGTGGCTTGGTGGGTGTGGCTTGGTGGGCATGACAGGGGAAGGATACTGCAAAATCCCCTGAGGCCACCACCCCACTCTGGGGCCAGCCAGAGGTGGCATTAGCCAGTTCTCCAAACTACTCAAAATTTCCACTAATAGTTCTTCAGAAACTGTCAGAACCTGCAGAATTTTACCCCTGGATGATAGGAACATTAGTGCAGTTATGCATGCTCCCTCTACTGACCACTTAAATATGAAGTAAGATCCATGGAAGTCAATTTGTGACTGAAACTGTGAAAATTTGTAGCTGAGACAACTGAATCAGGTAGGGCATTCCAGACTTTGAATATATTACAGAAATCATATTTTTACAGTAAAGTTTAGAACAATTTATATGGAATTTAAAGCGGTTGTTCGCGGAAATATTATTGCAATTAAAACAGAAAAAGTCATTTACAGGTAAAATATTACTATGTTTAATTTTGGATGCAATACCTAAGCCTGGCGACAAGGGACGCAGTTCTAAATTATCCAAACAGAGAATTTTGAGCCTATTAGCATAGGGAATTGTGTAAAGAATTGTGCAAGACTTTTCTCGTGAAGTACTTCTGAACCCACTCAATTGTACTGATGTCAGATTTTGGTGGGGATTCCAAACAATTGAACAATACTCTAAGATTGGTCTAGCATAAGTTTTATAAGCTCTAATGAGCTATACAATGTTTCCAGAAAAAAAAAGCTTCGCAAAATTAACCTTACAACTCTTAATGCTTTTTTAGCAATGCTGTTACAGTGAGCTTTGGAACATAAATCATCCGAGATACGTACAGATAAGGTCCTTAACAAGGTGAGGATCATCTGCTAGATCAATGCCACCTAGCTTATATTTAACATTCTGATTATGTTTACCAATATGTAAGACAGAGCATTTATGAATCAAAATTTGAAGTTGCCAAATAGACGACCATTCAGACCACATTCAGACACAGAGGATCATTGCTAGAACCTTTTGGACCTCAGGGACCACTAAATTCATAATTTTAAATCCCGTGGACCGCTAATATGCTCTGCTTAATAACCGGCTGGGTGGGTGTGGCCAACTTGATGTCACTCACGTCAAGGGGCGCCTTGCCAGCCTCTACTTGCCACTCCTCAGCTGCCCGCCTGGGCTCCTTAGGGCCCCCAGAGGAAGTAGTTGTTGGAGCTAAGCAGCCACCATGAGAAAGAGTTGGCAAAACATTTGGCTCAGTTCAAATTGGATCTGACCAAGAAGGAGGCTCAGCAGAAGCACCTCACTGAGGACAACAAGCATAGGCTTTCCATGCAGAGGGAAGACCTGTGGGACTACAAGGCCAGTTACCGGCGCCTGGAGGCTCAGACAGCTAATATGGTTAGCCAATTCCAGGCCATGATGCAGTCTCACTGGAACAAGGCCCTCTGGCTCTTCGCCTGCAGCGGCACTTCCCTCCAGCCATCGCCCAAAGCCCCACACCAGGAGGCTGAAACAGACCCCAAGTCTGAATTTCTTCTCCCTTGTGACCCACACAAGAAGGCCCCAAAGGGGGAGATTCTCTGCAGCAACACAAATGTTCATTGCACATATCCGACCCAGGGGCCGTAGTTTGAGGACCCCTGATTTAGTGCAATATAAAAATGCAAATAATTTTTTTGAGGACCAGCAAAATTTTCTCATGGACCACCAGTGGTTCACAGATCACCAGTTGGTGACCACTGTGCTAGATTAATGCCACCTTTCTTATACTTGACATTCTGATTACATTTACCAATATGTAAGACAAAGCATTTATGAATCGAAATTTGAAGTTGCCAAATAGATGACCATTCAGACACATAGACAAGATCACTTTGCAAAACAACAGAATTATCTGTAGAATTGAATAATTTTACATCATCGGCAAGAAGAAGACAATTGCTTTTAAGTTGATCACAGAAATCATTGATATAGAGCAAAAAAAGATGATGAAATTTCTTACATTGCAGTGAGAACACCTTCTACCACATTCTGCCCTTCTTGTTGGCTGTTCATGAAGTCAACCAGAATTCAAGGCTCTTACCCAACATCACTCTGGGCTACAACATCTATGAGAACTTTTTCAATGCAAGAATGACATATGAGGCCATGTTGGATGTGCTGTCTACAGAACAGGAGAGCATCCCAAACTACAGATGTGGAAGACAAAAGAACCTGCTGGCGATTCTTGAAGAGATGGATTCTGAACTCCTTGATCACATTTCCAATGTCTTGAGCATCTATAAAATTCCACAGGTATAAAGCCAAATGAAATTAATTCCATGTTGTAAAATGTTCAGATTTGCCTAGAAGGCAGCACTTGTATATATTTCTCCAAATAAATTGAAAGTCAGATAGTAAATATTAGAAGAGCTAAAAGAATTTTTAATTCACAAAGTATATGTCAATACATAAAGTGATGGGCTGCTGCTGGTTTGGAAAAGTTCTAGCAAACTGGTAGTTCCGGCGATCAGTTGTCCCTGCCAACCTAATTTGGGTTTTTTTAAAAGGGAGGTTATTAAACTGATCCTTTGCTTTTTCAAGGGCGACCACACAGGTCAGATCTAAGCACCCTGCAGGCCAGATCCAGCCCTCGGGCCTTGAGTTTGATACCCCTGGACTAGGGTCTCCTGCTTGAGCAGATGGTTGGACTAGAAGACTGTTGCAATATTTTTAGGATCAGACTCAATAATAATATTTAGAGTTAGAGATTCAAATATATTTCTCTTTAATTATAGTAGGCATTCTATATTCACTGAATATTCACAGATAGAAGCAAGGAAAATGGCGAAGGTGGCTCCTTATATATACAAAGGGTGGAGCCAAGAGTAGGAGTGGTGAATTATGAATACATTAAGAAACGAAGAATAAGTTAACCCCTGATATCCCATATATACATTATTTACACATTAGGGAATAAGGCATTTACATCTGACAAATCCCCCTCTAAATGCTGGTTCGCTATACAACACCAATTACATTCAGATTCAGGATAATATAATACATACAATCTGGAAGTTAAGTATTTGTGCTGTTTAGAAGGTAAAGGCTTCGTCAATATGTCAGCCAATTGTTCAGAGGTATCGCAATGTACTGCTTTGATAAATCCATCTTGGGACAATTGTCTCACATGCTTAAATTTTATATCTATATGCCTGGATCTTTGTCCAATGGCATCGGATCTAGATATTTCAATGGCCGGTTTATTGTCTTCATGCATAACAAAAGGCAAAGCAGGTTTTTTCCAAACATCTGAAATTAAATCATTAAACCATACAAGATTATTTGCAGCTTTGGATAAACAAACATACTCCGCTTCTGTGGTTGAAGTGGCTACCAATTCTTGTTTACCAGTGTACCAGTAAACTGGACAGTCATTTAACAGAAAAATATAACCAGAGGTACTTTTTCTGCATGATGTATCTCCAGCCCAATCCGCATCTGCGTAACATGTAAGTCTTGGTTCTTTGTTATCACTAGGCTCTAATACTAGACAAAAGTCCAATGTACTTTTCAGATATCTTAAAATTCTTTTGACAGCTTCCCAGTGATACATTGTTGGTTTACTAACGTGCCTTGATAATAAATTGAGTGGTAATGCAATATCTGGTCTGGTCCAATTAGATATATAAAGAAGTGAACCTATTACTGATCTATAGAATGTATTATCCTTGAATTCAGGGGAAGATTCATCAGTATTTCTAAGGAAATCAGTTTGCATAGGAGTGTCACAGGGTTTGGCATTGTTTAAATTACATTTGTTTAGAAGTTCAATAATCTTATCTTTCTGAGTAAGTTTGAAACCCTTTCTAGTTTTGTTAATTTGTACACCAAGGTATTTGTTTATTTTACCTAGAGATTTCAACGAGAAATGTTCATTTAACTTGTTTACAAAGATTTCTCTTCTCTCTCTGTGTTTTCCTATATATAAAATATCATCTACGTAGATCAATACAAACTCAACGTGATCATCACTCTTTTTGACAAAGAAACAGTTATCAGCAGTGGTAGCGTTGAAATCCATGGTTTTAAGTACTTTTACCAAGCAATCGTACCATCTTTTGCCAGATTGCTTTAATCCGTATAAGCTCTTGTTCAATAGCCAAATTTCATTTTTATTAGTGTATTGACTGTGAGGTGCTCTTACGTATATCTCCTTATCTAGTTTTGCGTGTAGGTACGCAGTCTGTATGTCATATTGGAATACATCAAGATTGAGTGTGGATGCTACTACTAGAGCTGTTTTAACACTCTCCGTTCTTACTGTGGGGGAGTATGTGTCAGTATAGTCCTCCGGATATTTTTGTGCATAACCTTGTGCAACCAATCTAGCTTTGTATAAGGTATTGCCTCCTTCTAGATTCTTAATTTTATAAATCCACCTGGTACCAATAATTGTTTTATCTTTGGGTGCAATCGCAGGTGTGAATACATTTAATCCTTGTAAGCTCTCCATCTCTTTTTTCATAGCT
This sequence comes from Pantherophis guttatus, assembly GCF_059756535.1. Classification (NCBI taxonomy): domain Eukaryota; kingdom Metazoa; phylum Chordata; class Lepidosauria; order Squamata; family Colubridae; genus Pantherophis; species Pantherophis guttatus. The sequence continues at coordinate 257,067,239 of NC_142064.1, read as the reverse complement.
AGTTCCCATTTTTCTTTTTCTTCACGAGGTAGTTTTAATACTTCCTCATATGTATTAGGTGTTATTTGTTCACCATTCATATGCATTATGTAATCTTTGTATTTATTTGGTATTTGATTTCTGTTGTTCCTAATAGTTCTTTCTGGTTTGCTATGGTAGTCATGCAAATATCTTGCTTCCTTTTTTGTTAATGTGTCTGTCTTTATTTTGTGTTTACTATTTGTCCATGTTTTGGTTTTGGTTTTGCTTCTGTTAATATTTTGATTTTCTATCGTCCCTTCCTCACGAGATTTGGTATCCTTGCATTTATTCGGAAATATTTCATTAAGATGTAATTTAGACCAGTTGGCCTGTTCATGGAACACAGCTGTTCTGGAAACTATAAATTTATTATTATTATCAATGAATCTGTACCCTTTGGTGCCAGTTTCATATCCCATAAATCTTAATCTTCTGGATACGTTTTCTCCCTTTCTCCTCAATTGTTTGGGTATGTGTACGTCTGCAGTGACCCCAAATATGTGCATGTGTGCTAATTTTGGTTTCCTATTATACATCACCTCATATGGTGTCTTATTCACAATACTGGACCAGGTTCTATTTTGAGTGTAATTTGAATAATGTAGGGCTTCTGACCAAAATTGTTTGCCTAAACCAGCATCCTCTAATGTGCATCTAATCATGGTTTGTAATGTGGAATTCTTTCTCTCTGCAATCCCGTTTTGGAACGCAGAAAATGGACTAGATGTGTAATGTAACATTCCTCTATCCTTTAACCATTGGGAGAATTCCTTAGACATGAATTCACATCCCCTATCTGTCATAATTTGTTTTATTCTGATATTATGTTGTGTTTCTATGCGTTTATAAAATTCCTTAAATTTTTGAAAGGTTTCATCCTTGTGTTTTAATGTGTAAACAAAACCATAGCGACTATAATCGTCTACTATTGTTAGGAAGTAACGTTTTCTATAAGTGATTGATGGAGTTAATGGACCAACTAAGTCCATGTGTACTAAGTCAAAAATTTTGTTAGTTGATCTGGTGGATTTTTTTGGCCTGGGACTAGTTTTTAATTTAGTAGATTTACATACTGAGCATTCCAAATAATTTTCACAATTTTTTATTTTGACACCTTCAGCGTGTTCAATCATTTTTTGTACTACAGGAAAACTTGCATGTCCTAACTTCCTATGTAAGATATGAGCACACTCGTCATGTATTGGTTTACCTATTTTTGGTTTCTTCTCATTGTGTGTATCTGTGTGACCATGAGATATTTTACATTCATCATTGTCACTGTTACTAATATTTTCATCATCTGCCTCAATGCAATCTTCCATATTTGAATCAATGTTATGTAACCATCTTTCTTTTGTTATCAGATAGGGTAGGCCTCCTTTAATCATCACAGTGCCTACATTAGTTTTATTCTTCTCTAAAGTTGCTTTTCCCTTTGAGAAAACTATATTGATGTCAGAATCTCTGCTTAATTTTATGACACTTAGTATGTTATGAGGTATTTCTGGTATTAACAATACCCCCTCTATTTTTCCTAGACCAGGCAAGGTCACATTCCCTCTGCCTAGTACTTGAACTTTTTCTTGGTTAGCTACTTTTATTACAAACTTATCTTCTGTAAATGAAGACAATATATTTTTGTTATTAGTGGTCTGATTAGTTGCTCCAGAATCAATAAGCCAATTATTGTTCTCATTTGGTTGCGTTTTGGTGCTATCTTGTTTATTTAGTCCATTCAGTGAACCAGATTTTCTCTCTTTTGAATTTTCTCTGCCCCCTCTATTTTCTCTGTAATTTGGTGGGCTTCTATATTTATGTCTGTCTGTGGAAGACTGTCTATAATTGTATTTATTCCTATATTCTGACCTATGTCTTTCTTTTGAGATTTTGGGGCAATCTCTTCTATTGTGTTCTCTGGACCCACAATTGTGGCATTTAAAGGTTTCATTATATTTTTCTTGGAAAGCTACCTTCCTAAAAGGTTTGTGTTCTGTGTGATTGCTATAACGATTTTTTCTTGAATTGTCTTCTGCTATCAATTTGTTAGATAGACTTTCTATTGACAAATATCCTAGATTGATGGTGTCTAAGTGTGACATAAAACTATCCCATGATGAATCAAGTGAGTTGATAATAACACTTTTCATTGTTTGATCTGAAATCACTTCCCCCCTCAAATGCAGCTCAGCTCTTATTTTGTTTAAAGATATTAAATGCTCACTTATGGAAACCCCTGGTTTTACTCTGGAAGAAAAGAAGTCCTTAGACATTCTTGTGGTGGTAGCTACACTATCGCTGTGAAACAAATTAAACATGCATTGAATTATTTCTGAAACAGTTAGGTTTGGTTTGATGCTATGATACATTGCAGGAGACACGCTAGATATTATTAAGAAAAATGCCTTATGGTGTAAACAATCTATTTTTAAAGTCCAAGGTCTTCTTGGGGGACTAGTGATAAAGAATAGTAAATTTTCTTTCATAAATACAACCTGGAGCTGTTGATACCATTCTTGTAAATTGATGCCATCAACTCTAAGTTTTGGGAAGTCACTGGGTAAGTTACCCACATTATTTTGTCCATTACTTACAACCTGAGGCAGTCCGTGGTCTCGCAAGTGTAGAAAATTGCAAAACGGCATGGGAATGCTCGCAACGAGTCTGCGCGGTTCTCTGGCCAGTTCAAGTCTTTTCGGACCGTCTACGTAGTTTCGCACATGCGCGTTGTTCATTTCTTCTTTGACGTTGTCGTGGAAGGTTCTCTCCATTGCAGCTCGCTCGCTCCGTTCCTCTTCAGACGAGTCGGTCTCTGGCTCGGTCTTAGGAGTTCTGATGGCGGCGGCTGTTCTTTTCTTTCTTTTGGGTGCGTTGGCACTTGCTTCGGTCTGCGGTGTAGGGCGGAATCGACATGGCTCTCTGGGCTCGGGCGTCGTCGTTCTCGAAGTCAGGATGGGAGCGTGCAGGTCTTGAAGCATCGGCTTGTTCGCTTGCTTCTTCGTTGGCGCTTTGGAAATTTTTAATTTTGGCCCGAATGCGGCAAAAAGCGTCTTCATTGCTGACTTTACTTGGGATTTCGTTAAGTCGTTTTCATTTTCTGATTCTGGCTCTTCCGAAGAGTTTGAATCCTCCTTTTCACTTTCGTTGTCTGATAACGTTTTTGGCGCCAGAAATTTTGAACTGAGCATTTTGATTGGCTCTGCTTCGCTCACTTTGGAGGCTTGTTGAAACCAAGATGGCTGCCATTCAAAATTTCGCGCGGGATCACATCTTTTCTTTTTCATAACGACTTTCTCTGTAGTCACATCACTCACAGTTTTTTGGCCTTTGGGTTTCTCTTTAGCGATGTTTTTCTCTCTCGCTGCTCCGCTGTTCTTCAGCATTTCTTGGAGGTTCTCGATGAGGCTTTCATCATTCTTCTGGCTTTTTAAAATCTTTAGTATCTCTGACCTGAGTTCGTTATTTTCTATTTCGATTTCTTCCTGGCCATCATTTTCATTTATTAGTTCTTCTTCTTCAGTGGTGTATTCTTCGGATTCTCTCGAAATCGCGTTTGTGGATTCGTTGATTATTTCTTGTTCAGTTTCTATTTCTTTGCTGTAGGCCCTGGTGTTGGGCCTATCTTTCTTGGACATTTTTAGTTATTTATTGAGTCAATTAACCATCCTCTGCTACCAGTTTGTTGCAATATTTTTAGGATCAGACTCAATAATAATATTTAGAGTTAGAGATTCAAATATATTTCTCTTTAATTATAGTAGGCATTCTATATTCACTGAATATTCACAGATAGAAGCAAGGAAAATGGCGAAGGTGGCTCCTTATATATACAAAGGGTGGAGCCAAGAGTAGGAGTGGTGAATTATGAATACATTAAGAAACGAAGAATAAGTTAACCCCTGATATCCCATATATACATTATTTACACATTAGGGAATAAGGCATTTACATCTGACAAAGACTTTCCAGCTCTATTCCGATTGACTAATTGACTGAGTGGATGGGTGACCCACAGAGTTATAATGTGACCAGAAGGTTGTGCTCTATGAGGACCTCCAATGAACATCACCCACATTTATCATTTGAATTGTCTCTCAGCAGTGTGGAAAGGCCCTTAGATTTACAATCTGACTTTTATCATTAAAACTGGCACAAACTACTGTTGGAAGAAATATCATTCTGGGTTCAGTTCCAAGTGGGGGGAAAGACACTGGATTCAAGGAAGTTGCTTGGAAAGATGGTATTAATGGTGGACAGGATCACATGCCTTGATGATGTTGGGTGAAGAAAAAAAGGAAAAGATGCTGAGAGTGACTGAGTTTCATGCCCCCTCTGAATTTGAGCTTTATTCTGATTGGTTGTCAGACTCCCATGGGGCCATACAGGGGCAACTCTGTAGGTCATGTTTTGAGTCCATGTTTGGTTGAGCCTTGCTGGATGGTGATGTAATGAAAGGGTTTTGGGATTGCTATTATGGTTCTGCCTGAAGGACGAAAATCTTTCTTATGTGGAATAGACTGGCTCAGGCCTTAATGGCCCATTGACAAAGGTGGGGGGCTGAGTTTCTGCCTCCTTTTTATGAGAAATATTCTTACCTTTTAATATTTCCTAAAATATCTCATTTTCCTAGGACGGAGGGTGGGTGCTAACATCCTACACTACCAATACCTTCTCTTTCATCTTAGATCAACTACAGTGTCATCAACCAGATGGCTGAGAAAAATCATCGTTTTCCTTTTTCATATCGGATGACCCCAAACCAAGAACCTCCTTACTCAGCAATCATCCAGCTGCTCGTGCAGTTCCAATGGACGTGGATTGGCCTCCTTTCTCAGGACAATGAAAAAGGAGAAAAATTCAAAAGACGCTTCGAAGTTCTCGCTCTAAAAAATGGGATTTGCATTGTCCTCTCAGGAACCGTCCCAGAAGCAAATATGAAGAAAAGTGCTGGAGAAACTCTCATGCAAGAAAAAAGGAAAATGTTCTACTCTCTTATCAAGAGTCAAATAAAAGTTATAGTATTCCAACTGGATTTTCAGGCCTCAGGAATGTTAGCAACAATAATACAAATCATTGATAAGACTAATACATCCCTTGTGGGAAGGGTGTGGATTGCAACAACTTTGACAGCTTTAAGTGTAAGTAGTTTTGACCTCTTGGTTGATCTCCAAAATAAATATGCTTTGTTTTCCTTCCTCATCCAGACAAAGAGAAGGACTCAGTATGATGACATTAAATCTTATGCATCTACGGTCATATTGTATGGAAAGGAAGCGTTCCAATGTTCTTACTTAAGTCCTGTGTTATCTAAGAAAGTTTGGAAAAAATGCAGAGAAAAAGAGAATTGGGAATTCCCACCCCATGATATGATTGCAAGAATCCTGTCTCAGGATTCCTCCAGTATTTCCCAAATAATTCAAATTGTGGCCTGGGTCCTCAGTGCTGCCTCCTTCTCCCAACGGAGTAAGAGGAGAATGCAAGTTGGAGACCATCAACCACCCCAGATTGTACAGACATGGCAGGTAAGTCTCCTCCTTTGAGGTTCCATTGATTCTTCCTTTCCAATTCTTCCATATTAAATTAGATGTAGAAAGGGGTGAGATATTCCAAAGAGCAGTTGCCCAGTTTGTGGTATTTGAGAGTGAGTGTCAACCCTGAAGCTGACCTGACGGAGGCCATGTTGGAGGCTTCAGTGTTGCCACACTGGAGCTGAGGGATAGAGAGGGAGGGGAGGAATAGAGATAGCTGGGGTTTTGTAGCCAAAACAAAATATTTACTCCTGGGAATCAAAGACATTCCCACCAATGGCCGGAGAGAGGATGAGTGAAGTCACCAGGCAACCAGATGACACCTTGATTGGACCATGTGACTGATTGTTTGGAAAGGGGAGGAAAACTTTTACTTTTAATTAGGAGAAAACTGTGGGAAGATTTAGAGTCAGTTTTCACCAGCCTATGCCTATATGATATGTCCAATAAAACTGATATTTGAGGAACCTGCTTGCCTCAGAATCTTGTTTGCTATGGGCCTATTACTTGGAACCCTGACATTAAACCGACTCTAAATGTTTATTTCTTTTTTTCAAGTTTTTTTTTTTAAATTTTACAAACATATGAATGCGTGAACAGTGTGGAACCTGAGTGACTTACATTTTGGTACAAATAAAATGATATTCCTCATATTTACTACAGTTGACAAGCATATATATTTCTGGTAATAGTAAACATATTTTTGTTGAATTATATTCTTACATTATTAGTTATTCCTTATTTCAATATGTTATTTTTAAGCCAATCACCATATTATTCAAACATTCTTTATACTACCATCGTTCTTGTTCTGATTTCCCCTCTTATTATTACTTCACCTTATTATATAAAGATGTGTATTCTGTTAATCCCCCTCTCTCTAGTTTCAGTCCCCTTTCTTTTTCTTTTTCTTTTTAATTTATTGAAATTTATTATAATACAATACAATAGAATCAGTCAGACAGTGCTACTTTTTCACACAGGTTAGATCAATTCTTCCTTTATGTTTAGTTCCAGATACATATATATATCTTAAAATTTGTATTAACTTTCATCTATTTTTTGTTCAGTTATCAGTCCATCTGTACCAATCATCCCACACCGTATAGTATTCTGAGTCCTCTTTTTCATTTAGTTCTTACGTTAATTTGTTCATTTCGTCACACTCTAAAACTTTCTGAATAATAAGTTCCTCAGGTGGTGTATCTTTTCCTTGCCAATGCTGGGCATATGCTATTCTCACTGCAGTGAGTATATGTATATTTATATATCTTCTCTCTTTTTTTCATATTTAGTCTTTAGTATTCCCAGGAGAAATGTTTCAGGTATCAATTCAATTTTTTCATTAGTTGATTCTTGTAGTCAATTTTGTATTTTTCTCCAATTCCTCTTCTCTTCGGTACAGGACCTCCACATATGAAAGAAGGTATCTTGGTGGTATCCACACTTCCAACATTTTGGGGCTTGCTGGGAGGTGGAGCCGGTAAAATGGTTCCGCCCCAGGCACCTGATGGAACCTGATAGGTTCCAGATGGAGCTTGGGCCATTTCCCAAGGCTCTGGCACACGCCTTGACTAGGGACCTAGTGGCCGCCTGGGATAGGGTGGCCGCTGGAGCTCTGGATCGGGTCGTGCCTTTGCGGCCTCTGACCTGGTGCTGATCTCACCTAGCTCCTTGGTTCACTGAGGAGCTGAGGGAGGGCCAGTCTTTCTGAATCCGACCGGACACTGGTAAGATCTCATATTAAGAATCACCTAGTGGCAATAAAAGCAGCAAAATGTACATATTTTGCTGTCTTATTGCATCATCAGATAATCGCCCAGCCGCTCTGTTTAGGGTGACCCGCTCCCTGCTCCACCAGGAAGCTCGGAGGGTAGAGCTGAGGATTTTGTTCAATATCTGCATGACAAAATCACTCAGATTCAGGAAGATCTAGACTCCGACTGGGTAGTTCCAGGGGGGATGATGGAGGCAGGTCTTGAGAATGTTACCTGGGATGAGTTTGATCCTGTGACCCCTGACAAAATGGACAGGATTCTGTGTGGACTGAATGCGACCACATGTTTATTCGACCCGTGCCCCTCCTGGTTAGTGCTGGCTTCCCGGGAGGTGACGTGAGGCTGGCTCCAGGGGATTATAAATGCTTCATTGGGCGAGGGTGACTTTCCCGCCGCCTTGAAAGAGGCGGTGGTGAGGCTCTCTTCAAGAAGCCTTCCCTGGACCTGGCAGTGCTGGCTAATTATCGTCCGGTCTCCAACCTTCGTTTTGTTGGGAAGGTTGTTGAGAGTGTGGTTGTGCGACAGCTCTCCGAGTACCTGGATGAAACAACGTATCTTGATCCGTTCCAGTTGGGCTTCAGGCCTGGGTACAGCACGGAAACGGCATTGGTCATGTTGGTTGATGATCTCTGGAGGGCTCAGGACACGGGTTGCTCTTCTGTCCTGGTCCTATTAGATCTCTCAGCGGCTTTTGATACCATTGACCATGGTATCATGCTGCACCGGTTGGAAGAGTTAGGGGTGGGGGACACTGTATTATGGTGGTTCTCCTCCTTTCTCTCCGACCGGTTGCAGTCTGTGTTGGCAGGGGGGCAGAGGTCGACCCCGAGGCCCCTCATATGTGGGGTGCCACAAGGGTCAGTCCTCTCGCCCCTTTTGTTCAACATTTATGTAAAGCCGCTGGGCGAGATCATCCGTGGTTTTGGGGTGAAGTACCACCAGTACGCTGATGACACCCAGCTGTATATCTCCACCCCAGACCACCCCAACAATGCCCTTGAAGTGATGTCCCGGTGTCTGGAGGCCATGCGGATCTGGATGGGGAGGAACAGGCTCAGGCTCAACCCATCCAAGACCGAGTGGCTGTGGTTTCCGACGTCCGATATAGTCAGTTGACGCCATCGCTAACTATTGGGAGCGAATCGCTGGCCCCCACATAGAGGGCTCGCAACTTGGGTGTCCTCTTGGATTCACGGCTGTCTTTAGAAGAGCACTTGACGGCCGTGACCGGGAGGATTTTTCATCAGGTTCACCTGATTCGCCAGTTGCGTCCCTTTCTGGATCGGGACTCCCTACACATAGTCACTCATACCCTCGTCACTTCCCGCCTGGACTACTGTAACACTCTCTACATGGGGCTCCCCTTGAGGAGCACCCAGAGGCTCTAACTGGTGCAGAGTGCAGCCGCACGGGTGGTTATGGGAGCAACATGGCACTCCCGTGTGACACCTCTCTTGCACGAGCTGCACTGGCTCCCGGTGGTCTTCCGGGTGCGCTTCAAGGTTTTGGTCACCATCTTTAGAGCGCTCCATGGCTTAGGACCTGGTTATTTACGGGATCGCCTACTACCACAAGCAGCCTCCCACCGGCCGGTACGCTCTCATAGAGAGGGGCTCCTCCAGGTGCCATCAGCCAAACAATGTCAACTGGCGTCCCCCAGGGGGAGGGCCTTCTCTGTGGGGGCACTCACTATCTGGAACAAGCTCCCCCCCAGAGATATGGAGGATCCCGGATCTGCGCACTTTCCGCCGTGCTCTTAAGATTCTCCTATTCCAGCAAGCCGGCCTGGCCTAATTTTCTCCCCTGTTTTAAAATTCTTTTAAATCGAAATTTTAATCTGTTTTAAATTATTGGGATTTTTAATTGTCTCGGGCTAAATTATTTAATCTGGTTTTAATTATGTTTCTAAGTTTTGTATCTATGTATTTTATTTTGTGCCTGTTCACCACCCTGAGTCCTTCGGGAGTAGGGCAGTATATAAATTTAATAAAAACAAAACAAAACAAAACAAATATTTGGATAGATTTTCACAGGTGCTAGGTGCCATCTGTATAACATTTTATATTGGTTTTCTTAATATGTTACCACTTTTGTTAGTTTATAATTTCTATTCCAGGATATTTCCCATTCATCCAAATTTATATTACATCCAATATTTTTGGCCCATGCTATCATTGGCTCTTTTACTACCTCTTCCGCCCTGTCAAACTCTAATAAATAGTTGTATAGTCTGGATAGTATTTTTTTTTCCTGGAACTATTAGTAATTTGTCTAATCTATTTGTTTCCACCTCAATACCAAATTCTTCTATATCTTTTTTGTATCTGGATTGGATCTGCAAATATGGCCACCAGTCAATATATATTCCCTGCTCACCTAGGGATTGGTTACTTTTGAGATTTCCTTGATTGTCTAAAAGCTTTTTATAGCTAATCATTTTATTGATCTCTAATGTATTTGGGTATATCATGGCTTCCATCGTCGATAGCCAGTTCGGGATTTTCATATATTGTTTTCTTCTAATTTCCCCCCATACTTGTATTAATGCTTCTCTTATCTTATATATATGGAAATATGTTTTGGTCTTTTCTTTTTATCCACAGGAAGGTGTGCCACCCTTTTTGTAGGTTGTGTCCTTCCAGGATTAAGATTCTTTTATTTCTTAAATTAACCCATTCCCTTATCCATACCAGAGTGGCTGCTTTGTAATATATTTCCCATGCTGGGAGTCCAAAACCTCCCCTACTTCTATTATCTTGTAATGATTGCAATTTAATTCTTGCTTTTTTTCTGGCCCAAATAAATTTCCTAATAATTTTATTAATTTCTGTAAAAAAAAAAAATATCCAAAATAACGGGTACCTAAAACTTTTTTCAATATGATAGAAGAACTAAATTTAACAGATATTTGGAGGACCTTACACCCAAATGAGAGAAAGTATACCTTCTACTTTAACCCCCATACATCATGGTCCAGAAAAGATATGTTATGGGCAAATAATGAATTAGGATTGGAAATGGAAACAGTAGAAATTAATCCCAATATATGGGCAGATCATAATCCCCTGGAAGTAAAATGGAGAGTCCCAAAAAGAAAGAAGACTAGGAGATGGAGACTAAATTTACAAGTTTTAAGAGAGAAGGAATATATAGAAAAGATAACGGGAGAACTGAGACTATTCTTTAAAGAAAACAAAAAGCAACATACCTCCCTAACTAACCTATGGGACACAATGAAAGCTTACTTAAGGGGGATAACAATAACATGTAATGCACATAAAAACAAAGAAAAATGGAAGGCACACAACATTCTTCAGGAAGAAATTGGAAAAATGGAAAAGAAACTCCAACTAACTGCAGGAGACAAAATAGTCAAAGAGAAACTGACAGTACTGAAGCATAAAATGAATATATTAGACCAGGAGGAAATGGCAAATAAACTTAGACAATCTAAACAATATTATTTCGAGAACGCAAACAAGACGGGCAGATGGTTGGCCTATAAATTAAAAAAAGAACACGAAATGTGGATCATTCAACAATTGGAAGACATAAAGGGAAACCTATAGAACAAAGAAGAGGACAAAATGGAAATAGCCCAAGAAAATTACACAGATCTCTATAATAAAGATGACATATTAATAGAAAAGATTGAAGAGTATTGAAAGGAGGAAAAGATCCCACCAGTAGGAGACGAGGAGAGAGAAAGGCTAAACAAAGAAATTACAATTGAAGAACTAAGAGTGGCAATTTAGAAACTCAAAAACAACAAAACACCAGGCCCAGATGGCCTCCCAGGAGAAATCTACAAAATATTAGATGAAATTATAACACCAAATTTATTGGAGATAAGTAATGAGGCCCTATTGGAAGCAAAGATACCAGAATCGTGGAGGGAAGCATACATCACATTACTTCCGAAAGAAGGTACAGACCAAAAAACAAATTAAAAATTATAGACCGATTTCCCTCTTAAACACAGACTATAAAATTTTCATGAACATAATTGCAGAAAGACTGAAAAGGATATTAAATTCCATTATACATCCGGGTCAGAATGGCTTCCTACTGGATAGACAAATAAGAAACAAAATAAGAATAGTTGTGGACACCCTAGAGTATTATGAAGCCCATCTGGAGAAACAAATGGCCCTTGTGTTCTTGGACGCCCAAAAAGCTTTTGACAATCTTAATTGGCAATTTATGATTGAGCAAATTAAAATAATGAAATTCGGAACCAACTTTGAGAAAATGATAGAAACAATTTACAAATCACAAAGGGCAAAAATAATAATAAATGGAGATATGACGAATACATTTCAAATGAAGAAAGGTGTAAGACAAGGGTGCCCACTGTCACCATTATTATTCATTTTGACATTAGAAAGCTTATTAAATAGAATTAGAAAAAATAGTGGAAAAAAAAGGATTAAAGATTAGGAGAGAGGAATAAAAGGTACAGGCTTTTGAGGATGATGTAGTACTCATTATAGAGGAACCTATAAAATGGGCCCGAGATTACTGGGGGAAATAGGAAGTAATGAGGAGGTAGCTGGATTTAAATTGAATAAAGGGAAAACTAAAATGTTGGTTAAAAATTTAATAGAAACTCAGAAGAAAGAATTAGAAAAGGAATCAGACCTACAAATAGAATTTTTTTTAAAAAAAAAAAAATAGGGATATGGATATCAGTGAGATGCTCAGCTCTAAAAGAAGACAACTATATACCTCTGGTTCAAAAAATAAAACAGGATTTGGAAAAATGGGGGAAACTGCAATTATCACTTTGGACAAGATAGCATCGATAAAGATGAATATCCTGCCCAAAATATTATATCTATTCCCCTTTCTAACTTTTAATTTTCCCACTATTATATTGAAAAGTATTCCCTTTCTATCCACATTTTAGTGAACATGCACCGGCTGGAAGAGTTGGGGGTGGGAAGCACTGTGTTGCGGTGGTTCTCCTCCTTTCTCTCCGACCGGTTGCAGTTTGTGTTGGCAGGGGGGCAGAGGTCGACCTCAAGGCCTCTCATCTGTGGAGTGCCACAGGGATTGGTCCTCTCACCCGTTCTGTTCAACATTTATGTGAAGCCGCTGGGCGAGATCATCCGTGGCTTTGGGGTGAGATACCACCAGTACGCTGATGACACCCAGCTGAACATCTCCACCACAGGCCACCCCAACGATGCCCTTGAAATGATGTCCCAGTGCCTGGAGGCTGTGCGGATCTGGATGGGGAGGAACAGGCTCAAGCTCAACCCTTCCAAGACTGAGTGGCTGTGGCTCCCGGCATCCCGATATAGTCAGTTGACTCCATCACTGACTATTGGGGGCGAGTCTTTGGCCCCCACAGAAAGGGCTCGCAATCTGGGAGTCCTCCTGGATATGCAGCTGTCCTTGGAGGAACATCTGATGGCTGTAACCAGGGGGACCTTTTGTCAGGTTCCCTGATTCACCAGTTGCAGCCCTTTCTTGATCGGGATTCCATGTGCACAGTCACTCACACCCTCGTCACCTCTCGCCTTGACTACTGCAACGCTCTCTACATGGGGCTCCCCTTGAAGAGCACCTGGAGGCTCCAACTGGTCCAGAATGCAGCAGCGCGGGTAGTGATGAGAGCAGCATGGCGCTCCCATGTAACACCGCTCCTGTGTGAGCTGCACTGGCTCCCGGTGGTCTTCCAGGTGCGCTTCAAGGTGTTGGTCATCACCTTTAAAGCGCTCCATGGCATAGGGCCTAGCTATCTTCGAGACCGCCTGCTGCTACCAACAACCTCCCATCAACCCGTGCGCTCCCACAGAGAGGGCCTCCTCAGAGTGCCATCAGCCAAACAATGCAGGCTGGTGACCCCCAGGGGGAGGGCCTTCTCCGTGGGGGTACCTACCCTCTGGAATCAGTTGCCCCCAGAGATAAGGAGAATCCAAGACCTCGGTGCCTTCCGCCGTGCCCTTAAAACCCACTTTTTCCAGCAAGCCAGGCTGGCTTAAGAAGAAATTTTTAAATGTTTTAATTGGTTTGTGATATTTAATTTTTGGGCCAAATTTATATATATTTTAATTGTTTTTTAATATTTGTATTTCATGTTCTTAATTCTGGCTGTACACCGCCCTGAGTCCTCAGGGAGAAGGGCGGTATATAAATTGGAAATAAAAAAAATAAAATTTAGAGTCAGTTTTCACCAGCCTATGGTATTGGTTACCACCTTAAGAGCGCTCTATGGCTTAGGACCCGGATACTTACAAGACCGCCTTCTGCCACTGGTAGCCTCCCACTGACAGTACACTCCCACAGATAGGGCCTCCTTAGAGTGCCGTCGGCCAAACAATGTCAGCTGGCGGCCCCCAGGGGGAGAGCTTTCTCTGTGGGGGCACCTACCCTCTGGAATGAGTTGCCCCCGGAGATACGGCGGATCCCTGATCTTCGCGCTTTCTGAACTGCCCTAAAGACGTTTTTGTTTCATCAAGCCGGGCTGGCCTAACCTACTATATTGATTGTTTTAACTTAAATTGCTAATTATGGGTTTTAATATAGGGGTTTTAACTATGGGCCAAATTAATTTAATTGGATTTTAATACTGTTTTAAATTTTGTATTTTTGTAGTTTAATTGTTGGCAGTTCACCACCCCGAGTCCTTTGGGAGAGGGGTGGTATATAAATATAATAAATCTAATCTAATCTAATATGATATGTCCAACAAAACTGATATTTGAGGAACCTGCTTGGCTTAGAGTCCTGTTTTCTATGGGCGTATTACTTGGAACCCTGCCGGTGAGTTAGAAAGAGATGATAACTTCCAAAGTTAAACAACCCACGCTAGTTTGGAATGCTTTTGTTACAGAATAAGCTCTATGGTGAAAACGTAATTTTCAAAACTAAACAAGCATCAGAATATTCCAACAATCCTCAACCCACAAAGTGATCTCCAAGCTAAGGAGTTCAGCTGGATTGTTTGTTCTGCATTAAGATTGAATTTTGCTAGATAACTCCGCTAACTTCATCTTGATCAGGTCTGATGGCAAAATTGTATTCTCCATCTTCTCCCATTACATGTTTTCCCATATCTGCAAATGGTCTTGCCTCAGAGGGGACTGTGATGATGAAGCAGCAAAACACAGAACATAAAACATAGAATAATAAGATTTTGAAAGGACCTCAGAGGTTTTTCTAGTTCAACCCACAAATCGAGCAGGAGACCCTGCACCATTTCAGACAAAGATGCAGCAGCTGCAGGCTTGTTGTAGCGAAAGTTACAGGAAGCTGCTCCCCTTCTTAAATGTGCCGCTGCCATTGCCACCCTGTTCCATGCACATGCGCACATCGTTCTCTGCTGCTGCTGATAAATGATGAATGAATAAGTAAATGGTGTGTGCATGTGCACCCAGCACATGGAACAGAGTGGCGATGGTGGTGACATGTTTAAAAAGGGGAGCAGCTCTGTAAACTTTCGCTACAAGAAGCCTGCAGCCGCTGCATCTTTTGGGACAAGAAGCACCTCCAGGAGCACCAAAAAAAAGAGAGGCTATGGCTGCAGGTATCTCGTGACAAGGGGAGCAAGATGCGGGCTGGCATTCAGCCCAGCGGCGATGTCTCAGCCCTGGCTTGCCTTCCCTGGTAGCCAGACATGAGAAGAAGTTAAGGACGCATACCGTGGCAAAGGGAGAGTGGGCAGGGGGCGGCGGCTCCAGGACAAGGCCGGAGCCAGGAAATGATGCATTCCCTGACCCGGTCGAGCGGATGGCAAGTGGGTGGTGGCTCTATGACAAGGCGGAGCCAGGGAATGGTGAATTCCCCGACCCGGTTGAGGTGGGCAGTGAGTGGGTGGCATCTGCAGGGTCTCAGGGAATTGCATGTCCCTGGGCATGGGCCCCAGCCCACAACCCAAGTCAAAGGACGAGCAGGCAGCATGCATTGCATACCTTTGTTGAGCCGAGCAGGAGAGGCGACTGGTGAGGCAAGTAGCTGGGCTGCATGGCAGGGGGAACTTATATAGGGTAGGAGTGGGTGGGTGGGCCGAGCAACCAGAAGTAGCGAGTGAGACAGAAGGGGTGAGCGAGTCAGAAGAGGTAAGTGGGCAAGCGGATGAGCGGGCATGTGTGGACCACCAGGGATTATTGCTGCTGTTCTGGCGAACTGATGCCAATCATCCCTACCGGTTCCCCAAACCGGTCTGAACCAGAAGAATTTTACCCCTGCTGTAACTTTTCTTGGTATGTTTTAGCCTCCAGACCCTTAATCATTTTTCTTGCTCATCTCTACAATCTTTCCAGTGTTTCAATATCATTTTATATTGTGTTGACCAGAACTGGATGCAGTGTTCTAAATGTGGTCTTACTAAGATTTTATAAAGGAATATTAGAACTTCATGTGATCTTGATTCTATCCCTTTATTAAGGCAGCCTAGGATTGCATTGGCATTTTTGTCTGCTGCCAAACATTGTTGGCTCATATTTAAGAGATTGTCCACTAGGACTCCAAAATCCTACTCACAGTTACTGGCATTAAGCCAAATTTCACGTAGTCTGTACCTATACTGTTGGTTTTTCTTGCCTAAGTATAAAACCTTACTTTTATCTAAGTTGAATTTAGATAGGGGACCATGTTCAATTTGTCAAGATATTTTTGGATCGTGAGCTTGTCTTCTGGGTTGCTGGCTATTCCTGCCAGCTTAGTATCATCTGCAAATTTGATGAGTTCCCCTTCAATTCCCTCACCTAGATCTTTTTTGAAGATATTGAAGGGTGCTGGGCCTAAAATGGAAACTTGAGGTTCCCAGTGCTTACTTTCCTCCATATGGATGAGGGGATAGATGGGGAACTCATCAAATTTGCAGATGACACCAAGCTGGCAGGAATAGCCAACACTCAGGAAGATAGGCTTAAGATACAGAAGGATCCTGACAGACTTAAACATTGGGCGCTATCTAACAAAATGAAATTCAATGGAGAAAAAAGTAAGGTTCTACATTTAGGCAAGAAAAACAAAGTGCACAGGTACAGTATATGTGGTACCTTACTCAATAGTAGTAACTGTGAGGGGGATCTTGGAGTCCTAGTGGACAACCATCTACATATGAGCCAGCAGTGTGCAGCAGCTGCCAAAAAAGCCAACACAGTTGTAGGCTGCATAAACAGAGGGATAGAATCAAAATCACGGGAAGTGTTAATAACACTTTATAATTCTTTAGTAAGGCCATACTTGGAATACTGCATCCAGTTTTGGTTGCCACAATGTAAAAAAGAAGACTCTAGAGACTCTAGAAAGAGGGCAGAGAAGAACAACAAAGATGATTAGAGGACTGGAGGCTAAAACTTATGAAAAACGGTTGCAGGAACTGGGTATATCTAGTTTAATGAAAAGAAGGACTGGGGAGACATGATAGCAGTGTTCCAATATCTCAGGGGCAGCCAAGAAGAAGAGGGAGTCAAGCTATTCTCCAAAGCACATGAGGGTAGGACAAGAAGCAATGGGTGGAAACTCATCAAGGAGATGCAACCTAGAACTAAGGAGAAATTTTCTGACAGTTAGAACAATTAATCAGTGGAACAACTTGCCCCCAAAAGTTGTGAATGCTCCAACACTGGACGTTTTTAAGAAGAGATTGGACAACAATTTCTCTGAAGTGGTGTAGGGTTTCCTGCCTAAGCAGGGGGATGGACTAGAAGACCTCCAAGGTCACTTTCAACTCTGTTATTCTCTTCTCTTCTCTTCTATAAATATTTGAAAAAAAGCTGTAAATTCCTGGAGAATGACTGGAAGAAGCTTCCCATGAAATGATGAATCAATCTGTTTCAGACTGTAGTGGTGATTTGAAGAGGTTGAATTATTCAGAGTAACTCCAATCCGGAATAACATTGAATAAAGGCTCAAATTGGAATGTTTTTTTTTTTTCCTGCAGCTTCATAAGTTCCTGAGAAACTTCCATCATCACAATATTTCCAGAGATGGGATTTCTTTTGATGAAAATGGAGTTCCTGTTGGTGACTTTGATATCATGCAGTGGACATCAATTTTGAACAAATCAGACACAGGGGTGAAAATTGGGACTGTAGAAAGACAAACCTCCTCGGAAGTCAAGATTTCTGTCAATCAAAGTGCCGTCCAATGGCCAACTTTATTTAACAAAGTAGTTGAGGCTGCTTGGATTTTGCTCATTCTATTTATCTCCATTTGCTCAGAAGTAATTCTGATTGAGGGCAATTGCGATAACTTCCAAATAAGAGACCTTAAAGCCTCATTAATTTATTAAATATTATTTTACTTTAGAGGTTTTACTATAATCTATCACACACTGGAACCTGCTGCATTTTATTGCAGGATTTACAATCTACATTATTAAACTGAAATATGCTGCCATAATTTATAGTATATCAAATTATCTTGTTTTCATTAAGAGAAAATCCAGAATGTCTATGAAGATTCTCAGTCATCCAGGTCATGGTTGTGCCAAAGGTGCTTTTTCAAAAGGCACCTGGACTTTGTTTTCCCTTGAAGATGTTTCACTTGTCATCCAAGAAGCTTCTTCAGTTCTGACTAAATGGTGGAGGATGGAAAGATTTGGAACTGCTGAAAAGACAGTGTTGTAACCACAGTCATTTGCACTATTCATGTGACCCTGAGGCACAGATAAATTCCAAGTGGCCTCAACAACTTTCAGAAAGACTGCTAATGACCAAATGATTGTATGGAATATGGATCCTTCCATACTCCACCATTCAGTCAGAACTGAAGAATCTTCTGGAATGATAAGCGAAAAGTCAAGGGAAAACAAAGATCAGTTGTCTTTTGAAAAAGCACCTTTGGGAGAAAAATCCAGAATATGAAGGGTTTAGCCCACTGAATTGCATAAAAGAAAGATATCACTAAGAATGTGGCAAGGGAAATGAGGGCAGCTAAAAGAGTCATTTAAATATGATGATACAAGGATCAGCTGTAGGAGAGAAAGATAGGGACTCTAGAGAAAGCTAGATGTTGGAGATTTCCTCAGAAAGCAAAGATGAAGAAAAATATAGATACCATATTTTTCGGAGTATATGAGCCCCTCCCAACCATTGCATTTTTACCCGTCCCAGCCCCCTAGGAGCACTCTGCTGGCCTCCCAAACCCTCTGTGAACCCCTTTTTTGGGAAAAACAGGCCCATTTTTTGCAAAAACGGGATGGGCAGGGGTTTTGGAGGCCTGCAGAGTGCTCCTAGGGGTCTGGGGAGGGCAAAAACTTTTTTTTCTTGTTTTCTCCTCAAAATTCTGGTGCGTCTTATAGTCCGAAAAATACGGTAAGCATTCTCATACATGCCCTAAGGAGAAACACCTTTTGCAATGGAACTACTGTTCTTTGGAAAAAAGAATGAGGCAATGAGACTGTTTTGGTATCTACATTGGAGATTGATAGAAAAAGAGAATGACCTTTCATTGGCCCCTTGCAAGTAGAGTAATTAAAGTTCATACCATGACTTCTTGACTGATTTTACTCAATGTGCTCCTGACCTTCTGGAAGCCACTTGATTTCAGTAAATCCTTCTAATTCATATATCACCCTGAGTAATCTTTCTGTTTATGTTTAGATGGTGCCTTATTCAAGATGTACAGAAAGTTGCCGCCCGGGTTATGCCAAGCTTGTGAGAGAGGGAGCCCCAGTTTGCTGCTATGACTGTTCTCTGTGTATGGAAGGAACATTCTCTGGACAAGAAGGTACAGTAAGGTGGCTCCAAAAATAACCCGAAAAAATAAAGATACAATGAATATTCTATCTTGTTTTTTGGGGCGAGTATTTGATCAAGAAGTAAGAAAAACATTAAATTTCTTGAAGGCATCCACGAACTTCAAAGATTGGGCACTCTCGGCAAATTTGGATGATGATGTGAGCATTAAAATAAATAATGAAAGGTTGCTGATTTCTATTGAGTTGTTACTTTCTTGCTTTGTTTTAGGAAAGAAGATTTGAGAACTGATAATCACATTCATCTTCAGCCTTTAAAAAGAGTGTTAACTAATGTAGTATCACATGGATATTCCTGGGGGAAAATATTATATTATTCCTTGAAAATGAAGTAATTGATTTCTAATGCGGCTTTCATGCTCCTACAGCTGCCGAAACAGATTCATGCTAAGCATTTTCTTTCTCAGATGCAGCCCATTGTGAAAAGTGTCCAGATGACCAGTATTCCAATAAGAAGCGAGATCAGTGTGTCCCCAAAAATATAAGCTTTTTATCCTATCAAGAATTGTTGGGACTCATCCTGGCTTTCTTTGCCATCGCTTTGTCCCTAACCACCGCCTTTATTCTGGGAATCTTCATGAAATACCGAGACACTCCCATAGTCAAAGCCAACAACTGTGAACTCACCTACATCCTCCTGGTTTCGCTCCTGCTTTCTTTCTTGACCTCCCTTCTATTCATCGGTTGCCCCGTGAAAATGACCTGTCTCCTCCGACAAACCATTTTCAGTATTGTTTTCTCAGTTGCTGTGTCTTCCTTGCTGGCCAAGACTGTCATGGTGGTGGTGGCCTTTATGGCCACCAAGCCAGGAAGCAGCATGAGGAAATGGCTGGGGAAGAGTCTGGCCAACTCTATTGTTTTATCCTGCTCTGGTATTCAAGTAGGCCTCTGTATGATATGGCTGGGAGTCTTTCCCCCATTCCCAGATTCTGACTTTCATTCCCAACCAGAACACATCCTGCTGCAGTGCAATGAAGGCTCTGTCACCATGTTCTACTCTGCTCTTGGCTACATGGGTTTCTTGGCTGCCATCTGTTTCTTGGTGGCATTTCTGGCTCGAAATCTGCCAGGGGCTTTTAATGAAGCCAAACTGATCACCTTCAGCATGTTGGTTTTTTGTAGCGTTTGGATCTCCTTTGTTCCCACATATCTGAGCACCAAGGGGAAATACATGGTAGCCGTGCAGATCTTCTCCATCCTGACCTCTGGCCTGGGTTTACTGGGCTGCATCTTTATCCCCAAATGCTACATTATTATCCTCAGACCCACTATGAACACCAAAGAACATCTCATGATAAAAAATCATTAAGTTTCTTTATTTTGATGTTTATTTTTGTACAGTTTACATGTAGCATAAAATCACATACTTTGAAGTAATGTTTTCTGTGTTGTTACTTATCTTTCTTCATTCCATGTGAATTTTTAATTATAATAATTATAATAATTTAGTAGTAAAGTTGCTAAAACAACTCAAATTATCTGAAATAATCATATCCTTCAATTGTCCTAATCTGAATTCATATTATGAAATTAATAAAGTTTCTGAAACCAGGACAGATAAACTGTAACCAGAGATGTTCTGATATGGTTTTAGATTAAATTAAAGTCTATGGTTAATGATGATGTGTGTTTTTGTTACTATATAAATTGGTTGTGCGGCTGTTATATTTTATTTTCTGGGGTGATGTTCTGAATTTTTTTTAAAAAAATAGTTAATTTAAAATATATATTTGATTGATCTCTTCTGGCTGGATAATGTATAGATTACTCAAAGATAGATAAATGAGATAGGTAGATAGATGGATAGATAGATAGATAGATAGATAGATAGATAGATAGATAGATAGATAGATAGATAGATAGATAGATAGATAGATAGATAGATAGATGGGAGATATTGGGAAAGAGAAAAACAGAAAGACAGATAACATTCTATATATTCAGAATAGATCAAATATCAACATGAACATTGGAGCAATTTTAATTTTTTTCTCCATCGCTTTGAATAAATTAATGAGACAAATTATTATTTTTAACAGTCTTCAGTCAAAAGAAAAATATGTACAGCTCTGAATGATTTGGGGGGGGCGGGAATCATGTAGACATGCTGTGACAATGAAGATGTGCTTATGAGAATTAAAATTGGTTCCTCTTTTTTATCCATGTCCATATCCATTTCAATATCCATTTACATTTCCATATACTGTACATACAGTAGCATACAGTGCTTTGTATATACAAAGCACTGTGAAGTATTATATAAGTCTGCTATTGCTATTGCTATCAAGAAGAAGTCAATAACAGGCCATTGTTTTAGATTAATGCCCCAGGGAATTTTGACTTGATCTTCTTTGTAAACATTAAGACTGATAGTCTCTTCTACATTTTGAAAGATACAAGACATTTAACAGGGGGCTCCAATAGCAATAGCACTTAGACTTATATACCACTTCATAGTGCTTTACAGCCCTCTCTAAGCAGTTTACAGAGTCAGCCTATTGCCCCCAATAATCTGGGTCCTCATTTTATCGAAATGGGAAGGATGGAAGTCTCAGTCAACCTTGAGCCTGGTGAGATTCGATCTGCCAAACTGCTGGCAGCCGGTGATCAGCAGAAGTAGCCTGCAGTACTGCACTTAACCACTGCATCACCGTAGCTCATCATCAACAATAATAATAGGTTGTTCAATATGTCATGATCTGGAGTTAACTCATTCTGGAGTATCTAACCTTCATTGAAGAAGATGGCCTTATCCACACCAGACAAAATAAGAAGGAATTATAATGGCTCACTGCCTAGTTCAAGAGCGTTGAACTGTTTTTCCACATTTAAACTTTTACAATCTCAAGAACAAGTTTGGAGACTAAAAAACAATCAAACTTCCCTGAATTGTTCCTTTCTCAACTCTCAAATTAGGATTATTCTCCTGAGTCAAAGAAAACTCTTTTCTCCAACGGCACACTTTTATGGCCAAGGCTCGTTCCCAATTCCCCTTCTAATTATCAAAATCTCAATTATTTATTCTCCTTTAAACAAGTTTCATGGGATTTCCACCACCACAATTAGTTGCTAATCTATGTGACAACAAATAGCATAGACAGCATGTGATAATCTGATTTGTAACAGCCTCCTGTGATGAGATCAGAGTTTGGGGTAAAGTTGGGCAAATACTGTAGCAGTCTGAAATTGCAGATAGCTCTTCCAAATCTGGGGGCAAACTGGACCTTCTTCACTGCAGTTGTGATCTTTTTGTGATCTCTGAGATTTAGCTCTGTGCTGAAGGAAGATCTCTAGGAAGGATCTCCTGCAGTATAGTGTACGTCAAATGTTGCTGCTGCTTCATATACAACTTTTTCTGCTTCAGTTTCTGTCTCAAATTCCCTGTGCCAGTACACTGATGAAATGTCCATTTAGGGTGATAATAGAAGAAAACAAGTGGTTCCATTACTACAAACCAGGAGACTATTGGATTACGGGAATAATGTCTGCACTCGTAACTCCATTGTACCGATTTTCATTCTCCAAGCCTCCAACTCACAAACTGAAAAGGTAATTGTCAACTCATCCAAGGATCATCCACATACCTACTCTCATAACATTTCTCTTCTTAACTTATTTGCCTTTATAATACATTGCTTTCATATTTATTGTCTAACTATTGACAGAATATTATAATAATCAGATTCTTCCTTTCCTTTGATTGCAAATGTTAATCTATGTATCTTTTCTTTTATGTACACTGAGGGTGTATGCACCAAGACAAATTCCTTGCATGTCCAATCACACTTGGCCAATAAAGAATTCTATTCTATTCTATTCTGTTCTGTTCTGTTCTGTTCTGTTCTGTTCTATTCTATTCTATTCTATTCTATTCTATTCTATTCTATTCTATTCTATTCTATTCTATTCTGCACATTCTAATATTTTCTTAATCATATTTTCATCCCTAGGGATCTCTTCACTTTTACAATTTTGTGCAAATACAATTCTAGCTGCAGTTATTACATGAATAATCAAGTATACATTTTCTTTACTATAAACTTCTGGTAGAATCCCCAACAGGAATAGTCCAGGTATTAAATTGATATGTTTCTGTGTCATCTTCTCCAACCACATACCTCCAATGTCTTTTTTAGGAATGATTTCCTTTCCCCTATTCCTCACCTTGAGAAAGGCAAGTCATTATTGCTCATCCCAATTTGCTTTAGAGGAAAGGCTCCTTGGGAACCTGATGATTTTGTAAATCACTTGCAAAGTTTCTTCCACAAATGTCAGCCTCAACACTGGGCAACACTGGGCAATGAATGACACCTTAAAGTAGAGTGAGATCTCTGGTATTTTCTCCCTACTGTTTCTTCCCCTTCCTTACATTTATTCTATAATTCCTATCACCCCCTCCGCTCTTTCTTTCCACCCTTCAACACTTTTATCACTTTCGTGGCTTCCCTGTTCTTTCTGGTTTAGATAAAAGGGATACTTTTTAAAAACCAAATTCAAGGAGGGGAGAGACTTTATGAGATAAGTTAATGTTTACTCCAGGCCTTTCTGTCCTTTACCATCCCCCAGAGACCATTTAAGGTCACACTGACTGTTTCAGTGACTCCATCCAGCCACCTCATTCTCTGTCATCTCCAGCACCATATTTCAAAGGCCTCAATTCTGGTGCTCAGCCTTCCTTATGGAAACCATGAGTATTTTGCAGCTAATCTCTAGGTCTAAGGAAGGTTTGCTAAAGAGATATCCATCTTCAGATAGGTAATACCGCTTGCTAATCTAGCACTGGAATCCTAACTGTTAGTCCTCTCCAGGGTGATATAACAGGAAGAAATCATATCATATGATCACAACCTATACATGTACACTTGGTAGCATCCCTTAATAGCATTCTTGAGGATTGGAAAGAAAAGGATCTTGTATAGTTCTTCTGTGTAATTTTGCCATCTCTTCTTAATCTCTTCTGCCTCTGTTAGGTCCCTGCCATTTTGGTCCTTTATTATGCCCATCTTTGCATGAAATGTTTCCTTCATATCTCCAATTTTCTTGAAGAGATCTCTGGTCCTCCCTATTCTTATGTTTTCTTCTATTTCTTTGCACTGTTCATTTAAGAAGGCACTCTTATCTCTGCTAGCTATTCTCTGGAATTCTGCATTCAATGAGGTGTATCTTTCTCTTTCTCCCTTGCCTTTCACTTCCCTTTTTTCCTCAGCTATTTGCAAACCTTCCTCTGACCGCCATTTTGCTTTCTTGCATTACTTTTTCTTTGGGATGGTTTTAGTTGCTACCTCTTGTACAATGTTGCAATACTCCATCCATAGTTCTTCAGGCACTCTGTCTATCAGATCTAATTCCTTAAATCTATTTGTCACCTTTACTGTATATTCATCAGAGATATGATTTAGTTCACACCTGAGTGGTATGATTTTAATTACATTTTATGGATTGTTGTGAATTGATATAAGTTATATATCAGCTTTATAAATAGGTAAGTGGATACAATAAATGCTTTGGTTTTGCAAAAAAGTTTATTCTAAGAAGATTGAAACAGTTACAATAGTAAGAAACCTTCACACTTTCTTTTTGAGAAGAAGATGGTGTGGAGGTTTCTTGCTATTGTAACCATTTTCCTTACCTGGCTCCTAAACTATAAGAATAATTTTCCTCATTTTTTCCCTCCAATGTGGAGAAAAAGGCAGAATCAGTTCTGGTGATTTTGATAGCATTCCTTTGATCCTGACATAACAAGCTTACTATCTCTCTCTGATATATATATATATATATATATATATATATATATATATATATATATATATATATATATATGTATATGTATATGTATATGTATATGTATATGTATATGTATATGTATATGTATATGTATATGTATATGTATATGTATATGTATATGTATATGTATATGTATATGTATATGTATAAGTATATGTATATACATGTATATGTATATGTATATGTATACACACACACACACACACACACATATATATGTATATATGTGGCAAGAAGCTCCTAGTAGTGTCAATGGGACTGTTGGCTGCACAGCATCCAAAGACAGATGCACATTCTAGACATTTGATATAATTTTGATATAAATTTGATTAATAATAAATAAATAGACTTATATTTCTCAAGGCTGTATCCCAGGGTTACCACAGCAGCCGGAGGAGAGTGATCTCTACAACCCACAAAATTGCTCTGTTGGCGAATGTGATTGATGATATACCATTGGGGAAGGAGGAAAACAAGGTCATGATTGGGGCATTATTTATGTGGGGTCAGAATTGGCTTCACTTGGGAAAGTGCCTACAAGAAGCTCCTAATGACTAACTGGATTTCTTTTGAAGCTTGGTTTGAGGCTCATGATTTAATTAGGGCATCTGTCGGATCCCTGACATGAATAAAGAGAAGTTGATTATCTTTTTGGCATTACACCATATAGATATAAAGCTACAGTAAATATGACATGCTTTCATGAAAATCCAAAGTGAAGATTTATTTATTTCTTTATTGGAATTTGACAAAGGAAAATAAGAACAAGAATAAGAGAATATAAATTCAATGACAGGGACGATAGCAGTTGTGAAATTCAAATTTTTTACTACCGGTTCTGTGGACTGGCTTGGTGGGCGTGGCAGGGGAATGATGCTGCAAAATCCCCATTACCACCCCACTCTGGGGCCAGCCAGAGGTGGTATTTACCAGTTCTCCAAACTACTCAAAATTTTCACTACCGGTTCTCCAGAATCTGTCAGAACCTGCTGAATTTTACGCCTGGACAATAGGCACATTAGTGCACTTACGCACACTCCCTCTACTGACCACCTAAGTATAATGTAAGTTCCATGAAACTCAACTTGTGACTGAAACTGTGGAAATTTGTAGCTGAGACAACTGAATCAGGTAGGGCATTCCAGACTTTGACAACAATTTACATGGTGCTTAAAGCAGTTGTTCGCACTCATATTATTGCGATTAAAACAGAAAAAGTCATTTACATGTAAAACATTATTACGTATAATTTTGTATTCAATATTTAGGCCTGAACGCAAGTGACACTGCTCCAAGTTATCCAATCCAAGAATTTCAAGCCTAGTAGCATAGGGAATTTTTTTCTGTACAGAAAAGTTTAAGACTTTTCTTGTGAAATACTTCTAAACCCTCTCAATTGTACTGATGTCAGATATATGGTGGGGAATCCAAACAATTGAACAATACTCTAAGATTGGTCTAGCAAAGTTTCATAAGGTCTAATAAGCAATACAATGTTTCCAGAAAAAAAAGCTTCGCCAAATTAACCTTACAACTCTTAATGCTTTTTTAGCAATGCTGTTACAGTGAGCTTTGGAGGATAGATCGTCAGAGATAGGTACACCTAGGTCCTTAACAAGGTGAGGGTCATCTACTAGATCAATGCCACCTATCTCATACTTGACATTCTGATTACGTTTAAAAATATGTAAGACACAGCATTTATTACTGCCTCCCACTGGCCAGTTCGCTCCCACAGAGAGGGACTCCTCAAGGTGCCATCGGCCAAATTATGTCGACTGGTGACACCCAGGGGGAGACCCTTCTCTGTGAGAGCTCCTGCCCTTTGGAATGAACTGCCTCTGGAGATATGTAAGATCTCCAACCTCCATGTTTTTCGCTGTGCCCTCAAGACCCTGCTCTTCTGATAGGCGGGGCTGACTATGTAAATGAATTTTAATCTGGAATTTTAATTTTGGGGTTTTTAATCAAACTGGGCCAAAATTGTTTAATAATTTTAATAATTTTAAATTTTAATTTATGATGTTTGTATGTTTTTTGTGTTTTTATTCTGGCTGTACACCGCCCTGAGTCCTTCGGGAGAAGGGCGGTATAGAAATAGAATTAAATAAATAAATAAATAAATATTAATCAAAATTTGACCATTCAGACTCATAATCGTGATCACTTTGCAAAACAAGAGAATTATCTGTAGAATTGAATAATTTTACATCATCGGCAAAAAGAATGCAATTGCTTTTAAGTTGATCACATAAATCGTTGATGTAGAGCAAAAAAAGATGATGAAATTTCTTATGTTGTAGTGAAATCACCTTCTACAACATTCTGCCCTTCTTGTTGGCTGTTCATGAAGTCAACCAGAATTCAAGGCTCTTACCCAACATCACCCTGGGCTACAACATCTATGAGAACTTTTTCAGTGCAAGAATGACATATGAGGCCATGCTGGATGTGCTGTCTACAGGACAGGAGAACATCCCAAACTACAGATGTGGAAGACAAAAGAACCTGCTGGCGATTCTTGAAGAGATGGATTCTGAACTCTTTGATCACATTTCCAATTTCTTGAGCATCTATAAAATTCCACAGGTATAAAGCCAAATGAAACTAATTCCATGTTCTAATTGTTGAGATTTGCCTAGAAGGCAGCACTTGTATATATTTCTCCAAATAAATTGAAAGTCAGAGAATAAATATTAGAAGATTTGAAAGAATTGTTAATTCATAAGGTATGTGTCTTTACATAAAGTGATGGGCTGCTGCAGGTTTGGACCAGTTCTAGCAAACCGGTGGTTCCGGCGATCAGTTGTCCCTTCCCACCTACCCGCCCCCACCCTATCCTGTCCTATATTTCCGTGTTTCTCAGCTCAGCTGATTTGCGTGGCATGGTGGATTTCCGTGTCTCAGCTGTTTTACTTACCGGGCTGCCCTAGAAGGTAAGCTATAGAGCTTGATATTGGTGTATTTTGAGCGCTGTACACGAATGCAAAATGTGTGCTCACAGAACCAGTTGTTAAATCAGTTGCAGTCCACCACTGTATCTATCTATCTATCTATCTATCTATCTATCTATCTATCTATCTATCTATCTATCTATCTATCTATCCTTTGGCTTCGGGCCCTGTGGCCAGCAGGCCTCTGGTAGCAGAAAAAGTCTGGGTGTGACCATTGGGAATTTTGAAAATTATGACGTTTGAAAAGTTAGACTTTGTCAAACAATGTATGAGGGTTGAATCAGTGACTTTTAAACATTTTGAAAATTTAGTGACCAATACAAAAGAGTTTTTTTTCCCCATAGAATCATAGAATAAAAAGTCCAACTCCTTACACAGAGGGGGAATGGTTAGACCACTACAGGCAAATTGCTGTCCAAGTTTTCCTTGAAAATAACCAGCAGTGGAGCTCCAGGAGGCAGGCTGTTCCAACTCTTCATAACTCTCACAGTGAGGAATTCCTCATTTTTATAATGTTGCTTGGACTGCAAGGTGATCAACTGGTTAGTCCTAGAGCAGGGATCCCCAAACTTTTGGACCTCAGGGACCACTAAATTCATAATTTTAAATCCCGTGGACCGCTAATATGATCTGCCTAATGACTGGCTGGGTGGGTGTGGCCAACTTGATGTCACTCACATTGAGGGGCACCTTGCCAGCCTCTACTTGCCACTCCTCGCCTACCCGCCTGGGCTCCTTAGGGCCCCAGCAGGAAGCAGTTGTTGGAGCTAAGCAGCCACCATGAGAAAGAGTTGGCAAAACAGCTGGCTCAGTTCAAATTGGATCTGACTGAGAAGGAGGCTCAGCAGAACACCTCACTGAGGACTACGAACATAGGCTTTTCAAGCAGAGGGAAGACCTGCGGGGGTACAAGGCCAGTTACCGACACCTGGAGGCTCTGCAGGCTAAGATGGTCAGCCAATTTATTTATTTATTTTATTTTATAAAATCTCCAAGGACTCAGGGCGGCCCACAACGACAATCGACCCAGCGACTGTAAACACAACAAATACACATAAAAAATATCAAAAAAGTATTTTTTTTAAAAAAAAGTTAAAATATACTACCTCATCAGTACAGGGCAGGGGACATAAATAGCCAGGCTTTCAATTCTCGGCAGAAGGTATGAAGGTCAGGGGCTAGCCAGAGCTCCAAGGGAAGTTTGATTCCAAAGGGTGGGGGCGCTCACAGAGAAGGCTCTACCCCTGGGGGTCGACAGCCGACATTGTCTAGCCGACGGCACCCTGAGTAGGCCCTCTCTGTGAGAGCATACCGGGCAATGGGAAGTTGACACTGGTTGCAGGTGGTCTGACAAATAGCCTGGACCTAAGCCATGAAGGGCTTTATAGGTTAACACCAGCACCTTGAATCTCACCTGGAGGGCAACCGGCAACCAATGCAAGCTGCGCAGGAGTGGTATAATATGGGAGTATCGGGTCTCTCCCACAACAACCCGCATGGCTGCATTCTGCACCAGCTGAAGCCTCTGGGTGGTCTTCAAGGGCAGCCCCAGGTAGAGAGCATTGCAGTAGTCAATCCGGGAAGTGACTAGCGCATGAGTGACTGTGTGTAGGGCATCTCGGGCCAAGTATGGGCGCAATTGACGCACCAGGTGAACCTGGACAAATGCCCCCCTGGTCAATTCCAGGCCATGATGCAATCTCACTGGAACAAGACTCTGCAGCTCTTCGCCACCAGCAGCACTTCCCTCCAGCCTTCGCCCAAAGCCCCGCACCAGGAGGCTGATACAGACCCCAAGTCGGAATTTCTTCCCCCCTCTGACCCACACAAGAAGACCCCAAAGGGGGAGATTCTCTGCAGCAATACAAATCTTCTTTGCACATATCCGGCCCAGGGGCCGTAGTTTGAGGACCCCTGATTTAGTGCAATATAAAAAATGCAAATAATTTTTCTGAGGACCACCAAAATTTTCTCATGGACCACCAGTGGTCCACGGACCATCAGTTGGCGACCACTGTCCTAGAGGAGATCAACCCTGACTGCTCTTTAGAAGGCCAGATCCTGAAGATGAAACTCAAATACTTTGGCCACCTAATGAGAAGGACTCACTGGAGAAGAGCCTAATGCTAGGAATGATTGAGGGCAAAAGAAGAAGAGGACTGAGTTATACCTCTAACTCCATTTTCACTGGCAGAGGCACTGTGGGCTGGTCCCACAGTGCTATTTCAAGGACAGCCCCACAGGCCAGATCTAAGCACCCTGCAGGCCAGATCTAGCCCTCAGGCCTTGAGTTTGATACCCCTGGACTACAGTCTCCTGCTTGAGCAGATGGTTGGACTAGAAGACTTTCCAGCTCTATTCTGATTGACTAATTGACTGAGTGGATGGGTGACCCAGAGAGTTATAATGTGACAGAAGGGTGTGCTCTATGAGGACCACCAATGAACATCACCCACAGATAATTCAGAGCTCTCTGGTTTCAAAGGCAGCATACAAGATAACAGGACAGAACATCAAGAGAACCAGCAAAATGCATGCAGTTATCATTGGAAACGTCTCTCAGTAGTGTGGAAAGGCACTTTGATTTACCATCTGACTTTTATCATTAAAACTGGCACAAACTACTATTGGAAGAAATATCCTTCTGGGTTCAGTTCCAAGGTGGGGGGAAAGATACAGGATTCAAGGAAGTTGCTTGGAAAGGTGGTATTAATGGTGGACAGGATCATATGCCTTGATGATGTTGGGTGAAGAAAAAAAGGGAAGAGATGCTGTGAGTGACTAAGTTTTATGCCCTCTCCAGGGTTTTGAATTTGAGTTTTATTATTTATCTTTTTTTTTTGAAAAAATAAATTTTTTTAAACAAATATTTAAAAAACATATAAAAAACCATCTTCAATTACAAATACAAACAGTGTGTCGGTTGGTTACAAGTCTTTTGTGCATCTTCACCCTATTCAAAGTTTGAGTTAATTTGTATTATACCGTTCATTTTATCCTCTTACATCGTTCCAATAATAGTACATCTTTATATTATATTTTATATAATTCTACATTACTTGTATTAGAAAGATCTCTACCATATTTCATTTCCATATCATTTTATCTAACCATTGATAAAATAGGTCCCATATCTTATAGTATTGTTTATCTTCTTGTTCTTTAATTTCAAATGTCAGTTTACTCATTTCTGCACATTCCATTATTTTCTCAATAACTTCTTGCATTGAGATTTTCTCATTTTTCCCATTTTTAGCAAACAGAATTCTAGCCGCTGTTAATACATGCACAATCAAATATCTCGATCCTCTATTGTATATTTCAGGTACAATCCCCAATAAAAAAAATCTCTGGTTTAAAATCTATGTGTTTTTGTGTCATTTTTTCCACCCATGTGTGAATTTTAGTCCAGTATCTTTTAGCTTCTACACACGTCCACCACATTTGGTAATATGAGCCTGGTATCTGATGACATTTCCAATATTTTTCAGATTTATTCTTGAACATTCTGGCTATCCTCGTCGGGGGTAAATGCCACCTCTAAAACATCTTATACAAATTTTCTTTATATGCAGTTGACATTGTCATTTTATAATTTTGCAACCACCATTTTTGCCATTTCTCTAAGTCAATTCCATGACCAAAATTTTTCCCCCAAGCAATCATTGTTTCTTTAACTTGTTAATCTTCCAATTTAACCTCTAATAAATATCCATATAGTTTTTTAATTATGTTTTCATCAGTACCTGTTAAGATTTTATCTAAACTATTCAAATTATTATAAAAACCTTCTGTCTTATAATTTTTATCGTGTCTAGACTGTATTTGCAAATAAGAAAACCAATTCATCTTTATACCTTGTACTTCTAATTCTTGTATAGATTTAAGTTCACCCTTTTCATTCAGTAATTCACTATATCTGACAATTTGTTCCTTTCTAAATATTATTGAATATAAGAATGCTTCAATAGATGATAACCAGACTGTAATTTTTAAATAATGTTGTCTTTTTATCTTCTCCCAGTTTAATAGCAAAGCATCTCGTTAAGCATTCCTTAGCATTATCCATTCCTTGATCCACATCAAACTTGTTGCTTGATAATATAGTTCCCAACTAGGCAAGCCAAAACCTCCTCGCATTCTAGCATCTTGCAACAACTTTAATTTTAGCCTCGCTTTTTTACCCTGCCAAATGTATTTCATCACTATTTTATTCAAATCTTCAAAATAAACTTTCCCCAATCTGATTGGAATTGCCTGGAACAAGTATAGAATTCTAGGCTATATATTCATCTTAATCATTCATATTCTCCCTATCAATGACAGTTGTAAATTTTCCCACTTTGCCAAATCTGTCACTATCTGTTGCTTGAGTTTATTATAGTTATTCTCTTTAAGTGAACTACATCTTGCTATCAGATATATCCCCAAGTACTTAACCTTATTTGTGACCTGCATCTTCGACACTTCTGCCAATTCTTCTTTTTGTTTTATTAACATATTTTTTGTCAAGATCTTCTTTTTGTCTTTATTTATTTTCAAACCAGCTACTTTTCCATATTCTCCTATCTTGTCAATCAATTTAGTTGTTGATTCTAATGGATCTTCAAGAATAAAAACCAGGTCATCAGCAAATGCTTGCAATTTGTATTCTTCCTTTTAGATCTTCATTCCCTTTATATCTTTATCTTCTCTAATATTTCTGTTTAGCACTTCTAATGTTAATACAAACAATAAAGGTGACAGTGGACAACCTTGTCTTGTGCCTTTTTTTATTTCAATAGACTCTGTCAATTCTCCATTTATCATTACTTTTGCTGTTTGTTTGTAGTATATGGCTTCTATGGCTTGAATAAATTTTCTGCCAAGGCCCATCTGTTCCAGCTGTAATAACATAAATCGCCAGTTCACATTATCGAAGGCTTTCTGAGCATCTAGAAATATCAAAGCCATTTGCTTTTCAGGATGTGCCTTGTAATATTCTAAAGTATCCAGAATTATTCTCATATTGTCCTTAACCTGTTTTTTTGGCAGAAACCCATTTTGATTGGAGTGTATAAAATTATTTAAATATATTTTAAGTCTTTCTGCCAATATTGAAGCAAAGATTTTGTAGTCTGAGTTTAGCAGAGAAATAGGCCTATAATTCTTGATTTGTTGTTGGTCGATGTCCTCCTTGGGAACAAGGGTAATATATGCTTTTGACCATGACTTGGGTAATTTCATCTTTAACATGACTTCATTCGTGACTTCTAACAATGTGAGATTCAGCGATTCCTGTAGTGTCTTATAATATTCCGCTGGAAATCTATCCGGACCTGGTGCCTTCCCATTCTTTTGTTTTTTAAGTGCTTCAGTTAATTCCATCATCGTTATATTTCCTCCTAACATAATTTCAGTGTCTTTAGAAATCTTGGGTAGATTCGCCTTCTGCAGGTATTATTTAACACTTTCCTCCTCTATGTTCTCTTGTTCATTCAATTTTCTATAATAATCTTGTATAATTTTTTTCTTCTCTTTATTTCCATATCTAGTTTGTCCTTGGTCATCCACTAGTTGTATTATTTTTCTTGATTCTCTCTCTTTTTTCAGTTTGTATGCTAACCATCTACCTGGTTTATTTGCATCTTCAAAATAGTTCTGTTTAGCACTTCTAATTTTTTGTGCTAAGTCCTCTTTTTCTATTAGTCCCATTTTATGTTTAGTTATGTCCATTTTAATTTTAATGTGCTTTTTAGGGGAGATTTCTGTAATTCTTTTTCAAGTCTCTTGTATTCATCCTCTAATATTTTACAAGCTTGTCTTTTCTTACTATTTCTTTTCCTTGTATAATCTATAATCAGACCTCTAGCAAAAGCTTTCATTGTATCCCAAAGGTTTTGCATTGATGTATCCTCTTTTCTATTTTCTTTAAAAAAAGAAGGCCAATTCTTTCTCCATTTTCTGTACAAAATCTTTTTCTTTTAATACTGTATTATTTAGAGTCCATCTAGATCTTCTCCTTTGTCTTTTCCATTTCATTGTCATTGGGTTATGATCTGCCCAGGTATTTGCTTCTATGTCAATTTCTTCTATATTAGAAGTCAATTCCCTTGTCATCCATACCATGTCTATTCTGGACCATGATAAATGTCTATTTGAATAAAAAGTATATTGTCTATTTTTTTGCATTTCTTTCTCTCCATACATCTTTTAAGTTTATTTCCTCTATCATTTTAAAAAAAGATTTCAGAAGAGTCTTTCTACATTGCTTTGTCGTCTTCTGTGTGTTATAATCTAATTTCTCATCTACTATACCGTTAAAGTCTCCCATCATGCAAACATTATCATAGTCCAATTCAATTATTTTCATATATAATTTTCTATAGAAATCTTCTTGGTTATCGTTAGGTGCATATATTGCTATTAAAAGTATTTTCATATTGTTATCTGTTATTTCCACCATCAAAATTCTTCCATCCTCATCTGTATAAATTTGCTCCACTGGGATTATGTCTCTAATATATAAAACAACTCCTCTTTTCTTACATTGTGGCAATGAAGTGAATATTTTCCCTAATTTTTGACAGTTGACTTTTGAAGATCATGTTACGACCGTGACCAGGGGGGCATTTGCCCAGATTTGTCTGGTGCCCCAGTTGCGCCCCTACCTGGACCGTGATGCCCTGTGCACAGTCACCCATGTGCTCGTCACCTCCCGGACCGACTACTGCAATGCTCTCTACATGGGGCTGCCCTTGAAGACCACCCAGAGGCTTCAGCTGGTGCAGAATGCGGCCGCACGGGTAGTAATGGGAGTGTCCTGACACTCTCATGTTACACCTCTCCTGCGGACCTGCATTGGATACTGGTTGCCCTCCAGGTGAGATTCAAGGTGCTGGTAATTGCCTATAAAGCCCTACATGGCTTAGGCCCGGGGTATCTGGCAGACCATCTGCGGCCAGCGACAGCTCCCCATTGCCCGGTGTGTTCCCACAGGAAGGGCCTCCTTGGGGTACCATCGGCCAGACAATGTCAGCTGGTGATCCCTAGGGAGTGGGCCTTCCCTGTGGGTGCACCTACCCTGTGGAATCAGCTCCCCCTGGAGCTCCGGGTGGCCCCTAACCTCCGCTCTTTCTGCCGTGACCTTAAAACTTGACTCAGCCTTCCATCCTTTCTAAGGTAGGTAAATTGAGGACTCAGTTTGTGGGGGCAATAAGCTGACTTTGTATAAATATACAAAAGTATGAAGGCTATTGCTTAACGCATTGTAAGCCGCCCTGAGTCTCCGGAGAAGGGTGGCATATAAATCAAAATTTTTTTAAAAAAACATGGTTATTCTGCCTGGCTGGTTTGGACTGAAGGGGGTTTTAAAAGGGATTTTAATTGTCTTCCTATAATCTTATTGGGTATTTTAACATTGATTTGGCTTGTTTTTATTGTTGTGAGCCGCCCTGAGTCCCCTCAGAGATAGGGTGGCATACAAATTCAAATAATAAATAAATAAATTTTGGCTGTACCAATATTTATTCATGTTGCTTTTTAATATGCACTTCTTGTAGACAAATTATATCAAACTTTAATTTTTCTAATTTATGAAATATCATTTTTCTTTTGATAGCTAAATTAAGTCCATTTATGTTCATTATAATCAGTTTTTCTCTCTTCCATGTTTATATATTATATTTGATCTTTAATCTGCTTTATATATTATATTTGATCTTTAATCGGCCCCGATGGGGCCATACAGGGGCAACTCTATGGGTTGTGTTTTGACTCCATGTTTGGTTGAGCCTTGCTGGATGGTGATGTACTGAAAGGGCTTTGGGATTGCTATGATGGTTCTGCCTGAAGCAGGTAGATCTTTGTTATGTAGAATAGACTGGCTCAGGCCTTAATGACCCATTGACAAAGGTGGGGGGGGGGGCTGAGTTTCTGCCTCTCTTTTATGGGAAATATTCTTCCCTTTTAATATATCCTAAAATATCTCATTTTCCTAGGACGGGGGGGGGGTGCTAACTTCCTACACTACCAATAACTTCTCTTTCATCTTAGATCAACTATAATGTCATCAACCAGATGGCTGAGCAAAATCATCATTTTCCTTCTTCATATCGGATGACCCCAAATAAAGAACCTCCTTACTCAGCAATTGTCCAGCTGCTCCTACAGTTCCAATGGACGTGGATCGGCCTCCTCTCTCAGGACAATGAAATAGGAGAAAAATTCAAAAGACGCTTAGAAGTTCTAGCTCTAAAAAATGGGATTTGCATTGTCCTCTCAGGAACTGTCCCAGAAGCAAATATGCAGATAAGTGCTGGAGAAACTCACATTCAAGAAAAAAGGGAAAAGTTCCTTTCTCTTATCAAGAGTCAAATAAAAATTATAGTATTCCAACTGGATTTTCAGGCCTCAGGAATGTTAGCAGTAATATTACAAATAATTGATACGACTAATACATCCATTGTGGGAAGGGTGTGGATTGCAACAACTTTGACAGTTTTAAGTGTAGGTAGTTTTGACCTCTTGGTTGATCTCCAAAATAAAAATGCTTTGTTTTCCTTCCACATCCAGACAAAGAGAAGGACTCAGTATTATGACAAATCTTATGCATCCATGGTCTTATTGTATGGAAAGGAAGTGTTCCAATGTTCTTATTCAAGTCCTGTGTTATCTAAGAAAGTTTGGAAAAAATGCAGAGAAAAAGAGAATTGGGAATTCCCACCCCATGATGTGATTGCAAGAATCCTGTCTCAGGATTCCTCCAGTATTTCCCAAATAATTCAAATTGTGGCCTGGGTCCTCAGTGCTGCCTCCTCCTCCCAACGGAGCAAGAGGAGAATGCAAGTTGGAGAACATCAACCACCCCAGATTGTACAGCCATGGCAGGTAAGTCTTCTCCCTTGAGGTTCCATTGATTCTCCCCTTCCAATTCCTCAATATTAAAATAGATGTAGAAAGGGGTGAGATATTCCAAAGAACAGTTGCCCAGTTTGTGGTATTTGAGAGTGAGTGTCAACTCTGAAGCTGACCTGACTGAGGCCATGTTGGAAGCTTCAGTGTTGCTACACTGGAGCTGAGAGGTAGAGAGGGAGGGGAGGGATAGAGATAGCTGGAGTTTTGTAGCCAAAACAAAATACTTTTTCCTGGGAACCAAATAAATTCCCACTGATGGCCGGAGGGAGGATGAGTAAAATCACCAGGAAACCAGATGACACCTTGATTGGACCATGTGACTGATTGTTTGGAAAGGGGAGGTGAAAATTAGGTGAAAACTGTGGGAACATTTAGAGTCAGTTTTCACCAGCCTATGCCTCTATGATATGTCCAATAAAACTGATATTTGAGGAACCTGCTTGCCTCAGAGTCCTGTTTGCTATGGGCGTATTACTTGGAACCCTGATGGAACCCTGAGTGACTTACATTTTGGTACAAAAAAAATAAATAATATTCATCATATTTGCTACAGTTGACAAGCATAATGTATATAATTCTCGTAATATTACACATATTTTGTTGAATTATAATCTTACATTATTAGTTATTCCATATTTCCATATTTTATTTTTATGCCAATCACCATATTCTGAGTGTCATTCCTTTTACTGCAAATAAAATATTAATAATTATATTTGTTATAATTAACAAGCTTTTAGGGTTTTAACAGGGTTTTATATTCAACAGGCTTTTATGGTTCTAATAGTAATACACATATTTATGCTCAACTCTAATCCTCTATTATTTAATTATTCAATATTTCAATATTTTATGTTGACGGCAAGCGGGCATGTGTAGGCCACCAGGGATGATTGCTACTGGTTCAGCGAATTGATGCCAATCATCCCTACCGGTTCTCCAAAACCGGTCCAAACCAGTAGGATTTTACCCCTGCTGTAACTGTTCTTGGTGTGTTTCAGCCTTCAGCCCCCTAATCATTTTTGTTGCTCATCTCTACAATCTTTCCAGAGTTTCAATACCTTTTTTATATTGTGTTGACCAGAACTGGATGCAGTATTCGAAATATGGTCTTACTAAGGCTTCGTAAAGCAATATTAGAACTTCATGGGATCTTGATTCTATCCCTTTATTAATACAGCTTGGATTGCATTGGCATTTTTGTCTGCTGCCACTCATTGGCTCATATTTAAGTGATTGTCCACTAGGACTCCAAAATCGTTCTCACAGTTACTGGCATTAAGCCAAATTTCACGTAGTCTTTGCCTATATTGTTGGTTTTTCTTGCCTAAGTATAAAACCTTACTTTTATCTAAGTTCAAGTTCATTTTGTTAGGTAGGGGCCCATGTTCAATTTGTCAAGATTTTTGTGGATCTTGAGCTTGTCTTCTGGGGTGTTGGCTATTCCTGCCAGTTTAGTGTCATCTGCAAATCTGATGAGTTCCCTTTCAATTCCCTCGCCTAGATCTTTTTTGAAGATATTGAAGAGTGCTGGGCCTAAAATGGAAACTTGGGGTTGCTTACTTCCCTCCACGTGGATGAGGTTCCCCAGAGGACTACATGTTGAATATAATTTGTTAGCCAGTTACAAAGCCACCTGATGGTGGTGGTGTTATCTATTCCATGTTTTCAAGAATGTGAGACAATGAATTACTTGGATGAGGGGATAGATTGGAAACTCATCAAATTTGCAGATGACACCAAGCTAGCAGGAATAGCCAACACTCAGGAAGATAGGCTTAAGATACAGAAGGATCCTGACAGACTTGAACATTGGGCGCTATCTAACAAAATGAAATTCAATGGAGAAAAAAGTAAGGTTCTACATTTAGGCAAGAAAAACAAAGTGCACAGATACAGTATATGTGGTACCTTGCTCAACAGTAGTAATTATGAGAGGGATCTTGGAATCCTAGTGGATAACCATTTAAATATGAGCCAGCAGTGTGCAGCAGCTGCCAAAAAAGCCAACACAGTTGTAGGCTGCATAAACAGAGGGATAGAATCAAGATCACAGGAAGGGTTAATAACACTTTATAATTCCTTGGTAAGGCCATACTTGGAATACTGCATCCAGTTTTGGTTGCCACGATGTAAAAAAGATGTGGAGACTCTAGAAAGAGTGCAGAGAAGAGCAACAAAGATGATAAGAGGACTGGAGGCTAAAACATATGAAGATCGGTTGCAGGAACTGGGCATGGCTAGTTTAATGAAAAGAAGGACTGGGGAGACAGTGGCAGTGTTCCAATATCTCAGGGGCTGCGACAAAGAAGAGGGAGTCAGGCTATTCTCCATTGTCCATGGCTATTCTTATTGTCTCTGCAGATAGGACAGGATGTAGTGAAGGATTGTATGATAGCATGGGGGCGAAATTTTGGATATCCCCTTGACTTCCAGCAATGGGAACAGATTTGGTTGAAAAATATGAAATTAACCATGGCCTCCTCATATAAAGAAAACATATATAAAATGATCTACCGGTGGCATCTACCCCCGGCGAGATTAGCTAAAATGTTTCCCAGGACATCTGCCTGCTGTTGGAAGTGTGGTTACAGCAATGGAACCTATTTTCACCAATGGTGGACCTGCCCGCAGGCGGTTAAATATTGGAAAAAAATACGGCAATGGATTTTGGAAATTACACAGATTAATTTGGAATTAAGACCAATTTTCCTATTGGGGGCAAAACCTTTGAATGTTAAATCAGATATATGGTTCTTGTTGATTCACATTATCACTGCAGCAAGATTAGCGTATGCGCAGGAGTGGAAAAATCAATACTTACTGATAGATTTGAAAATAATATATAAAATTAATGAGTGAGCGGAATCAGATAGACTAACTAGATTGATCAATGGTAAAAAAGATTCAGAATTTTATAACAGTTGAAAAGTATGGGTCCAGAAAAGGTGGGATAGAATAGATATATGATGATGTATATATATGATGGCAAATATGTATGTATAAAGGAATGATTTTATACTTATGGACAATGTAATCATATTATACCATGGTGGCAGGATTGTATATTTTATTTGTGTATTAGTGTATAGAATATATTAATAAAAATTATATATATAAGGAGAGATGCAACCTAGAACATAGGAAAAATTTCCTGAGAAATTTCTCTTCTCTTCTCTTCTCTTCTCTTCTCTTCTCTTCTCTTCTCTTCTCTTCTCTTCTCTTCTCTTCTCGTCTCGTCTCGTCTCGTCTCGTCTCTTCTCTTCTCTTCTCTTCTCTTCTCTTCTCTTCTCTTCTCTTCTCTTCTCTTCTCTTCTCTTCTCTTCTCTTCTCTTGTCTAAATATTTGAAAAAAAGCTGTAAATTCCTGGCGAATGACTGGAAGAATCTTCCCATGAAATGCTGAATCAATCTGTTTCAGACTGTAGTGGTGATTTGAACAGGTTGAATTATTCAGAGTAACTCCAATCCAGAATAACATTGAATAAAGGCTCAAATTGGAATGTTTTTTTTTTCCCTGCAGCTTCATAAATTCCTGAGAAACTTCCAACATCACAATATTTCCATAGATGGAATTTCTTTTGATGAAAATGGAGTTCCTGTTGGTGACTTTGATATCATGCACTGGACATCTCTTTTGAACAAATCAGATGTGGGGGTGAAAATTGGGAATGTAGAAAGACAAGCCTCCTCAGAAGTCAAGATTTCTGTCAATCAAAGTGCCATCCAATGGCCAACTTTATTTAACAAAGTAGTTGAGGCTGCTTGGATTTTGCTCTTCTATTTATCTCCATATGTGGAATTTTTTCTCCTCAGAAATAATTCTTATTGAGGCCAGTTGGGATAACTGCCAAATAAGAGAACTTAAAGCCTCATTAATTCATTGGATATTATTTTACTTTACAGGTTTTACAATAATCTACCACACACTGGAACCTGCTGCATTGTATTGAGGGATTTGCAATCTACATTATTAAACTGAGATATGTTGCCATAATTTACAGTACATCAAATTATCTTGTTTTCAGTAAGAGAAAATCCAGAATGTCTATGGAGATTCAGTCATCCTGCTCACAGTTGTGCCAAAGGTACTTTTTCAAAAGGCACCTAGGCTTTGTTTTCCCTTGAAAATGTTTCACTTCTCATCCAAGAAGTTTCTTCAGTTCAGACTGA
The DNA here is from genome assembly GCF_059756535.1 of Pantherophis guttatus. Classification (NCBI taxonomy): domain Eukaryota; kingdom Metazoa; phylum Chordata; class Lepidosauria; order Squamata; family Colubridae; genus Pantherophis; species Pantherophis guttatus. The sequence continues at coordinate 257,026,394 of NC_142064.1, read as the reverse complement.
ATGGTGGAGGATGAAAAGATTTGGAACTGCTGAAAAGACAGTGTTGTAACCACAATCATTTGCACTATTCACGTGACTCTGAGGGCAGAGATAAATTCCAAGTGGCCTCAACAACTTTCAGAAAGACTGCTAACGACCCAATGACTGTAAGGAATATAAATCCTTCCATACTCCACCATTTAGTCAGAACTGAAGAAGCTTCTGGAATGAGAAGTGAAACATCTTCAAGGGAAAACAAAGATCAGTTGTCTTTTGAAAAAACACCCTTGGGAGAAAAATCCAGAATATGAAGGTTTAGCCTACTGGATTGCATAAAAGAAAGATATCACTAAGAATGTGGCGAAGGAAATGAGGGCAGCTAAAAAAGTCATTTACAAATGATGATACAATGATCAGTTGTAGGAGAGAAAGATAGGGACTCTAGAGAAAGCTAGATATTGGAGGTTTCCTGAGAAAGCAAAGATGGAGAAAATATATATACCGTATTTTTTGGAGTATGAGACACCCCTCTTATAGGGGGACGTAAAATAATATTTCAATGTTTCTTTCTGTGATAATGGCTGTGGCTTGAATGTGTTGAAGATCAAAGTAAAGAGTAGTCGATATAAAGGAAATTAGATTATTTAAGTAGGTTAAGATAAAGTTATAATATATGTATATAATAAGAAAGGGTCACCTTAAATGAGCTGTTAACAACAGAAAAATGATATGTATATAAGTGTTGTCTGTTTTGTGTTTGCTTTAATGTGTTTAAAATAAGAAAACTTTTTAATAAAAAAAAGACACCCCTCCCAACCATTGCATTTTTGCCCGCCCCAGACCCCTAGGAGCACTTTGCAGGCCTCCCAAACCCTTTGTGCATCCCTTTTTTGGGAAAAACAGGCCCGTTTTTTGCAAAACGGGATGCAAAGGGGTTTGGGAGGCCTACAGCATGCTCCTAGGAGTCTGGGGAGGACAAAAACTTTTTTTCTTGTTTTCCCCTCTTGGTATGTCTTATAGTCCGAAAAATACGGTAAGCATTCTCATACATGCCCTAAGGAGAAATACCTTTTGCAATGGAAATACTTTCCTTTGGAAAAAAGAATGAGGAAATGAGTCTGTTTTGGGATCTACAATGGAGATTGATAGAGAAAGAGAATGACCTTTCATTTGCCCCTTGCAAGTAGAGTCATTAAAGTTCATGCCATGACTTCTTGACTGATTTTGCTCAATGTGTTCCTGGGCTTCTGGAAGCCACTTGATTTCAGTAAATCCTTCTCATTCATGTATCACCCTGACTAATTTTTCTGTTTATGTTTAGATGGTGCCTTATTCAAGATGTACAGAAAGTTGCTCCCCAGGTTATGCCAAGCTTGTGAGAGAGGGAGCCCCAGTTTGCTGCTACGACTGTTCTCTGTGTATGGAAGGAACATTCTCTGGGCAAGAAGGTAGAGTAGGTGGCTCGAAAAATAACCCCAAAAAATTCAAGATACAATCAATATTCTATCTTGTTTTTGGGGGCGAGTATTTGATCAAGAAGTAAGAAAAACATTAAATTTCTTGAAGGCATCCATGAACTTCAAAGATTGGGCACTATCGCCAAATTTGGATGATGATGTGAGCATTAAAATAAATAATAAAAGTTTGCTGATTTCTACTGAGTTGCTACTTTCTTGCTTTGTTTTAGGAAAGAAGATTTGAGAACTGATAATCACATTCATCTTCATTCATTCATCTTTAAATAGAGTGTTAACTAATGTAGTATCGCATGGATATCCCTGGGCAGAAATATTATATTATTCTTTGAAAATGAAGTAATTGATTTCTGATGCGGTTTTCATGCTCCTAAAGCTGCAGAAACAAATTCATGCTAAGCATTTTTATTCCTCAGATGCAGCCCATTGTGAAAAGTGTCCAGATGACCAGTATTCCAATAAGAAGCAAGATCAATGTGTCCCCAAAAATATAAGCTTCTTATCCTATCAAGAATTGTTGGGACTCAGCCTGGCTTTCTTTGCCATCACTTTGTCCCTAACCACCGCCTTTATTCTGGGAATCTTCATGAAATACCGAGACACTCCCATAGTCAAAGCCAACAACTGTGAACTCACCTACATCCTCCTGGTTTCACTCCTGCTTTCTTTCTTGACTTCCCTTCTATTCATTGGTCGCCCTGTGAAAATGACCTGTCTCCTTGCTGTATCTTCCTTGCTGGCCAAGACTGTCATGGTGGTGGTGGCCTTTCTGGCCACAAAGCCAGGCAGCAGCATGAGGAAATGGCTGGGGAAGAGTCTGGCCAACTCTATTGTTTTATCCTGCTCTGGTGTTCAAGTAGGCCTCTGTATGATGTGGCTGGGAGTCTTTCCCCCATTCCCAGATTCTGACTTTCATTCCCAACCAGAACACATCCTGCTGCAGTGCAATGAAGGCTCTGTCACCATGTTCTACTCTGCTCTTGGCTACATGGGTTTTTTGGCTGCCATCTGTTTCTTGGTGGCATTTCTGGCTCGAAATCTGCCAGGGGCTTTTAATGAAGCCAAACTGATCACATTCAGCATGTTGGTTTTTTGTAGCGTTTGGATCTCCTTTGTTCCCACCTATCTGAGCACCAAGGGGAAATACATGGTAGCCGTGCAGATCTTCTCCATCCTGGCCTCTGGCCTCGGTTTACTGGGCTGCATCTTTATCCCCAAATGCTACATTATTATCCTGAGACCTGACATGAACACCAAAGAACATCTGAGGATAAAAAATGATTAAGTCTCTTTTGGTTGGTGTTTATTTTGGTACAGTTTACATGCAACATGAAATCACATACTTTGAAGTAATGTTTCATGTCTTGTCGCTTAACTTTCTTCATTCCATTTGAATTTTGAATTATAATAATTGAGTAATAAAATTGCTAAAACAACTCAAACTATTTGAAATAATCATATCCTTCAATTGTCCTAATCTGAATTCATATTATGACATTAATAAAATTTCTGAAACCAGGCCAGATAAACTATGACCATAGATGTTCTGATATGGTTTTAGATTAAATTAAAGTCTATGGCTAATGTTGATGTATGTTTTTGTTACTATATAGGTTGGTGTGCTGGTGTTATATTTTATTTTCTGGCGTGACGTTCTGACTTTGTTTAAAAAAAATAGTTAATTTCAAATATTATATATATATATATATATATATATATATATATATATATATATATATATTTGATTCATCTCTTCTGGCTCAATGATATAAGATCATTCATAGTTTGATAGATGACATAGATAGATAGATAGATAGATAGATAGATAGATAGATAGATAGATAGATAGATCTAGAAAGAGAAAAACAGAGTGACAGATAACTTTCTATAGATTAAGAATTGATAAAATATCAACATGAACATTGGAGCAACTTTAATTTTTTTCTCCGTCCCTTTGAATAAATTAATGAGACAAATTATTATTTTTGACAGTCTTCAATCAAAAGAAAAATATATACAATTCTGAATGATATTTTTTTTGGGGGGGGGAATCATGTAGATATGATGTGACAATGAAGATGTGTTTATGAGTAATAAAATTGGTTCCTGTTTTTTATCCATGTCCATATCTATTTCAATATCCATTTCTATTTCCATGTACTGTACATACAGTGTCTGTTTCTCTCTGTGTGTGTCCTGCCAAACTAGCAATTCAAAAGCATATAAATGCAAGTAGATAAATAGGTACCACTTCAGCGGGAAAGTGACAATGTTTCATGCACCTTCATTGCATAGTCATGCCAGCCACATGACCATGGAAGCATCTTCAGATAAAGGCTCTTTATTTGTGAATCAAAGATGAGCACTGCCCCTTGGGTTGGTCATGACTGACAGGGGAAATCTTTACCTATACCCACTTAAACCTTTACCTATAAATATATTAATATATTTTTGTGCATGTATCCTTTCTTTGTCTTTGTCTTTTTGTCAGTCAGCCCTTCGCTGTATTCCAAATTAGGAAAGCTACATCATATAAGTCAGTACTACTTTTATCTGACCTTGTCTTGGCAATGGTCTCTCAATGCCATTACCTCTGCCTTCTACACTCTCTTTCAATATAGAAAAAGCATTGGAAAAGCAAAGCAATTTCCATATATCTTAATTCACATACTGATCGGTTTCACTCATTATGCTAAATCAGGATTCTAGATTGTCCTAATTTTGATTTATGTCATTGTAGTGTCGAATCTATCCTAGCCACTTCTAGGTTATCTGTAAAGATAAAAAACATTTTTCCCTCCAATTGTTTACCATATCAAAGTGTCCAGACCCCAGCACTCAGTAAGAATGAACTCAACAAGAATAAAATAGGATACAAAACTCCACAGTCCCTTCCAACTCTGTTATTCTATTCTATTCTATTCTATTCTATTCTATTCTATTCTATTCTATTCTATTCTATTCTATTCTATTCTATTCTATTCTATTCTATTCTATTCTATTCTGCTCTGCTCTGCTCTGCTCTGCTCTGCTCTACTCTACTCTATTCTATTCTACCCTTTCCAAGCAGTTTACAGAGTCCGCCTATTGCCCCCAATAAGCTGGGTCCTCATTTTACCAAGCTCGGAAGGATGGAAGGCTGAGTCAACCTTGAGCCTGGTGAGATTCGATCTGCCAAACTGCTGTCAGCCAGTGATCAGCAGAAGTAGCCTGCAGTGCTGCACTTAACCACTGTATCACCATGGCTCATCATCAACAATAATAATAGGTGGTTCAATATGTCATGATCTGGAGTTAACTCATTCTGGAGTATAAAACGTTCATTGAAGAAGATGGCCTCATCCACATCAGACAAAATAAGAAGGAATTATAATGGCCCACTGCCTAGTTCAAGAGTGTTGAACTGTTTTTCCACATTTAAACCTTTACAATCTCAAGAATAAGTTTGGAGACTAAAAAACAATCAAACTTCACTGAATTGTTCCTTTCTCGGCTCTCAAATTAGGATTATTCTCCTGAGTCAAAGAAAACTCTTTTCTCCAACGGCACTTTTATGGCCAAGTCTCGTTCCCAATTCCCCTTCTAATTATCAAAATCACGATTATTTATTCTCCTTTGAACAAGGTTTATGGGATTTCCACCACCACAATTAGTGGCCAATCTATGTGACAACAAATGGGATAGACAGCATGTGATAATCTGATTTGTAACAGCCTCCTCTGATGAGATCAGAGTTTGGGGTAAAGTTGGGCAAATACTCTAGCAGTCTGAAATTGCAGATAGCTCTTCCAAATCTGGGGGCAAACTGGACCTTCTTCTCTGTAGTTGTGGTCTTTTTGTGATCTCTGAGCTTTAACTCTGTGCTGAATAAAGAACTCTAGGAAGGTTCTCCTGCAGTATACTGTATGTCAAATGTTGCTACTGCTGCATATACAGCTATTTCTGCTTCAGTTTCTGTCTCAAATTCCCTGTGCCAGTACGCTGATGAAATGTCCATTTAAGGTGATCATAGAAGAAAATGAGTGGTTCCATTACTACAAGCCAGGAGACTACTGGATTACAGGAATAATGTCTGGAATTGTAGCTCTGTTATACCCATTTTCATTCTCCAAGCCTCCAACCCATCAACTGAAAAGGTAATTGTCAACTCATCAAAGGATTATGGTGATTGATTTTAGTTGCTCCAATGTCATATATATATATATATATATATATATATATATATATATATATATATATATATATATATATATATATATATATATATATATATATATATATATATATATATAATTTTATTTTAATACAAACATTCCCTCTTTCAGTAAACAGAATGTTGTCTGAGTACACATTTTTGTGTCATGACAATTACAATTTACCACCATATTCATTATTTATATTTATTCTTATATTACTACTAATATTTAACATACCTACTCTCATAACATTTCTCTTCTTAACTTATTTGCCTTTATAATACATTGCTTTCATATTTATTCTCTAACCATTGACAGAATATTATAATAATCAGATTCTTCCTTTCCTTTGATTGCAAGTGTTAATCTATATATCTATGTGTCTTTTCTTTTATGTACACTGAGAGCCTATGCACCAAGACAAATTCCTTGTGTGTCCAATCACACTTGGCCAATAAAGAATTCTATTCTGTTCTGTTCTGTTCTGTTCTGTTCTATTCTGTTCTATTCATTTCTGCACATTCTAATATTTTCTTAATCATATTTTCATCTGAGGGATGTCTTCACTTTTAAAATTTTGTGCAAATACAATTCTAGCTGCAGTTATTACATGAATAATCAAGTATACATTTTCTTTATTATAAACTTCGGGTAGAATCCCCAACACAAATAGTTCAGGTTTTAAACTGATATGTTTCCATGTCATCTTCTCCAACCACATACCTCCAATGTCTTTTCTAGGAATGATTTCCTTTCCCCTATTCGTCACCTTGAGAAAGGCAAACCATTAGTGCTCATCCCAATTTGCTTTAGAGAAAAGGCTCTTGGGGAACCTGATGATTTTGTAAAACCTGAGTTTGCAAAGTTTCTTTTTAAGTTCTTCCACAAGTGTCAGCTTCAACACTGGGCAACAATGGGCACTGCCAACTCTCTCCCACAATGAATCTTGCCTGGATGAGGTCCTGCCTGCTTTCAAAATGATTACCTTGGTACTCTGGAGAGTCAGCAACATATTTATTCAGATTTATTTTATTTATTTATTAACAATGGTTAAACAGTAACTCCCAATAAAGTAAATGAATGACACCTTAAAATAGAGTGAGATCTCTGGTATTTTCTCCCTACTGTTTCTTCCCCTTCCTTACATTTATTCTATAATTTCTATCACCCTCTCCGCTCTTTCTTTCCACCCTTCAACACTTTTGTGGCTTCCCTGTTCCTTTTGGTTTAGATAAAAGGGATACTTTTTAAAAACTGAATTCAAGGAGGGGAGAGACTTTATGAGATAAATTAATGTTTAGTGGCAGAGGAATCCCATTAACTGTAGTTAACTGTAGAATATAGGACAATAACTCTAAAGCCATGAATGTTGTTGTTCTTAGTCACAAAATCGTGTCTGACCCATCACCACCATGGACAACATTACTCCAGGCCTTTCTGTCCTCTACCATCCCCCAGAGACCATTTAAGCTCACACCAACTGCTTCAGTGACTCCATCCAGCCACCTCGTTCTCTGTTGTCTCCAGCACAATAGTTCAAAGGCCTCAGTTCTTTGGTGCTCAGCCTTCTTTATGGAAACCATGAGTATTTTGCAGCTAATATCTAGGTCTAAGGAAGGCTTGCTAAAGAGATATCCATCTTCAGATAGGTAATACCACTTGCTAATCTAGCACTGGAATCCCAACAGTTCGTCCTCTCCAGGGTGATATAACAGGAAGAAATCATATCATATGATCACAACCTATACACGTACACTTGGTAGCATCCCTCAATAGCATTCTTGAGGATTGGAAAGAAAAGGATCTTATATAGTTTTTCTGTGTAATTTTGCCACCTCTTTTTAATCTCTTCTGCCTCTGTTATGTCCCTACCATTTTGGTTCTTTATTATGCCTATCTTTGCATGAAACGTTCCCTTCATATCTCCAATTTTCTTGAAGAGATCTCTGGTCCTCCTTATTCTTTTGTTTTCTTCTATTTCTTTGCACTGTTCATTTAAGAAGGCACTCTTATCTCTTCTAGCTATTCTCTGGAATTCTGCATTCAATTGGCTGTATCTTTCTCTTTCTCCCTTGCCTTTCGCTTCCCGTCTTTCCTCAGCTATTTACAAAGCTTCCTCTGACAGCCATTTTGCTTTCTTGCCTTTCTTTTTCTTTGGGATGGTTTTAGTTGCTACCTCTTGTACAATGTTGTGATACTCCGTCCATAGTTTATTTATTTATTTATCAAATTTCTATACTGCCCTGCTCCCGAAGGACTCAGAGCGGTGAACAGCCAAGATAAAATACAGATAATACAAATATTAAAAATCCCTTAAAATTATTAAATATTTTGGCCGAAACACAGATTAAAACACCCAATTTATAAAATCACGAATTTAAAAATTTAAAAGAGGAGAGTTAGGCCAGGCCAGCCTGCTGAAATAAAAAAGTTTTGAGATTACGACAAAACATGTGCAGGTCCGGGATCCTCCGTATCTCTGGGGGGAGCTCGTTCCAGATGATAGGTGCCCCCACAGAGAAGGCTTCAGGCACTCTGTCTATCAGATCTAATTCCTTAAATCTATTTGTCACCTTTACTGTATATTCATCAAAGAAATGATTTAGTTCACACCTGAGTGGTATGATTTTAATTACATTTTACGGATTGTTGTGAATTGAAATGAGTGATATTTTAGCTTTGTAAATAGGTAAGTGAATAAAATAAATGCTTTGGTTTTGCAAAAAGTTTATTCTAAGCAGATTGAAACAGTTACAATACTAAGAAACCTTCACACTTTCTTTTTGAGAAGACGATGGTGTGGAGGTTTCTTGCTATTGTAACCATTTTCCTTACCTGGCTCCTGAACTATAAGAATAATTTTCCTCATTTTTTCCCCCCAAGTCATAATGTGGAGAAAATGATAGGCAGAATAAGTTCTGGTGATTTTGATAGGATTCCTTTGATCCTGACAAACTCGCAAAGCATCCCTGGCCTGCTCTCGAGTTGCCATAGGCAAAACACAATGACAGGGACGATAGCAGTGGTGAAATTCCAAATTTTTACTACCAGTTCTGTGGGCGTGACTTGGTGGGCATGATGTGGCTTGGTCAGTGTGGCAGGGGAAGGATACTGCAAAATCCCCATTCCCACGCCACTCCCGGGGCCAGCCAGAGGTGGCATTTGCCAGTTCTCCAAAGTACTCAAAATTTCCACTACTAGTTCTCCAGAACCTGTCAGAACCTACTGAATTTTACCCCTGGACGATAGGCACATTAGTGCACTTATGCATGCTCTCCGTACTGACCACTTAAGTATGAAGTAAGATCAATGGAAGTCAATTTGTGACTGAAACTGTGAAAATTTGTAGCTGAGACAACTGAATCAGGTAGGGCATTCCAGACTTTGACAACTCTGTTACAGAAATCATATTTTTACAGTAAAGTTTAGAACGATTTACATGGAATTTAAGGTGTTCGCCGACATATTATTGTGATTAAACAGAAAAAGTTATTTACAGGTAAAATATTACTGTTTAATATTGGATGCAGTACCTAGGCCTGGCCACAAGGGACGCAGTTCTAAATTATCCAAACTGAGAAATTTGAGCCTAGTAACATAGGGAATTCTATTGTGAAAAGAATTGTGCAAGACTTTTCTCGTGAAGTACTCCTGAACCCACTCAATTGTACCGATGTCAGATATATGGTGGAGATTCCAAACAGTTGAACAATACTCTAAGATTGGTCTAGCATAAGTTTTATAAGCTCTAATGAGCAATACAATGTTTCCAGAAAAAAAAGCTTCATCAAATTAACCTTACAACTCTTAATGCTTTTTTAGCAATGCTGTTACAGTTAGCATTGGAGCATAAATTGTCAGAGATACAGTAAGTACACCTATGTCCTTAACAAGGTGAGGGTCATCTGCTAGATCAGAGATCCCCAACCTTTTGGACCTCAGGGACCACTGAATTCATAATTTGAAATCCCACGGACCGCAAATATGATCTGCCTAATGACTGGCTGGGTGGATGTGGCCAGCTTGATGTCACTCACGTCAAGGGGTGCCTTGCCAGCCTCTACTTGCCACTCCTCGCCTACCCACCTGGGCCCCTTAGGGCCCCAGTTGTTGGAGCTAAGCAGCCACCACCAGTTGGTGACCACTGTGCTAGATCAATGCCACTTTTCTTATACTTGGCATTCTGATTATGTTTACTAATATATAAGACAGAGCATTTATGAATTGAAATTTGAAGTTGCCAAATAGATGACCATTCAGACACCATTCAGAAACATAGTCGAGACCACTTTGGAAAACAACAGAATTATCTGTAGAATTGAATAATTGTACGTCATTGGCAAAAAGAATGCAATTCCTTTTAAGTTGTTCACATAAATCATTGATATAGAGCAAAAAAAGATGATGAAATTTTTTACATTGCAGTGAGAACACCTTCTACCACATTCTGCCCTTCTTGTTGTCTGTTCATGAAGTCAACCAGAATTCAAGGCTCTTACCCAACATCACCCTGGGCTACAACATGTATGAGAACTTTTTCACTGCAAGGATAACCTATGAGGCTATGCTGGATGTGCTGTCTACAGGACAGGAGAATGTCCCAAACTACAGATGTGGAAGACAAAAGAACCTGCTGGCGATTCTTGAAGAGATGGATGCTGAACTCTTTGATCATATTTCCAATGTCTTGAGCATCTATAAAATTCCACAGGTATAAAGCCGAAGAAATTAATTCTGGGTTGTAAAATGTTCAGATTTGCCTAGAAGGCAGCACTAGAAGGTAAGCTATAGAGCTTGATATTGGTGTATTTTGAGCGCTGTACACAAATGCAAAGTGTGCGCTCACAGAATCAGTTTTTAAACTGGTTGCAGTCCACCATTCTATGAATATACATATTTTGGCTTTGGGCTATGTGGCCAGCAGGCCTCTGGTAGTAGAAAAAGTCTGGGTGTGACCATTGGGAATTTTGAAAATTATGACGTTTGAAAAGTTAGACTTTGTCAAACAATGTATGAGAGTTGAATCAGTGACTTTTAAACATTTTGAAAATTTAGTGACCAATGGAAAAGAGATTTTTTTTCCATAGAATCATAGAATAAAAAGTATATCTCCTTACACAGCCTTATTTGGGTGTGGTAACGAAAGTTAACTTCAAAGTACTTATCTGCGCTGACAGTCTCTGCTGCTAATAAACAGAATTTGTTTCAAAAGAAAGAAGAATTAAATTGGACTGTAGAGAAATTTAAATTTACTGAGGACTGAAACTAATTGGAAACTGAGTTCATTTCTGGGATTGGTTGTTGTAAAAGTTTTAATCTGGATCTGAAAATTGGAAAATGGCTTCTAAGCAAATAAAGATTGCTGGGGATAAAATTACTGTGAGTTCCCCTATTCCACCCCCAAACCACAATCTTTGACAGCAGAACCACAAGTTTTATCCCTGGAAGCCTTGCAGCAAGCCTTCAAGCTGCAAGCCTTCTCTTTAGAGGAAAAAAATTACTTCTGTTCTTGATGAAAAAATAAAAGTGGTGACTGATAAAATGGATGAAGTAACTGGAGAAGTGACAGAAATTAAGGATGAAATTCAAGCTCGAAATAAGGCAATTAGAGAAGATATTATTTTTGCATTTAAAAGTTTGGCAAGCCATATTGAAGGGTTAGATGAAAGATTAGAGGAAGTTAATCAATCAAACGTGAATTTGGAGAATAGAATGGGAGAGGTGCAGATTCAGATAGAAAAAGCAGACTCAGAGGTGATGATGATACAATATAGATCGATGGAATTTGCTATAAGAATAAGAGGCCTGAAAGAAAATACCCAAGAGAACTTGAGAGAGATTTTGGCAGAAGCCTTTGCACAGATAATTCAAGAAAGAAAGGAGGATCTGGATTGGCAAATGGATAAAATTTATTGCATTAATTCATGGGTGGCCAGGCAAAGAAATTTACCAAGAGACATTGTAATTTACTTTACAACAAGAAGGCTAAGAAATATGATATTGCAGGCTTCCTACAAAAATAAACTTCAAGTGGCAGGGCAAGAAGTTTTAACATTAAAAGAAATCCTTCCTAAAATGTTGAGAGCAAAGAAGGACTATGCTTTTCTGGTGGATGAACTCAGAAAACATCAGATACAGTATAGATGGGAGATTCCAACTGGATTGGTGGTGGATTATTGGTGGACAGAGATTCCGTCTTAATACATTATGGAAGGCAAGGGATTTTTACTTTAATGTATTAAAGGCTGGAGGTTCTTCTTCTCCAGAAACCAGAAGAAGAAAGGAAATAGAGGAAACAAGAATGGGAGTGAAAGAAATTACTCAGGCTCAGGCAGAGACTCAAGGAGGGGCTCAAGGAGGGGCTTTGATTGTTGAAGAAGATTTACTACAACTTATGAGCTCTGCCCAAGATATGGAGTTATTTGGCAAAGTAGAGGAGCCGAGGGATCAAAGACAGACTCAAGCAGCAAAGAAACGCCAAGAAAAATTAAAGGTGCAGCAAGCTCAGATCAAAGCAGAAGAAACTACAAAATCAGAAGCAGTGGGAGGGGTTAGGCCAAAGATCAAAGTGAAAGATGACCTTCAGCTAATGCTTGGAAAGCTTCAAAGTGCCAAAAATGACAAGTAAATTTCTAACTTGGAATGTCAATGGATTAAACTCACCGCAAAAGAGGAGGAAAATATTTCATTATCTGAAGCAGTATAAAAATGACATTATATGCCTACAAGAGACACATATTAGAATGCAAGATCAAAAATATTTAACAAATGCAAGATTGGGGACACATTTTATAGCATCTGCACCGGAGAAGAAAAATGGTATAGTTATATATATATATAAAGGCTTAAAGGCTTAAATTAATTGAAGCAGACCCACAAGGAAGATATATTGCAATTGAAATCTTAACAGAAGGGGAAAAAAACATTATTGATTGGACTATATGCACCAAACCAGCAACAAGAAAGTTTTTGTAAGACTTTACATGCTAAATTAATACAGTGGAATTATAAAACACATATAATGATGGGAGACTGGAATGGAGTTTTGGATATTAAAAAGGACAAAAGAGGATCTCTACAAAATATTCAAACATGTGCTAGATTGCCTAAATCTTTTTTTGATATGATGGAGAATATGGAGTTGAGAGATATTTGGCGTGAAAGGAATGGAGAAGAGAAAGATTTTACTTTCTTTTCTGACAGACATCAGTCATTTTCCAGGATTGATTTTATATTAATTTCTAATGAATTCTTTTCCAGGGTGAAGAAAACAAAGATATGTCCAAGAACATTAACAGATCATAGTCTGGTTTGGATGGAATTAGAATATGAAAAGGCACCCAGGAGGTCCTGGAGGCTGAATGAAAATTTGTTTAGATATGAGGAAAATGTGAAAGAATGTAAACAATTTATGAAATAATTTTTTGTTATGAATTTGCATAAAGGTACGCCTATGGAGATGGTTTGGGATGCAAGTAAAGCATATATGAGAGATACTTTAATTTATTTGAAAAATAAATATAGATGTAAACAGGAAAGGAAACGGAAGGAGAAATAAAAAATAAAGAGCAAGTATTAATTTTAAACCCAATTGATAAGAAAACAAAAGAAGCAATTAACTTACTGCGAGGACAATTTAATATGTTGATGGCAGACCAGGTGGCAACTAATTTGCAATATGCCAAACATAATTCCTTTTGTAATGCGAATAAACCAGGCAGATGGTTGGCATATTTGCTTAGGAAAAAACAAAAGCTACGTACTATAGAGAAAATAGAATATAAGGGTAAAGAGGTGTACCAGCAAAATATGATTAAAAAAGCATTTTCAGAATTCTATACGAAGTTGTATACTAGAGATAAGATTCAAGGTATAGATATAGATAAATATTTACAGAGGGAGAATATTTCTATAATCTCAGAAGAACAAAGGGAAGGTTTGAATCAATTGATAACTGTTGAGGAAATTATTTTAGTAATTAAATAATTGAAGGTGGGAAAAGCCCCCGGGACAGATGGGCTGACAGCAGTTTATTATAAAAAACTGCATGTAGAAATGGCTGAATCACTTAAAGAATTATTTAATAAAATACAAACTGGAGGACAAATGCCTCCTTCTTGGAGAACAGCATTTATCTCACTGATGCCAAAGGAAGACCAAGATCATATTCAGCCAAAAAACTACAGGCCTATATCTGTTAAATACAGATTACAAGATTTTTACTAAAATATTGGCAAATAGGCCAGTTATGCAACAAATGATTCACAATGACCAAACTGGTTTCATTAATAGGCGATATATGAGGAGTAATGTAAGACAAATAGTTAATATATTAGAGTATTTGGGAAAAAACAACCAGGTCCCTGCGGTGCTTATATTTTTAGATGCGGAAAAAGCTTTTGATTGATTGAACTGGAATTTTTTATTGAAAATAATTGAAAAGATGCAATTTGGAGAGTATTTTATACAGTCTATTAAGGCAATATATCAGCAACAAACAGCACAAGTAATAATTAATGGTAGTTTAACGGAAATTTTTAATATAGAAAACGGAACAAGACAAGGATGTCCTTTATCTCCATTATTGTTTATTTTGACTCTGGAATTTTTGTTGAATAAAATACGTGGTTCAGATAAAATAAGGGGAATTAAAATTAGGAATGAGGATTACAGGGTACGAGCATTCGCAGACGACCTGGTTGTGACTCTGACGGTTATAGGTTTAATGGACATAATTAACCAATACGGACAAGTCTCTGGATTTAAAATTAATGTAGGGAAAACAAAGATAATAATTAAAAATATGGTTACAAGTCAAAAAGAAGAAATTGAAAGGATAACAGGATTTGAATCAGTTAAGAAGGTTAGGGGTTTATATTACAACATCAAATGCGAAATTATATAAGTGTAATTATGAAGTACTGTGGCAAAAAATTCAGAGAGAGATGGAAAGTTGGAAAAAATTGCAATTATCATTGCTGGGAAGGATAGCTGCAGTAAAGATGAATATTTTGCCAAAGTTTTTATTTCTTTACCAAATGATACCAATACTGAAAAAAGATGGAAATTTGAACGAATGGCAGAAGGGTATTACTAATTTTGTGTAGGCAGGAAAGAGACCAAGAATAAAACGAAAAATAATGTAAGATATACGTGAAAGAGGAGGTCTCAAAATGCCTAATTTAAGATTGTATTATGAGGCAGCTGTGCTCTCAGCAATTAGTGATTGGATTAATCTAACAGAAGAGAGAATATTGAATATTGAAGGGTATGATTTCTTATATGGATGGCATGCATATTTACTATATGATAAAAAGATGGGTAAGAATTTTAAAAGTCATATATTAAGAAATGCATTATTACGTGTATGGAAAAAATATCAATATAAATTAAATAATAAATTACCTGTTTGGACAATACCTAGACATATGATAGAGAATATAAGTGTGGAGCAGAAACAAGATGTGACTACTTATAAAGAGCTTCTTATTCTGGAAAGAGGTATATTGCAATTAAAATCTTTAGAGGTATTAAAGGAAGAAAGGAAAATTCAAACCTGTTTTCAGTATAGGCAATTGTATACTAGGTGGAAAGAAGATCAGAAAATTGGCATTTTGCAAAATGAAGAAAACTTAATAAAACAAATTAGAGATCAAAGTCCAATGCATATTAAAAGGTTGTATAATGCACTGATAGAAATAGATTCAGAAACTGAGTTAGTGAAGGATTGTATGATAAAATGGGCACAAAACTTTGGGGAATCAATATCTATGGATGTATGGGAGAAAATATGGGTTAGAAATGTGAAGTTTACTGAAGCCCAAAATTTAAGAGAATATTTCTACAAAATGTTTTATAGATGGCATTTAGACCCCCAAAAGTTAGCCTGTATGTACCTGAGTTTACAACCTACGTGTTAGAAATGTAAATGTGATGATGCAACGTATTTTCATGTATGGTGGACATGTAAGAAAATTAAGGCATTTTGGATTAAGATATGGTGGATTATACAAAATATTCTTAAAAGGAATATAAAATTTACTCCACAGTTGTTTTTATTGGGTATAATTGAAGGATGTACAGTTATAGAGACTAATTTGATTTTGAATTTAATAACGGCAGCCAGACTTTTGGTGGTGCAATATTGGAAGAAGGAAGAAATACCTACTATTGAAGAATGGACATTAAAAGTAGCCAATTTGGCGGAGATGGCTAATATTTCTGCATATTTGAAGGATCGTTCGAATGAAAGATATGTAATGGAATGGAGAAGATGGATTGACTATATACAAAACAAATATGGGACTAAAAAGTTGCAAATAGCTTATGAATGAAATATTTAGATGATTTTTCTTTTTCTTTTGATATTTTAGTACCTATGGCGGAGTTAAAGAGTAAGGGGAAGTTAAGAGCTTATAGTTAGTTTGCTTATGTTAGATTATGTTTTGTTAAATGCAATACCCTGTATTTTGCTCTGGGAAGTTGGGGAGGGGGAGGGAGAGGGGAAGGGGTGGAGGAAGGGAGGGGGATTTGTCTGTAAAATATTTTAAAACTTTTCAATAAAAAAAAATAGTGTACATAAAAAAGGCTGAGTGCCAAAGAACTGAGGCCTTTGAACTATGGTGCGGGAGAAGACTCCTGCGAGTCCCTTGGACTGCAAGGTGATCAACCAGTTAGTCCTAGAGCAGGGGTCCCCAACCTTTTGAACCTCAGGGATCACTAAATTCATAATTTTAAATCCCGCGGACCACTAATATGATCTGCCAAATGACCGGCTGGGTGGGTGTGGCCAACTTGATGTCACTCACATCGAGGGATGCCTTGCCAGCCTCTACTTGCCACTCCTCACCTACCCGCCTGAGTTCCTTAGGGCCCCAACAGGAAGCAGTTGTTGGAGCTAAGCAGCCACCATGAGAAAGAGTTGGCAAAACATCTGGCTCAGTTCAAATTCAATCTGACCGAGGAGGCTCAGCAGAAGCACCTCACTGAGGACTACGAGCATAGGCTTTCCAAGCAGAGGGAATACCTGCGGGAGTACAAGGCCAGTTACTGGTACCTGGAGGCTCAGCAGACTGAGATGGTCAGCCAATTCTAGGCCATGATGCAGTCTCTCTGGAACAAGGCCCTCCGGATCTTCGCCACCATCGGCACTTCCCTCCAGCCTTCACCCAAAGCCTCGCACCAGGAGGCTGAAACAGACAAGTCAGAATTTCTTCCCCGCTCTGACCCACACAAGAAGACCCCAAAGGGGGAGATTCTGCAGCAACACAAATGTTCATTGCACGTATCCGACCCAGGGGCCGTAGTTTGAGTACCCCTGATTTAGTGAAATATAAAAAATGCAAATAATTTTTCTGAGGATTACCAGTGGTCCATGGACCATCAGTTGGTGACCACTTTCCTAGAGGAGATAAACCCTGACTGCTCTTTAGAAGGCCAGATCCTGAAGATGAAGCTCAAATACTTTGGCCACCTAATGAGAAGGAAGGACTCACTGGAGTAGAGCCTAACACTGGGTAAGGAAGAAGAAGGAGACGACAGAGAACGAGGTGGTTGGATCGAATCACTGAAGCAGTAGGTGTGAGCTTAAATGGATTCCAGAGGATAGTAGAGGACAGGAAGGCCTGGAGAAACATTGTCCATGGGGTCACGATGGGTCAGACACAGAGGTGAAATGCTTCCCGGTTAGGACTGGATCACCCGAAAATCCCTGCTCACCCCACCACCACCATGCCCAGCTGAGCCGCATGATCATCAGAAGCATTTTTTTTTTACTTTTAAAAGCATTTTTTTTACAACTTCTTCCGCCAAAAAAAAATGCTTTTAAAAGTAAAAAAAAAAAGCCTCTGATGATCGCGCAGCTCAGCTGAGATCGTCAGAGGCTTTTCAAAGCATTTTTTTTCTGCAACCTCTTCCGGGGAAGAGGTGGTTTAAAAAAATGCTTTAAAAAGCCTCTATCAGGCAACAAAGCTGGGATCGTCAGAGCCTTTTCAAAGCAGTTTTTTAACCACCTCTTCCGCTGAAGAGTTTGCAGAAAAAAATGCTTTAAAAGTCTCTCTGACGATCCCAGCTGAGTTGCCTGATCGGCAGAGGCTTTTCAAAACATTTTTTTGCATTTGAAAAGTTTTTTTTAAAAAAAGTTGGCCACGCCCACCAAGCCACGCCCACAGAACCAGTAGTAACACATTTTACATTTCACCCCTGGTCAGACATGACTTCACAACTAACAACAATGATTAATGTACAACACAGAAGAAAGTATGTCATAATATTCTTTCCTATTTTGAACTGGAGCTTGGCAAAATGCCAGTTGATTTGGGGTTTTTTTTTAAGGGAGGTTATTAAACTGAGTTCTGCATTTCAAATGTCTGAAAGAAATTCAGCCAATTAAAGAGTTTATATAGAATGATTTGAAATCAATTATATGAATGAAGACAATGAAATAATACACCAATATTAAACAAATTCCTGAGGGGGGTTGTAACAATATTTCAAGCCCAACATACAAAACAATCAAGTAAGCCGTAATAATCTATGAGAAATTAATATGTTTGTCAGTTTAAAAAGATATTCAATGAGTGTATAGCAGTTTTCCAGTATTTGTGAGGCTGCCATAAAGAGGAGGAGGTCAATTTATTTTCCAAAGCACCAGAAGGCAGGACAAGAAGCAATGGATGGAAGCTAATCAAGGAGGGAAGCAACCTGGAATTAAGGCTTTGAGGATAATTAATCATTGGAACAGATTGCCTTTAGAAGTTTTGGGTGCTTCATCACTGGGTTTTTTAAGAAGAGACTTGTGTAAAATGGTCTTGGTTCTGCTGCTTGAGCAGGGGGTTGGACTAGGGCTGGGATGTCACTCGATTTCATTGAGAGCCACATCCAGGTTGTGTCTGACTTTGGGCGGAGGCATGGCCAAGGTGGGAATGGGCAGCATGATGTCACTTGTGTCAGGGGAACCTGCCGTGGCCTGAATGCTCTGCCAGCGAAAATGGGCTCCCGAGATCTTTTTTCATCTGGGACGGCCTCCTGCAACCCTCTGCCAGCTTAAACAGAGCTCGGAGGGGGCATGCATGGCCCTCGCAAGCTTTATTTTTGGCTGGGAATCTCCTGCAACCCTCTAGCTGCCAAAACAGAGCTCGGGAGGGCCATGCCCGGCCCTCTCTAACTCCATTTTCACTGGCAGAGGCACTGTGGGCTGGTCCTTTGCTATTTCAAGGGCGGCCACACAGGCCAGATCTAAGCACCCTGCAGGCCAGATCCAGCCCTCGGGTCTTGTGTTTGATACCCCTGGACTAGGGTCTCCTGCATGAGCAGGTGGTTGGACTAGAAGACTTTCCAGCTCTATTCTGATTGACTAATTGACTGAGTGGATGAGTGACCCACAGATTTCTAATGTGACAGAAGGGTGTGCTCTATGAGGACCTCCAATGAACATCACCCACAGATAATTCAGAGCTCCCTGGTTTCAAAGGCAGCATACAAGACAACAGGACAGAACATCCAGAGAACCAGCAAAATTCATGCAGTTCTCATTTGAAACATCTCTCAGCAGTGTGGAAAGGCCCTTAGATTTACCATCTGACTTTTATCATTAAAACTGGCACAAACTACTGTTGGAAGAAATATCCTTCTGGGTTCAGTTCCAAGGTGGGGGGAAAGACTCAGGATTCAAGGAAGTTGCTTGGAAAGGTGGTACTAACGGTGGACAGGATCACCTGCCTTGATGATGTTGGGTGAAGAAAAAAAGGGAAGAGATGCTGAGAGTGCCTGAGTTTTATGCCCTCTCTGGGATTTTGAATTTGAGCTTTATTCTGATTGGTTGTCAGACTCCCATGGGGGCATACAGGGGCAACAATGTAAATTGTGTTTGAGTCCATTATTGGTTGAGCCTTGCTGGATGGTGATGTAATGAAAGGTCTTTGGAATTGCTATTATGGTTCTGCCTGAAGCAGGTAAATCTTTGTTATGTAGAATAGACTGTCTCAGGCCTTAATGGCCCATTGACAAAGGTGGGGGGCTGAGTTTCTGCATCCATTTTATGAGAAATATTCTTTCCTTTTAATATTTTCTAAAATATCTCATGTTCCTAGGATGGGGTGGGTGTTAACATCCTACACTACCAATACCTTCTCATTTATCTTAGATCAACTATAATGTCATCAACCAGACAGCTGAGCAAAATCATCATTTTCCTTTTTCATATCGGATGACCCCAAATCAAGAACCTCCTGACTCAGCAATCGTCCAGCTGCTCCTGCACTTCCAATGGACGTGGATCGGCCTCCTTTCTCAGGACAATGAAAAAGGAGAAAAATTCAAAAGACGCTTGGAAGTTCTCGCTCTAGAAAATGGGATTTGCATTGTCCTCTCAGGAATCGTCCCAGAAGCAATTCTGCCGACAAGTGCTGGAGGAACTCTCATGCAAGAAAAATGGAAAATATTACTTTCTCTTATCAAGAGTCAAATAAAAATTATAGTATGCCAACTGGATTTTCAGGCCTCAGGAATCTTAGCAACAATAATAAAAACGATTGATAGATCCATTGTGGGAAGGGTGTGGATTGCAACAACTTTGACAGCTTTAAGTGTAAGTACTTTTGACCTCTTGGTTGATCTCCAAAATAAATATGCTTTGTTTTCCTTCCTCATCCAGACAAAGAGAAGGACTCAGTATGATGACATTAATTCTTATGCATCCATGGTCTCGTTGTATGGAAAGGAAGTGTTTCAATGTTCTTATTCAAGTCCTGTATTATCTAAGAAAATCTGGAAAAAATGCAGAGAAAAAGAGAATTGGGAATTCCCACCCAATGATGTGATTGCAAGAATCCTGTCTCAGGATTCCTCCAGTATTTCCCAAATAATTCAAATTGTGGCCTGGGTCCTCAGTGCTGCCTCTTCCTCCCAACGGAGGAAGAGGAGAATGCAAGTTGGAGATCATCAACCACCCCAGATTGTACAGCCATGGCAGGTAAGTCTTCTCTTTTGAGGTTACATTGTCTCCCCTTCCAATTCCTCAATATTAAATTAGATGTAGAAAGGGGTGAGATATTCCAAAGAGCAGTTGCCCAGCTTGTGGTATTTGAGAGTGGGTGTCAATCCTGAAGCTGACCTGACCAAGGCATTTTGATTTTTCAGTGTTGCCACATTGGAGCTGAGGGATAGAGAGGGAGGGGAGGAATAGAGATAGCTGGAGTTTTGTAGCCAAAACAAAATACTTTTTCCTGGGAACCAAGGACATTCCCACCAATGGCCGGAGGGAGGATGAGTGAAGTCACCAGGCAACCGGATGACACCTTGATTGGACCATGTGACTGGTTGTTTGGAAAGGGGAGGAAAACTTTTACTTTTAATTAGGTGAAAACTATGGAAACATTTAGAATCAGTTTTCACCAGCCTATGCCTATATGATATGTCCAATAAAACTGATGTTTGAGGAACCTGCTTGCCTCAGAGTCCTGTTTGCTATGGGCGTATTACTTGGAACCCTGACAGTGAGTTAGAGAGAGATGATAGAGAAAAATCTTCCAAAGTTAAACAACCTGTGCTAGTTTGGGATGCTTTTGTGACAGAAATAGCTCTATGGTGACAACGTAATTTTCAAAACTAAACAAGCATCAGAATATTCCAGCAATCCTCAACCTTTATTGTGATCTCCAAGCTAAGGAATTCAGCTGGATTTTTTTTTTCTGGATTAAGATTGAATTTTGCTAGCTAACTCCATAACTTCATCTTCATCAGGTCTGAGGGCAAAATTGTATTCTCCCTCTTCTCCCATTACATGTTTTCCCATATCTGCAAATGGTCTTGCCTCTGATGGACTGTGATAGTGAAGCAGCAAAACATAGGTTTTGCTGCTTCATAAAACATAGAATAATAAGAGTTTGAAAGGACCTCAGAGGTTTTTCTAGTCCAACCCACAAATAGAGCAGGTGACCCTGCAACATTTTAGACAAAGATGCAGCAGCTGCAGTCTTGTTGTAGCGAAAGTTACAGGAAGCTGCTCCTTTTCTTAAATGTGCTGCCGCCATTGCCACCCTGTTCCATGCACATGCGCACACCACTGATAAATGCTGAAGGAATAAGTAAATGATGTGTGCATGTGCACCCAGCACATGGAACAGAGTGGCGATGGCAGCGACATGTTTAAGAAGGAGAGCGGCTCTGCTACAAGAAGCCTGCAGCTGCTGCATCTTTTGTGACAAGAAGCACCTACAGGAGCACCAAAAAAAAAAAAGAGGCTGCAGCTGCAGGCATCTTGCGACAAGGGGGGGGAGGCAAGATGCACGCTGCCATTCAGCCCAGTGGCGATGTCTCAGCCCTGGCTTGCCTTCCTTTAAGTTAAGGACACATAATGTGGCAAAAGGAGAGTGGGCAGCCGCTCAGGGACAAGGCCGGAGCCAGGAAATGATGCATTCCCTGACCCGGTCAAGGCAGGCAGTGAGTGGGTGGCAGCTGCAAGGACTCTGGGAATCACATGTTCCTGGGCCCGGGCCGTGGCACCCAACCCAAGTCGAAAGATGAGCAGGCGGCATGCATTGGTTACCTTTGGTGAGCTGAGCAGGAGAGGTGACTGGTGAGGAAAGTAGCTGGGCTGCATGGCAAAGGGAACTTACATACGGTGGGAGTGGGTGGGTGGGCTGAGCAGCCAGAAGCAGTGAGTGAGCCAGAAGGGGCGAGAGAGCTGGAAGAGGCGAGTGGGCATGTGTGGGCCACCAGTGATGATTGCTATGGTTCGGCGAACTGATGCCAAT
Source organism: Pantherophis guttatus (assembly GCF_059756535.1). NCBI lineage: Eukaryota > Metazoa > Chordata > Lepidosauria > Squamata > Colubridae > Pantherophis > Pantherophis guttatus. The sequence continues at coordinate 257,003,990 of NC_142064.1, read as the reverse complement.
CATCCCTACCGGTTCACCCAAATCGGTCCAAATTAGTAGGATTTTACCCCTGCTGTAATTGTTGTTGGTATGTTTTAGCCTTCAGCTCCCTAATCATTTTTGTTGCTCATCTCTAAAGTCTTTCCAGTGTTTCAATATCTTTTTTATATTGTGTTGATCAGAACTGGATGCAGTATTATAAATGTGGTCTTACTAAGGCTTTGTAAAGCAATATTAGAACTTCATGGGATTTGGATTCTATCCCTTTATTAATGCAGCCTAGGATTGCATTGGCATTTTTGTCTGCTGCCACACATTGTTGGCTCATATTTAAGTGATTGTTCACTAGGACTCCAAGATCCTTCTCACAGTTACTGGCATTAAGCCAAATTTCCTGTAGTGTCAACTTACAAAGCTTTCAAGTTGCCATGAGCAGGAGGGAGAAAGAACTGGAGTGAATTCCATACATTCTTTCTCACCGCAATCAGAAGGAGGGTGTTAGGTTTCACAGCCAGCCAAAGTGGTTAATTGGAGAATGTGATTTATGACATGCCAGAGAGGAGGGGAGAGACAGGGTCATAGGGGAACGTAAATCTACGTAGCATCAGTCCTAACTGCATCCGAGTATTGCCGGAATGGTGCTCCTAATAAATGAATATATTTCCTTGAAGTTTGGATCATGGCGCATGAATTAATTAGGGCATCTTTCAGAATCTTGACACGTAGTCTGTACCTATACTGTTGGTTTTTGTTGAATAAGTGTAAAACCTTACTTTTATCTAAGTTGAATTACATTTCGTTAGGTAGGGGACCATGTTCAATTTGTCAAGATCTTTTTGGATCTTGAGCTTGTCTTCTGGAGTGTTGGCTATTCCTGCCAGCTTAGTGTCATCTGCAAATGTGATGAGTTCCCCTTCAATTCCCTCACATAGATCTTTTTTGAAGATGTTGAAGAGTGCTGGGCCTCAAATGGAAACTTGGGGAACCACATTGCTTACTTTCCTCCATGTGGATGAGGTTCCCCAGAGGACTACATCTTGAATATAATTTGTTAGCCAGTTACAAAGCCACCTGATGGTGGTGTTATCTATTCCATGTTTTCAAGAATGTGAGATAATGAATTACTTGGATGAGGGGATAGATAGGGAACTCATCAAATTTGCAGATGACACCAAGCTGGCAGGAATAGCCAACACTCTGGAAGATAGGCTTAAGATACAGAAGGATCCTGACAGACTTGAACGTTGGGCGCTATCTAACAAAATGAAATTCAATGGAGAAAAAAGTAAAGTTCTACATTTAGGCAAGAAAAACAAAGTGCACAGGTACAGTATATGTGGTACCTTGCTCAAGATCCTAGAGGACAACCATTTAAATGTGAGCCAGCAATGTGCAGCAGCTGCCAAAAAAACCAACACAGTTGTGGGCTGCATAAACAGAGGGATAGAATCAAGATCACAGGAAGTGTTAATAACACTTTATAATTCCTTGGTAAGGCCATACTTGGAATACTGCATCCAGTTTTGGTTGCCACAATGTAAAAAAGATGTTGAGACTCTAGAAAGTGAGCAGGGAAGAGCAACAAAGATAATTAGAGGACTGGAGGTTAAAACATATTAAGAACGGTTGCTGGAATTGAGTTTAATGAAGAGAAGGACTAGGGGAGACATGATAGCAGTGTTCCAATATCTCAGGGGTTTCCACAAAGAAGAGGGAGTCAAGCTATTCTCCAAAGCACCTGAGGGCAGGACAAGAAGCAATGGGTAGAAACTAATCAAGGAGAGATGCAACTTAGAACTAAGGAGAAATTTCCTGACAGTTAGAACAATTAATCAGTGGAACAACTTGCCTCCAGAAGCTGTGAATGCTCCAACACTGGACCTTTTTAAGAAGATGTTGGATAGCCATTTGTCTGAAGTTGTGTAGGGTTTCCTGCCTAAGCAGGGGGATGGACTAGAAGATCTCCAAGGTCCCTTTCAACTCTTCTCTTCTCTTCTCTTCTCTTCTCTTCTCTTCTCTTCTCTTCTCTTCTCTTCTCTTCTCTTCTATAAATATTTGAAAAAGAACTGTAAAATACAGGAGAATGACTGAAAGAAGCTTCCCATGAAATGCTGAATCAATCTGTTTCAGACTGTAGTGATGATTTGAAGAGGTTAAATTATTCAGAGTACCTCCAATCCGGAATAATAGCAAGAAAAATATTGAATAAAGGCTCAAATTGGAATGTTTTTTTTCCTGCAGCTTCATAGGTTCCTGAGAAACTTCCAACATCACAATATTTCCCGAGATGGGATTTCTTTTGATGAAAATGGAGTTCCTGTTGGTGACTTTGATATCATGCAGTGGACATCAGTTTTGAACAAATCAGACGCAGGGGTGAAAATTGGGACTGTAGAAAGACAAGCCTCCTCGGAAGTCAAGATATCTGTCAATCAAAGCACCATCCAATGGCCAACTTTATTTAACAAAGTAGTTGAGGCTGCTTGGATTTTGCTCTTCTATTTATCTCCATATGTGGAAATTTTTCTGCTCAGAAGTAAATCTTATTGAGGCCAGTTGAGTTACCCTTCAATTCCCTCACTTCCAAATAAGAGAACTTAAAGCCTCATTAATTCATTAGATATCATTTTACTTTAGAGGTTTTACAATAATCTATCACACACTGGAATCTGCTGCATTGTATTGCGGGATTTGCAATCTACATTATTAAACTGAAATATGTTGCCATAATTTATAGTACATCAAATTTATCTTCTTTTCAGTAAGAGAAAATCCAGAACGTCTATGGAGATTCTCAGTCATCCAGGTTGTATCAAAGGTGCTTTTTCAAAAGGCACCTGGACTTTGTTTTCCCTTGAAGACTTTTCGCTTATCATTCCAGAAGATTCTTCAGTTCTGACTGAATGGTGGAGGATGGAAAGATTTGGAACCGCTGAAAAGACTGTGTTGTAAACAGGATATAGATATAGATTCAGCAATTGCAGGAAGGTTCCACACCCATTTGCACTATTCAGGTGACCCTGAGGGCGCAGATAAATTTCACGTGGCCTCAACAACTTTCAGAAAGACTGCTAACGACCAGATGACTGCAAGGATTATAAATCCTTCCATACTTCACCATTCAGTCAGCACTGAAGAAGCTTCTGGAATGAGAAGCGGAATGTCTTCAAGGGAAAACAAAGATCAGTGGTCTTGAAAAAGCACCTTTGTGAGAAAAATCCAGAATATGAAGGTTTAGCCCACTGAATTGCATAAAAGTGGAACGTCTTTAAGGTAAAACAAAGATCAGTTGTCTTTTGAAAAAGCACCTTTGGGAGAAAAATCCAGAACATGAAAAGCAAAGATGGAGAAAAAATATATACCGTATTTTTTGGTGGATTAGACACTCCGGAGTATAAAGTGCACCTTAGTTTTGGGGGAGGAAAATAAGAAAAAAAAAATTGCCTCTGCCTACCAGCATCCATCAGTATTCAGCTGGCTAGCATCCTGTCAGTGTGTGAGAGAGTTGAGGGCTGTTTGGAAACTGAAACATTATTTGCTGTGGGAGCAACATGAATGGAGCCTGGGCGTGGCTTAGGTCAATTATTCTAAAGCTGCATGCTGTGCTGATCTCTAAAACTGAAACTGAAACTCCTCTGTTCTACTTGTGTTTTCCTTGCTGCTGCAAACTGTGACAGTCCTTGCACAAACAGCCAGGTCAGCCTCAGCACATTATTGCAGCCTGATTCAGTATGAGCAGCTGATTGGCGGGTGGATTGGTCTCTCAGAATACCCCCAATCAGCTGTTCCAGGCTGCAGGGATTGCCGAAGACCATTGCTTCCTCTGTGCCTCGCATTTTTGGCTACGTTCAGTGTATAAGATGCACTGAAATTTTCACCCTCTTTTGGGGTGTGTCTTATAGTCCGAAAAATACGGTAAGCATTCTCATACATGCCCTAAGGAGAAACACCTTTTGTAATGGAACTACTTTTCTTTGGGGAAAAAAATAAGGCAGTAAGTCTGTTTTGGGATCTACAATGGAGATTGATAGAGAAAGAGAATGATCTTTCATTTGCCCCTTGCAAGTAGAGTAATTACAGTTCATGCCACTACTTCTTGACTGATTTCGCTCAATGTGCTCCTGAGCTTTTGGAAGCCACTTGATTTCAGTAATTCCTTCTAATTCATACAGTATATCACCCTGACTAATCTTTCTGTTTATGTTTAGATGGTGCCTTATTCAAGATGTAGAGAAAGTTGCTCCCCAGGTTATGTCAAGCTTGTGAGAGAGGGAGCCCCAGTTTGCTGCTATGACTGTTCTCTGTGTATGGAAGGAACATTCTCTGTGCAAGAAGGTACAGTAGGTGGCTCAAAAAAAAAATCAAGATACAATCAATATTCTATCTTGTTTTTGGGGGGATATTTGATAAAGAAGCAAGAAAAACATTAAATTGCTTGAAGGCATCCACAAACTTCAAAGATTGGGCACTATCACCAAATTTGGATGATGTTGTGCGCATTAAAACATATAATGAAAGGTTGCTGATTTCTACTGAGTTGTTACTTTCTTGCTTGGTTTCGGGAAAGAGGACAAGTTTTGAGAGCTGATAATCACATTCATCTTCAGCTTTTAAAAAGACTGTTTAATTATTTTAACTAATGCTGTATAATATTAATATCACTGAGGAGAAATATTATTCTTTGAAAATGCAGTATTTGATTTCTGATGTGGTTTTCATGCTCCTACAGCTGCAGAAACAGATTCATGCTAACCATTTTTTTTCTCAGATGCAGCCCTTTGTGAAAAGTGTCCAGATGACCAGTATTCCAATAAGAAGCGAGATCAATGTGTCCCCAAAAATATAAGCTTCTTATCCTATCAAGAATTGTTGGGACTCATCCTGGCTTTCTTTGCCATTGCTTTGTCCCTAACCACCGCCTTTATTCTGGGAATCTTCATGAAATACCGAGACACTCCCATAGTCAAAGCCAACAACTGTGAACTCACCTACATCCTCCTGGTTTCGCTCCTGCTTTCTTTCTTGACTTCCCTTCTATTCATCGGTCGCCCCGTCAAAATGACCTGTCTCCTTCGACAAACCATTTTCAGTGTTCTTTTCTCAGTTGCTGTGTCTTCCTTGCTGGCCAAGACTGTCATGGTGGTGGTGGCCTTTCTGGCCACAAAGCCAGGCAGCAGCATGAGGAAATGGCTGGGGAAGAGTCTGGCCAACTCTATTGTTTTATCCTGCTCTGGTGTTCAAGTAGGCCTCTGTATGATGTGGCTGGGAGTCTTTCCCCCATTCCCAGATTCTGACTTTCATTCCCAACCAGAACACATCCTGCTGCAGTGCAATGAAGGCTCTGTCACCATGTTCTACTCTGCTCTTGGCTACATGGGTTTTTTGGCTGCCATCTGTTTCTTGGTGGCATTTCTGGCTCGAAATCTGCCAGGGGCTTTTAACGAAGCCAAACTGATCACCTTCAGCATGTTGGTTTTTTGTAGTGTTTGGATCTCCTTTGTTCCCACATATCTGAGCACCAAGGGGAAATACATGGTAGCCGTGCAGATCTTCTCCATCCTGGCCTCTGGCCTGGGTTTACTGGGCTGCATCTTTATCCCCAAATGCTACATTATTATCCTGAGACCTGACATGAACACCAAAGAACATCTCATGATAAAAAATCCTTAAGTTTCCTTGTGTTAGGTTTTATTTTTGTACAGTTTACATCAGGGGTGAAATCTAAAAATTTTCGCTACCGGTTCTGTGGGCGTGGCTTAATTAGTGGGCGTGGCTTGTTGGTCAGGTGACTGGGTGGGTGTGGCTTGTTGGTCAAGTGGGCGTGGGCAAGTTGACATCACTTCTTTGCCCTTTTTTGTCCTACAAAAAGAAGTTATACTAATTATTTCATGCAATAAATTCTTAAATAATAAGCGAAGTACACAAAACATTAAGATGTAGACAAATACTTACATAAGAGCAATAAAAATGTTGTCTTCAATGTCGCTTCTTGCAGCAATGATTATAATGGCCTACAAGGAGATAACATGATATATAAATTTAACCATTTAATATGTAAATAAGATTAACAAAAGTACACAAAACAATAAAAAACAATAAAAGAGGTACATAAATACTTACATAAAACTGTTAGTCATCTTTAGCTTTGAGATTTTTCCACATAGCTATTTCAGTGGCACTCTCCTCAGTTCCACTTTTCTTGCATTTGATGCGCGGATCATTGGCTGAGCGATGGTGTTCTCTAAACCATTTTTCACTGAAGGAATAGGGTCCCATTTTGGAAGAGGTAGTCCAATAACGCTGATGGTTATGAGGTTGTTTAGATTGGAAACAGCTAGGCGACTTCTGCTCTCTGAACATATCAGGTTCATTTTCGAAAAACCCCTTTCCGCTTCTGCAGAACTCACTGCAATTGTTCTGACAATATTGTTTGCTTTTTTGATACTGTCAGGAATTGCATACCTCTTCAGATCTTTTAAGACAATCTCAACAAAATCTCTATAGTCGTTGATGTCAATGTTGTAGCTGAAAATGTCAGTAAATGTGTGCAGTTGTCCTTCAGCTGCTGCTCATGGAATGACTATTTCCTCGAAATCCCAGTACTCTGGCACTAAAAACTGTAGAAACTGTAGTTTGTTTGTGGTGTCTTGTAGTTGGTTCCCAGTTTTTAAATGGTCACAGTCCATCAATCGTTTCTGCAAATTTTTGATGATACTTTGTAAAAGTCTTTCTCGATGAAGACCAGTAAATCGATAGTTTTTTTATGAAGTTTATATTCCTGAAGGTTTCTGAGGTAATTCTTCAACTTTTCTTTCGTATGGGCCCTTTCCCTTTGTTAGCAGTTCAAATGCTTTTACTGATCTTCTCACCAGTTTTTCAGCTTTTATTATGTCCGTATTGCGTGCTTGCAGTGCAGTTGAAAGAAGTGAAATTTCCTCCAAAATGTCTATCATCAATGCCAAATCATTTTAAAAATATTTATTTTCCAGATGGGCAGCCATACCTGAGTATTTTGCACTCCCATGAAAATATTGATGTAACACAGGATAAGCATGCTACACAGCTATGGTCGTCCGTAAACTACAGGCAGCCCATCTTGGCCCAAAAACTCGACCAATCCTTATGATGTTAATTTCAAGTTTTCCATTCCATTCATTGAATTATACTAATTGAGTAGTAAAGTTGCTAAAACTACTCAAACTATCTGAAATAATCATCTCCTTCAATTGTCCTAATCTGAATTCATATTATGACATTAATAATAATAGAGCCTTGGTAGTATAGTGATCTAAAGCACCCTGTTATTAACACCAGCTGCCTGCAATTATTGCAGATTCGAATCTCACCAGGCTCAAGATTTACTCGGCCTTCCATCCTTTCTAAGGTAGGTAAATTGAGGACCCAGTTGTGGGGGCAATAAGCTGACTTTATATAAATATACAAAAGTATGAAGGCTATTGCTTAGCGCATTGTAAGATGCCCTGAGTCTCCAGAGAAGGGCAGCATATAAATCAAATAATAATAATATAAAAATTCTGAAACCAGGCCAGATAAACTGTGACCAGAGATATTCTGATATGGTTTTAGATTAAATTAAAGTCTATGACTAATGATGTGTGTTTTTGTTACTATATAGGTTGGTGTGCTGGTGTTATATTTTATTTTCTGCATTGATAGTTAATTTCAAATTCTGTCTATATTTGATTGATCTATTCTGGCTTGATGATGTAAGATCATTCATAGTTAGATAAATGAGATAGATAGATAGATAGATAGATAGATAGATAGATAAATAGATAGATAGATAGATAGATAGATAGATAGATAGATAGATAGATGAGATCAAGAAAGAGAAAAACAGAGAGACAGATAACATATATTAAGAATAGATAAAATATCAATATGAACATAGGAGCAACTTTAATTTTTTTCTCCATCCCTTTGAATCAAATAATGAGACAAATTATTTTTTTTTACAGTCTTCAATCAAAAGAAAAATATGTACAATTCTGAATGATTTGGGGGGAAAATCATGTAGACACCTAATCTGACAATGATGTGCTTATGAATATTAAAATTGGTTCCTGTTTTTTATCCATGTCCATATCCATTTCAATAGCCATTTCCATTTCCATTTCCATATACTGTATATATAGTAACATACAGTGCTTTGTATATACAAAGCACTGTGAAGTAGTATATAAGTCTGCTATTGCTATTGCTATCATGAAGAAGTCAGTAATGGGCCATTGTTTCAGATTAATGCCCCAGGGAATTTTGACATTTTATTTTATTTTATTTTATTTTATTTTATTTTATTTTATTTTATTTTATTTTATTTTATTTTATTTTATTTTATTTTATTTTATTTTATTTTATTTTATTTTATTTTATTTTATTTTATTTTATTTTATTTTATTTTATTTTATTTTATTTTATTTTATTTTATTTTATTTTATTTTATTTTATTTTATTTTATTTTATTTTATTTTATTTTATTTTATTAGATTTTTATACCGCCCTTCTCCTACTGGACTCAAGGTGGTGAACAGCCAAGGATAAAAACATCACATGAAAAATTTAAGATTAATTTTAAAAGAATTAAACACGTTTTGGCCCAATATAAAATTTAAAACACCCCAACTAACATCAATTAATAATTAAAAATATCTAAGGGGGTGGTCAAGGTAGCTCAGCTTGATGAAATAAAAAAGTTTTAAGGGCACGGCGAAAAGCATGGAGATCCAGGATCCTACGTATCTCCGGGGGCAGGTTATTCCAAAGGTCAGGTGCTGCCACAGAGAAGGTCCTCCCCCTGGGGGTCGCCAGACAACATTGCCTGGCCGACAGCACCCTGAGGTGCCCCTCTCTGTGGGAGCATACTGGCCGGTGGGAGACCATTGGTGGCAGAAGACAGTCCCGTAAGTACCCAGGCCCTAAACCATGGAGCTCTTTAAAGGTGGTAACCAACACCTTGAAGCTCACCCAGAAGACCACCGGGAGCCAATGCAGCTCGCGCAGGAGAGGTGTCACATGGGAGCACCCCATCGCTCCCATAATCCCCTGTGCGGCCACATTCTGCACCAGTTGGAACCTCTGGGTGCTCCTCAAGGGGAGCCCCATGTAGAGAGCATTATAGTAGTCCAGGCGAAAAGTGACGAGTGCCTGAGTGACCGTGCATAAGGAGTCCCAATCCAGATAGGGACGCAACTGGCGAATCAGGTGAACCTGATAACCCCCCCCCTGGCCACAGCCATCATATGCACTTCTAAAGAATGCCGTGCATCCAGGAGGGTGCCCAAGTTGCGAGCCCTCTCCGTGGGGGGCAGTAACTCACCTCCAATAGCCAGCGATGGCACCAGATGGCTATATCAGGACGCCAGAAGCCACAGCCACTCGGTCTTGGAAGGGTTGAGTCAGAGCCTATTTCTCCCCATCCAGACCCGCACAGCCTCCAGGCACCGGGACATCATTTCAAAGACTAGATCGTCTTTGTAAACATTAAGACTGATAGTCTCTTCTACATTTTGAAAGATACAAGAAATTTAACAGGGGGCTCCAATAGCAATAGCACTTAGATTTATATAACGCTTCATAGGGCTTTACAGCCCTCTCTAAGCAGTTTACAGAGTCAGCCTATTGCCCCCAACAATCTGGGTCCTCATTTTACCGACCTCAGAAGGACGGAAGGCTGAGTCAACCTTGAGCCTGATGAGATTCGATCTGCCAAACTGCTGGCAGCGGTGATCAGCAGAAGTAGCCTGCAGTGCTGCACTTAATCACTGCATCACTGCGGCTCACCAATAACAACAATAGATTGCTCAATATGTCATGATCTGGAGTTAACCATCCTGGAGTATCAAACCGTCATTGAAGAAGATGGCCTCATCCACAACAGACAAAATAAGGAGGAATTATAATGGCCCACTGCCTAGTTCAAGAGTGTTGAACTGTTTTTCCACATTTAAATCTTTACAATCTCAAGAATAAATTTGGAGACTAAAAAACAATCAACTTCCCTGAATTGTTCCTTTCTCGACTCTCAAATTAGGATTATTCTCCTGAGTCAAAGAAAACTCTTTTCTCCAATGGCACACTTTTATGGCCAAGGCTCGTTCCCAATTCCCCTTCTAATTATCAAAATCACAATTATTTATTCTCCTTTGAACAAGGTTCATGGGATTTCCACCACCACAATTAGTGGCCAATCAATGTGACAAAAAATGGGATAGACAGCATGTGATAATCTGATTTGTAACAGCCTCCTGTGATGAGATCAGAGTTTGAGGTAAAGCTGGGCAAATACTGTAGCAGTCTGAAATTGCAGATAGTTCTTTCAAATCTGGGGGCAAATTGGACCTTCTTCATTGTAGTTGTGGTCTTTTTGTGATCTCTGAGATTTAACTCTGTTTTGAAGAAAGAACTCTAGGAAGGTTCTCCTGCAGTATACTGTATGTCAAATGTTGCTGCTGCTGCATATACAGCTTTTTCTGCTTCAGTTTCTGTCTCAAATTCCCTGTGCCAGTACACTGATGAAATGTCCATTTAAGGTGATAATAGAAGAAAACGAATGGTTCCATTACTACAAGCCAGGAGACTACTGGATTACGGGAATAATGTCTGGAGTTATAGCTCTGTTGTACCCATTTTCATTCTCCAAGCCTCCAATCCACCAACTGAAAAGGTAATATATATTGTTTAAAATTTCTTTTAATACAAACATTCCCTCTTTCAGTAAACAGTGAGTACATATTTTTGTGTCATGATAATTAAAATTTACCACTATATTCATTATTTGTATCTATTCTTATATTACTACTAATGTTTAACATACCTACTATTATAACATTTCTCTTCTTAACTTATTTGCCTTTATAATACATTGCTTTCATATTTATTCTCCAACAATTGACAGAATAACTCCCATATATTATAATAATTAGATTCTTCCTTTCCTTTGATTGCAAGTGTTAATCTTTGTATCTATGTATCTTTCTCTTTCTCCCTTGCCTTTCGCTTCCCTTCTTTCCTCAGCTATTTGCAAAGCTTCCTCTGACAGTCATTTTGCTTTCTTGTAGTACTTTTTCTTTGGGATGGTTTTAGTTGCTACCTCTTGTACAATGTTGCGATACTCTGCCCATAGTTCTTCAGGCACTCTGTCTATCAGATATAATTTCTTAAATCTATTTGTCACAGTGGTGGGTTGCTACCAGTTCTCCCTGGTTCTTGCGAACCGGTAGTGGAAATTTTGAGTAGTTCAGAGAACTGGTAAATACTACCTCTGCCTGGCCCCGCCCCCCATCTATTCGCTGCCTCCCAACTCCCAGCTGATCGGCTAGAAGGAAAAAATCAGGGCTCACTTGACAAAGAAGAGGAGGAAAAAAACAAGACATCGTCGCTTTACATTGAGAAGCCAAAAAGCCTCCCAGCCGCACCAAATCTGACCGGACACTGGTGAGGTCCTATATCAAGACCTACCTAGTGGCGATAAGAGTGGCGAAATCCAACTATTTTTCCACTCTTATTGCATCTGCAGAGAACCGCCCAGCCACCCTGTTTAGGGTGATCCGCTCTCTCCTACGGGTGGGAACGAGGGAGGATCCCTTGCACAGTAGAGCTGAGGATTTTGGACAATTCCTGCATGATAAAATTGCTCAGATTTGGACCGGCCTGCACTCCGATTGGATTGCCTCGGACAGGATGACGGAGGTGAGTCTTGAGAGTGTCACCTGGGAAGAGTTTGACCATGTGACTCCTGAGGAAGTGGACAGGATTTTGGGGAGGCTTAACACTACCACATGTTTACTGGACCCGTGTTCCTCCTGGTTGGTGCTGGCCTCCCGGGAGGTTACACAAGGCTGGTTTCAGGAGATTACCAATGCTTCATTGAGTGAGGGTGTCTTCCCATCTGCCCTGAAATAGGCGGTGGTGAGGCCCCTCCTCAAGAAGCCTTCCCTGGACCCGGCTGTATTATCTAACTATCGTCTTGTCTCCAACCTCCGCTTCGCGGCGAAGGTTGTTGAGAGTGTGGTGGCAGGACAACTTCCTCGATTCCTGAATGAAGCTGTCTATCTAGATCCATGTCAGTCGGGCTTCAGGGCGGGTTACAGCATGGAAACAGCATTGATCGCATTGGTTGATGATCTCTGGAGGGCCCGGGACAGGGGTTGCTCCTCTGTCCTGGTCCTCCTAGATCTCTCAGCGGCTTTTGATACCATCGATTATGGTATCATGCTGCGTTGGCTAGAGGGGGTGGGAGTGGGGGGCACCGTGCTACAGTGGTTCTCCTCCTTCCTCTCTGACCGTACGCAGTTTGTGTTGATGGGGGGGAAGAGGTCGACCTCAAGGTTCCTCATTGTGGGGTGCTGCAAGGGTCGGTCCTCTCGCCCCTTCTGTTCAACATTTATGTGAAGCCGCTGGGTGAAATCATCCGTGGCTTTGGGGTGAAGTGTCAACTGTATGCCAATGACATGCAGTTGTACATTTCAACCCCAGGGCACCCCAATGATGCCCTTGACGTGATGTCCCACTGCCTGGAGGCCATGCGGATCTGGATGGGGAGGAACAGGCTCAAACTCAACCCCTCCAAGACTGAGTGGCTGTGGCTCCCGACGGCCCGATATAGCCAGCTGACACCATCGCTGGCTATTGGGAATGAGATCTTACCCCCCTCAGAGATGGCTCGCAACTTGGGCATCCTCCTGGATTCACAGCTGTCCTTGGAGGATCATATGACAGCCGTGGCCAGGGGGGCTTTTTATCAGGTTTGCCTGATCTCCCAGTTGCATCCCTTTCTGGATCGGGACGCCCTGTGCACAGTCACTCATGCCCTCGTCACTTCCCGGCTGGACTATTGTAATGCTCTCTACATGGGGCTCCCCTTGAGAAGCACCCGGAGGCTCCAGCTGGTCCAGAATGCAGCTGCGCAAATAATAATGGGGGCGACTCATCGGTCCCATGTAACACCCATCTTGCGCGAGCTCCACTGGCTCCTGGTAGTCTTCTGGGTGCGCTTCAAGGTGTTGGTTACCACCTTTAAAGTGCTCCATGGCTTAGGACCTGGTTACCTACAGGACCGCATTCTGCCACCAATTGCCTCCCACTGACCAATATGCTCCCACAGAGAGGGCCTCCTCAGGGTGCCATCAGCTAAACAGTGTAGGCTGGCAACCCCCAGGGGGAGAGGCTTCTCTGTGGGGGCCCCGGCCCTATGGAATGAACTGCCCCCGGACATACAAAGGATTTCTGACCTCTGTGCCTTTCGTCGCGCTCTGAAGACCCTATTATTCCAGCAAGATGGTTTGACAGGATAAAGATTTTTTAAATTGGGTTTTGATAGGGGTTTTAAAATGATTTTAGTTGGATGTTTTAAATTTGGCCGAATTATTGAATTATTTTAATAAGCTTTTAATTTTTGTTGTATATCGTTTTTACCATGGCTGTTCACCGCCCTGAGTCCCTTGGGAGAAGGGCGGTATATAAATATAATAAACTAACTAAATAACTAACTGATATGCTAGAAGGAAAAAATCAGGACTCATTTCTCAGCCAGGAGATCACTTGGCACAGAAGAAGGAAAATTAAAAAAAAAAGACGCTGTCGCTTGAAATTGACAAGCCAAGAAGCAGCTTCTGGAGGGAGGTATTTGCTTGCAGAAGTGAAGTGACATTCAACAGTTTGTTTCCGGGTCAGCTGAACAACAAACTGGATAAAAGGAGGGATTCTTATATGGTTCTATGTTTTTGAAGTTTTGGGGTTTGTGCAACATGGACTTTGTGTTTCTAAAAAGGTTTGGGTGATTTCCATTGTGAAATATCCTGTCTTGAATGAGTTTTCTGCCTGCTTGTAAATGGAGCTGAACTTCCGGCTTCCACTTTCTATTATCTCTAAGCACCGGTAGCTGTTTTGTTCTTGCAAAGTTTCCTTTATGCAGCTGGCAGGAATGTGGAATGAGTATCAGGCAGGTTCCTTGTTAGCAGATTGATTTTTCCTTGCTTTTCTTATGAGTAATATTTATTTGGGGAAATGAAGAGGGGGGGAGAGTTTGATTCCTTCCCAAAGCAGGTTAGTGGGGTGGGGAGGGAATGGGGATTTTGCAGTAACCTTCCCCTGGAGTGGTGAGGGAATGGGGATTTTGCAGTATCCTTCCCCTGTCATGCCTGCCACGCCATGCCACACCCACAATGCCACACCCACAGAACCAGTAGTAAAAAAAATTGAAACCCACCACTGCATAAATCCACCTTATTATGCTATTCCTGGTATGTGGTGTTTTGTATACATACAGAAAAAGAAGCACTCTTGTAATCTTTGACTTTTAGGCTTGTTGTCAAACATCAGCCATAATACTAATGACTGTTTTGAACAATATGCAGGTTGTATTATACGAATGGCTATTTTAGATGTAAAATTATGACTGAAATATTTCTGCACCTATATTGGTTTTCACTGTCAGGAAGTTTCTCCTTAGTTTTAGGCAGGGGTGAAATCTAAAAATTTTCACTACCTGTTCTGTGGGCGTGGCTTAATTACTGGGTGTGGCTTGGTGGTCAGGTGACTGGGTGGGAGTGGCTTGGTGGTCAGGTGGGGGTGGCCAAGTCGACATCACTTCTTTGCCCTTTTTTAACCTACAAAACACAACACAACACAACTGGCTCACCCACAATGTAAAAGCAGCTGTGCTAGACCCAAAATGGCCCCTGCAACAAGCAGGAACCTCACACAGCCACAAAAAGCCCAAAAAAACAACTTTCACACTTCACACACACACAATTCCACATACAGCTTTGTGAGATTTTGTATGTTTGTGTAGTTAGAATGAAACACTACAGAAACACACACAATCTCAGAGAGCTGCACAAATATTATTTTATTTTATTTTATTTTTATATAAAAGCAGCTAAATTTAAAACTTCCTAAACTTTAAATGGCTAGCTCTAAAAAAAGAAATTTTTTAAAAAACCCAATTAACTTTTTTTTTTAAAGCTCCCAAAGGGGAAAAAAACTTACAGGCAGGCAGGCAGGCAGATAGAGCTGCTCACCGATGAGCTTGATTGCAGGCAGGGAGATTCAGTTGCTTGCTGATACAATGGATTGCAGGGATTACAGCAAGTGAAGCAAGGCAGGTATTGCAACCAGCGAGGTAAGGTAAGCAAGCTGGAGGGTGGGGGGGAAGGGATTTTTGCTACCGGTTCTCCGAACTGCCCGCAGCCATCTCTACCTAATCGCCCAAGCCGGTCTGAACCGGGAGCATTTCACCCCTGGTTTTAGGTTACTTCTCTCTTTGTTCAGTTTCCATCCATTGCTTCTTGTTTTGCCTTCTGGTGCTTCACTTGGGAACGTGGTGACATAAAGCTCCTAATAAACCAGGAGGAGCATTTGAAAGACAATACGTGGCTCCTCACAAGCCATCTGTGGAGCCTCCAGAGCAGAGTTGCTCTAGAGTTGTTTTAATTTTTTTGTTTGAACTTACTTGACACCTTTGTGCTCGAGATATTAATTTTATTAATTTTACCTTGGGGAGGGTGCATGTGTGTGTATGTGTGAGTGTGTCGGGGTGGATTGGATGGAAGGAGCGGGTTTGGAGTGGCTGAATTTGGGGAGAATGAGGGAGCCAGGGGCAATAAATGGTGCGCCCTTTACTGAGTGTGCAAACAGAAGCAGATGGGGGCTCAGATACAAACCCTGCCTCAGTGTGAGTGAAGTGCCTTGCCTGCCAGAGAGGAGGGGGTCTGTTGAGGTGGGGGAGGGGATCTCTGGGGCATTAGAGAGCCGGAGCATTGCGGTTATGACTGGGAGAGGTAGATATGGCAGGAGCCGAGGGGTAGGCCACCCTCGGGGAACTAGGACTCGCTGTCTCAAAGCGATTACTTGTTCCGGCACCTCTGGTTCTGGTTCACTGGGCTCACCTCGTATACCTGATGACTCGGGATGTCAGGGCCCTGGCCTCAGGCTGCTGCTGTTTAATGCCAGGTCTGTTGTCAACAAGGTCCCCCTCATTCGGGACTTAATCCTGGAGGAGGGGGCTGACCTGGCATGCATAACTGAGACCTGACTGGGCCAGGAGGGGGCTGTGCCCCTCTCAGAGATATGCCCAGACAGGTTCCAGATATTGCATCAGCCGCGACTCCAGGGAAGAGGTGGAGAAGTGGCAGCTATTGTCCGGAAGAGTCTTTGCCCTCGCAGGATCCCTGCCCCTGAGATTGTTAGATGTGAGTCTCTCCTCTTGAGGTTGGACTCAGGGGTTCAGTTGGGCTTGTTGCTGATGTACCTGCCTCCCAGCTGTGTTACAACAGCTCTGCCTGTGCTGCAAGAGGCGGTAGCTGGGCTGACGGTGGAGTTCCCCAGGCTTATGGTACTGGGGGAACTTTAATTTGCCGTCACTTGGTGATTCCTCAGATGTGGCTCAGGAGTTCATGGCTTCCATGACAACCATGGACCTGACCCAAGTAGTTCAGGGTCCAACTCATGGGGGGGGACACATACTTGACCTGGTGTTCCTCTCGGGGCAGGGGAGATATGATCTGGAATTAAGGGGTATAGATGCTTCTCCCTTGTCGTGGTCAGATCATTTCCTGCTGTGGTTAGACTTCAGGACGCTACTCCTCCATCGCAGGGAGGCGGAACCGATTAAGTGGTTCCGCCCCAGGCACCTAATGGACCCTGAAGGGTTCCAGAAAGAGCTTGGGGAGATACATGACTCCCTTGTCCACAGTCCGGCTGAGTCCCTGGTGGCTGCCTGGAATAGGGCGGCATCTGGGGCACTGGACTGGATTGCGCCTTTGCAACCTCTCCATGGTGGTGGATCCAGGAAAGCTCCCTGTTTTATCGAGGAGCTCTGGGAAATGAAGCACCAGAAGAGACATCTAGAGCGACACTGGAGGACCAGTAACTCTGAATCTGACCGAACACTCTTAAGAGCCTTTATTAGGACTTATTTAGTGGCGATATGGGCGGCAAAATGTTCGCATTTTTCCGCACTTATTGCCTCTGCTGATTCGCACCCGGCCGCCCTATTTAGGGTGACTCACTCCCTCCTTAATGCAGGAGGAGTGGAGGAGCCCTTGCAGGGTAGAGATGAGGAGTTTGTGCAGTTTCTGTTGGATAAAGTCGCTCAGATTCGGATGGATCTGGACTCTGATTGGGCAATTATGACCGAGATGACGGGGACAGGTCTTAGTCCTATTGTGTGGGATGAATTTGAGCCTGTGACTCCTGAGGAAGTGGACAAGGCTGTAGGAGCGATGAGTTCCTCCACTTGTTTGTTGGACCCGTGCCCCTCCTGGCTGGTTTTGGCCAGCAGGGAGGTGACACGAGGCTGGCTCCAGGCTTTAGTTAACATGTCCTTGAGGGAAGGGGCCTTCCCGCAACCATTAAAGGAAGCGGTTGTAAGGCCCCTCCTCAAGAAGCCTTCCCTGGATCCAGCAGAATTAAAGAACTTCCATTCAGTCTCCAACCTACCCTTTGTGGGAAAGATTGTAGAGAAAGTGGTGGCACTTCAACTCCTGCGGTCATTGGAGGAAACGGATTATCTAGACCCTTTTCAGTCTGGCTTCAGGCCTGGCTTCAGCATGGAAACTGCCTTGGTCATGCTGATGGATGATCTCTGGCGAGCCTGAGATGGGGGTCATTCCTCCATCTTGGTGCTACTTGACCTCTCAGTGGCTTTCGATACCATTGACCATGGTATCCTTCTGGGATGACTAAGGGAGTTGGGAGTGGGAGGCACCGTGTTATGGTGGTTCTCCTCCTATCTTTCTGGTTGGTCACAGTCGGTGTTGGTAGGAGGACAGAGGTCGACCCCTAGGCCCCTCGTTTGTGGAGTGCCTCAGGGCTTGGTCCTCTCTCCCCTCCTATTTAACATCTACATGAAGCCACTGGGTGAGATCATCCAACGATACAGGGTGAGGTATCAGCAATACGCTGATGATACCCAGCTGTATATCTCTACCCCGCCTCAATTCAGTGAGGAGGTGGATATGATGTGCCGATGCCTGGAGGCCATGAGGGTCTGGATGGGAGTCAACAGGCTCAGACTTAACCCAGACAAGACCGAGTGGCTGTGGGTATTGCCTCCTAAAGACTATATTGATTGTCCATCCTGAGGGAGAAATTGTCCCCCTCAGAACGGGCTCACAATTTGGGTGTCCTCCTAGACTCACAGCTAAGATTAGAGCAACATCTGTCAGCTGTGGCTAGGGGGACCTTTGCACAGGTTCGCCTGGTGCACCAATTGCGACCCTACTTGGATCAGGAGGCTCTTCTCACAGTCACTCATGCTCTTGTCACCTCACGGTTAGATTATTGCAACACGCTCTACCTGGGGCTACATGGGGCTAAGTGTTTGGAGACTACAGTTGGTCCAGAACGCAGCCGCGTGAGCGGTCGTGGACCTAGGTACACCCACATTACACCAATTCTCCGCGAGCTGCACTGGTTCCCTATTAGTCTCCGGTCACAATTCAAGGTGTTGGTTATTACCTTTAAAGCCCTACATGGCTCAGGGCCAGGTTATCTACGAGACCGCCTTCTACCGCATAGCTCCCAGCGACTGGTAAGATCCCACAGAGTTGGTCTCCTCTGGGTCCCGTCAGCTAAACAATGCTGGCTGGCTGTCCCGCAGGGGAGGGCCTTCTCTGTGGCTGCCCCAGCTCTCTGGAAGCAGTTACCTCCTGAGATCCGGACCATCCCCACCCTATTGGCCTTCCGAAAAGCGGTGAAGACCTGGCTTTTCCAGCAGGCCTCGAGCCGTTGATCTCGCTTTGCGATCTGACAAGATCTGGCCATGAATGGTGTGAATGGGTTTTAATTGTTTTTAATGTTTTAATTTTTAATGTTTTTATATGTGGTTTTTAAATTCATTGTAAGCCGCCTTGAGTCTTCGGAGAAAGGCAGCATACAAGTTGAACAAATAAATAAATAAAATAACTGGATTTCTTTTGAAGCTTGGCTCAAGGGTCATGATTTAATTAGGAGACTTCTGGTTGGCACCTTGGTGATTCAGTCAGGGAAAGGCGGGGCTCTTAAGTGCCCCGCAAAAACCCCAACTGTCGAGCCGCTCTGTGGACCTACCCTGTCCTGGAGGGACAGGGGAAGAGAGAGGGACCCCTTGGGCTGCCAAGAGGAACAGGCAAGTTCCTCGGGCCCAGAGGAAGCCCTCTGAGCCGGCAGTGGGGGAGCGGCAGCCATGGTGGCTGCCTTGAAGCCCGGGCCAACCGGAGAAAGCACTGTGCTGGAGGAAGAAGGAAGAGAGAGAGAGAGGTGTTCAGATGCTGGGTAAGCGAGATCAAACCCAGCAGGAACAGCGCTTAAACTGTGGATATTTACAAGTGTGTCCCAGCCTTAATTAGCGGCTATGGTGTATTGGGGCAAGAAGATCTGCAGAATACTTTTTAAAAGGGAAAGACCCACTAAAGAATTATGGATTTTATTGTCTGACTTGGAATGACTGCCTTTCTGGAAAGTTATAAAACTTTGAAAATCGTTTTTTTAAAAAACGGGAATGGATTACTCTGGGAAGAGAGAAAGAGGGAAGAGGCAATAAATAGGACTTTTCTAAAACAAAGGAAAAAGACAAGCAGATAGTTTTGCAATACACAAAATAGAGACTGTGATGAAGTGAAAGTGTAATTGTGGATTGCTAGTAGTTTGGAAGAGAAGCTATGTGTCTTGTTATTTTAACTGGATTACTGTGGCAACAAATAAGGAGCTTTGAGTCTGGAGACACTCAATCTGTCTATTGGAAGCATTATTGATGGAAAGAAAGAAGAAATAAAATGGAATAACTATAATTGAATTAACAGGCGCAGCAAGAAAAGAAAAAAAGGCGTGGCACCAAAAGAAGAGATGATAATATTATATATGGAATGATACAAAAGAACTAAACTTTATAAAACTTTTAACTTTGATAATATTGAAATTGAAAAGGAACAATTTTGAACAGATTGGAAAAAGATTAAATGGAATATAGTAGGTTGAAAGATAAGAAAAATAACATAGTTTAATTAAAATGGAAATGTAATGCCTAATGCATATTTGAAGTTTGAATATTGATATGAGGTATTATACCTCTTTTTCTTTCCTTCCCTTTGCTATTTCTCTGATCTTTTTCTTTCTTTTGTTACTTTCTTTTTTCCTCTTTATTTCTACGCTCCCTCTTTCCTCCATTTCTGCTTTTTTTTTTTTACTCTTTATTTCTATTCATTCTAAATTGGACTATAAATATATATATTTGGTCATGAAATAAGACTATAAATGATTGAAGCAGAATATGATTTTTTTAAAATGTTCTAAATGCTTAAATGAATCTTTGAGTTTTAAAATAAATATAAAGAGAGGTGGCTTTAAAGGGAATTTATAACCCAGGAGAAAGTATGTCAGAAGATATGTGCTAAAATTTATGCTGAGTCAAAACTGTAGGATTGTGTTGAAAAAGCAATCTATGTAATATGATGTGAATTAGTTAAAATAAAATAGCTAAAATAACAGATGTAGGTGTGGAGGAAAATATGCTGGTAACGCCAGCCAAATAAGAGAAGGAGACTCGGAGGAGAATATGCTGGAAATCAGCCAAAATAAAACATGCTGGAAATCAGCCAAATAATAGTGGGAGGTTTGGAGGAAATTATGCTGGAAATCAGCCAAAACATAATATGCTGGAAATCAGCCAATAACAGGTGGAGGTATGGTGGTGACTATGCTGGAAATCAGCCAAAATAAAGCATGCTGAAAATCAGCCAAACAAAAACTGGAGGTATGGAGGAGAATATGCTGTTAATCAGCCAAACAATAATATGCTGGAAATCAGCCAACAATAGTAGGAGATATGGAGAAGATATGGATTTTGAGAAATATTTGAGTAATATGTAAAATTAAAAGTAAATTAATAAAGATTTACGGTTTAAAGACCTGATACAGGGGTCAAGAGATTAAGAAATATGGATTGTATTTGTATTTGTATTTATTAAACTTCTATACCGCCCTTCTCCCGAAGGACTCAGGGCGGTGTATAGCCATATTAAAACAAACATATACTCACAAAATTTAAAAACAATTTAAAATAAATATATAAATTTGGCTCTTATGTTAAAAGCTACAAACACCCAATTTAAAATTCATTTTTTAAGCTAGCCCAGCCAGTTGGAACAAAAGAGTCCTAAGGGCCCGGCGAAAGGTACATAGGACGGGGATCATGCAAACCTCCAGGGGCAGTTCATTCCAGAGGGCAGGTGCCCCCACAGAGAAGGCTCTCCCTCTAGGTGTCGCCAGTCGAAACTGTTTGGCCGATGGCACCCTGAGGAATCCCTCTCTGTGGGAGCGTATTGGCCGGTGGGAGGCTATCGGTGGCAGAAGTTGATCTCGTATATACCCAGGTCCTAAGCCATGGAGTGCTTTAAAGGTGGTGACCAATACCTTGAATCGCACCCGGAAGACCACCGGAAGCCAGTGCAGCTCGCGCAGGAGAGGTGTTACATGTGTGCGCTGTGTCGCCCCCATAATCACCCGCGCAGCTGCATTCTGGACCAGTTGGAGCCTCCGAGTGCTCTTCAAGGGGAGCCCCATGTAGAAAGCATTACAATAGTCCAGACAGGATGTGACGAGGGCATGAGTGACCCTGCGCAAGGCGTCCCAGTCCAGAAAGGGACGCAACTGGTGGATCAGGCGAACCTGATAAAAAGCTCCCCTGGCCACAGCCATATGGTCTTCTAAAGACAGCCGTGCATCCAGGAGAACACCCAAGTTGCGAGCCCTTTCTGAGGGGGTCAAGATCTCGCCCCCAATAGTCAGCGATGGAGCTAGCTGGCTATATCTGGATGCCAGAAACTACAGCCACTCAGTCTTGGAAGGGTTGAGTCTGAGCTTGTTTCTCCCCATCCAGATCTGCATGGCCTCCAGGCACCGGGACATCATGTCAAGGCCATCTTTGGGGTGGTCCAGGTTGGAGATGTACAGCTGAGTATCATCAGCGTACTGATGGCACTTCACCCCAAAACCATGGATGATCTCACCCAGCGGCTTCACATAAATGTTGAACAGAAAGGGCGAGAGGATCGACCCCTGCAGCACCCCAAAAACAAGGCACCTCGAGGTCGACCTCTGTCCACCTGCCAACATAAACTGTGTACAGTCAGAGAGGAAGGAGAGAACCACTGCAACACGGTGTCCCCCACTCCCAACCCCTCCAATCAGCGCAGCATGATACCGTGGTCAATGGTATCAAAAGCCGCTGAGAGATCTAATAGGACCAGGACAGAGGAATAGCCCCTGTCCTGAGCCCTACAGAGATCATCAACCAATGCGACCAATGCCGTTTTGGTGCTGTACCCTGGCGTGAAGCCCGACTGGTATGGATCTAGATAGACAGCTTCATCCAGGTACTGGGGAAGTTGTCGCGCCACCACACTCTCAACAACCTTTGCCACAAAGCGAAGGTTGAAGACTGGATGATGGTTCGCTAGTACAGCCGGGTCCAAGGAAGGCTTCTTGAGGAGGGGCCTCACCACCGCCTCTTTCAGGAAGGGAGGGAAGAAACCCTCACTCAAAGAAGCGTTAATAATCCCTTGGAGCCAGCCTAGTGTAACCGCCTGGGAGGCCAGCACCAACCAGAAGGGACATGGGTCCAATAAACATGTGGCAGCGCTAAGCCTACCCAGAATCCTGTCCATGTCCTCAGGAGTTATAAGGTCAAACCCCTCCCAGATAACACTCTCAAGACCCACCTCCGTCACCCCATCTGAATCTACCCAATCGGAGTCCAGGCCTTCCCGAATCTGAGTGACTTTGTCATGCAGAAATTGCACAAAATCCTCAGCCCTACCCTGCAAGGGGTCTTCCCTCACTCACAAATGGAGGAGGGAGCGGGTCACCCTAAATAAGGCTGCTAGGCGGTTTTCTGCAGACGCAATAAGAGCGGAAAAATAATTTGATTTTGCCGCCCTTATCGTCACTAGGTAGATCTTAATATGTGACCTCACCAGTGTTCGGTCAGATTCGGAGCGGCTGGCCCTCCAGTCGCTCTCCAGGCGTCTTTTCTGGTGCTTCATCTCCCTCAGCTCCTCGGAGAACCAGGGAGCCACCTGGGATTGGCACCGGGTCAGAGGCCGCAAAGGCACGACACAGTCCAAAGCTCCAGCGGCCGCCCTATCCCAGGCGGCCACCAGTTCTTCAGTTGAGTCATCAGCCAGAGCCTCAGGGAATGGCCCAAGCTCCATCAGGAACCTATCCAGATCCATCAGGCGCCTGGGGCGGAACCACCTTGTCGGTTCCGCCTCTCTGCGGCGAGGTGTGGTGGTACGAAAGTCGAGGCAAAGGAGTAAATGATCTGACCATGACAAGGGTTCAATAACTATATCCCCTATTTCTGTGTGGTGAGAAATTATAAGGTAAATAATTAGACTAAGAGGTTAGAATTTTTTTTTTTTAATGTTTTAATATTGATGTTAAAAGATGTAATGAAGACAGCTGGTAAAAGAATCAGAAATAATTGAACTTACAAATCAGTATAACAATGAATTAAATGTGTATTTGGAAATTAAATTGATGGTGATATAATAGAATGGTTCTGATCAAGATATTAGAATTTATGACTAAAAATTTCTCTACGTTTTGATTATTAATTTTAAAAGATATAATGGGAAATTATGAATGGAGTTTTTTAAAATGTAAGCAATTGTACCTATCTATGACCGGATCAAGACTTCGCTCTCGAAAGAGATATATTTTATTTGTTATGTTGGAAAAAATAAACAATATTTTACAAAAAAAAAAAAAAAAAGGCTCATGATTTAATTAGGGCATCTGTTGGATCCCTGACATAAATAATGAGAAGTTGATTAACTTTTTGGCACTGCACTCAGTGGTGGGATTCAAGTAATTTAACAACCAGTTCTCTGCCCTAATGATTTCTTCCAACAACCAGCTTGCCAAACTGCTCATAAAGTTAACAACCGGTTCTCCCAAAGTAGTGCAAACTGGCTGAATCCCACCACTGATTGCACTATATAGATATAAAGCTATAGTAAATATGACATGCTTTCATGAAAATCCAAACTGAAGATTTCTTTCTTTCTTTATTGAATTTGTCAAAGAAAAATGAGAACAAGAATAAGAGAATAAAAATACAATGACAGGGACGATAGCAGTGGTGAAATTCAATTTTTTTTAATTAAAAAGTTTTTAAAAATTTTACAAATGTTTTCCCATCCCACCTCCCACCTCCCTCCCCAACCCTCCCCCCTCCACTTCCCAGATCAAAATACAGGGTATAGCATTTAACAATCATATACTAACATATGCTAACTATCTATAGACTCCTATCTCCCTCTTGTACTTTTAACTCCCCTTTTACATGACTAAATTTAAATACTTTCTAAAAACTCTTTATTCATTCATAAAATATTTGAAACTTTTTAATCCCATATTTTTTTTGAATATAGTCAATCCATCTTCTCCATTCCAAAATATATCTTTCATTTGAATGGTCCTTCAAATACGCTGAAATTTTGGCCATCTCTGCTAAGTTCATTACTTTTAGTCCATTCTTCAATAGTAGGCAAGTCTTCCTTCTTCCAATACTGTGCCACCAAAAGTCTTGCTGCGGTTATTAAATTTAAAATCAAATTAGTCTCTATAACCATACAATCTGTAATTATACCCAGCAAAAACAGCTGTGGAGTAAAGTTTATCTTTTTTTTAAGAATGTTTTGCATAATCCACCATATTTTTATCCAGAATGCTTTGATTTTTTTACATGTCCACCATATATGATAATACGTGGCTTCATCACACTCACATCTCCAACACTTAGATTGTAAACTTGGATACATACAAGCTAACTTTTTAGGATCTAAGTGCCATCTATAAAACATTTTATAAAAATTTTCTCTCATATTTTGAGTTTGCATAAATTTTACATTTCTAACCCGTATTTTTTCCCATGTTTCCATCATTATTGGTTCCTCAATATTTTGTGCCCATTTTATCATACAATCTTTAACTAACTCCATTTCTGAATCTATTTCTATCAATGTATTATACAACCTTTTTATATGCATTTGACTCTGGTCTCTGATTTGTTTTACCAAGTTTTCATCTGTTTACATGATACCAATTTTCTGATCCTCTTTCCATCTAGCTTGTAACTGTCCACACTGAAACCAAGTTTGAATTATCCTTTCTTCTTTTAGTACATTCAAAGACTTTAACTGTAATATACCTCTTTCCATATTGAGAAGCTCTTTATATGTAATCACATCTTGTTTTTGTTCTACACTTATATTCTCTATCGCATGTCTGGGTACTGCCCATAAAGGTATCTTATCATTTAATTTGTATTGATACTTTCTCCAGACACGCAATAAAGCATTCCTTAATATATGGCTTTTAAAAGTCTTATCCACCTTCTTTTCATATAATAAATAAGCACGCCAACCATATAACAAATCATATCCCTCAATATTCAAAATTCTTCCTTCTGTTAAATTAATCCAATCACTAATTGCTGATAGGGCAGTTGCTTTGTAATATAATCTTAAATTGGGCATTTTGAGACCTCCTCTTTCACGTATATCTTGCATTATCTTTAATTTTATTCTCGGTCTTTTCCCTGCCCAAACAAAATTATTAATACCCTTCTGCCATTCCCCCAAATTTGCATCTTTTTAAAGTTTTTGTATCATTTGAAAAAGAAATAAAAACTTAGGCAAAACATTCATTTTTATTGCTGCTATTCTTTCCAACAGAGACAATTGTAGTTTTTTCCACTTGTCCATCTCTTTCTGTATTTTTTGCCATAACAGTTCATAATTATACTTATATAATTTCACATTTGAAGTTGTATTATAAACCCCTAAATATTTAACCTTTTTTACTATTTCAAATCCTGTTACTTTTTCTAATTCTTCTTTTTTATTTGTAGTCATATTTTTAGTTATTATCTTTGTTTTCCCTATATTTATTTTAAAACCTGATACTTGACCATATTGATTAACTATATCCATTAAACCTATAGCTGATTGCACTGGTTAGGTTAAAGTTACAACCAAGTCATCTGCAAATGCTCATAATCTGTAATCATAATGCCTAATTTTAATTCCCTTTATTTTTTCTGACTCCTGTATTTTGTTCAGCAAAAATTCCAAAGTCAAAATAAACAATAATGGGGACAGGGGACACCCCTGTCTTGTTCCTTTTTCAATTTTGAAGATTTTTGTTAAGCTACCATTAATTATTATTTATGCTGTTTGTTCCTGGTATATTACCTTAATAGATTGTGTAAAATACTCTCCAAACTGCATCTTTTGTATTATTTTCAGGAAAAAATGCCAATTCAATCGATCAAATGCTTTCTCCGCATCCAGAAATATAAGCACTGCAGGGACTTGGTTGTTCTTCCCCAAATACTCCAGTACTTTAACAATTTGCCTTACATTGCTTTTCATCTGTCTCCCATTTATAAATCCAGATTGATCATTGTGAATCATTTGTTGCATAACTAACATTAACCTATTTGCTAATATTTTGGCAAAAATCTTATAATCTGTATTAAGTAGCAATATAGGCCTATAGTTTTTTGGCTGACTATGTTCTTGGTCCTCCTTCGGGATCAAAGAAATAAAGGCTGTTCTCCATGATGGGGGTACATTTCCTCCAAATTGTATTCTACTAAATAGTTCCTTAAGTGGTTCCACCATTTCTAACTGCAAATTTTTATAATAAACAGCTGTCAATCCATCCGTTCCAGGAGCCTTACCAACCTTTAACTGCTTAATTGCCAAGAAAATTTCCTCTGAAGTTATCGGTTGATTCAATTTTTCCCTTTGCTCATCTGTAAGTATAGGGATATTCTCCTTTTGTAGGTATCTATCTATATCCTTCTTCTGTAGGTATCTATCTATATCTATACCTTGAATTTTATCACTAGCATACAACCTCGTATAAAATTCTAGAAATGCTTTCTAAAATTCTAGAAATGTCCTGATTTTATGCTTGGTTTTTAAAATTTTGATATTGATTTTAATTGAAATGTTTTAAATTATGGGCCAAACCTTATTTAATTATTTTAAACCTATTTTAACTTTTGTGTACAAATGTTTTATTTTGGCTGTTCACCGCTCTGAGTCCGAAAGGAGAAGGGCAGTATAGAAATTTGAAAAATTAAATAAATAAATAAATAAATAAATAAATAAATAAATAATCATATTTTGTTGATACACCTCTTTACCTTTATATTCTATTTTCTCTATAGTACGAGACTTTTGTTTTTTCCTTAGCAAATATGCTAACCATCTACCTGGTTTATTCGCATTGCAAAAAGTATTGTGTTTAGCATATTGTAAATTAGTTGCTACCTGATCTGACATCAACATCTTAAACTGCCCTCGCAATAAGATAATTGCTTCTTTTATTTTCTTATCTGCTGGATTCAATATTAATGCCTGCTCTTTCTTTTTTATTTCCTCTTCTAATTCCATCCATTTTTTCACCTGTCTATGTCTATATGTATTGTTCAAATATATTAAAACACCTCTCATGTATGCTTTGCTTGCATCCCAAACCATTTCCATGGGTGTACCCTTATGCATATTCATAACAAAAAATTCTTTCATTAATTTTTTACATTCTTTCACATTTTCCTCATATCTAAATAGATTTTCATTTAACCGCCAAGACCTCCTGGAACCTTTTCCATATTCCAATTCCATCCAAACTGGGCTATGATCTGTTAAAATTCTTGGGCATATCTTCATCTTCTTCACCCTAGAAAGAAAATCGTTAGTAATTAATATGAAATCAATTCTAGAAAAGGATTGGTGCCTATCAGAGAAAAATGTAAAATCTTGTTCTTCAACATTCTGTTCTCACCAAATAACTCTCAACTCCATATCATCCATCATATCAAAAAAGGATTTAGGCAGTCTAGCACATGTTTGGATGTTTGACAAGAGCCCTTTCTTATCTTTTTGGGTATCCACTACTCCATTGTATTAATTTGGTATGCAGAAGCTTATAAAATTTCTCTTGTTGTTGATTAGGTCCATATACTCCAATTAAAAGTATTTTCTTTCCTTCTATTAAAAGTTCAATTGCTATATATCTTCCTTGAGCATCTACTTCAATTGATTTAGCAATTAAGTCTTTCCTTAAATATATTATTATACCATTTTTCTTCTCTGGAGCAGATGCAACAAAGTGTGTTCCCAATCTTGCATTTATCAAATATTTTTGGTCTCTTGTTCTAATATGTGTTTCTTGCAAACAAATTACATCATTTTTAAACTGTTTCAGATAATGAAATATTTTTTTTCTCTTCTGCGGTGAATTTAAGCCATTAACATTCCACGTTAAGAATCTAATTGCCATTCTTGGCCCCCTGAAGCTTTTGGAGCACCAGCTGAAAATCTTCATGGATTTTCTTCTTCGGCCTTGCTCCTCCCACTGCTTCTGTATTTGTAGTTTCTTGAATTATTATCTGAGTTTGCTGTGCCTTTAATTCTTGTTCTTTATGTTTGGCTGCTGCTCGAGTTTGTCTTTGATCCTTTGGTCCTTCTATTTTTTCAGATAATTCCAAAGCTTGAACAGTACCCGAAAGTTGCAATAAATCTTCTTGCATAATCAAAGCCCCTCCTTGGGCTTGTGCCTGCATACCTTCCTTTTCCCCCTTTCTTGCCTCCTCTGCTTCTTTTCTTCTTCTAACTTCTGGGGATGGTGGGCGTCCAGCCTTTACTACATTGATGTAAAAATCTCTAGCCTTCCAAACTGTATTAAGACGATAGATTTCTCCTGAGTAATTCATCACTAATCTAGCTGGAACCTCCCATCTGTACTGCATCTGGCATTTTCTGAGTTCTTCAACTAGAAATGCATAATCCTTTCTAGTTCTCAACATTTTGGGGGGAATTTCTTTCAATACTAAAACCTCCTGTCCTGCCACTTGGAGTTTATTTTTGTAAGAAGCTTGTAAGATTTCATTTTGTATCCTCCTTGTAATAAAGTAAATTACAATATCTCTTGGTAATTGTCTCTGTCTGGCAACCCATGAGTTAACACGATAGATTTTATCTATTTGCCATTTAAACTCTGCCTTTGAGTCTCCAGTTAGCTGTGCAAAAGCTTCTGCAAAAATCTCTCTCAGGTTCTCTTGATTATTTTCTCTCAGACCTCTTACTCTCAGGGCAAACTCCATTGCTCTATATTGTATCATTGTAACTTCTGCGTCTGCCTTTTCCATCTTAGTTTGAACCTCGCCAATTTTATTTTCCAAATTCACATTAGACTGATAAATTTCTTCCACCCTTTCCTCCAACGATTCAACATGACCTGCCAGACCCTGAAGTGCCAAAACAATGTCTTCTCTTATTTCTTTATTTCGAGTTTGGATTACTTCCTTAATTTCAGCCATCTCATCAGACACGTCTTTAATTTTTTCCTAAAAAACAGATGTAATTTTTCCTTCTAGAACAGAGGCTTGCATCTTTAAAGCCTCCTGAAGGGCTTCTAGTGTCAATAATTGTGTATCCGCTGGGGCTAACAAAGATTGCAGTTTAGATGATTGAGCTGGTGATTGAGCTGGTGATGCCCCAGCACTTTTAGTAACTCCAATTTTTATTTGCTTTGAGGCCATTTTTTAATTTTCAAATTGCACTTTTACAACAGCCAAATCAATAAATCCAATCCTTAATTCCCAATCCTTAGTAGATATTATAATTTGTTAAAAGTCAATACTGTATTCTTCAATCCTGAAGTCTTAATTCTTTTAAGCCAAGGTCCATTAATTTTAAACGGGGCTGTCAATGTTAACAAACACTTTCCATTTAACTTTCATTTTCACACCCTTCTAAAGTTCCGGCGCCATTTCCTTTCCTCTTTGTTTTACAAAATAGCCTCAGAAGGAAGAAGTATAAATACAGAGTTAAAGTTCAGTACTTGAGATTCCTGTAACTCCTGTCTTTGTTCTGCCTGCTTTTGAATTCATTGTTAATTGTTGATTGCAGGGGTGGTCGTGGCATCTTGTTCTGCTTAAAAGCAGAAGAGTCCTGGATCCGGAGCTCTGACAGGCTTCTAGGGAGTTCTCACCCTCCAAGCTCCAGATTTATTCCTGGGGCTTTTGGGGAGCTCTACCTTCGCCCGGCTGCTCACCTCCCCCTCTTCTCCCGAGGGGAAAGTTTCCAAACTGCTAGATGGCAGATTTATGCTGTCTTGGCAGTTTTACAAGATCACGAGGCTGACGATCCCAAAGGAATGTCTTCCAATGCCTGTGGTGCCACCGGAAGCCAAAAATTCAAAAAATTTTACTACCAGTTTGGTGGGCATGGCTTGGTGGGCATGGTGTGGCTTGGTGGGTGTGGTAGGGGAAGGATACTGCAAAATCCCCATTCCCACACCACTCCTAGGGCCAGCCAGAGGTGGCATTTGCCAGTTCTCCAAACTACTCAAAATTTCCACTACCTGTTCTCCAGAACCTGTCAGAACCTGCTGAATTTTACCCCTGGATGATAGGCACATTAGTGCACTTATGCATGCTCCCCCTATTGACCACTTAAGTATGATGTAAGTTCCATGAAAGTCAATTTGTGACTGAAACTGGGAAAATTTGTAGCTGAGACAACTGAATCAGGTAGGGCATTCCAGACTTTGACAACTTTATTACAGAAATCATATTTTTACAGTAAAGTTTAGAACGATTTACATGGAATTTAAAGCGGTTGTTTGCAGACATATTATTGTGATTAAAACAGAAAAAGCCATTTACAGATAAAATATTACTATGTTTAATTTTGGATGCAATACGTAGGCCTGGCCACAAGGGACGCAGTACTAAATTATCCAAATCGAGAATTTTGAGCCTAATAGCATAGGGAATCCTATTGTATAAAGAATTGTGCAAAACTTTTCTCGTGAAGTACTTCTGAACCCACTCAATTGTACTGATGTCAGATATATGGTGGGGATTCCAAACAGTTGAACAATACTCTAAGATTGGTCTAGCATAAGTTTTATAAGCTCTAATGAGCAATACAATGTTTCCAGGAAAAAGAACTTCACCAAATTAACTCTTAATGCTTTTTTAGCAATGCTGTTACAGTGAGCGTTGGAGCATAAATTGTCAGAGATAAGTATACCTATGTCCTTAACAAGGTGGGGGTCATCTGCTAGATCAGGGATCGCCAAGCTTTTGGACCTCAGGGACCACTAAATTCATAATTTTAAATCCCGCGGACCGCTAATATGATCTGCCTAATGACCGGCTAGGTGGGTGTGGCCAACTTGATGTCATTCACGTCAAGGGGCGCCTTGCCAGACTCTACTTGCCACTCCTTGCCTACCTGCTTGGGCTCCTTAGGGCCCCAAAAGGAAGCAGTTGTTGGAGCTAAGAAGCCACCACCAGTTGTTTACCACTGTGCTAGATCAATGCCACTTTTCTTATACTTGACATTCTGATTATGTTTACTAATATATAAGACCGAGCATTTATGAATTGAAATTTGAAGTTGCTAAATAGATGACCATTCAGAACCATAGTTGAGATCACTTTGCAAAACAAGAGAATTATCTGTAGAATTGAATAATTTTATGTCATCGGCAAAAAGAATGCAATTGCTTTTAAGTTGATCACATAAATCATTGATATAGAGCAAAAAAAGATGATGAAATTTCTTACGTTGCATTGACAACACCTTCTACCAAATTCTGCCCTTCTTGTTGGCTGTTCATGAAGTCAACCAGAATTCAAGGCTCTTACCCAACATCACCCTGGGCTACAACATCTATGAGACCTTTTTCAGTGCAAGAATGACATTTGAGGCCATGCTGGATGTGCTGTCTACAGGACAGGAGAACATCCCAAACTACAGATGTGGAAGACAAAAGAACCTGCTGGCGATTCTTGAAGAGATGGATTCTGAACTCTTTGATCATATTTCCAATGTCTTGAGCATCTATAAAATTCCACAGGTATAAAGCCAAATGAAATTAATTCCATGTTGTAAATTGTTCTGATTTGCCTAGCAGGCAGCACTTGTATATATTTCTCCAAATAAATTGAAAGTCAGAAAGTCAGAGAGATTAGAAGAGTTGAAAGAATTGTTAATTCACAAAGTATATGTGTATACATAAAGTGATGGGCTGCCGGAACCGGTAGTTCCAGCGATCAGTTGTCCCTGCCCACCTACCTGCCCCCATCCTATCCTGTCCTATATTTTCAAGTCAGAATTTCTTCCCCCCTCTGACCCACACAAGAAGACCCCAAAGGGGGAGATTCTGCAGCAACACAAACTTTCATTGCACGTATCCAATCCAGGGGCCGTAGTTTGAGGACCCCTGATTTAGTGCAATATAAAAAATGCAAATAATTTTTCTGAGGACCACCTAAATTTTCTCCATGGACCATCAGTTGGTGACCACTTTCCTAGAGGAGATAAACCCTGACTGCTCTTTAGAAGGCCAGATCCTGAAAATGAAACTCAAATACTTTGGCCACCTAATGAGAAAGAAGGACTCACTGGAGGAGAGCCTAATGCTGGGTAAGGAAGAAGAAGGAGACGACAGAGAACGAGGTGGTTGGATCAAATCACTGAAGTAGTAGGCGTGAGCTTAAATGGACTCCAGAGGATGGTAGAAGACAGGAAGGCCTGAAGAAACATTGTCCATGGGGTCACGATGGGTCAGACACAGGGGTGAAATGCTTCCCGGTTCAGACTGGATCGCCCGAAAATCCCTGCTCCCTACCACCACCAC
Organism: Pantherophis guttatus; assembly: GCF_059756535.1. NCBI lineage: Eukaryota > Metazoa > Chordata > Lepidosauria > Squamata > Colubridae > Pantherophis > Pantherophis guttatus. Next base: position 256,971,278 of record NC_142064.1, on the reverse strand, counting down.
CATGCCCAGCTGAGCCGCACAATCATCAGAGGCTTTTTTTTTTAACTTTTAAAAGCACTTTTTTTTACAACTTCTTCCTTCTTCAGTTCCAAGTTGGGGGAAAGACACTGGATTCATGGAAGTTGCTTGGAGAGATGGCTTTAATGGTGAACAGGATCACATGCCTTGATGATGTTGAGTGAAGAAAAAAAGGGAAGAGATGCTGAGAGTGACTGAGTTTTATGCCCTCTCTGGGCTTTTGAATTTGAGCTTGTGTTCTGATTGGTTGTCAGACTCCCATGGGGCCATGCAGAGGCAACTCTGTAGGCTGTGTTTTGAGTCCAGGTTTGGTTGAGCCTTGCTGGATGGTGCTAGAATAGAATAGAATAGAATAGAATAGAATAGAATAGAATAGAATAGAATAGAATAGAATAGAATAGAATAGAATAGAATAGAATAGAATAGAATAGAATAGAATAGAATTCTTTATTGGCCAAATGTGATTGGGCACACAAGGAATTTGTCTTGGTGCATACACTCTCTGACTACATAAAAGAAAAGATACATTCCTCAAGAATCATAAGGTACAACACTTAATGATAGTCATAGGGAAACAGTCAATATAAATCTTAAGGATACCAGCAACAAGCTTACAGTCAGACAGTCATAAGTGAGAGTGTAGAATAGATTGGCTCAGGGCTTAATGGCTCATTGACAAGGGTGTGGGGGGTCTGAGTTTCTGCCTCCCTTTTAGGGGAAATATTCTTCCCTTTTAATATTTCCTAAAATATCTCATTTTCCTAGGAGGGGGTGGGTGCTAACTTCCTACACTACCAATACCTTCTCTTTTATCTTAGATCAACTATAGTGTCATCAACCAGATGGCTGAGAAAAATCATCATTTTCCTTTTTCATATCGGATGACCCCAAACCAAGAACCTCCTTACTCTGCAATCATCCAGCTGCTTGTGCAGTTCCAATGGACGTGGATCGGCCTCCTTTCTCAGGACAATGAAAAAGGAGAAAAATTCAAAAGACGCTTGGAAGTTCTTGCTCTAAAAAATGGGATTTGCATTGTCCTCTCAGGAACCGTCCCAGAAGCAAATATGCAGCCAAGTGCTAGAGAAACCCTCATGCAAGAAAAAAGGGAAAAGTTCTTTTCTCTTATCAAGAGTCAAATAAAAATTATAGTATTCCAACTGGATTTTCAGGCCTCAGGAATGTTAGGAGTAATAATACAAACGATGGATACATCCATTGTGGAAAGGGTGTGGATTGCAACAACTTTGACAGCTTCAAGTGTAGGTACTTTTGACCTCTTGGTTGATCTCCAAAATAAATATGCTTTGTTTTCCTTCCTCGTCCAGACAAAGAGAAAGTCTCAGTATGATGACATTAAATCTTCTGATTCTATGTTCTCATCGTATGGAAAGGAAGCGTTCCAATGTTCTTATACAAGTCCTGTGTTATCTAAGAAAGTCTGGAAAAAATGCAGAGAAAAGGAGAATTGGGAATTCCCACCCCCTGATGTGATTGCAAGAATCCTGTCTCAGGATTCCTCCAGTATTTCCCAAATAATTCAAATTGTGGCCTGGGTCCTCAGTGCTGCCTCCTCCTCCCAACGGAGGAAGAGGAGAATGCAAGTTGGAGACCATCAACCACCCCAGATTGTACAGCCATGGCAGGTAAGTCTCCTCCTTTGAGATTTCATTGATTCTCCCCTTCCAATTCCTCAATATTAAGTTAGATGTAGAAAGGGGTGAGATATTCCAAAGAGCAATTGCCCAGTTTGTGGTATTTGAGAGTGGGTGTCAATCCTGAAGCTGACCTGACTGAGGCCATTTTGATTTTTCATTGTTGCCACATTGGAGCTGAGGGATAGAGAGGGAGGGGAGGAATAGAGATAGCTGGAGTTTTGTAGCCAAAACAAAATACTTTTTCCTGGAAACCAAGGACATTTTCATCCACCAAGGAAGGTGGATGAGTGAAGTCACCAGGCAACCGGATGACACCTTGATTGGACCATGTGACTGATTGTTTGGAAAGGGGAGGAAAACTTTTACTTTTAATTAGGTGAAATCTGTGGAAACATTTAGAGTCAGTTTTCACCGGCCTATGCCTATATGATATGTCCAATAAAACTGATATTTGAGGAACCTGCTTGCCTCAGAGTCCTGTTTGCTATGGGTGTATTACTTGGAACCCTGATGGTGAGTTAGAGAGAGATGATAGAGAAACATTGTGCAAAGTTAAACAACCTGTGCTAGATTGGGATGGTTTTGTGACAGAATTAACTCTATAGTGACAATTTTCCAAATCAAACAAGCATCAGAATATTCCAGCAATCCTCAACCCTTTATTGTGATCACAAAGTGGTCTCCAAGCTAAGGAGTTCAGCTGGATTTTTTTTTCTGGATTAAGATTGAATTTTGCTAGCTAACACCATAACTTCATCTTCATCAGGTCTGATGGCGAAATTGTATTCTCCATCTTTTCCCATTACATGTTTTCCCATATCTGCAAATGGTCTTGCCTCTGATGGGCTGTGATGGTGAAGCAGCAAAACATAGAACATAAAACATAGAATAATAAGAGTTTGAAAGGACCTCAGAGGTTTTTCTAGTCCAACCCACAAATCGAGCAGGAGACCCTGCACCATTTCAGACAAAGATGCAGCAGCTGAAGGCTTGTTGTAGCGAAAGTTACAGAAAGCTGTTCCCCTTCTTAAAAGTGCTGCTGCCATCACCACCCTGTTCCATGCACATGCGCACACTGTTCCCTGCTGCCACTGATCAATGATGAATGAATAAGTAAATGGTGTGTGCATCTGCACCCAGCACATGGAACAGAGTGGCGATGGCAGCGACATGTTTAAGAAGAAGAGCGGCTCTGTTAACTTTCGCTACAAGAAGCCTGCAGCCGCTGCATCTTTTGGCACAAGAAGCACCTCCAGGCGCACAAAAAAAAAAAGTGGCTGCGGCTGCAGGCATCTCGCAACAAGGAGGCCTAGGTACGGACTGGCATTCAGCCCAGCAGCGATGGCTCAGCCCTGGCTTGCCTTCCCTGGCAGCCAGCCATGAGAAGAAGTTAAGGACGCATAACATGGCAAAGGGAGAGCCGGCAGTGGGCAGCAAGTGGGCGGCAGCTCCAGGACAAGGCCGGAGCCAGGAAATGATGCATTCCCTGACCCGGTCGAGGTGGGTGGCAAGCGGGAGGTGGCTCTATGGCAAGCCTGGAGACAGGGAATCGTGAATTTCCTGACCCGGTGGAGGTGGGCAGTGAGCGGGTGGCAGCTACAAGGACTCAGGGAATCACATGTCCCTGGGCCCGGGCCCCAGCACCACACGCAAGTCGAAGGACAAGCAGGCATAATGCATTGCTTACCTTTGGTGAGCTGAGCAGGTGAAGCGACTGGTGAGGCAAGTAGCTGGGCTGCATGGCAAAGGGAACTTATATAGGGTGGGAGTGAGTGGGTGGGCCGACAGCTAGAAGCAGTGAGTAAGCCAGAAGGGGCGAGCGAGCCGGAAGAGGCGAGTGGGCATATATGCGCCACCAGGGATGATTGCTATGGTTTGGCGAACTGATGCCAATCATCCCTACCGGTTCACCCAAACCGGTCCGAAACAGTAGGATTTTACCCCTGCTGTAATTGTTCTTGGTATGTTTTAGCCTTCACCTCCCTAATCATTTTTGTTGCTCATCTCTACAGTCTTTCAATATCTTTTTTATATTGTGTCGATCAGAACTGGATGCAGTGTTCTAAATGTGGTCTTACTAAGGCTTTGTAAAGCAATATTAGAACTTCATGTGATCTTGATTCTATCCCTTTATTACTGCAGCCTAGGATTGCATTGGCATTTTTGTCTGCTGCCACACATTGTTGGTTCATATTTAAGTGATTGTCCACTAGGACTCCAAGATCCTTCTCACAGTTACTGGCATTGAGCCAAATTTCATTTAGTCTGTACCTATACTGTTGGTTTTTCTTGCCTAAGTATAAAACCTTACTTTTATCTAAGTTGAATTTCATTTCGTTAGGTAGGGGACCATGTTCAATTTGTCAAGATCTTTTTGGATCTTGAGCTTGTCTTCTGGAGTGTTGGCTATTCCTGCCAGATTAGTGTCATCTGCAAATTTGATGAGTTCCCCTTCAATTCCCTCACCTAGATCTTCAAAAGATATTGAATGGTGCTGGGCCTAAAATGGAAACTTGGGGTTCCCCATTTCTTACTTTCCTCCATGTGGATGAGGTTCCCAAGAGGACTACATGTTGAATATAATTTGTTATCCAGTTACAAGGCCACCTGATGGTGGTGTTATCTATTCCATGTTTTCAAGAATGTGAAATTTGCAGATGACACCAAGCTGGCAGGAATAGCTAACAATTAGGAAGATAGGCTTAAGATACAGAAGGATCTTGACAGACTTGAAGATTGGGCGCTATCTAACAAAATGAAATTCAATGGAGAAAAAAAGTAAGGTTCTACATTTAGGCAAGAAAAACAAAGTGCACAAGTATAGTTTATGTGGTAACTTGCTCAATAGGAGTAACTGTGAGGGGGATCTAGTGGACAACCATTTAAATATGAGCCAGCAGTGTGCAGCAGCTGCCTAAAAAGCCAACACAGTTGTGGGCTGCATAAACAGAGGGATAGAATCAAGATCACGGGAAGTGTTAATAGCACTTTATAATTCCTTGGTAAGGCCATACTTGGAATACTGCATCCAGTTTTGGTTGCCACAATTTAAAAAAGATGTTGAGACTCTAGAAAGAAGGCAGAGAAGAGTAACAAAGATGATTAGGGGACTGGAGGCTAAAACATATGAAGAACCGTTGCAGGAACTGGGTATATCTACTTTAATGAAAAGAAGGACAAAGGGGAGACATGATAGCCGTGTTCCGATATCTCAGGGGCTGCCACAAAGAAGAGGGAGTCAAGCTATTCTCCAAAGCACCTGAAGGCGGGACAAGAAGCAATGGGTGGAAACTAATCAAGGAGAGATGCAACCTAGAACTAAGGAGAAATTTCCTGACAGTTAGAACAATTAATCAGTGGAACATCTTCCTCCAGAAGTTGTGAATGCTCCAACACTGGATGTTTTTAAGAAAATTTTGATAGCCATTTCTCTGAAGTGGTGTAGGGTTTCCTGCCTAAGCAGGGGGATGGACTAGAAGATCTCCAAGGTCCCTTTCAACTCTTCTCTTCTCTTCTCTTCTCTTCTCTTCTCTTCTCTTCTCTTCTCTTCTCTTCTCTTCTCTTCTCTTCTCTTCTCTTTTCTCTTCAATAAATATTTGAAAAAGAGCTGTAAATTCCTGGAGAATGACTGGAAGAGGCTTCCCATGAAATGCTGAATTAACCTGTTTCAGACTGTAGTGGTGATTTGAAGAGGTAGAATTATTCAGAGTACCTCCAATCTGGAATAACATTGAATAAAGGCTCAAATTGGAATGTTTTTTTTTCTTTTTTTCTGCAGCTTCATAAGTTCCTGAGAAACCTCCAACATCACAATATTTCCCGTGATGGGATTTCTTTTGATGAAAATGGAGTTCCTGTTGGTGACTTTGATATCATGCACTGGACATCAGCTTTGAACAAATCAGATGCAGGGGTGAAAATTGGGACTGTAGAAAGACAAGCCTCCTCGGAAGTCAAGATATCTGTCAATCAAAGTGCCATCCAATGGCCAACTTTATTTAACAAAGTAGTTGAGGCTGCTTGGATTTTGCTCTTCTATTTATCTCCATGTGTGGAAATTTTTCTGCTCAGAAATAATTCTTATTGAGGCCACTTGAGATAACTTCCAAATAAGAGAATTTAAAGCCACATTAATTCATTAGATATCATTTTACTTTAGAGGTTTTAGAATAATCTATCACACACTGGAACCTGCTGCATTGTATTGCAGGATTTGCAATCTACATTATTAAACTGGAATATGTTGCCATAATTTATAGTACATCAAATTATTTTGTTTTCAGTAAGAGAAAATCCAGAATGTCTATGGAGATTCTCAGTCATCCAGGTTGTATCAAAGGTGCTTTTTCAAAAGGCACCTGGGCTTTCTTTTCCCTTGAAGATGTTTCACTTCTCATCCAAGAAGCTTCTTCAGTTCTGACTGAATGGTGGAGGATGGAAAGATTTGGAACTGCTGAAAAGACTGTGTTGTAAACAGGATATAGATATAGATTCAGCAATCGCAGGAAGGTTCCACACCCGTTTGCACTATTCAGGTGACCCTGAGGGCGCAGATAAATTTCAAGTGGCCTCAACAACTTTCAGAAAGACTACTGAAGAAGCTTCTGGAATGAGAAGTGGAATGTCTTTAAGGGAAAACAAAGATCACTTGTCTTTTGAAAAAGCACCTTTGGGAGAAAAATCCAGAACATGAAGGTTTCTCTTATGCACTGAATTGCATAAGAGAAAGATATCACTAAGAATGTGGTGAAGGAAATATGGGCAGCTAAAAACGTGATTTACATATGATGATACAACGATCAGTTGTGGGAGAGAAAAATAGGGACTCTAGACAAATCTAGATGTTGGAGGGTTCCTGAGAAAGCAAAGATGGAGAAAAATATACTGCTCAAAAAAATAAAGGGAACACAAGCAGAAGACATCCGAAATCTGAACGAATGAAATAGCCTTATTAAATACTTTGTTCGTTACCTACAGTAGTTTTGTGTTCCCTTTAGTTGTTTGAGCAGTATATAAACTACTGTAGGTAACGAACAAAGTATTTAATAAGGCTATTTCATTCATTCAGATCTTGGAGGTCTTCTGCTTGTGTTCCCTTTATTTTTTTGAGCAGTGTATATATACCGTATTTTTCAGAGTATAAGACCCCTCCCAATCATTCCATTTTTGCCCTCCCCAGCCCCCAGAAGCAATCTGCAGGCCTCCCAAACCCTCTGTGCATCCCTTTTTTGGGAAAAATAGACCTGTTTTTTGCAAAAACGGGATGTGCAGAGATTTGGGAGGCCTGCAGAGTGCTCCTAGGGAGCTGGGGAAGGCAAAACCTTTTTTTTCTTGTTTTCCCCTCAAAATCTTGGTGTGTCTTATAGTCCAAAAAATAAGGTAAGCATTCTCATACATGCCCTAAGAAGAAACACCTGTTGCAATGGAACTACTGTTCTTTGGAAAAAAGAATGAGGCAACAAGTCTGTTTTGGAATCTACAATGGAGACTGATAGAGAAAAAGAATGACCTTTCATTGGCCCCTTGCAAGTAGAGTAATTAAAGTTCATGCCACTACTTCTTGACTGATTTTGCTCAATGTGCTGCTGAGCTTCTGGAAACAAGTTGATTTCAGTAAACCCTTCTAATTCATATATCACCTTGACTAATCTTTCTGTTTATGTTTAGATGGTGCCTTATTCAAGATGTACAGAAAGCTGCTCCCCAGGTTATGCCAAGCTTGTGAGAGAGGGAGCCCCAGTTTGCTGCTATGACTGTTCTCTGTGTATGGAAGGAACATTCTCTGTGCAAGAAGGTACAGTAGGTGGCTCCAAAAAAATCAAGGTACAATCAATATTCTATCTTGTTTTTTAGGGGAGAATTTGATCAAGAAGTAAGAAAAACATTACATTTCTTGAAGGCATCCACAAACTTCAAAGATTGGACACTCTCGGCAAATTTGGATGATGATGTGAGCATTAAAATAAATAATGAAAGGTTGCTGATTTCTATTGAGTTGTTACTTTCTTGCTTTGTTTTAGGAAACAAGATTTGAGAACTGATAATCACATTCATCTTCAGCCTTTAAAAAGAATGTTAACTAATGTAATATCACATGGATATTCCTGGGGAGAAATATTATATTATTCCTTGAAAATGAAGTAATTGATTTCTGGTGCAGTTTTCATGCTCCTACAGCTGCAGAAACAGATTCATGCTAACCATTTTTTTTCTCAGATGCAGCCCATTGTGAAAAGTGTCCAGATGACCAGTATTCCAATAAGAAGCGAGATCAGTGTGTCCCCAAAAATATAAGCTTCTTATCCTATCAAGAATTGTTGGGACTCATCCTGGCTTTCTTTGCCATCGCTTTGTCCCTAACCACCGCCTTTATTCTGGGAATCTTCATGAAATACCGAGACACTCCCATAGTCAAAGCCAACAACTGTGAACTCACCTACATCCTCCTGGTTTCACTCCTGCTTTCTTTCTTGACCTCCCTTCTATTCATCGGTCGCCCCGTGAAAATGACCTGTCTCCTTCGACAAACCATTTTCAGTGTTCTTTTCTCAGTTGCTGTGTCTTCCTTGCTGGCCAAGACTGTCATGGTGGTGGTGGCCTTTCTGGCCACAAAGCCAGGCAGCAGCATGAGGAAATGGCTGGGCAAGAGTCTGGCCAACTCTATTGTTTTATCCTGCTCTGGTGTTCAAGTAGGCCTCTGTATGATGTGGCTGGGAGTCTTTCCCCCATTCCCAGATTCTGACTTTCATTCCCAACCAGAACACATCCTGCTGCAGTGCAATGAAGGCTCTGTCACCATGTTCTACTCTGCTCTTGGCTACATGGGTTTTTTGGCTGCCATCTGTTTCTTGGTGGCATTTCTGGCTCGAAATCTGCCAGGGGCTTTTAATGAAGCCAAACTGATCACCTTCAGCATGTTGGTTTTTTGTAGCGTTTGGATCTCCTTTGTTCCCACATATCTGAGCACCAAGGGGAAATACATGGTAGCCATGCAGATCTTCTCCATCCTGGCCTCTGGCCTGGGTTTACTGGGCTGCATCTTTATCCCCAAATGCTACATTATTATCCTGAGACCTGCAATGAACACCAAAGAACATCTCATGATAAAAAATCATTAAGTCTTCTTTTGTTGGTGTTTATTTTTGTACAGTTTACATGCAACATGAAATCACATACTTTGAAGTAATGTTTTCTGTGTTGTCACTTATCTTTCTTCATTCAATGTGAATTTTTAATTATAATAATTGAGTAGTAAAGTTGCTAAAACAACTCAAACTATTTGAAATAATCATATCCTTCAATTGTCCTAATCTATATTCATATTATGACACTAATAAAATTTCTGAAACCAAGCCATTTAAACTGTGACCAGAGATGTTCTGACATGGTTTTAGATTAAATTAAAGTCTATGGCTAATGATGATGTGTGTTTTTGTTACTATATAGGTTGGTGTGCTGGTGTTATATTTTATTTTGCATGTAAATGCAAGTAGATAAATAGGTACCACTTCAGCGGGAAAGTAACAATGTTTCATGCACCTTCAGTGCATAGTCATGCCAGCCACATGACCATGGAAGCATCTTCAGATAAAGGCTCTTCATTTGTGAATCAAAGATGAGCAGTGCCCCTTGGGTTGGTCATGACTGACAGGGGAAATCTTTACCTATACCCACTTAAACCTTTACCTATAAATATATAAATATATTGTTGTGCATGTATCCTTTCTTTGTCTTTGTCTTTTTGTCAGTCAGCCCTTCGCTGTATTCCAAATTAGGAAAGCTACATCATATAAGTCAGTACTACTTTTATCTGATCTTGTCTTGGCAATGGTCTCTCAGTGCCATATCCTCTGCCTTCTACACTCTCTTTCGTTATTGAGAAAGCATTGGAAAAGCAAAGCAATTTCCATATATCTTAATTCACATACTGATCGGTTTCACTCATTATGCTAAATCAGGATTGTAGATTGTCCTAATATTGATTTCTGTCATTGTAGTATTGAATCTATCCTAGCCACTTCTAAGTTATCTGTAAAGATAAGAAACATTTCCTCCCTCCAATTGTTTACCATATTGAAGTGTCCAGAACCCACCACTCAACAAGAATGAACTCAACAAGAATAAAATAGGATATGTAACTCCACAGTCCCTTCCAACTCTATCTTTCTATTCTATTCTATTCTATTCTGTTCTGTTCTGTTCTGTTCTGTTCTGTTCTGTTCTGTTCTGTTCTACTCTACTCTACTCTACTCTACTCTACTCTACTCTACTCTACTCTGTTCTGTTCTATTCTGTTCTATTCTACCCCTTCCAAGCAGTTTACAGAGTCAGCCTATTGCCCCAAATAAGCTGGGTCCTCATTTTACCGAGCTCGGAAGGATGGAAGGCTGAGTCAACCTTGAGCCTGGTGAGATTTGATCTGCCAAACTGCTGGCAGCCGGTGATCAGCAGAAGTAGCCTGCAGTACTGCACTTAACCACTGCATCGCCGTGGCTCATCATCAACAATAATAATAGGTGGTTCAATATGTCATGATCTGGAGTTAATCATTCTGGAGTATCAAACATTCACTGAAGAAGATGGCCTCATCCATATCAGACAAAATAAGAAGGAATTATAATGGCCCACTGCCTACTTCAAGAATGTTGAACTGTTTTTCCACATTTAAATCTTTACAATCTCAAGAATAAGTTTGGAGACTAAAAAACAATCAAACTTCACTGAATTGTTCCTTTCTCGGCTCTCAAATTAGGATTATTCTCCTGAGTCAAAGAAAACTCTTTTCTCCAACGGCACACTTTTATGGCCAAGGCTCGTTCCCAATTCCCCTTCTAATTATCAAAATCATGATTATTTATTCTCCTTTAAACAAGTTTCATGGGATTTCCACCACCACAATTAGTTGCTAATCTATGTGACAACAAATAGCATAGACAACATGTGATAATCTGATTTGTAACAGCCTCCTGTGATGAGATCAGAGTTTGGGGTAAAGCTGGGCAAATACTGTAGCAGTCTGAAATTGCAGATAACTCTTACAAATCTGGGGGCAAACTGGACCTTCTTCACTGTAGTTGTGGTCTTTTTGTGATCTCTGAGATTTAACTCTGTGCCGAAGAAAGAACTCTAGGAAGGATCTCCTGCAGTATACTGGATGTGAAATGTTGCTACTGCTGCATATACAGCTTTTTCTGCTTCAGTTTCTGTCTCAAATTCCCTGTGCCAGTACGCTGATGAAATGTCCATTTAAGGTGATCATAGAAGAAAAGGAGTGGTTCCATTACTACAAGCCAGGAGACTACTGGATTACAGGAATAATGTCTGGAATTGTAGCTCTGTTGTACCCATTTTCATTCTCCAAGCCTCCAACCCATCAACTGAAAAGGTAATTGTCAACTCATCCAAGGATTCTGGGCTTTTTTCCTCCCACCTAGCAGGAAGAGCTTGCTAGCTGCTAGAAAGGAAGAAAGGTCCAGAACAGAGTGGGTGTGATTCTACTGAGCTGGTGCGGCAGAAAAACCTGTTCTGTTCTGTTCTGTTCTGTTCTGTTCTGTTCTGTTCAGTTCAGTTCTGTTCTGTTCTGTTCTGTTCTATTCTGTTCTATTCTGTTCTATTCTGTTCTATTCTGTTCTATTCATTTCTGCACATTCTAATATTTTCTTAATCATATTTTCATCCGTAGGGATCTCTTCACTTTTACAATTTTGTGCAAATACAATTCTAGCTGCAGTTATTACAAGAATAATCAAGTATACATTTTCTTTACTATAAACGTCTAGTAGAATCCCCAACACGAATAGTTCAGGTTTTAAACTGATATGATTCTGTGTCATCTTCTCCAAACACATACCTCCAATGTCTTCTCTAGGAATGATTTCCTTTCCCCTATTCGTCACCTTGAGAAAGGCAAACCATTATTGCTCATCCCAATTTGCTTTAGAGAAAAGGCTCTTGGGGAATCTGATGATTTTGTAAAACCTGAGTTTGCAAAGTTTCTTTTTAAGTTCTTCCACAAGTGTCAGCCTCAACACTGGGCAACAATGGGCACTGCCAACTCTCTCCCACAATGAATCTTGCCTGGATGGGGTCCTGCCTGCTTTCAAAATGATTACCTTGGTACTCTGGAGAGTCAGCAACATATTTATTCAGATTTATTTTATTTATTTATTAACAATGGTTAAACAGTAACTCCCAATAAAGTAAATGAATGACACCTTAAAATAGCGTGAGATCTCTGGTATTTTCTCCCTACTGTTTCTTCCCCTTCCTTACATTTATTCTATAATTTCTATCACCCTCTCCGCTCTTTCTTTCCACCCTTCAACACTTTTGTGGCTTCCCTGTTCCTTTTGGTTTAGATAAAAGGGATACTTTTTAAAAACTGAATTCAAGGAGGGGAGAGACTTTATGAGATAAATTAATGTTTAGTGGCAGAGGAATCCCATTAACTGTAGTTAACTGTAGAATATAGGACAATAACTCTAAAGCCATGAATGTTGTTGTTCTTAGTCACAAAATCGTGTCTGACCCATCACCACCATGGACAACATTACTCCAGGCCTTTCTGTCCTCTACCATCCCCCAGAGACCATTTAAGCTCACACCGACTGCTTCAGTGACTCCATCCAGCCACCTCATTTTCTGTCGTCTCCAGCACCATAGTTCAAAGGCCTCAGTTCTTTGGTGCTCAGCCTTCTTTATGGAAACCAAGAGTATTTTGCAGCTAATATCTAAGTCTAAGGAAGGCTTGCTAAAGAGATATCCATCTTCAGATAGGTAATACTACTTGCTCATCTAGCACTTGAATCCCAACAGTTAGTCCTCTCCAGGGTGATATAACAGGATGAAATCATATCATATGATCACAACCTATACATGTACACTTGGTAGCATCCCTTAATAGCATTCTTGAGGATTGGAAAGAAAAGGATCTTATATAGTTTTTCTGTGTAATTTGCCACCTCTTCTTAATCTCATTAAAGAAGGCACTCTTATCTCTTCTAGCTATTCTCTGGAATTCTGCATTCAATTGGGTGTATCTTTCTCTTTCTCCCTTTCTTTTCGCTTCCCTTCTTTCCTCAGCTATTTACAAAGCTTCCTCAGCAGCCATTTTGCTTTCTTGCCTTTCTTTTTCTTTCTTTTCTTTGGGAAGTTTTTAGTTGCTACCTCTTGTACAATGTTGCGATACTCCGTCCATAGTTATTTAGGCACTCTGTCTATCAGATCTAATTCCTTAAATCTATTTGTCACCCCTACTGTATATTCATCAGAGATATGATTTAGTTCACACCTGAGTGGTATGATTTTAATTACATTTTACGGATTGTTGTGAATTGATATGAGTGATATATTAGCTTTATAAATAGGTAAGTGGATTAAATAAATGCTTTGGTTTTGCAAAAAGTTTATTCTAAGCAGATTGAAACAGTTACAATAGTAAGAAACCTTCACACTTTCTATTTGAGAAGAAGATGGTGTGGAGGTTTCTTGCTATTGTAACCATTTTCCTTACCTGGCTCCTGAACTATAAGAATAATTTTCCTCATTTTCCGCCCCCCAAGTCATAATGTGGAGAAAAAGGCAGAATAAGTTATGGTAATTTTGATAGCATTCCTTTGATCCTGACATAACAAGCTTGCTATCTCTCTCTGATACATGTTTTTTGGCAAGAAGCTCCTAGTAGTGTCAATGGGACTGTTCTTCTCAGAGATATTTTAAAAATGTCTATCACTTGCAAAATTCAAATAAATTGAATAATTTAATTGAAACGTCAACTTGCAAAGCATCCCTGGCCTGCTCTCGAGTTGCCATAGGCAAGTGGGATGGGAAACCGACAAAACAGCACAGCAGCCGAAAACAGATGCACATTCTAGAATTATATCTCTCAAGGCTGTATCCCAGGGTTACCACAGCAGCCGGAGGGGAGTGATCTCTATAGCCTACAATATTGCTCCATTGGCAAATGTGATTGATGGCACACCATGCAGGGAAGAGGAAAACAAGGTCATGGTTGGGGCATTATTTACGTGGGGTCAGATTTGGCTTCACTTGGGAAAGTGCCTACATGAAGCTCCTAATAACTAACTGGATTTCTTTTGAAGCTTGGTTTGAGGCTCATGATTTAATTAGGGCATCTGTCGGATCCCTGACATGAATAAAGAGAAGTTGATTAACTTTTTGGCACTGCACTCAGTGGTGGGCTTCAAGTAATTTAACAACCGGTTCTCTGCCGTAATGATTTCTTCCAACAACCAGTTTGCCAAACTGCTCAGAAAGTTAACAACCGGTTCTCCCAAAGTGGTGTGAACTGGATGAATCCCACCACTGATTGCACTATATAGATATAATGCTGCAGTAAATATGATATGCTTTCATGAAAATCCAAACTGAAGATTTCTTTCTTTATTTATTTGAATTTGTCAAAGAAAAATGAGAACAAGAATAAGAGAATAAAAATTCAATGACAGGGACAATAGCAGTGGTGAAATTCAAAATTTTTTACTACTAGTTCTGTGGGTGTGGCTTAGTGGGCATTGTGTGGCTTGGTCGGTGTGGCAGGGGAAGGATACTGCAAAATCCCCATTCCCACACCACTCCTAGGGCCAGCCAGAGGTGGCATTTGCCAGTTCTCCAAACTACTCAAAATTTCCACTACCTGTTCTCCAGAACCTGTCAGAACCTGCTGGATTTTACCCCTGGATGATAGGCACATTAGTGCACTTATGCATGCTCCCCCTACTGACCACTTAAGTATGAAGTAAGATCCATGGAAGTCAATTTGTGACTGAAACTGTGAAAATTTGTAGCTGAGACAACTGAATCAGGTAGGGCATTCCAGACTTTGACAACTTTATTACAGAAATCATATTTTTACAGTAAAGTTTAGAATGATTTACATGGAATTTAAAGCGGTTGTTTGCAGACATATTATTGTGATTAAAACAGAAAAAGTCATTTACAGGTAAAATATTACTATGTTTAATTTTGGATGCAATACCTAGGCCTGGCCACAAGGGACACAGTTCTAAATTATCAAAACTGAGAATTTTGAGCCTAGTAGCATAGGGAATTCTATTGTGTAAAGAATTGTGCAAGACTTTTCTTGTGAAGTACTTCTGAACCCACTCAATTGTACTGATTTCAGATATATGGTGGGGATTCCAAACAGTTGAACAATACTCTAAGATTGGTCTAGCATAAGTTTTATAAGCTCTAATGAGCAATACAATGTTTCTAGAAAAAAAAGCTTCGTCAAATTAACCTTACAACTCTTAATGCTTTTTTAGCAATGCTGTTACAGTGAGCGTTGGAGCATAAATTGTCAGAGATACAGTAAGTACACCTATGTCCTTAACAAGGTGAGGGTCATCTGCTAGATCAGAGATCCCCAACCTTTTGGACCTCAGGGACCACTGAATTCATAATTTTAAATCCCGCGGACCGCAAATATGATCTGCCTAATGACCGGCTGGGTGGGTGTGGCCAGCTTGATGTCACTCACATCAAAGGGCACCTTGCCAGCCTCTACTTGCCACTCCTCGCCTACTTGCCTGGGCCCCTTAAGGCCCCAGTTGTTGGAGCTAAGCAGCCACCACCAGTTGGTGACCACTGTGCTAGATCAATACCACTTTTCTTATACTTGACATTCTGATTATGTTTACTAATATATAAGACAGAGCATTTATGAATCAAAATTTCAAGTTGCCAAATAGATGACCATTCAGACACATAATCACTTTCAAAACAAAGGAATTATCTGTAGAATTGAATATGTTTACATTGTTGGCAAAAAGAACGCAATTCCTTTTAAGTTGATCACATAAATCATTGATGTAGAGCAAAAAAAGATGATGAAATTTCTTACATTGCAGTGAGAACACCTTCTATCAAATTCTGCCCTTCTTGTTGTCTGTTCATGAAGTCAACCAGAATTCAAGGCTCTTACCCAACATCACCCTGGGCTACAACATGTATGAGAACTTTTTCAATGCAAGGATAACCTATGAGGCCATGCTGGATGTGCTGTCTACAGGACAGGAGAACATCCCAAACTACAGATGTGGAAGACAAAAGAACCTGCTGGCGATTCTTGAAGAGATGGATTCTGAACTCTTTGATCATATAAATAATGTCCTGAGCATCTATAAAATTCCACAGGTATAAAGCCAAAGAAATTAATTCTGGGTTGTAAAATGTTCAGATTTGCCTAGAAGGCAGCACTAGAAGGTAAGCTATAGAGCTTGATATTGGTGTATTTTGAGCGCTGTACACAAATGCAAAGTGTGAGCTCACAGAACCACTTTTTAAACCGGTTGCAGTCCACCATTCTATGAATATACATACTTTGGCTTTGGGCCATGTGGCCAGCAGGCCTCTGGTAGTAGAAAAAGTCTGGGTGTGACCATTGGGAATTTTGAAAATTATGACGTTTGAAAAGTTAGACTTTGTCAAACAATGTATGAGGGTTGAATCAATGACTTTTAAACATTTTGAAAATTTAGTGACCAATGCAAAAGAGATTTTTTTCCATAGAATCATAGAATAAAAAGTCCATCTCCTTACACAGAGGAGGAATGGTCAGACCATTGTAGCCAGCATTTTTACAATGTTGAGACTGAAGTAAAAAATTCAAAAGAAAGATTAAAAAGAACAATGAATGGGTCAAGATAAGTAGAAGGCACCTCCAGAAAGCAGCTTTTACATACTTTCTCTAGTGTACATAAAAAAAGTAGGAGCTTCCGGTGGTAACACATCGTCGATAGCAGCTCCTTTTGGAGCGCTAGCTCCGCAATCTGTTAAAGCCGCTAAAACAGCAAAAAACAGCTGTTTAGCGGCTTGAAAATTTTCCCCTCGGGAAAAGAGGGAAAAGAGAGCAGCCAGACTTGGGTAGAGCTCCCCAAGAGTCCCAGGAATAATTCCTGGGGCACGAAGGGTGAAAGCTCCCTAGAAGACTGACAGAAGCTCCAGACCCGGGACGCTTCTGCATTTAGCAGAACAAGACACCGCGACCATCCCTGCAACATTTTAACACTATTTTGGATACAAAAGCAGGCAGAGCAAAGGCAGGAGGAACTCCAATTGCAAGTATTAAACTTTAACTCCTGTGTATTGAATACTTCCTTCTTGATTGCTGTGGGAAGAAAGTGAAAGGAAATGGCGCCGAGCCTTAATTGGGTGTGGTAATGAAAGTTAACTTTAAAGTACTTATCTGCGCTGACAGTCTCTGCTGCTAATAAATGGAATTTGTTTCAAAAGAAAGAAGAATTAAATTGGACTGTAGAGAAATTTAAATTTACTGAGGACTGAAACTAATTGGAAACTGAGTTCATTTCTGGGATTGGTTGTTGTAAAAGTTTTAATCTGGATCTGAAAATTGGAAAATGGCTTCTAAGCAAATAAAGATTGCTGGGGATAAAATTACTGTGAGTTCCCCTATTCCACCACCCAAACCGCAATCTTTGACAGCAGAACCACAAGTTTTAACCCTGGAAGCCTTGCAGCAAGCCTTCAAGCTGCAAGCCTTCTCTTTAGAGGAAAAAAATTACTTCTGTTCTTGATGAAAAAATAAAAGTGGTGACTGATAAAATGGATGAAGTAACTGGAGAAGTGACAGAAATTAAGGATGAAATTCAAGCTCGAAATAAGGCAATTAGAGAAGATATTATTTTTGCATTTAAAGGTTTGGCAAGCCATATTGAAGGGTTAGATGAAAGATTAGAGGAAGTTAATCAATCAAACGTGAATTTGGAGAATAGAATGGGAGAGGTGCAGATTCAGATAGAAAAAGCAGACTCAGAGGTGATGATGATACAATATAGATCAATGGAATTTGCTATAAGAATAAGAGGCCTGAAAGAAAATACCCAAGAGAACTTGAGAGAGATTTTGGCAGAAGCTTTTGCACAGATAATTCAAGAAAGAAAGGAGGATCTGGATTGGCAAATGGATAAAATTTATTGCGTTAATTCATGGGTGGCCAGGCAGAAAAATTTACCAAGAGACATTGTAATTTACTTTACAACAAGAAGGCTAAGAAATATGATATTGCAGGCTTCCTACAAAAATAAACTTCAAGTGGCAGGGCAAGAAGTTTTAACATTAAAATAAATCCCTCCTAAAATGTTGAGAGCAAGGAAGAACTATGCTTTTGTGGTGGATGAACTCAGAAAACGTCAGATACAGTATAGATGGGAGATTCCAACTGGATTGGTGGTGGATTATTCAGGACAGAGATTCTGTCTTAATACATTATGGAAGGCAAGGGATTTTTACTTTAATGTATTAAAGGCTGGAGGTTCTTCTTCTCCAGAAACCAGAAGAAGAAAGGAAATAGAGGAAACAAGAATGGGAGTGAAAGAAATTACTCAGGATCAGGCAGAGGCTCAAGGAGGGGCTTTGATTGTTGAAGAAGATTTACTACAACTTATGAGCTCTGCCCAAGATATGGAGTTATTTGGCAAAGTAGAGGAGCCGAGGGATCAAAGACAGACTCAAGCAGCAAAGAAACGCCAAGAAAAATTAAAGGTGCAGCAAGCTCAGATCAAAGCAGAAGAAACTACAAAATCAGAAGCAGTGGGAGGGGTTAGGCCGAAGATCAAAGTGAAAGATGACCTTCAGCTAATACTTGGAAAGCTTCAAAGTGCCAAAAATGGCAAGTAAATTTCTAACTTGGAATGTCAATGGATTAAACTCACCACAAAAGAGGAGGAAAATATTTCATTATCTGAAGCAGTATAAAAATGACATTATATGCCTACAAGAGACACATATTAGAATGCAAGATCAAAAATATTTAACAAATGCAAGTTTGGGGACACATTTTATAGCATCTGCACTGGAGAAGAAAAATGGTATATATATATATATATATATATATATATATATATATATATATATATATATATATATATATATATATATATATATATATATATATATATATGTCTTTGGTTATTCGGGTCTTCTCCCACGTAAAATTGGAAGTGTCTTGGCGACGTTTCGACGAAGTCTCATTCGTCATCTTCAGGCTGGTGTTCTCGGCTTCGTGCTTCCAGGAGCAATGTGAGATCGCAGCTGTCTCTTCCTTTTAACTGCTAGTGGAGGTGTGAGCTGATTGGGTGGGAACTTGGCTGTGTTCTGATTGGGTGGAGGTGTGTTCTGATTGGTTAGGGGCTTGGCTGTGCTCTGATTGGCTGGGGTTGTGTTCTGTTTGGGTGGGGGCTTGGTTGTGCTCAGCTTAGTCTGAGTTGCAGGGGGATTTGAGCTGGTGAGCTGCGTTGTTGTTGTTTATATATATATAAAAGGCTTAATAGCTAAATTAATTGAAGCAGACCCACAAGGAAATATATTGCAATTGAAATCTTAACAGAAGGGAAAAAAACATTATATGCACCAAACCAGCAACAAGAAAGTTTTTATAAGACTTTACATGCTAAATTAATACAGTGGAATTATAAAACACATATAATGATGGGAGACTGGAATGGAGTTTTGGATATTAAAAAGGACAAAAGAGGATCTCTACAAAATATTCAAACACATGCTAGATTGCCTAAATCTTTTTTTGATATGATGAAGGATATGGAGTTGAGAGATATTTGGCGTGAAAGGAATGGAGAAGAAAAAGATTTTACTTTCTTTTCTGACAGACATCAGTCATTTTCCAGGTTTGATTTTGTATTAATTTCTAATGAATTCTTTTCCAGGGTGAAGAAAACAAAGATATGTCCAAGAACATTAACAGATCATAGTCCGGTTTGGATGGAATTAGAATATGAAAAGGCACCCAGGAGGTCCTGGAGGCTGAATGAAAATTTGTTTAGATATGAGGAAAATGTGAAAGAATGTAAACAATTTATGAAAGAATTTTTTGTTATGAATTTGCATAAAGGTACACCTATGGAGATGGTTTGGGATGCAAGTAAAGCATACATGAGAGGCATTTTAATTTATTTGAAAAATAAATATAGATGTAAACAGGAAAGGAAACGGAAGGAGTTAGAAGAAGAAATAAAAAATAAAGAGCAAGTATTAATTTTAAACCCAACTGATAAGAAAACAAAAGAAGCAATTAACTTACTGCGAGGACAATTTAATATGTTGATGGCAGACCAGGTGGCAACTAATTTGCAATATGCCAAACATAATTCCTTTTGTAATGCGAATAAACCAGGCAAATGGTTGGCATATTTGCTTAGGAAAAAACAAAAGCTACGTACTATAGAGAAAATAGAATATAAGGATAAAGAGTTGTACCAGCAAAATATGATTAAAAAAGCATTTTCAGAATTCTATACGAAGTTGTATACTAGTGATAAGATTCAAGGTATAGATATAGATAAATATTTAGAGGGAGAATATTTCTATAATCTCAGAAGAACAAAGGGAAGGTTTGAATCAATTGATAACTGTTGAGGAAATTATTTTAGCAATTAAACAATTGAAGGTGGGAAAAGCCCCCAGGACAGATGGGTTGACAGCAGTTTATTATAAAAATCTGCAGGTAGAAATGGCTGAATCACTTAAAGAATTATTTAATAAAATACAAACTGGAGGACAAGTGCCTCCTTCTTGGAGAACAGCATTTATCTCACTGATTCCAAAGGAAGACCAAGATCATACTCAGCCAAAAAACTACAGGCCTATATCATTGTTAAATACAGATTACAAGATTTTTACTAAAATATTGGCAAATAGGCTGATGCCAGTTATGCAACAAATGATTCACAATGACCAAACTGGTTTCATTAATAGGTGATATATGAAGAGTAATGTAAGACAAATAGTTAATATATTGGAGTATTTGGGAAAAAACAACCAGGTCCCTGCGGTGCTTATATTTTTAGATGCGGAAAAAGCATTTGATCGATTGAACTGGAATTTTTTATTGAAAATAATTGAAAAGATGCAATTTGGAGAGTATTTTACACAATCTATTAAGGCAATATATCAGCAACAAACAGCACAAGTAATAATTAATGGTAGTTTAATGGAAACTTTTAATATAGAAAAAGGAACAAGACAAGGATGTCCTTTATCTTCATTATTGTTTATTTTGACTCTGGAATTTTTGTTGAATAAAATACGTGGTTCAGATAAAATAAGGGGAATTAAAATTAGGAATGAGGATTACAGGGTACGAGCATTCGCAGACGACCTGGTTGTGACTTTGACCCAACCAATAAATTCGGTTATAGGTTTAATGGATATAATTAACCAATATGGACAAGTCTCTGGATTTAAAATTAATGTAGGGAAAACGAAGATAATAATTAAAAATAAGGTTACAAGTCAAAAAGAGGAAATTGAAAGGATAACAGGATTTGAATCAGTTAAGAAGGTTAAATATTTAGGGGTTTATATTACAACATCAAATGCGAAATTATATAAGTGTAATTATGAAGTACTGTGGCAAAAAATTCAGAGAGAGATGGAAAGTTGGAAAAAATTGCAATTATCATTGCTGGGAAGGATAGCTGCAGTAAAGATGAATATTTTGCCAAAGTTTTTATTTCTTTACCAAATGATACCAATACTGAAAAAAGATGGAAATTTGAACGAATGGCAGAAGGGTATTACTAATTTTGTGTAGGCAGGAAAGAGATCAAGAATAAAACGAAAAATAATGCAAGATATACGTGAAAGAGGAGGTCTCAAAATGCCTAATTTAAGATTGTATTATGAGGCAGCTGTGCTCTCAGCAATTAGTGATTGGATTAATCTAACAGAAGAAAGAATATTGAATATTGAGGGATATGACTTGATATATGGTTGGCATGCTTACTTAGTATATGACAAGAAGGTGGACAAGACTTTTAAAAGTCATATATTAAGGAATGCTTTATTGCGTGTCTGGAAAAAGTATCAATATAAACTAAACAATAAGATACCTTTATGGGCAGTAGCCAGACATGCGATAGAGAATATAAGTGTAGAACAAAAACAATATGTGATTACATATAAAGAGCTTCTTAATATGGAAAGAGGTACATTACAGTTAAAATCTTTAGAGGTATTAAAGGAAGAAAGGAAAATTCAAACCTGGTTTCAGTATTGGCAATTGTATACTAGGTGGAAAGAAGATCAGAAAATTGGCATTTTGCAAAATGAAGAAAACTTAATAAAACAAATTAGAGATCAAAGTCCAATGCATATTAAAAGGTTGTATAATGCACTGATAGAAATAGATTCAGAAACTGAGTTAGTGAAGGATTGTATGATAAAATGGGCACAAAACTTTGGGGAATCAATATCTATGGATGTATGGGAGAAAATATGGGTTAGAAATGTGAAGTTTACTGAAGCCCAAAATTTAAGAGAAAATTTCTACAAAATGTTTTATAGATGGCATTTAGATCCCCAAAAGTTAGCCTGTATGTACCCGAGTTTACAACCTACATGTTAGAGATGTAAATGTGATGATGCAATGTATTTTCATGTATGGTGGACATGTAAGAAAATTAAGGCATGTTGGATTAAAATATGATGGATTATACAAAATATTCTTAAAAGGAAGATAAAATTTACTCCACAGTTGTTTTTATTTATTTATTTATTTATTTTATTTACTTTAGATTTATATACCGCCCTTCTCCCTAGGGACTCAGGGTGGTGTACAGCCAAGTAAAAACACTATGTATAATACATAATACATAGATTAAGAACAGATTAAAAGGAAATATCTCTTTTTTTTATTTATTTATTTTATTATTAAAATATAAACACAGATATAAAGACAATACAATACAATACAATACAATACAATACAAAGACAAACAAAAAACCCACCACCTACAAACCCACCTAACATTTTACATATACGTTTTTGTCATCAACAGAATATATGTCATTGAGCTTATATAGTTTAATAAAGAGTAATTATTAAATGTCTGATTCCAATGTTATAACCTTACACTACAAGTTTACATTTTTTATGAGTTCATCTCCTTATGCAAGTCTTTACCCTAATTTCTGTCCTCTACATTTTTGCTGATTTTCCTTTCCAGCCATTGATACCATTGGTGCCATACAAGATAGTATTCGCTTTCTTCCTTTTCCTGGAGTTCCAGCGTCAATCTGTCCATTTCAGCACACTCTGTTATTTTTGCAACGATTTTGTCTTTGGATGGGAGTTGGTCTAATTTCCAGTTTTGAGCAAACAGTAGTCTTGCTGCTGTCAAGATATGTATGATAAGATATTTCGTTTCCTTAAGATATTGTGCCGTTATCATGCCAAATAAAAAGAATTCTGGACTATTTTCTATTTGAATGTTCGTTATTTCTTCAATAATATTTTTTATATCTTGCCAATAGTGTTGGGCTTTCCTACATTTCCACCAAGTGTGGTAATATGTCCCCTTTTTTGATTTACATTTCCAACACAATGCCGAAGTGTTTGGGTGTATTTTGGCAAGTCGGGCTGGTGGTAGGTGCCATCTATAAAACATTTTAATGAGGTTCTCCTTGTAAGATGTGGCTCTTGTCATTTTAATGTTCTGTTTCCATAATTTCTCCTAATCTGCCAATTGAATATTATGTCCTATGTCCCTGGCCCACATTGTCATGTTATATTTAACTGTTTCTTCTATTAATTTGTCTCTCAAAAGGTAGTTATATGTTTTAGTAATCATTTTCTGATCTGCTCCTAATAAAATTCTGTCCAGTTCGTTCAGATCTTTTGCAATTCCATATTTGATTTTATCCGCATTGTATCTTGAGTGTATTTGAGTGTAGTGCCACCAATCAATATTTATATCGCCATTTTGGAGTTGATGTCTTGGAGTGAGTTCTCCTTCATGATTCAGTAAATCTTGGTATCTCATCATCTTTCCGATTTCAAGAGTATTTGGAAATATCAATGCCTCCATCGGGGACCACCATTTTGGTATTTTATTATAATAAGTTTTCTTAATTCCCTGCCAAATCTTGAAGAGTGAGGCCCGAATTATGTGTCTTTGGAAGTACATGTGTTGTTTGTCTGGTCCATCCCATAGGAACGTGTGCCATCCTCGTATGAGATCAAAGCCTTCTAGATATAAAGTTCTTTTGTCTTCTAATCTCATCCATTCTTTGATCCAGGTCAATCCGGCTGCTTTATAATATAGCTCCCAGTCTGGTACTGCAAGGCCTCCTCTGTCTCGTGTGTCTTGTAGCGCTTTAATCTTAATTCTAGCCTTCTTTCCCTGCCATATGTAGGTCATTGTAATTTTGTTGAGATTTTTGAAGAAGTCCCTTCCTGGATGTAATGGTATTACCTGGTATAGATATAGTACTCTCGGTAATATATTCATTTTAATTGAACTAATTCTGCCCATCAATGACAATTGTAGCCTGTTCCAGATTTCCAGGTCTTTTTTAATTTCTTTTAGTAATTTCGTGTAATTGTCTTCTTTGATCGTGGTTGCTTTTGCCGTCAGCCAAATACCTAAATATTTTATCTTCTTTACTAATTGGATTCCTAATTCTTCTTCTAATTCCGATCTCTGAGTCTGGGTCATATTTTTCGTCATTATTTTTGTTTTTTGTTTGTTTATTTTGAGGCCCGCGACTTCCCCGTATTGTTCTATCATCAACATCAGTCTGGGTCCAGATCGTCTTGGATTTTCCAAGTTGAAAATTACGTCGTCTGCAAAGGCGAGCAATTTGTACTCCTCTCCGCGGATCTTGAGTCCTTTGAGTTCTTCCTCGTTCCTTATTTCGTTTAATAATACCTCCAATGCTATTATAAATATTAGCGGTGACATGGGACATCCTTGTCGTACTCCTTTCTGAATATCAAAAATTTGTGTCATGTCACCGTTTATTGAGATTTTTGCTGTTTGTTGGGAATAGATTTTTTTAATCAGATTATGAAATTTCTCTCCGCAGTTCATTAGTTCAAGTTGTTTTATGAAAAAAGACCAATTTAAATTGTTGAAGGCCTTCTGGGCATCAAGGGAGATTATGGCCATTTCTCTGTCTATCTTCTGATCATAGTATTCCAGAATATTTATAATCATTCTCAAATTATTCTTAATTTGTCTTTTAGGTATGAAACCGTTTTGGTCTGGGTGTATATAGTTATGTATTATTGCTTTGAGTCTCTGAGCTAGTATTGACATGAATAGCTTATAGTCCACGTTGAGTAACGAAATTGGTCTGTAATTTTTAATTTGCGTCGGTTCTGAGTCTTCTTTGTGTATTAATGTAATAATAGTTTCTGTCCAAGATTTTGGAATTTCTGCTATCAATAGTGCTTCGTTAAAAACTTGTAACAGTATTTGGTCTATTGATTGTTGACAGAGTTTATAGAATTCAGTAGGAATTCCATCCAGTCCTGGAGTCTTATTGTTCTTTTGTTTTTTCCATTAGTTCCAGCATTGTTATGGGTCGGTTTAACATCTCTCTGTGATCTTCTGTGAAGTGCGTGAGATTGGTTTTTTGGAGGTATTTTTTGATTTGGTCTTCCGGGACCTCTTCCTGGCGATAAAGTTTTTGAAAAAATTTTTTAGCTATGTTTTTCTTCTCCAGATGTGTGTGGTAAAGAGTTCCTGATTCGTCTTGGAGTTGGTGTATAATTCTTTTTTCTGTTTGCTTTTTTGGTTTATATGCTAACCAGCATCCAGTTTTGTTAGCATGTTCAAAATTATTTTGTTTTACCATTCTTATTTTCTGTGCCAATTCGGTTTTTGTGGTTAGATTCAGTTTGTGTTTGGCCAAATTTAGCTTTTGTAGCACAATCGTGTTGTTGGGCTGTTGTTGTAATTTAATTTCCTCTATCTTAATTTCCTCCAATAATTCATTTCTAATTCTTTGTTTCTCCTTTTCCTTTCTTGCCACATATGCAATAGTTAGGCCTCTAATATAGGCTTTTGTGGTATCCCATAGGTTTTGTAACGATGTTGTATCTTTTGTATTTATTTGTAAAAATATCTTGATTTCCTTTTCTATCATTTGCTGATATTCTTTTTCCTTTATTATACTTGTGTCCATTTTCCATCTGTTCTGTTTTCGGAAACCTTTCCAGACTATTTTGATAGGATTGTGGTCATATACTAGACATAATTTCTACTTCGTGTGTTTCTTTACTTAGTTGAGGTGTCATCCAAGCCATATCCAGCCTAGACCACGATTGATGTGGGCCCGAGAAATATGTATATTGTTTTGTTTTGGTATTTAGTTCTCGCCAGGTGTCGTGTAGGCTCATTTCTTGTACTAAATCTTTAAATGTTTGTGGCAATGTCTTCCTAAAAGGAAATACCTCAATTTGGCCCAAAATTTAAAAAGACAAACGAATTTAAAATCATTTAAAAGGATTTGTTAGGCCAGCCTGGCTTGTTGAAAAAGGAAAGTTTTAAGGGAACGGCGGAAGGCACAAAGGTCTTGGATTCTCCTTATCTCTTTTATTGGGTATAATTGAAGGATGTACAGTTATAGAGACTAATTTGATTTTGAATTTAATAACGGCAGCCAGAGTTTTGGTGGTGCAATATTGGAAGAAGGAAGAAATACCTACTATTGAAGAATGGACATTAAAAGTAGCCAATTTGGAAGAGATGGCTAATATTTCTGCATATTTGAAGGATCGTTCGAATGAAAGATATGTAATGGAATGGAGAAGATGGATTGACTATATACAAAACAAATATGGGACTAAAAAGTTGCAAATAGCTTATGAATGAAATATTTAGATGATTTTTCTTTTTCTTTTGATATTTTAGTGCCTATGGTGGAGTTAAAGAATAAGGGGAAGTTAAAAGCTTATAGTTAGTTTGCTTATGTTAGATTATGTTTGTTAAATGCAATACCCTGTATTTTGCTCTGGGAAGTCGGGGGAGGGGGGGAGGGAGAGGGGAAGGGGTGGGGGAAGGGGTGGGAATTTGTCTGTAAAATATTTTAAAATTTTTCAATAAAAAAAAATAGTACATAAAAAAGGCTGAGTGCCAAAGAACTGAGGCCTTTGAACTATGGTGCGGGAGAAGACTCCTGAGAGTCCCTTGGACTGCAAGGTGATCAACCGGTTAGTTCTAGAGCGGGAGTCCCCAACCTTTTGAACCTCAGGGACCACTAAATTCATAATTTTAAATCCCACGGACCACTAATATGATCTGCCTAATGACCGTCTGGGTGGGTTGGCCAACTTGATGTCACTCACATTGAGGGATGCCTTGCCAGCCTCTACTTGCCACTCCTCACCTACCTGCCTGGGCTCCTTAGGGCCCCAACAGGAAGCAGTTGTTGGAGCTAAGCAGCCACCATGAGAAAGAGTTGGCAAAACATCTGGCTCAGTTCAAATTCAATCTGACCGAGAAGGAGGCTCAGCAGAAGCACCTCACTGAGGACTACGAGCATAGGCTTTCCAAGCAGAGGCAAGACCTGCAGGAGTACAAGGCCAGTTACTGGTACCTGGAGGCTCAGCAGACTGAGATGGTCAGCCAATTCCAGGCCATGATGCAGTCTCGCTGGAACAAGGCCCTCTGGCTCTTCGCCACCAGCGGCACTTCCCTCCAGCCTTCACCCAAAGCCCCGCACCAGGAGGCTGAAACAGACAAGTCAGAATTTCTTCCCCGCTCTGACCCACACAAGAAGACCCCAAAAGGGGAGATTCTGCAGCAACACAAATGTTCATTGCACATATCTGATCCAGGGGCCATAGTTTGAGGACCCCTGATTTAGTGCAATACAAAAAATGCAAATAATTTTTCTGAGAACCACCTAAATTTTCTCGTGGACCACCAGTGGTCCATGGACCATCAGTTGGTGACCACTTTCCTAGAGGAGATAAACCCTGACTGCTCTTTAGAAGGCCAGATCCTGAAGATGAAACTCAAATACTTTGGCCACCTAATGAGAAGGAAGGACTCACTGGAGGAGAGCCTAATGCTGGGTAAGGAAGAAGAAGGAGACGACAGAGAACGAGGTGGTTGGATCGAATCACTGAAGCAGTAGGCGTGAGCTTAAATGGGCTCCAGAGGATGGTAGAAGACAGGAAGGCCTGGAGAAACATTGTCCATGGGGTCACGATGGGTCAGACACAAAGGTGAAATGCTTCCCAGTTAGGACTGGATCGCCCGAAAATGCCTGCTCCCCCCACCACCACCATACCCAGCTGAGCCGCATGATCATCAGAGGCTTTTTTTTTTACTTTTAAAAGCATTTTTTTACAACTTCTTCCACCGAAAAAATGCTTTTAAAAGTAAAAAAAAAAAGCCTCTGATGATCGCGCAGCTCAGCTGAGATCGTCAGAGGCTTTTCAAAGCATTTTTTTCTGCAACATCTTCCGGGGAAGAGGTGGTTTAAAAAAATGATTTAAAAAGCCTCTGTCTATCAGGCAACACAGCTGGGATTGTCAGAGCCTTTTCAAAGCAGTTTTTTAACCACCTCTTCTGCTGAAAAGGTTGCAGAAAAAAATGCTTTAAAAGTCTCTCTGACGATCCCAGCTGAGTTGCCTGATCATCAGAGGCTTTTCAAAACATTTTTTTGCATTTGCATTTGCATTTGCATTTGAAAAGTTAAAAAAAGTTAAAAAAAAAAAAAGTTGGCCACGCCCACCAAGCCACGCCCACAGAACCGGTAGTAACACATTTCACCCCTGGTCAGACATGACTTCACAACTAACAACAACAATTAATGTACAATACAGAAGAAAGTATGTCATAATATTCTTTCCTATTTTGAACTGGAGCTTGGCAAAATGCCAGTTGATTTGGGTTTTTTTTTTAAGGGAGGTTAGTAAACTGACTTCTGCATTTCAAATGTCTGAAAGAAATTCATCCAATTAAAGAGTTTATATAGAATGATTTGAAATCAATTATATGAATAAAGACAATGAAATAATATAGCAATATTAAACAATTGCTGAGGGGGGATATAACAATATTTCAAGCCCAACATATGAAACAATCAAGTAAGTAGTAGTCATTATGAGAAATTAATATGTTTGTCAGTTTAAAAAGATATTCAATGAGTGTATAGCAGTATTCCAGTATCTGTGAGGCTGCCATAAAGAGGAGGAGGTCAATTTATTTTCCAAAGCACCAGAAGGCAAGACAAGAAGCAATGGATGGAAGCTAATCAAGGAGGGAAGCAACCTGGAATCAAGGCTTGGAGGACAATTAATCATTGGAACAGATTGCCTTCAGAAGTTGTGGGTGCTTCATCACTGGGGTTTAATAAGAAGAGACTGGACAGTCACTTGTGCAAAATGGTCTTGGATCTGCTGCTTGAGCAGGGGGTTGGACTAGGGCTGGGGTGTCACTCAATTTCATTGATGGCCACGTCCAGGTTGTGTCTGACTTCGGGCGGAGGCATGGCCAAGGTGGGCATGACCAACACGATATCACTTGTGTGAGGGGAACCTGCAGTGGCCTGAATGCTCTGCCAGCGAAAATGGGCTCCGAAGCTCCATTTTCATCTGGGACGGCCTCCTGCAACCCTCTGCCACCTTAAACAGAGCTCGGAGGGGGCATGCATGGCCCTCGCAAGCTTTATTTTTGGCTGGGAAGCCTCCTGCAACCCTCTGCTTGCCAAAACAGAGCTCGGGAGGGCCATGCCCGGCCCTCTCTAACTCCATTTTCACTGGCAGAGGCACTGTGGGCTGGTCCTTTGCTATTTCAAGGGCGGCCACACAGGCCAGATCTAAGCACCCTGCAGGCCAGATCCAGCCCTCGGGCCTTGAGTTTGATACTCCTGGACTAGGGTCTCCTGGTTGAGCAGGTGGTTGGACTAGAAGACATTCCAGCTCTATTCTGATTGACTAATTGATTGAGTGGATGGGTGACCCACAGAGCTATAAGGTGACCAGATGGGTGTGCTCTATGAGGACCTCCAATGAACATCACCCACAGATAATTCAGAGCTCCCTGGTTTCAAAGGGAGCATACAAGACAACAGGACAGAACATCAAGTGAATTAGCAAAATTCATGCACTTATCGTTTGAAACGTCTCTCAGCAGTGTGGAAAGGCCCTTAGATTTACCATCTGACTGTTAACATTAAAACTGGCACAAACTACTGTTGGAAGAAATATCCTTCTGGGTTCAGTTACAAATGGGGGAAAAGCACTGGAAACATGGTGGCTGCTTGGAAAGATGGTATTAATGGTGGACAGGATCATATGCTTTGATCATGTTGGGTGAAGAAAAAAAGGGAAGAGATGCTGAGAGTGACTGAGTTTTATGCCCCCTCTGGGCTTTTGAATTTGAGCTTGTATTCTGATTGGTTGTCAGACTCCCATAGGGCCATACAGGGGCAACTCTGTAAGTTGTGTTTTGAGTCCATGATTGGTTGAGCCTTGCTGGATGGTGATGTACTGAAAGGGCTTTGGAATTGCTATGATGGTTCTGCCTGAAGCAGGTAGATCTTTGTTAGGTAGAATAGAGTGGCTCAGGCCTTAATGGCCCATTGACAAAGGGGGGAGGGGGGAGTTTCTGCCTCCCTTTTAAGGGAAATATTCTTCCCTTTTAATATTTCCTAAATATCTCATTTTCCTAGGAGTGGGTGGGCTTTGAAACAGAGATGAGCACCACCCCCTAGAGTCAGGAATGACTAGCACATATCTGTGAGGGGAACCTATACCATTACTGAAAATATCTCATGTTCCTAGGAGGGGGTGGGTGCTAACTTCCTACACTACCAATACCTTCTCTTTCATCTTAGATCAACTATAATGTCATCAACCAGACGGCTGAGCAAAATCATTGTTTTCCTTTTTCATATCGGATGACCCCAAACCAAGAACCTCCTTACTCAGCAATCATCCAGCTGCTCCTGCAGTTCCAATGGACGTGGATCGGCCTCCTTTCTCAGGACAATGAAAAAGGAGAAAAATTCAAAAGACGCTTGGAAGTTCTTGCTCTAAAAAATGGGATTTGCATTGTCCTCTCAGGAACCATCCCAGAAGCAAATATCCGGAAAAGTGCTGGAGAAACTCTCATGCAAGAAAAAAGGAAAATGTTCCTTTCTTTTATCAAGAGTCAAATAAAAATTATAGTATGCCAACTGGATTTTCAGGCTTCAGGAATGTTAGCAGTAATAATACAAACAATTGATACATCCATTGTGGGAAGGGTGTGGATTGCAACAACTTTGACAGCATTAAGTGTAGATAGTTTTGATCTCTTGGTTGATCTCCAAAATAAATATGCTTTGTTTTCCTTCCTAATCAAGACAAAGAGAAGGACTCAATATTATGACTTTAATTCTCATGCATCTATGTTCTTATCATATGGAAAGGAAGCGTTCCAATGTTCTTATTCAAGTCCTGTGTTATCTAAGAAAGTTTGGAAAAAATGTAGAGAAAAGGAGAATTGGGAATTTCCACCCCATGATGTGATTGCAAGAATCATGTCTCAGGATTCCTCCAGTATTTCCCAAATAATTCAAATTGTGGCCTGGGTCCTCAGTGCTGCCTCTTCCTCCCAACGGAGGAAGAGGAGAATGCAAGTTGGAGAACATCAACCACCCCAGATTGTACAGCCATGGCAGGTAAGTCTTCTCCTTTGAGGTTACATTGAGTCTCCCCTTCCAATTCCTCAATATTAAATTAGATGTAGAAAGGGGTGAGATATTCCAAAGACCAGTTGCCCAGTTTGTGGTATTTGAGAGTGGGTGTCAATCCTGAAACTGACCTAACTGTGGCCATTTTGATGCTTCAGTGTTGCTACACTGGAGCTGAGAGGTAGAGAGGGAGGGGGGAATAGATATAGCTGGAGTTTTGTAGCCAAAACAAAATACTTTCTCCTGGGAACCAAGGATATTCCCACCAATGGCCGGAGGGAGGATGAGTGAAGTCACCAGGCAACCGGATGACACCTTGATTGGACCATGTGACTGATTGTTTGGAAAGGGGAAGAAAACTTTTACTTTTAATTAGGTGAAAACTGTGGAAACCTTTAGAGTCAGGTTTCACCAGCCTATGCCTATATGATATGCCCAATAAAACTGATGTTTGAGGAACCTGCTTGCCTCAGAGTCCTGTTTGCTATGGGCGTATTACTTGGAAACCTGATGGTGAGTTAGAGAGAGATGATAGAGAAACATCTTCCAAAGTTAAACAACCTGTGCTAGTTTGGGATGCTTTTGTGACAGAAATAGCTCTATGGTGACAACGTAATTGTCAAAACTAAACAAGCATCAGAATATTCCAACAACCCTCAACCCTTTATTGTGATCACAAAGTGATCTCCAAGCTAAGGAGTTCAGCTGGATTGTTTGTTCTGGATTAAGATTGAATTTTGCTACCTAAATCTGCTAACTTCATCTTGATCAGGTCTGAAGGCAAAATTGTATTCTCCATCTTCTCCCATTACATTTTTTCCCATATCTGCAAATGATCTTGCCTCAGAGGGGGCTGTGATGGTGAAGCAGCAAAACATAGAACATAAAACATAGAATAATAAGATTTTGAAAGGACCTCAGAGGTTTTTCTAGTCCAACCCACAAATAGAGCAGGTGACCCTGCACCATTTCAGACAAAGATGCAGCAGCTACAGTCTTGTTGTAGGAAAAGTTACAGGAAGCTGCTCCCTTTCTTAAATGTGCCGCCTCCATCGCCACCCTGTTCCATGCACATGCGCACACCACTGATAAATGCTGAATGAATAAGTAAATGATGTTTGCATGTGCACCCAGCACATGGAACAGAGTGGTGATGGCTGCGACATGTTTAAGAAGGAGAGCGGCTCTGTTAACTTTCACTATAAGAAGCCTGCAGCTGCTGCATCTTTGGGGCAAGAAGCATCTCCAGGTGCACCAAAAAAGAAAGAGGCCGTGGCTGCAGGCATCTCGCGACAAGGGGGGGGAGGCAAGATGCGAGCTGGCATTCAGCCCAGTGGCGATGTCTCAGCCCTGGCTTGCCTTCCCTTAAGTTAAGGACACATAATGTGGCAAAAGGAGAGTGGGCAGCGGCTCAGGGAGAAGGCCGGAGCCAGGAAATGATGCATTCCCTGACCCGGTCGAGGCAGGCAGTGAGTGGGTGGCAGCTGCAAGGACTCAGGGAATCGCATGTTCCTGGGCCCGGGCCGTGGCACCCAACCCAAGTCGAACGGCGAGCAGGCGGCATGCATTGCTTACCTTTGGTGAATTGAGCAGGAGAGGTGACTGGTGAGGCAAGTAGCTGGGCTGCATGGCAAAGGGAACTTACATAGGGTGGGAGTTGGTGGGTGGGCTGAGCAGCCAGAAGCAGCGAGTGAGCCAGAAGAGGCGAGAGAGCTGGAAGAGGCGAGCGGGCATGTGTGGGCCACCAGGGATGATTGCTATGGTTCGGCGAACTGATGCCAATCATCCCTACCGGTTCACCCAAACCGGTCCAAACTTGTAGGATTTTACCCCTGCTGTAATTGTTCTTGGTATGTTTTAGCCTTCACCTCCCTAATCATTTTTGTTGCTCATCTCTACAATCTTTCCAGTGTTTCAATATCTTTTTTATATTGTGTCGATCAGAACTGGATGCAGTATTCTAAATGTGGTCTTACTAAGGCTTTGTAAAGCAATATTAGAACTTCATGTGATCTTGATTCTATCCCTTTATTAATGCAGCCTAGGATTGCATTGGCATTTTTGTCTGCTGCCACACATTGTTGGATCATAATTAAGTGATTGTTCATTAGGACTCCAAGATCCTTCTCACAGTTACTGGCATTAAGCCAAATTTCACGTAGTGTCAACTTGCAAAGCTTTCAAGTTGCCATGAGCAGGAGGGAGAAAGAACTGGAGTGAATTCCATACATTCTTTCTCACCGCAATCAGAAGGAGGGTGTTAGGTTTCACAGCCAGCCAAAGTGGTTAATTGGAGAATGTGATTTATGACATGGCCAGAGAGGAGGGGAGAGACAGGGTCATAGGGGAACGTAAATCTACGTAGGATCAGTCCTAACTGCATCCGAGTATTGCCGGAATGGTGCTCCTAATAAATGAATATATTTCCTTTGAAGTTTGGATCATGGCACATGAATTAATTAGGGCATCTTTCGGAATCTTGACATGTAGTCTGTACCTATACTGTTGGTTTTCTTGAATAAGTGTAAAACCTTACTTTTATCTATGTTGAATTTCATGTTGTTAGGTAGGGGACTATGTTCAATTTGTCAAGATCTTTTTGGACCTTGAGCTTGTCTTCTGGAGTGTTGGTTATTCCTGTCAGCTTAGTGTCATCTGCAAATTTGATCAGTTACCCTTCAATTCCCTCACCTAGATCTTTTTTGAAGATATTGAAGAGTGCTGTGCCTAAAATGGAAACTTGGGGAACCCCAATACTTCCTTCCCTCCATGTGGATGAGGTTCCCCAGAGGACTACATGTTGAATATAATTTGTTAGCCAGTTACAAAGCCACCTGATGGTGGTTTTATCTATTCCATGTTTTCAAGAATGTGAGATAATGAATTATTTGGATGAGGCGATAGATGGGGAACTCATCAAATTTGCAGATGACACCAAGCTGGCAGGAATAGCCAACACTCTGGAAGATAGGCTTAAGATACAGAAGGATCCTGACAGACTTGAACATTGCGCGTGCTATCTAACAAAATCAAATTTAATGGTAAAAAAAGTTAAGTTCTACATTTAGGCAAGAAAACAAATGCAGGTACAGTATATGTGACACCTTGCTCAATGGTAGTAACTATGAGAGGGATCTTGGCATCCCAGTGGACAACCATTTAAATATGAGCCAGCAGTGTGCAGCAGCTACCAAAAAAACCAACACAGTTGTGGGCTGCATAAGCAGTGGGATAGAATCAAGATCACGTGAAGTGTTAATAACACTTTATAATTCCTTGGTAAGGCCATACTTGGAATGCTGCATCCCATTTTGGTTGCCACAATGTAAAAAAGATGTTGAGACTCTAGAAAGTGAGCAGGGAAGAGCAACAAAGATGATTAGAGGACTGGAGGTTAAAACATATTAAGAACGGTTGCAGGAACTGGGTATGTCTAGTTTAATGAAAAGAAGGACTGGGGAGACATGATAGCAGTGTTCCAATATCTCAGGGGCTACCACAAAGAAGAGGGAGTCAAGCTATTCTCCAAAGCACCTGAGGGTAGGACAAGAAGCAATGGGTAGAAACTAATCAAGGAGTGATGCAACTTAGAACTAAGGAGAAATTTCCTGAACAATTAATCAGTGGAACAACTTGCTTCCAGAAGCTGTGAATGCTCCAACACTGGACATTTTTAAGAAGATGTTGGATAGTGTTATGTCCTTATAAGGACATCCACTGGGGATTGGCTAATCCTCTGGCGGGAGATTTAAAGAACTGTCATTGGATGGCTGAGTCTGCCGGAGCGTATTTAAAGAGCCCCGGCAGCACAGCCGCTCATCTTATTCTTGTGCTTAAATAAAGTGCTGAATGGACCAGAGCTGGTCGCGTCTTTCTTTCTCTGCGCCGATCTAACACTGGCGATGAAGGAGTCAAGAACCAAGTTACGAACCTCGTGGCACGAAGCCAACCTCAAGAGCTAAGTCACTAGCAGCTGAAGTCACTCGTAGGCATCTTCCAGCGGCATGGCAACAGCAGAAGCCACATTGCTGACCCTTGCCCCTTTCCGCCCAGGGAAGGAGAAATGGAAGTCCTACATGATCAGATTCCGGCAATTCCTGAGAGGCAACAACATCAGGGATGCCGATGACGACCGCAAGAAGGGTATTTTCCTGGCAAACTGCGGCACTGATGTCCTCGAGATGGCCATCGACCTGGTGGCACCAAGGGACATCGAAGAATTGCCATGGACAGACCTGCAACAAATTCTGCAGGACCACTATGGCCCAACGGGGACACCGGTGGCTAATCGATTCACCTTCCACCAGAGGGATCAAAAGGAAGGTGAAACCATCAAGGAATTTGTGGCCGCCCTGTGCCAAATCGCAAGCAGCTGTGAATTCGATCACGTGGACAATGCCATAGCTGACCACATGGTTTTTGGCATGAGGGACAGGGCCCTACAAAAAAAGTTCCTCAGCAAGAAGAAGCTTGTGCTCAAGGACGTGGTGGAGGAAGCTACGGCCTCCGAGACCTCTGAGAGAGCAGCAGCCACAGTGCTCCGGGCAAAAGGAATCCACGAGATTCGCAGAGCTGCGCAATCATCGACCGAGGATTCCACGGCTGGATCAGAATCCGATGAAGAATCGGCCGTGCACAAGGTCTCCAGACCCCCGAAGCGGGAAACCGCTCGGAAAAGCGACCGGGGGGAGCGCTGTGCCAGCTGCAGAGGGGACCATGCCAGAGTCAACTGCAAGTGGAGGGATGCGACCTGCAGATGTTGCAACAGAAGGGGTCACATTGCTGAAGCTTGCAGAGCTGAGGAGCCAGCCCCGGAGCCATCCAGCCACTGGCCACGCGAAAATTGGGAGGTCAACATGAGGTCATCCAAACGATCCTCCTACCAGTCCAGACGCGGTGAGAGCGACGGGAACCGGAGGAGAGCGGTGCACCAGACGACCATAGACTTCTCCTACGATGATGACATCACCACCAAGTGCCACGTGACCGTACACTTGGAAGGAACCCCATGTACAATGGAGGTAGATTCAGGCTCAATCTACTCCATTATGGACTGGCAACATCTCAAGCGCATCAAGCCAGACATCCGCAAAAAGGACCTGAAACCCCTACGCTCCAGGCTAGTCGATTTTGGAGGAAACCCCATCAGAGTCCTGGGAAGAACCTCACTACAAACCTCTTTCTGCGAGTTCCAAGGCAACCTCCCCATCACCATCGTCGAGCACAGCCGCCCGACCCTGCTAGGCATGGAGTGGTTCAAGCCATTAGGGCTCGGAATCAGAGGGGTTAATCAGATTCAGCAGGATGAACTCGACACCCTCTTCAAAGAGTTCAAGGAAGTCTTCGATGGTAAGCTGGGGAAATTTGTGGGGAAGCCCATTTCCTTTAATCTTGATAAGGCAATTACACCCATTAGGCTTAAGCCTCACAGAGTTCCGTTTGCCTTGAGGCCCAAAGTAGATGCTCAGCTAGATAAGCTGATAGCCCAAGGCGTTTTGGAACCAATCAATCATGCAGCATGGGAGACGCCCATTGTGAACCCCATGAAGCATGATGGATCTGTGCGCATCTGTGCTGACTATAAGTGTTCGATCAACAAGGCCCTGTCACAGAGCGCATACCCAGTTCCAGTGGTGCAACATCTGCTGCATTCACTTGGGAGTGGAACAATATTCGCCAAACTGGACCTGGCCCAGGCTTACCAGCAACTGCCAGTAGACAAAAAAACTGTGGAGGCTCAAACCATTGTCACCTCACAGAGGCGCATTTAAATGTAACCGTCTCCAATTTGGAGTCAGCGCAGCCCCAGGAATTTTTCAATCAATGATGGAACGCCTTCTCCAAGGCATTCCAGGGGTGGTGCCGTACTTCGATGATGTCTTAATCTCCGGGCACTCTAAAACCCAACTACTTGAGCGACTAAAACAAGTTTTACAGTGCTTTAAGGAGAAGGGTTTTAGAGTCAGGAGAGACAAGTGCATCATTGGGGTCCAGGAGGTCGAGTTCCTGGGCTATCTCATAGATGGCACTGGCATCCACCCCACCAAAGCAAAAGTTACGGCAATCCACGAAGCTCCAGCCCCCAAAAACAAAGCAGAGCTTCAAGCCTTTTTGGGACTACTGAATTTTTACAGTGTCTTCTTAAAACAAAAGGCAACAGCTGCTGAACCGCTCCATCGCCTGCTGGGGAAAGCGGTACCATGGAGATGGGGGACAGAAGAGGAAACAGCTTTCAAGACCATCAAAGAGCTCCTCTCCTCAGACAGCGTGCTCATCCAATATCACGAGACGCTTCCACTACTGTTGACCTGCGATGCATCACCATACGGGATCGGCACAGTCCTCAGCCACCAACTTCCCAACGGCTCTGAGGCACTCATCGCCTATTTCTCCAAGACGATGTCCAGCACCGAGAGGAACAATAGCCAGCTGGACAAGGAAGCCTTGGCCATCGTGGCTGGCATCAAGCGTTTCCACAAGTACCTGTATGGCAGAAGCTTCACGGTCATCACGGACCACAAGCCACTGTTGGGACTGTTACCAGGCGACAAACCCACACCCGGCTACATGTCGCCCAGGATGACACGCCGGGCCATCTTCCTTGCCGGGTACTCATACAAACTAATCCACAGACCCGGCAAGACCATCGGAAACGCCGACGCCCTGAGCCGATGCCCATCTCAGGAGCCAGTGGTGGACCCCGCCCCCACACTCGGACTATTTCACATTGATGATGACCCCATTTGCCCAGTCAACTCTGCAGATGTGGCAGCGCAGACCCAGAAGGACAAAACTCTCAAACAGGTACTCTCCTGGGTCCTGCGGGAGTGGCCAACAGAGAGGGTGGCAGAAGAATTTACCCCATTCATCAGGAAGCAGCAAGAACTAACCACAATGAAGGGCTGCATCCTCTGGGGCGACAGGGTCGTGATTCCCCGAGGACTCCAGCAGAACACCCTAGAGACACTGCACAAGGGGCACCCTGGCATCGTGCGCATGAAGGGGTTGGCACGAAGCTACGTGTGGTGGCCCACATTAGACAAAGACATTGAGACCTGGGGGGCCAGATGTGACCTGTGCCAGGAATCCCAGCCAGCGCCACCCCGCGCCCACTCATCCGAATGGGAGATGCCCAGCAGCCCATGGTCAAGGGTCCACATCGATTTCGCAGGGCTGATGAGTGGAAAATACCTCCTCATCGTGGTGGATGCCTTCTCGAAATGGCTGGAAATCATGCCCATGGCATCTACAACAACAGAGGCCACCACAAGGGCACTCCGGAGGCTTTTTGCGACGCACGGGCTGCCGGATGTACTTGTGCCCGACAACGGGCCACAGCTCACCTCCAAGCCCATGGAGATGTTACTGGCAGGACTGGGCTTCTGCCATGCCCTGATTGCCCCCTACAGACCGGCTGGAAATGGGCAGGTTGAGAGGATGGTGAGGCTCACGAAGGAAGCCCTCACCAAAATGGGCACCGGCGACTGGCAAGAGAGAATTGACCAGTTCCTCCTAACCCAGCACATCACGCCACATGCAACGATGCGGAAAAGCCCGGCGGAGCTGCTGATGGGGAGAAGACTGAGGTCACATCTGGATCGACTGCACCCCCAGTACAACCCAGAGGTGCCATCAGACGCCAGCCATCCGCCCGGCACCTTCGCCACAGGAGATCTGGTTTTTGCACTTAATTTTCACGGGTTTCCGAAGTGGCTGAAAGGCAAGATCGAGAGCTCAACTGGCCCGAAGTCCTACAGAGTGGAGCTGGAAGATGGAAAGGTCTGTAGACGTCACATCGACCAGCTCCGGAAAAGGTGGAGGGGAATGGGAAGAAACCAGCCTGACGAGGTAGGCTTACAACCCCACGACAAGGTAGGCCTGCAACCCCCCAACAAGGTAGGCCTACCACACCCCGACGAAGTAGGCCGACAACGCCCCGACGAGGTAGGCCTACAACACCCCGACGAGGCCGACCAATGCCACTATCGTGAGCTGAACTGTCGGAAATCCAGAGCAGTAGACCGGTACCCACGGCCTGAGGGACGTCGACACCAACCCAGCGAGGAGGGCACCCGCCATCCCAGCAAGAGGACCTCCACCGCAGCATTGAGGTAGACCGGGGGCTACGCAGGGGGGAAGAGCCACATCCCCCAGCAAGGGCAACAAACAACATCCCAGCCAGGGAGACCTCCGTCCCAGACGAGTAGACCAGGGACAAGTAGGCGAGGAGGGCATACAACACCCCAGCAGAGCCAGCCAGCCACCAACCGGTGAGGGAGACCTCAACCACCAACCCGACCAGGTCGACCAGCACCAACCCTGCGAAGTCGACCTGCATGAACCCGACCGAGGAGGCGAACACCACCCGGCGAGGTCGATCACGACCAAAATCAACATCATCGGGAGCCGCAGAAGTCTAAAATAACACCAGTGGACTTACCGGGCTTCGGACGGCACCCACCAGACAGCAGCGATGTCCAACCGCGAGGTTCCAGAGAATCCGGGTGAGGGAAGGACCGGCGACACCAGCAGGAAGATCCAGATTCTGCGGCCGGAGGTGCTGGGACGGGTCCCGCACACTCGACGGCCGGACTCCGGGTTGCCCCAGCCGGGGAGCCGGAGAGGACAGGAGCTTCGCCCACCCAGGTCAGCGGCGAAGCTCGGAGTGAACTGCGCAGGTCTTCTAGGACCGTCAGGTGTCCCGCCTACCTGCGTGAGTTCGTTACGCATATTGACTTTGATGGACAGCTTTCAGACTAAGGAGGAAGGAGTGTTATGTCCTTATAAGGACATCCACTGGGGATTGGCTAATCCTCCGGTGGGAGATTTAAAGAACTGTCATTCGACGGCTGAGTCTGCCAGAGCGTATTTAAAGAGCCCCGGCAGCACAGCCGCTCGTCTTATTCTTGTGCTTAAATAAAGTGCTGAATGGACCAGAGCTGGTTGCGTCTTTCTTTCCCCGCGCCGATCTAACAGATAGTCATTTGTCTGAAGTGGTGTAGGGTTTCCTGCCTAACCAGGGGAATGGACTAGAAGATCTCCAAGGTCACTTTCAACTACGCTCTTCTCTTCTCTTCTCTTCTCTTCTCTTCTCTTCTATAAATATTTGAAAAACAACTGTAAAATACTGGAGAATGACTGAAAGAAGCTTCCCATGAAATGCTGAATCAATCAGCTTCAAACTGCAGTGGTGATTTGAAGAGGTTGAATTATTCAGAGTACCTCTAATCTGGAATAATAGCAAGAAAAATATTGAATAAAGGCTCAAATTGGAATGTTTTTTTTCCCCTGCAGCTTCATAAGTTCCTGAGAAACTTCCAACATCACAATATTTCCAGAGATGGGATATCTTTTGATGAAAATGGAGTTCCTGTTGGTGACTTTGATATCATGCAGTGGACATCCTCTTTGAACAAATCAGATGCAGGGGTGAAAATTGGGACTGTAGAAAGACAAACCTCCTTGGAAGTCAAGATATCTGTCAATCAAAGCGCCATCCAATGGCCAACTTTATTTAACAAAGTAGTTGAGGCTGCTTGGATTTTGCTCTTCTTTTTATCTCCATGTGTGGAAATTTTTCTGCTCAGAAGTAATTCTTATTGAGGCCAGTTGAGTTACCCTTCAATTCCCTCACTTCCAAATAAGAGAACTTAAAGCCTCATTAATTCATTAGATATCATTTTACTTTAGAGGTTTTACAATAATCTATCACACACTGGAATCTGCTGCATTGTATCAAATTTATCTTCTTTTCAGTAAGAGAAAATCCAGAATGTCTATGGAGATTCTCAGTCATCCAGGTTGTATCAAAGGTGCTTTTTCAAAAGGCACCTGGACTTTGTTTTCCCTTGAAGATGTTTCACTTCTCATCCAAGAAGCTTCTTCAGTTCTGACTGAATGGTGGAGGATGGAAAGATTTGGAACCGCTGAAAAGACTGTGTTGTAAACAGGATATAGATATAGATTCAGCAATTGCAGGAAGGTTCCACACCCGTTTGCACTATTCAGGTGGCCCTGAGGGTGCAGATAAATTTCAAGTGGCCTCAACAACTTTCAGAAAGACTGCTAACGACCAGATGACTGTAAGAAATATAAATCCTTCCATACTTCACCATTCAGTCAGTACTGAAGAAGCTTCTGGAATGAGAAGTGGGATGTCTTTAAGGGAAAACAAAGATAAGTTGTCTTTTGAAAAAGCACCTTTGGGAGAAAAATCCAGAACATGAAAAGCAAAGATGGAGAAAAAATATATACCGTATTTTTCGGAGGATTAGACACTCTGGAGTATAAAGTGCAACTTAGTTTTGGGGGAGGAAAATAAAAAAAAAAAAATCTACCTCTGCCTACCAGCATCCATCAGTATTCAGCTGGCTAGCATCCTGTCAGTGTGTGAAAGAGTAAGGGCTGTTTGGAAACTGAAACATTATTTGCTGTGGGAGCAACATGAATGGAGCCTGGGCGTGGCTTAGGTCAATTATTCTAAAGCTGCATGCTGTGCTGATCTCTGAAACTGAAATTGAAACACCTCTGTTCTACTTGTGTTTTCCTTGCTGCTGCAAACTGTGACAGTCCTTGCACAAACAGCCAGGTCAGCCTCAGCACATTATTGCAGCCTGATTCAGTATGAGCAGCTGATTGGCGGGTGGATTGGTCTCCCACAATACCCCCAATCAGCTGTTCCAGGCTGCAGGGATTGCCGAAGACCATTGCTTCCTCCGTGCCTTGCATTTTTGGCTACGTTCGGTGTATGAGATGCATTGAAATTTTCACCCTCTTTTGGGGGGGAGGGAAGTGTGTCTTATATTCCAAAATATACGGTAAGTTATATCATTCTTACACATGCCCTCAGGAGTAACACCTTTTGTAATGGAACTACTTTCCTTTGGGGAAAAAAATAAGGCAGTGAGTCTGTTTTGGGATCTACAATGGAGATTGATAGAGAAAGAGAATGATCTTTCATTTGCCCCTTACAAGTAGAGTAATTACAGTTCATGCCACTACTTCTTGACTGATTTTGCTCAATGTGCTCCTGAGCTTTTGGAAGCCACTTGATTTCAGTAAATCCTTCTAATTCATACAGTAGATCACCCTGACTAATCTTTCTGTTTATGTTTAGATGGTGCCTTATTCAAGATGTACAGAAAGTTGCTCCCCAGGTTATGCCAAGGTTGTGAGAGAGGGAGCCCCAGTTTGCTGCTATGACTGTTCTCTGTGTATGGAAGGAACATTCTCTGTGCAAGAAGGTACAGTAGGTGGCTCCAAAAAAAAATCAAGATACAATCAATATTCTATCTTGTTTTGGGGAGGATATTTGATAAAGAAGCAAGAAAAACATTAAATTTCTTGAAGGCATCCACAAACTTCAAAGATTGGGCACTATCACCAAATTTGGATGATGTTGAAAGCATTAAAACATATAATGAAAGGTTGCTGATTTCTACTGAGTTGTTACTTTTTTGCTTGGTTTTGGGAAAGAGGATTGTTTTGAGAGCTGATAATCACATTCATCTTCAGCTTTTAAAAAGACTGTTTGATTATTTTAACTAATGTTGTATAATATCACTGGGCAAAAATATTATTCTTTGAATATGAAGTAACTGATTTCTGATGCAGTTTTCATGCTCCTACAGCTGCAGAAACAGATTCATGCTAAGCATTTTTTTTCCACAGATGCAGCCCATTGTGAAAAGTGTCCAGATGACCAGTATTCCAATAAGAAGCGAGATCAGTGTGTCCCCAAAAATATAAGCTTCTTGTCCTATCAAGAATTTTTGGGACTCATCCTGGCTTTCTTTGCCATCGCTTTGTCCCTAACCACCGCCTTTATTCTGGGAATCTTCATGAAATACCGAGACACTCCCATAGTCAAAGCCAACAACTGTGAACTCACCTACATCCTCCTGGTTTCACTCCTGCTTTCTTTCTTGACTTCCCTTCTATTCATCGGTCGCCCCGTGAAAATGACCTGTCTCCTCCGACAAACCATTTTCAGTGTTGTTTTCTCAGTTGCTGTGTCTTCCTTGCTGGCCAAGACTGTCATGGTGGTGGTGGCCTTTCTGGCCACCAAGCCAGGCAGCAGCATGAGGAAATGGCTGGGAAAGAGTCTGGCTAACTCTATTGTTTTATCCTGCTCTGGTATTCAAGTAGGCCTCTGTATGATGTGGCTGGGAGTCTTTCCCCCATTCCCAGATTCTGACTTTCATTCCCAACCAGAACACATCCTGCTGCAG
Source organism: Pantherophis guttatus (assembly GCF_059756535.1). Classification (NCBI taxonomy): domain Eukaryota; kingdom Metazoa; phylum Chordata; class Lepidosauria; order Squamata; family Colubridae; genus Pantherophis; species Pantherophis guttatus. The sequence goes on along the minus strand of NC_142064.1, from coordinate 256,927,897 downwards.
TGCAATGAAGGCTCTGTCACCATGTTCTACTCTGCTCTTGGCTACATGGGTTTTTTGGCTGCCATCTGTTTCTTGGTGGCATTTCTGGCTCGAAATCTGCCAGGGGCCTTTAATGAAGCCAAACTGATCACCTTCAGCATGTTGGTTTTTTGTAGCGTTTGGATCTCCTTTGTTCCCACATATCTGAGCACCAAGGGGAAATACATGGTAGCCGTGCAGATCTTCTCCATCCTGGCCTCTGGCCTGGGTTTACTGGGCTGCATCTTTATCCCCAAATGCTACATTATTATCCTGAGACCTGACATGAACACCAAAGAACATCTCATGATAAAATATCATTAAGTCTCCTTGTGTTGGTGTTTATTTTTCTACAGTTTACATGCTACATGAAATCACATACTTTGAAGTAATGTTTCATGTCTTGTCGCTCATCTTTCTTCATTCCATTTGAATTTTGAATTATAATAATTGAGTAGTAAAGTTGCTAAAACAACTCAAACTATCTGAAATAATCATATCCTTCAATTGTCCTAATTTGAATTCATATTATGACATTAATAAAATTTCTGAAACCAGGCCAGATAAACTATGACCAGAGATGTTCTGATATGGTTTTAGATTAAATTAAAGTCTATGGCTAATGATGATGTGTGTTTTTGTTACTATATAGGTTGGTGTGCTGGTGTTCTATTTTATTTTCTGGAGTGATGTTCTGACTTTGTTTTAAAAAATAGTTAATTTCAAATATTATATATATATATATTTGATTGATCTCTTCTGGCTCAATGATATAAGATCATTCATAGTTTGATAAATCAGATAGATAGATAGATAGATAGATAGATAGATAGATAGATAGATAGATAGATATACATAGATGGGAAAGATCAAGAAAGAGAAAAAGAGAGTGACAGATAACATTCTATAGATTAAGAATAGATAAAATATCAACATGAACATTGGAGCAACTTTAATTTTTTTTCTCCGTCCCTTTAAATAAATTAATGAGACAAATTATTATTTTTGACAGTCTTCAATCAAAAGAAAAATATGTACAATTCTGAATGATTTTTTTTGGGGGGGGAATCATGTAGATATGATGTGACAATGAAGATGTGTTTATGAGTAATAAAATTGGTTCCTGTTTTTTATCCATGTCCATATCCATTTCAATATCCATTTCTATTTCCATATACTGTACATACAGTGTCTGTTTCTCTGTGTGTGTGTCCTGCCAACCTAGCAATTCAAAAGCATGTAAATGCAAGTAGATAAATAGGTACCACTTCAGCGGGAAAGTAACAATGTTTCATGCACCTTCAGTGCATAGTCATGCCAGCCACATGACCATGGAAGCATCTTCAGATAAAGGCTCTTCATTTGTGAATCAAAGATGAGCACCGCCCCTTGGGTTGGTCATGACTGACAGGGGAAGTCTTTACCTATACCCACTTAAACCTTTGCCTATAAATATATAAATATATTTTTGTGCATGTATCCTTTCTTTGTCTTTGTCTTTTTGTCAGTCAGCCCTTCGCTGTATTCCAAATTAGGAAAGCTACATCATATAAATCAGTACTACTTTTATCTGACCTTGTCTTGGCAATGGTCTCTCAGTGCCATTTCCTCTGCCTTCTACATTCTCTTTTGATATTGAGAAAGCATTGGAAAAGCAAAGCAATTTCCATATATCTTAATTCACACACTGATCGGTTTCACTCATTATGCTAAATCAGGATTGTAGATTGTCCTAATATTGATTTCTTTCATTGTAGTATTGAATCTATCCTAGCCACTTCTAGGCTATCTGTAAAGATAAGAAACATTTCCTCCCTCCAATTGTTTACCATATCAAAGTGTTCAGAACCCACCACTCAACAAGAATGAACTCAACAAGAATAAAATAGGATACGTAACTCCACAGTCCCTTCCAACTCTATTATTCTATTCTATTCTATTCTATTCTATTCTATTCTATTCTATTCTATTCTATTCTATTCTATTCTATTCTATTCTATTCTATTGTACTCTACTCTACTCTACTCTACTCTACTCTACTCTACTCTACTCTACCCTTTCCAAGCAGTTTACAGAGTCAGCCTATTGCCCCCAATAATCTGGGTCCTCATTTTACCGAAATGGGAAGGATGGAAGGCTGAGTCAACCTTGAGCCTGGTGAGATTCGATCTGCCAAACTGCTGTCAGCCGGTGATCAGCAGAAGTAGCCTGCAGTGCTGCACTTAACCACTGCATCACCGTGGCTCATCATCAACAATAATAATAGGTGGTTCAATATGTCATGATCTGGAGTTAACTCATTCTGGAGTATCAAACGTTCACTGAAGAAGATGGCCTCATCCACATCAGACAAAATAAGAAGGAATTATAATGGCCCACTGCCTAGTTCAAGAGTGTTGAACTGTTTTTCCACATTTAAACCTTTACAATCTCAAGAATAAGTTTGGAGACTAAAAAACAATCAAATTTCCCTGAATTGTTCCTTTCTCAACTCTCAAATTAGGATTATTCTCCTGAGTCAAAGAAAACTCTTTTCTCCAACGGCACACTTTTATGGCCAAGGTTCATTCCCAATTCCCCTTCTAATTATCAAAATCATGATTATTTATTCTCCTTTGAACAAGGTTCATGGGATTTCCACCACCACAATTAGTTGCTAATCTATGTGACAACAAATGTGATAGACAGCATGTGATAATCTGATTTGTAACAGCCTCCTGTGATGAGATCAGAGTTTGGGGTAAAGTTGGGCAAATACTGTAGCAGTCTGAAATTGCAGATAACTCTTACAAATCTGGGGGCAAACTGGACCTTCTTCACTGTAGTTGTGGTCTTTTTGTGATCTCTGAGATTTAACTCTGTGCTGAAGAAAGAACTCTAGGAAGGATCTCCTGCAGTATACTGTATGTCAAATGTTGCTACTGCTGCATATACAGCTTTTTCTGCTTCAGTTTCTGTCTCAAATTCCCTGTGCAGGTACACTGATGAAATGTCCATTTAAGGTGATCATAGAAGAAAAGGAGTGGTTCCATTACTACAAGCCAGGAGACTACTGGATTACAGGAATAATGTCTGGAATTGTAGCTCTGTTGTACCCATTTTCATTCTCCAAGCCTCCAACCCATCAACTGAAAAGGTAATTGTCAACTCATCCAAGGATTCTGGGCTTTTTTCCTCCCACCTAGCAGGAAGAGCTTGCTAGCTGCTAGAAAGGAAGAAAGGTCCAGAACAGAGTGGGTGTGATTCTACTGAGCTGGTGCGGCAGAAAAACCTGTTCTGTTCTGTTCTGTTCTGTTCTGTTCTGTTCTGTTCTGTTCTGTTCTGTTCTGTTCTGTTCAGTTCTGTTCTGTTCTGTTTTGTTCTGTTCTGTTCTGTTCTATTCTGTTCTATTCTGTTCTATTCATTTCTGCACATTCTAATATTTTCTTAATCATATTTTCATCCGTAGGGATCTCTTCACTTTTACAATTTTGTGCAAATACAATTCTAGCTGCAGTTATTACAAGAATAATCAAGTATACATTTTCTTTACTATAAACGTCTAGTAGAATCCCCAACACGAATAGTTCAGGTTTTAAACTGATATGATTCTGTGTCATCTTCTCCAAACACATACCTCCAATGTCTTTTCTAGGAATGATTTCCTTTCCCCTATTCGTCACCTTGAGAAAGGCAAACCATTATTGCTCATCCCAATTTGCTTTAGAGAAAAGGCTCTTGGGGAACCTGATGATTTTGTAAAACCTGAGTTTGCAAAGTTTCTTTTTAAGTTCTTCCACAAGTGTCAGCCTCAACACTGGGCAACAATGGGCACTGCCAACTCTCTCCCACAATGAATCTTGCCTGGATGGGGTCCTGCCTGCTTTCAAAATGATTACCTTGGTACTCTGGAGAGTCAGCAACATATTTATTCAGATTTATTTTATTTATTTATTAACAATGGTTAAACAGTAACTCCCAATAAAGTAAATGAATGACACCTTAAAATAGCGTGAGATCTCTGGTATTTTCTCCCTACTGTTTCTTCCCCTTCCTTACATTTATTCTATAATTTCTATCACCCTCTCCGCTCTTTCTTTCCACCCTTCAACACTTTTGTGGCTTCCCTGTTCCTTTTGGTTTAGATAAAAGGGATACTTTTTAAAAACTGAATTCAAGGAGGGGAGAGACTTTATGAGATAAATTAATGTTTAGTGGCAGAGGAATCCCATTAACTGTAGTTAACTGTAGAATATAGGACAATAACTCTAAAGCCATGAATGTTGTTGTTCTTAGTCACAAAATCGTGTCTGACCCATCACCACCATGGACAACATTACTCCAGGCCTTTCTGTCCTCTACCATCCCACAGAGACCATTTAAGCTCACACCGACTGCTTCAGTGACTCCATCCAGCCACCTCGTTCTCTGTTGTCTCCAGCACCATAGTTCAAAGGCCTCAGTTCTTTGGTGCTCAGCCTTCTTTATGGAAATCATGAGTATTTTGCAGCTAATATCTAAGTCTAAGGAAGGCTTGCTAAAGAGATATCCATCTTCAGATAGGTAATACCACTTGCTAATCTAGCACTGGAATCCCAACAGTTAGTCCTCTCCAGGGTGATATAACAGGAAGAAATCATATCATATGATCACAACCTATACACGTACACTTGGTAGCATCCCTCAATAGCATTCTTGAGGATTGGAAAGAAAAGGATCTTATATAGTTTTTCTGTGTAATTTTGCCACCTCTTTTTAATCTCTTCTGCCTCTGTTATGTCCCTACCGTTTTGGTCCTTTATTATGCCTATCTTTGCATGAAACGTTCCCTTCATATCTCCAATTTTCTTGAAGAGATCTCTGGTCCTCCTTATTCTTTTGTTTTCTTCTATTTCTTTGCACTGTTCATTTAAGAAGGCACTCTTATCTCTTCTAGCTATTCTCTGGAATTCTGCATTCAATTGGGTGTATCTTTCTCTTTCTCCCTTGCCTTTCGCTTCCCGTCTTTCCTCAGCTATTTACAAAGCTTCCTCAACAGCCATTTTGCTTTCTTGCCTTTCTTTTTCTTTGGGATGGTTTTAGTTGCTACCTCTTGTACAATGTTGTGATACTCCGTCCATAGTTTATTTATTTATTTATCAAATTTCTATACCACCCTACTCCCGAAGGACTCAGAGCGGTGAACAGCCAAGATAAAATACAGATAATACAAATATTAAAAATCCCTTAAAATTATTAAATATTTTGGCCGAAACACAGATTAAAACACCCAATTTATAAAATCACGAATTTAAAAATTTAAAAGAGGAGAGTTAGGCCAGGCCAGCCTGCTGAAATAAAAAAGTTTTGAGATTACGACAAAACATGTGCAGGTCCGGTATCCTCCGTATCTCTGGGGGGAGCTCGTTCCAGATGGTAGGTGCCCCCACAGAGAAGGCTTCAGGCACTCTGTCTATCAGATCTAATTCCTTAAATCTATTTGTCACCTTTACTGTATATTCATCAAAGAAATGATTTAGTTCACACCTGAGTGGTATGATTTTAATTACATTTTACGGATTGTTGTGAATTGATATGAGTGATATTTTAGCTTTGTAAATAGGTAAGTGAATAAAATAAATGCTTTGGTTTTGCAAAAAGTTTATTCTAAGCAGATTGAAACAGTTACAATACTAAGAAACCTTCACACTTTCTTTTTGAGAAGACGATGGTGTGGAGGTTTCTTGCTATTGTAACCATTTTCCTTACCTGGCTCCTGAACTATAAGAATAATTTTCCTCATTTTTTCCCCCCAAGTCATAATGTGGAGAAAATGATAGGCAGAATAAGTTCTGGTGATTTTGATAGGATTCCTTTGATCCTGACAAACTCGCAAAGCATCCCTTGCCTGCTCTCGAGTTGCCATAGGCAAAACACAATGACAGGGACGATAGCAGTGGTGAAATTCCAAATTTTTACTACCAGTTCTGTGGGCGTGGCTTGGTGGGCATGATGTGGCTTGGTCAGTGTGGCAGGGGAAGGATACTGCAAAATCCCCATTCCCACGCCACTCCCGGGGCCAGCCAGAGGTGGCATTTGCCAGTTCTCCAAAGTACTCAAAATTTCCACTACTAGTTCTCCAGAACCTGTCAGAACCTGCTGAATTTTACCCCTGGACGATAGGCACATTAGTGCACTTATGCATGCTCTCCGTACTGACCACTTAAGTATGAAGTAAGATCAATGGAAGTCAATTTGTGACTGAAACTGTGAAAATTTGTAGCTGAGACAACTGAATCAGGTAGGGCATTCCAGACTTTGACAACTCTGTTACAGAAATCATATTTTTACAGTAAAGTTTAGAACGATTTACATGGAATTTAAGGTGTTCGCCGACATATTATTGTGATTAAACAGAAAAAGTTATTTACAGGTAAAATATTACTGTTTAATATTGGATGCAGTACCTAGGCCTGGCCACAAGGGACGCAGTTCTAAATTATCCAAACTGAGAAATTTGAGCCTACTAGCATAGGGATTTCTATTGTGTAAAGAATTGTGCAAGACTTTTCTCGTGAAGTACTTCTGAACCCACTCAATTGTACTGATGTCAGATATATGGTGGAGATTCCAAACAGTTGAACAATACTCTAAGATTGGTCTAGCATAAGTTTTATAAGCTCTAATGAGCAATACAATGTTTCCAGAAAAAAAAGCTTCATCAAATTAACCTTACAACTCTTAATGCTTTTTTAGCAATGCTGTTACAGTTAGCATTGGAGCATAAATTGTCAGAGATACAGTAAGTACACCTATGTCCTTAACAAGGTGAGGGTCATCTGCTAGATCAGAGATCCCCAACCTTTTGGACCTCAGGGACCACTGAATTCATAATTTGAAATCCCAGGAACCGCTAATATGATCTGCCTAATGACCGGCTGGGTGGGTGTGGCCAACTTGATGTCACTCACGTCAAAGGGCGCCTTGCCAGCCTCTACTTGCCACTCCTCCCCTACCCACCTGGGCCCCTTAGAGCCCCAGTTGTCGGAACTAAGCAGCCACCACCAGTTGGTGACCACTGTGCTACATCAATGCCACTTTTCTTATACTTGGCATTCTGATTATGTTTACTAATACATAAGACAGAGCATTTATGAATTGAAATTTGAAGTTGCCAAATAGATGACCATTCAGACACCATTCAGAAACATAGTCGAGACCACTTTGGAAAACAACAGAATTATCTGTAGAATTGAATAATTTTACGTCATTGGCAAAAAGAATGCAATTCCTTTTAAGTTGATCACATAAATCATTGATATAGAGCAAAAAAAGATGATGAAATTTTTTACATTGCAGTGAGAACACCTTCTACCACATTCTGCCCTTCTTGTTGTCTGTTCATGAAGTCAACCAGAATTCAAGGCTCTTACCCAACATCACCCTGGGCTACAACATGTATGAGAACTTTTTCACTGCAAGGATAACCTATGAGGCTATGCTGGATGTGCTGTCTACAGGACAGGAGAATGTCCCAAACTACAGATGTGGAAGACAAAAGAACCTGCTGGCGATTCTTGAAGAGATGGATGCTGAACTCTTTGATCATATTTCCAATGTCTTGAGCATCTATAAAATTCCACAGGTATAAAGCCAAAGAAATTAATTCTGGGTTGTAAAATGTTCAGATTTGCCTAGAAGGCAGCACTAGAAGGTAAGCTATAGAGCTTGATATTGGTGTATTTTGAGCGCTGTACACAAATGCAAAGTGTGCGCTCACAGAATCAGTTTTTAAACTGGTTGCAGTCCACCATTCTATGAATATACATACTTTGGCTTTGGGCTATGTGGCCAGCAGGCCTCTGGTAGTAGAAAAAGTCTGGGTGTGACCATTGGGAATTTTGAAAATTATGACGTTTGAAAAGTTAGACTTTGTCAAACAATGTATGAGAGTTGAATCAGTGACTTTTAAACATTTTGAAAATTTAGTGACCAATGGAAAAGGGATTTTTTTTCCATAGAATCATAGAATAAAAAGTATATCTCCTTACACAGCCTTATTTGGGTGTGGTAACGAAAGTTAACTTCAAAGTACTTATCTGTGCTGACAGTCTCTGCTGCTAATAAACAGAATTTGTTTCAAAAGAAAGAAGAATTAAATTGGACTGTAGAGAAATTTAAATTTACTGAGGACTGAAACTAATTGGAAACTGAGTTCATTTCTGGGATTGGTTGTTGTAAAAGTTTTAATCTGGATCTGAAAATTGGAAAATGGCTTCTAAGCAAATAAAGATTGCTGGGGATAAAATTACTGTGAGTTCCCCTATTCCACCCCCAAACCACAATCTTTGACAGCAGAACCACAAGTTTTATCCCTGGAAGCCTTGCAGCAAGCCTTCAAGCTGCAAGCCTTCTCTTTAGAGGAAAAAAATTACTTCTGTTCTTGATGAAAAAATAAAAGTGGTGACTGATAAAATGGATGAAGTAACTGGAGAAGTGACAGAAATTAAGGATGAAATTCAAGCTCGAAATAAGGCAATTAGAGAAGATATTATTTTTGCATTTAAAAGTTTGGCAAGCCATATTGAAGGGTTAGATGAAAGATTAGAGGAAGTTAATCAATCAAACGTGAATTTGGAGAATAGAATGGGAGAGGTGCAGATTCAGATAGAAAAAGCAGACTCAGAGGTGATGATGATACAATATAGATCAATGGAATTTGCTATAAGAATAAGAGGCCTGAAAGAAAATACCCAAGAGAACTTGAGAGAGATTTTGGCAGAAGCCTTTGCACAGATAATTCAAGAAAGAAAGGAGGATCTGGATTGGCAAATGGATAAAATTTATTGCATTAATTCATGGGTGGCCAGGCAAAGAAATTTACCAAGAGACATTGTAATTTACTTTACAACAAGAAGGCTAAGAAATATGATATTGCAGGCTTCCTACAAAAATAAACTTCAAGTGGCAGGGCAAGAAGTTTTAACATTAAAAGAAATCCTTCCTAAAATGTTGAGAGCAAAGAAGGACTATGCTTTTCTGGTGGATGAACTCAGAAAACATCAGATACAGTATAGATGGGAGATTCCAACTGGATTGGTGGTGGATTATTGGTGGACAGAGATTCCGTCTTAATACATTATGGAAGGCAAGGGATTTTTACTTTAATGTATTAAAGGCTGGAGGTTCTTCTTCTCCAGAAACCAGAAGAAGAAAGGAAATAGAGGAAACAAGAATGGGAGTGAAAGAAATTACTCAGGATCAGGCAGAGGCTCAAGGAGGGGCTTTGATTGTTGAAGAAGATTTACTACAACTTATGAGCTCTGCCCAAGATATGGAGTTATTTGGCAAAATAGAGGAGCCGAGGGATCAAAGACAGACTCAAGCAGCAAAGAAACGCCAAGAAAAATTAAAGGTGCAGCAAGCTCAGATCAAAGCAGAAGAAACTACAAAATCAGAAGCAGTGGGAGGGGTTAGGCCGAAGATCAAAGTGAAAGATGACCTTCAGCTAATGCTTGGAAAGCTTCAAAGTGCCAAAAATGACAAGTAAATTTCTAACTTGGAATGTCAATGGATTAAACTCACCGCAAAAGAGGAGGAAAATATTTCATTATCTGAAGCAGTATAAAAATGACATTATATGCCTACAAGAGACACATATTAGAATGCAAGATCAAAAATATTTAACAAATACAAGATTGGGGACACATTTTATAGCATCTGCACCGGAGAAGAAAAATGGTATAGTTATATATATATATAAAGGCTTAAAGGCTTAAATTAATTGAAGCAGACCCACAAGGAAGATATATTGCAATTGAAATCTTAACAGAAGGGGAAAAAAACATTATTGATTGGACTATATGCACCAAACCAGCAACAAGAAAGTTTTTGTAAGACTTTACATGCTAAATTAATACAGTGGAATTATAAAACACATATAATGATGGGAGACTGGAATGGAGTTTTGGATATTAAAAAGGACAAAAGAGGATCTCTACAAAATATTCAAACATGTGCTAGATTGCCTAAATCTTTTTTTGATATGATGGAGAATATGGAGTTGAGAGATATTTGGCGTGAAAGGAATGGAGAAGAGAAAGATTTTACTTTCTTTTCTGACAGACATCAGTCATTTTCCAGGATTGATTTTATATTAATTTCTAATGAATCATTTTCCAGGGTGAAGAAAACAAAGATATGTCCAAGAACATTAACAGATCATAGTCTGGTTTGGATGGAATTAGAATATGAAAAGGCACCCAGGAGGTCCTGGAGGCTGAATGAAAATTTGTTTAGATATGAGGAAAATGTGAAAGAATGTAAACAATTTATGAAATAATTTTTTGTTATGAATTTGCATAAAGGTACGCCTATGGAGATGGTTTGGGATGCAAGTAAAGCATATATGAGAGATACTTTAATTTATTTGAAAAATAAATATAGATGTAAACAGGAAAGGAAACGGAAGGAGTTAGAAGAAGAAATAAAAAATAAAGAGCAAGTATTAATTTTAAACCCAATTGATAAGAAAACAAAAGAAGCAATTAACTTACTGCGAGGACAATTTAATATGTTGATGGCAGACCAGGTGGCAACTAATTTGCAATATGCCAAACATAATTCCTTTTGTAATGCGAATAAACCAGGCAGATGGTTGGCATATTTGCTTAGGAAAAAACAAAAGCTACGTACTATAGAGAAAATAGAATATAAGGGTAAAGAGGTGTACCAGCAAAATATGATTAAAAAAGCATTTTCAGAATTCTATACGAAGTTGTATACTAGAGATAAGATTCAAGGTATAGATATAGATAAATATTTACAGAGGGAGAATATTTCTATAATCTCAGAAGAACAAAGGGAAGGTTTGAATCAATTGATAACTGTTGAGGAAATTATTTTAGTAATTAAATAATTGAAGGTGGGAAAAGCCCCCGGGACAGATGGACTGACAGCAGTTTATTATAAAAATCTGCAGGTAGAAATGGCTGAATCACTTAAAGAATTATTTAATAAAATACAAACTGGAGGACAAATGCCTCCTTCTTGGAGAACAGCATTTATCTCACTGATGCCAAAGGAAGACCAAGATCATATTCAGCCAAAAAACTACAGGCCTATATCTGTTAAATACAGATTACAAGATTTTTACTAAAATATTGGCAAATAGGCCAGTTATGCAACAAATGATTCACAATGACCAAACTGGTTTCATCAATAGGCGATATATGAGGAGTAATGTAAGACAAATAGTTAATATATTAGAGTATTTGGGAAAAAACAACCAGGTCCCTGCGGTGCTTATATTTTTAGATGCGAAAAAAGCTTTTGATTGATTGAACTGGAATTTTTTATTGAAAATAATTGAAAAGATGCAATTTGGAGAGTATTTTACACAATCTATTAAGGCAATATATCAGCAACAAACAGCACAAGTAATAATTAATGGTAGTTTAACGGAAATTTTTAATATAGAAAACGGAACAAGACAAGGATGTCCTTTATCTCCATTATTGTTTATTTTGACTCTGGAATTTTTGTTGAATAAAATACGTGGTTCAGATAAAATAAGGGGAATTAAAATTAGGAATGAGGATTACAGGGTACGAGCATTCGCAGACTACCTGGTTGTGACTTTGACGGTTATAGGTTTAATGGACATAATTAACCAATACGGACAAGTCTCTGGATTTAAAATTAATGTAGGGAAAACAAAGATAATAATTAAAAATATGGTTACAAGTCAAAAAGAAGAAATTGAAAGGATAACAGGATTTGAATCAGTTAAGAAGGTTAAATATTTAGGGGTTTATATTACAACATCAAATGCGAAATTATATAAGTGTAATTATGAAGTACTGTGGCAAAAAATTCAGAGAGAGATGGAAAGTTGGAAAAAATTGCAATTATCATTGCTGGGAAGGATAGCTGCAGTAAAGATGAATATTTTGCCAAAGTTTTTATTTCTTTACCAAATGATACCAATACTGAAAAAAGATGGAAATTTGAACGAATGGCAGAAGGGTATTACTAATTTTGTGTGGGCAGGAAAGAGACCAAGAATAAAACGAAAAATAATGTAAGATATACGTGAAAGAGGAGGTCTCAAAATGCCTAATTTAAGATTGTATTATGAGGCAGCTGTGCTCTCAGCAATTAGTGATTGGATTAATCTAACAGAAGAGAGAATATTGAATATTGAAGGGTATGATTTCTTATATGGATGGCATGCATATTTACTATATGATAAAAAGATGGGTAAGAATTTTAAAAGTCATATATTAAGAAATGCATTATTACGTGTATGGAAAAAATATCAATATAAATTAAATAATAAATTACCTGTTTGGACAATACCTAGACATATGATAGAGAATATAAGTGTGGAGCAGAAACAAGATGTGACTACTTATAAAGAGCTTCTTATTCTGGAAAGAGGTATATTGCAATTAAAATCTTTAGAGGTATTAAAGGAAGAAAGGAAAATTCAAACCTGTTTTCAGTATAGGCAATTGTATACTAGGTGGAAAGAAGATCAGAAAATTGGCATTTTGCAAAATGAAGAAAACTTAATAAAACAAATTAGAGATCAAAGTCCAATGCATATTAAAAGGTTGTATAATGCACTGATAGAAATAGATTCAGAAACTGAGTTAGTGAAGGATTGTATGATAAAATGGGCACAAAACTTTGGGGAATCAATATCTATGGATGTATGGGAGAAAATATGGTTTAGAAATGTGAAGTTTACTGAAGCCCAAAATTTAAGAGAATATTTCTTCAAAATGTTTTATAGATGGCATTTAGACCCCCAAAAGTTAGCCTGTATGTACCTGAGTTTACAACCTACGTGTTAGAAATGTAAATGTGACGATGCAACGTATTTTCATGTATGGTGGACATGTAAGAAAATTAAGGCATTTTGGATTAAGATATGGTGGATTATACAAAATATTCTTAAAAGGAATATAAAATTTACTCCACAGTTGTTTTTATTGGGTATAATTGAAGGATGTACAGTTATAGAGACTAATTTGATTTTGAATTTAATAACGGCAGCCAGACTTTTGGTGGTGCAATATTGGAAGAAGGAAGAAATACCTACTATTGAAGAATGGACATTAAAAGTAGCCAATTTGGCGGAGATGGCTAATATTTCTGCATATTTGAAGGATCGTTCGAATGAAAGATATGTAATGGAATGGAGAAGATGGATTGACTATATACAAAACAAATATGGGACTAAAAAGTTGCAAATAGCTTATGAATGAAATATTTAGATGATTTTTCTTTTTATTTTGATATTTTAGTACCTATGGCGGAGTTAAAGAGTAAGGGGAAGTTAAAAGCTTATAGTTAGTTTGCTTATGTTAGATTATGTTTGTTAAATGCAATACCCTGTATTTTGCTCTGGGAAGTTGGGGAGGGGGAGGGAGAGGGGAAGGGGTGGAGGAAGGGAGGGGGATTTGTCTGTAAAATATTTTAAAACTTTTCAATAAAAAAAAATAGTGTACATAAAAAAGGCTGAGTGCCAAAGAACTGAGGCCTTTGAACTATGGTGCGGGAGAAGACTCCTGCAAGACCCTTGGACTGCAAGGTGATCAACGAGTTAGTCCTAGAGCAGGGGTCCCCAACCTTTTGAACCTCAGGGATCACTAAATTCATAATTTTAAATCCCGCGGACCACTAATATGATCTGCCAAATGACCGGCTGGGTGGGTGTGGCCAACTTGATGTCACTCACATTGAGGGATGCCTTGCCAGCCTCTACTTGCCACTCCTCACCTACCCGCCTGAGTTCCTTAGGGCCCCAACAGGAAGCAGTTGTTGGAGCTAAGCAGCCACCATGAGAAAGAGTTGGCAAAACATCTGGCTCAGTTCAAATTCAATCTGACCGAGAAGGAGGCTCAGCAGAAGCACCTCACTGAGGACTACGAGCATAGGCTTTCAAAGCAGAAGGAAGACCTGCGGGAGTACAAGGCCAGTTACTGGTACCTGGAGGCTCAGTAGACTGAGATGGTCAGCCAATTCCAGGCCATGATGTAGTCTCACTGGAACAAGGCCCTCTGGCTCTTCGCCACCAGCGGCACTTCCCTCCAGCCTTCACCCAAAGCCTCGCACCAGGAGGCTGAAACAGACAAGTCAGAATTTCTTCCCCGCTCTGACCCACACAAGAAGACCCCAAAGGGGGAGATTCTGCAGCAACACAAATGTTCATTGCACGTATCCAACCCAGGGGCCGTAGTTTGAGTACCCCTGATTTAGTGAAATATAAAAAATGCAAATAATTTTTCTGAGGATTACCAGTGGTCCATGGACCATCAGTTGGTGACCACTTTCCTAGAGGAGATAAACCCTGACTGCTCTTTAGAAGGCCAGATCCTGAAGATGAAACTCAAATACTTTGGCCACCTAATGAGAAGGAAGGACTCACTGGAGGAGAGCCTAATGCTGGGTAAGGAAGAAGAAGGAGATGACAGAGAACGAGGTGGTTGGATCGAATCACTGAAGCAGTAGGCGTGAGCTTAAATGGATTCCAGAGGATAGTAGAGGACAGGAAGGCCTGGAGAAACATTGTCCATGGGGTCACGATGGGTCAGACACAGAGGTGAAATGCTTCCCGGTTAGGACTGGATCACCCGAAAATCCCTGCTCCCCCCACCACCACCATGCCCAGCTGAGCCGCATGATCATCAGAAGCATTTTTTTTTACTTTTAAAAGCATTTTTTTTACAACTTCTTCCGCCGAAAAAAATGCTTTTAAAAGTAAAAAAAAAGCCTCTGATGATCGTGCAGCTCAGCTGAGATCGTCAGAGGCTTTTCAAAGCATTTTTTTCTGCCACCTCTTCCGGGGAAGAGGTGGTTTAAAAAAATGCTTTAAAAAGCCTCTATCAGGCAACAAAGCTGGGATCGTCAGAGCCTTTTCAAAGCAGTTTTTTAACCACCTCTTCCGCTGAAGAGTTTGCAGAAAAAAATGCTTTAAAAGTCTCTCTGACGATCCCAGCTGAGTTGCCTGATCGGCAGAGGCTTTTCAAAACATTTTTTTGCATTTGAAAAGTTTTTTTAAAAAAAAGTTGGCCACGCCCACCAAGCCACGCCCACAGAACCGGTAGTAACACATTTTACATTTCACCCCTGGTCAGACATGACTTCACAACTAACAACAACAATTAATGTACAACACAGAAGAAAGTATGTCATAATATTCTTTCCTATTTTGAACTGGAGCGTGGCAAAATGCCAGTTGATTTGGGGGTTTTTTTTAAGGGAGGTTATTAAACTGAGTTCTGCATTTCAAATGTCTGAAAGAAATTCAGCCAATTAAAGAGTTTATATAGAATGATTTGAAATCAATTATATGAATGAAGACAATGAAATAATACACCAATATTAAACAAATTCCTGAGGGGGGTTGTAACAATATTTCAAGCCCAACATACAAAACAATCAAGTAAGTAGTAGTAATCTATGAGAAATTAATATGTTTGTCAGTTTAAAAAGATATTCAATGAGTGTATAGCAGTTTTCCAGTATTTGTGAGGCTGCCATAAAGAGGAGGAGGTCAATTTATTTTCCAAAGCACCAGAAGGCAGGACAAGAAGCAATGGATGGAAGCTAATCAAGGAGGGAAGCAACCTGGAATTAAGGCTTTGAGGACAATTAATCATTGGAACAGATTGCCTTCAGAAGTTGTGGGTGCTTCATCACTGGGTTTTTTAAGAAGAGACTTGTGTAAAATGGTCTTGGGTCTGCTGCTTGAGCAGGGGGTTGGACTAGGGCTGGGATGTCACTCGATTTCATTGAGGGCCACATCCAGGTTGTGTCTGACTTCGGAGGGAGGCATGGCCAAAGTGGGCATGACCAGCATGATGTCACTTGTGTCAGGGCAACCTGTCGTGGTCTGAATGCTCTGCCAGAGAAAATGGGCTCCCAAGCTCCATTTTCATCTGGGATGGCCTCCTGCAACCCTCTGCCACCTTAAACAGAGCTCGGAGAGGGCATGCATGGCCTTCGCAAGCTCTATTTTTGGCTGGGAAGCCTCCTGCAACCCTCTAGCTGCCAAAACAGAGCTCGGGAGGGCCATGCCCAGCCCTTTCTAACTCCATTTTCACTGGCAGAGGCACTGTGGGCTGGTCCTTTGCTATTTCAAGGGCGGCCACACAGGCCAGATCTTAGCACCCTGCAGGCCAGATCCAGCCCTCGGGCCTTGAGTTTGATACCCCTGGACTAGGGTCTCCTGGTTGAGCAGGTAGTTGGACTAGAAGACTTTCCAGCTCTATTCTGATTGACTTAATTGACTGAGTGGATGGGTGACCCACAGAGTTCTAATGTGACCAGAAGGGTGTACTCTATGAGGACCACCAATGAACATCACCCACAGATAATTCAGAGCTCCCTGGTTTCAAAGGCAGCATACAAGACAACAGGACAGAACATCAAGGGAACTAACAAAATTCATGCAAAATTCATCATTTGAAATGTCTCTCAGCAGTGTGGAAAGGCCCTTAGATTTACCATCTCACTTTTATCATTAAAACTGGCACAAACTACTGTTGGAAGAAATATCCTTCTGGGTTCAGTTACAAATGGAGGAAAAGCACTGAAAGTTATTATAAATTAGATGGAAGTTGCTTGAAAAGATGGTATTAATGGTGGACAGGATCACATGCCTTGATGACGTTGGGTGAAGAAAAAGAGGGAAGAGATGCTGAGAGTGACTGAGTTTTATGCCCTCTCTGGGATTTTGAATTTGAGCTTTATTCTGATTGGTTGTCAGACTCCCATGGGGCCATACAGGGGCAACTCTGTAGGTTGTGTTTTGAGTCCATGATTGGTTGAGTCTTGCTGGATGGTGATGTACTGAAAGGGCTTTGGAATTGCTATTATGGTTCTGCCTGAAGGATGAAGATCTTTGTTATGTAGAATAGACTGGCTCAGGCCTTAATGACCCATTGACAAAGGTGGGGGGGGCGGAGTTTCTGCATCCATTTTATGAGAAATATTCTTCCCTTTTAATATTTCCTAAAATATCTCATGTTCCTAGGATGGGTGTGTGCTAACATCTTACACTACCAATACCTTCTCATTTATCTTAGATCAACTATAATGTCATCAACCAGACAGCTGAGCAAAATCATCATTTTCCTTTTTCATACCGGATGACCCCAAACCAAGAACCTCCTTACTCAGCAATCGTCAAGCTACTCCTGCACTTCCAATGGACGTGGATCGGCCTCCTTTCTCAGGACAATGAAAAAGGAGAAAAATTCAAAAGACGCTTTGAAGTTCTTGCTCTAAAAAATGGGATTTGCATTGTCCTCTCAGGAATCGTCCCAGAAGCAAATCTGCCGACAAGTGCTGGAGAAACTCTCATGCAAGAAAAATGGAA
Source organism: Pantherophis guttatus (assembly GCF_059756535.1). NCBI lineage: Eukaryota > Metazoa > Chordata > Lepidosauria > Squamata > Colubridae > Pantherophis > Pantherophis guttatus. The sequence goes on along the minus strand of NC_142064.1, from coordinate 256,910,529 downwards.
AATATTACTTTCTCTTATCAAGAGTCAAATAAAAATTATAGTATGCCAACTGGATTTTCAGGCCTCAGGAATCTTAGCAACAATAATAAAAACGATTGATAGATCCATTGTGGGAAGGGTGTGGATTGCAACAACTTTGACAGCTTTAAGTGTAGATAGTTTTGACCTCTTGGTTGATCTCCAAAATAAATATGCTTTGTTTTCCTTCCTCATCAAGACAAAGAGAAGGACTCAGTATTATGACTTTAATTCTCATGCATCTATGTTCTTATTGTATGGAAAGGAAGCGTTCCAATGTTCTTATTCAAATCCTGTGTTATCTAAGAAAGTTTGGAAAAAATGCAGAGAAAAAGAGAATTGGGAATTCCCACCCAATGATGTGATTGCAAGAATCATGTCTCAGGATTCCTCCAGTATTTCCCAAATAATTCAAATTGTGGCCTGGGTCCTCAGTGCTGCCACTTCCTCCCAATGGAGGAAGAGGAGAATGCAAGTTGGAGACCATCAACCACCCCAGATTATACAGCCATGGCAGGTAAGTCTTCTCCTTTGAGGTTACATTGAGTCTCCCCTTCCAATTCCTCAATATTAAATTAGATGTAGAAAGGGGTGAGATATTCCAAAGAGCAGTTGCCCAGTTTGTGGTATTTGAGAGTGGGTGTCAATCCTGAAGCTGACCTGACCGATGCCATTTTGATTTTTCAGTGTTGCCACATTGGAGCTGAGGGATAGAGAGGGAGGGGAGGGATAGAGATAGCTGGAGTTTTGTAGCCAAAATAAAATACTTTTTCCTGGGAACCAAGAACATTCCCACCAATGGCCGGAGGGAGGATGAGTGAAGTCACCAGGCAACCGGATGACACCTTGATTGGACCATGTGACTGATTGTTTGGAAAGGGGAGGAAAACTTTTACTTTTAATTAGGTGAAAACTATGGAAACATTTAGAGTCAGTTTTCACCAGCCTGTGCCTATATGATATGTCCAATAAAACTGATATTTGAGGAACCTGCTTGCCTCAGAATCCTATTTGCTATAGGCGTATTACTTGAAAAACTGATGGTGAGTTAGAGAGAGATGATAGAGAAAAATCTTCCAAAGTTAAACAACCTGTGCTAGTTTGGGATGCTTTTGTGACAGAAATAGCTCTATGGTGACAACGTAATTTTCAAAACTAAACAAGCATCAGAATATTCCAGCAATCCTCAACCTTTATTGTGATCACAAAGTGGTCTCCAAGCTAAGGAATTCAGCTGGATTTTTTTTTCTGGATTAAGATTGAATTTTGCTAGCTAACTCCATAACTTCATTTTCATCAGGTCTGAGGGCGAAATTGTATTCTCCATCTTTTCCCATTACATGTTTTCCCATATCTGCAAATGGTCTTGCCTCTGATGGGCTGTGATAGTGAAGCAGCAAAACATAGGTTTTGCTGCTTCATAAAACATAGAATAATAAGAGTTTGAAAGGACCTCAGAGGTTTTTCTAGTCCAACCCACAAATAGAGCAGGTGACCCTGCACCATTTCAGACAAAGATGCAGCAGCTACAGTCTTGTTGTAGCGAAAGTTACAGGAAGCTGCTCCCTTTCTTAAATGTGCTGCCAACATTGCCACCCTGTTCCATGCACATGCGCACAACACTGATAAATGCTGAATGAATAAGTAAATGGTGTGTGCATGTGCACACAGCACATGGAACAGAGTGGTGATGGCAGCGACATGTTTAAGAAGGATAGTGGCTCTGTAATTTTTCACTACAAGAAGCCTGCAGCTGCTGCATCTTTCAGCACAAGAAGCATCTCCAGGTGCACCAAAAAAGAAAGAGGCTGCGGCTGCAGGCATCTCGCAACAAGGGGGGAGGAGGCAAGATGTGAGCTGGCATTCAGCCCAGCAGCGATATCTCAGCCCTGGCTTGCCTTCCCTTAAGTTAAGGACACATAATGTGGCAAAAGGAGAGTGGGCAGCGGCTCAGGGAGAAGGCCGGAGCCAGGAAATGATGCATTCCCTGACCCAGTCGAGGCGGGCAGTGAGTGGGTGGCAGCTGCAAGGACTCAGGGAATCGCATGTTCCTGGGCCCGTGCCCTGGCACCCAACCCAAGTCGAAGGATGAGCAGGCGGCATGCATTGCTTACCTTTGGTGAGCTGAGCAGGAGAGGTGACTGGTGAGGCAAGTAGCTGGGCTGCATGGCAAAGTTTACTTACATAGAGTGGGAGTGAGTGGGTGGGCTAAGCAGCCAGAAGCAGCGAGTGAGCCAGAAGGGGTGAGAGAGCTGGAAGAGGCGAGTGGGCATGTGTGGGCCACCAGGGATGATTGCTATGGTTCGGCGAACTGATACCAATCATCCCTACCGGTTCACCCAAACCGGTCTGAACCAGTAGGATTTTACCCCTGCTGTAACTGTTCTTGGTATGTTTTAGTCTCCAGACCCCTAATCATTTTTGTTGCTCATCTCTAAAGTCTTTCCAGTGTTTCAATATCTTTTTTATATTGTGTTGATCAGAACTGGATGCAGTATTCTAAATGTGGTCTTACTAAGGCTTTGTAAAGAAATATTAGAACTGTTGCAATATTTTCAGGATCAGATTCAATAAGATTATTAAGAGTTAAAGGTTTAAATATATTTCCTTTTATTTACAATAGGCATTCTATATTCACTGAATATTCACAGATAGAAGCAAGGAAAAGGGTGCATGTAGCTCCTTATATATACAATGGGTGGAGCTATATGTGGGAGTGGTGAATTATGAATACATTAACAAGTGAAGAATAAGTTAACCCCTGATACCCCGTTCATATACTATTTACACATTAGAGAATAAGGCATTTACATCTGACAAATCCCCCTCTAAATGCCGATTCGTTATGCAACACCAATTACATTCAGATTCAGGACAATACAAAACATACAACTTAGAAGTTAAATATTTATGTTGCTTAGAAGGTAAAGGCTTTGTCAATATGTCAGCTAATTGTTCTGAAGTATCACAATGCACTGCTTTGATAAATCCATCCTGAGATAGTTGTCTCACATGTTTAAATTTTATATCTATGTGTCTGGACCTTTGTCCAATAGCATCAGATCTAGATATTTCAATGGCTGCTTTATTGTCTTCATGCATAACAAAAGGCAAAGCAGGTTTTTTCCAAACATCTGAAATTAAATCATTAAACCATACAAGGTTATTTGCAGCTTTGGATAAACAAACATATTCCGCTTCTGTCGTTGAAGTGGCCACTAGTTCCTGTTTACCAGTGTACCAGTAAACTGGACAGTCATTTAATAGGAATACATAACCAGATGTACTTTTTCTACATGAGGTGTCTCCAGCCCAGTCCGCATCTGCGTAACATGTAAGCTTTGGTTCTTTATTGTCATTAGGTTCTAACATTAAACAAAAGTCTAGTGTACTTTTCAGATATCTTAGAATTCTTTTAACAGCTTCCCAGTGATACATTGTTGGTTTGCTGACATGTCTGGATAACAAATTGAGTGGTAAGGCGATATCTGGTCTTGTCCAATTAGATATATAAAGAAGTGAACCTATGATTGATCTATAAAATGTGTTATCCTTGAATTCGGGGGAAGATTCATCAGTATTTCTTAGAAAATCAGTTTGCATAGGAGTATCACAAGGTTTGGCATTGTTTAAATTGCATTTATTTAAAAGTTCTATGATCTTATCTCTCTGAGTAAGTTTGAATCCCCTTCTAGTCTTATTAATTTGAACACCAAGATATTTGTTTACTTTGCCTAGGGATTTTAACGAGAAATGTTCATTTAGCTTAGTTACAAAAGTTTCTCTTCTCTCTTTATGTTTTCCTATGTATAAAATGTCATCCACATAAATCAATACAAATTCAATGTAATCATCACCCTTTTTGACAAAGAAACAGTTATCAGCAGTGGTAGCGTTGAAGTCCATGGTTTTAAGTACTTTTACTAAACAATCATACCATCGTTTACCAGATTGTTTTAACCCGTATAAACTCTTGTTTAACAACCAAATCTCATTTTTGTTTGTGTATTGACTGTGAGGTGCTCTTACGTATATTTCCTTATCTAGTTTTGCGTGTAGATACGCAGTCTGTATGTCATATTGAAATACATCAAGATTGAGTGCTGATGCTACCACTAGAGCTGTTTTGACACTTTCTGTTCTTACAGTGGGGGAATACGTGTCAGTATAGTCCTCCGGATATTTCTGTGCATAACCTTGTGCAACTAGTCTAGCTTTGTATAGAGTATTGCCTCCCTCTAAGTTCTTAATTTTATATATCCACCTGGTACCAATAATTGTTTTATCTTTAGGTGCAATTGCAGGTGTAAATACATTTAATCCTTGTAAACTTTCCATCTCCTTTTTCATCGCTAATTCCCATTTTTCTTTTTCTTCACGAGGGAGTTTTAACACTTCCTCATATGTATTAGGTGTTGTTGGCTCACCATCCATGTGCATTATATAATCCTTGTATTTATTTGGCATTTGATTTCTGGTGTTTCTAATAGTTTTTTCAGGTTTACTATCGTTATCATGCAAATATCTTGCTTCCTTTTTTGTTAGTGTGTCTGTCTTTATTTTGTGTTGGCTATTTGTCCAAGTTTTGGTTTTGTTTTTATATTTGTTGATATTTTGCTTTTCTATGGTCCCTTTCTCATGGGATTTTGTATCTTTGTATTTATTTGGAAATATTTCATTAAGATGTAATTTAGACCAGTTGGCCTGTTCATGGAACACAGCTGTTCTGGAGACTATAAATTTGTTATTATTATCAATGAATCTGTACCCTTTAGTGCCAGTCTCATATCCCATAAATCTGAGTCTTCTGGATACGTTTTCTCCCTTTCTTCTTAATTGCTTAGGTATGTGTACGTCTGCAGTGACTCCGAATATGTGCATGTGTGCTAATTTTGGTTTCCTATTATACATCACTTCATATGGTGTATTATTTACAATGCTGGACCAGGTTCTATTTTGTGTGTAATTTGAATAATGTAAGGCTTCTGACCAGAATTGTTTGCTTAAGCCAGCATCTTCCAATGTGCATCTAATCATGGTTTGTAATGTTGAATTCTTCCTCTCTACAATCCCGTTCTGGAACGCAGAAAATGGACTAGATGTGTAATGTAACATTCCTTTGTCTTTTAACCATTGGGAGAATTCTTTAGACATGAATTCACATCCCCTATCTGTCATGATTTGTTTTATTTTGATATTGTGTTGTGTTTCTATGCGTTTGTAAAATTCTTTAAATTTTTGAAAGGTTTCATCTTTGTGTTTTAATGTATAAACAAATCCATAGCGGCTATAATCGTCTACTATTGTCAAGAAGTAACGTTTTCTATAAGTGATTGATGGAGTTAATGGACCAACTAAGTCCATGTGTACTAAATCAAAAATTTTGTTAGTTGATCTAGTAGATTTTCTTGGCCTGGGACTAGTTTTTAGTTTTGTAGATTTACATACTGAGCATTCCAAATAGTTTTCACAATTTTTTATTTTAACACCTTCTGCGTGTTCAGTCATTTTTTGTACTACAGGAAAACTGGCATGTCCTAACTTCCTATGTAAGATGTGAGCACACTCATCATGAATTGGCTTACCTATCTTTGGTTTTTTTTTATTGTGTGCATCTATGTGATCATGAGATATTTTACATTCATCATTATCACTGTTGCTAATATTTTCATCATCTACTTCAATACAATCTCCCATATTTGAATCAATGTTATGCAGCCATTTTTCCTTTGTTATCAGATAAGGTAGGCCTCCTTTAATCATCACAGTGCCTATATTTATTTTATTCTTCTCTAAAGTCGCTTTTCCTTTTGAAAAAACAATGTTAATGTCAGAATCTCTACTTAGTTTTATGGCACTTAGTATGTTATGAGGTATTTCAGGTATTAGCAATACCCCCTCTATTTTTCCTAGACCAGGCAGGGTTACATTCCCTCTACCTAATACTTGAACCTTTTCTTGGTTAGCTACCTTTATTACAAATTTATCTTCTGTAAATGAAGACAATATATTTTTGTTATTAGTGGTGTGATTAGTTGCTCCAGAATCAATAAGCCAATTATTGTTCTCATTTTGCTGTATGTTAGTGTTGTCTTGTTTATTTAACCCATTCAGTGAGCCAGATTTTCTATCCTTTGAATTATCTCTGCCCCCTCTATTCTCTTTGTAATTTGGTGGGCTTCTATATCTATGTCTGTCTATGGAAGACTGTCTATAATTGTATTTGTTCCTATATTCTGACCTATGTCTTTCCTTTGAAATCTTGGGGCAATCTCTTCTATTGTGTTCCCTGGATCCACAATTGTGACATTTAAATGTTTCATTATATTTTTCTTGGAAAGCTACTTTCCTATATGGTTTGTGTTCTGTGTGATTGTTAGAACGATTTCTCCTTGAATTGTCTTCTGCTATCAATTTATTGGATAGACTTTCTATGGATAAGTATCCTAGATTGATTGTGTCTAAATGTGACATAAAATTGTCCCATGATGGATCAAGTGAGTTGATAATAACACTTTTCATTGTTTGGTCTGAAATCACCTCCCCCCTCAAATGCAGCTCAGCTCTTATTTTGTTTAAAGATATTAAATGCTCACTTATGGAAACCCCTGGTTTTATCCTAGATGAAAAGAAATCTTTAGACATCCTTGTGGTGGTAGCTACACTATCACTGTGAAACAAATTAAACATGCATTGAATAATTTCTGAAACAGTCAGATTTGGCTTAATGCTGTGATACATTGCAGGAGACACACTAGATATTATTAAGAAAAATGCTCTATGGTGTAAACAATCTATTTTTATAGTCCAAGGTCTTTTTGGGGGACTAGTGATAAAAAATAGTAAGCTTTCCTTCATAAAGACAACCTGGAGCTGTTGATACCATTCTTGCAAGTTAATGCCATCAACCCTTAGCTTCGGGAAGTCACTGGGTAAATTTCCGACATTATTGGGCCCATTACTTACAACCTGAGGTAGTCCGTGGTCTCGTAAATGCAGAAAATTGCAAAACGGCGTGGGGATGCTCGCAACGAGTCTGCGCGGTCTTCTCGTCAGTTCATGTCTTCCCGGGCCATCTGCGTAGTCTTGCGCATGCGCGTTGTCCATTTCTTCTTTGGAGTCGTCGTGGAAGGTTCTCCCCATTGCGGCTCGCTCGTTCTGCTCCTCCTCGGACGAATCGGTCTCTGGTTCGATTTTGGGAGTCCTGACGACGGCGGCTGTTCTTCCTCTTCTTTTGAGGGCGTTGGTGCTTGCTTCGGTCTGTGGCGTAGGGCGGTATCGGCAAGGCTCTCTGGGTTCAGGCGTCAGCGCTCTCGTAGTCTGGATGGGAGCGGGCAGGTCTTGAGGCATTGGCTTGCTCGCTCGCTTCTTCGTTAGCTTTTTTGTAATTTTTAGTTTTGGCCCAAATGCGGCAAAAAGCGTTTTCATTGCTGATTTTATTTGGTAGTTTGTTGAATCACCTTCACTTTCTGATTCTGATTCTTCTGAGGTGTTTGAATCTTCTTTTTCATTTTCGTTGTCTGGTAATGTTTTTCGCGCCAGAAATTTTGAATTGAGCTTTTTGATTGGCTCTGCTTCGCTCATTTTGGAGGCCTGTTGAAACCAAGATGGCTGCCATTCAAAATTTCGCGCGGGATCACCGTTTTTCTTCTTTGCAATGATTTTCTCTGCAGTCATATCACTCACTATTTTTGGGTCTTTAGACTTTTCATTAGTGATGTTTTTCTCTCTCGCTGCTCCGCTGTTCTTCAGCATATCTTGGAGGTTCGCGATGAGGCTTTCATCATTCTTCTGGCTCTTTAATAATTTTAATATCTCTGACCTGAGTTCGTTATTCTCTATCTCGATTTCCTCCTGGTCATCATTTTCATCTATTATTTCTTCGTCTTCAGTGGTGTATTCTTCGGATTCTCTCGAAATTGCGTTTGTGGATTCGTTGATTATTTCTTGTTCTGTTTCCATTTCTTTGCTGTAGGCCCTGGTGTTGGGCCTATCTTTCTTAGACATTTTTAAGTTTTTATTGAGTCAATTAATCATCCTCTGCTACCAGCTTGTTGCAATATTTTCAGGATCAGACTCAATAAGATTAGTAAGAGTTAAAGGTTTAAATATATTTCCTTTTATTTACAATAGGCATTCTATATTCACTGAATATTCACAGATAGAAGCAAGGAAAAGGGTGCATGTAGCTCCTTATATATACAATGGGTGGAGCTATATGTGGGAGTGGTGAATTATGAATACATTAACAAGTGAAGAATAAGTTAACCCCTGATACCCCGTTCATATACTATTTACACATTAGAGAATAAGGCATTTACATCTGACAAGAACTTCATGTGATCTTGATTCTATCCCTTTATTAACGCAGCCTAGGATTGCATTGGCATTTTTGTCTGCTGCCACACATTGTTGGCTCATATTTAAGTGATTGTTCACTAGGACTCCAAGATCCTTCTCACAGTTACTGGCATTAAGCCAAATTTCACGTAGTGTCAACTTGCAAAGCTTTCAAGTTGCCATGAGCAGGAGGGAGAAAGAACTGGAGTGAATTCCATACATTCTTTCTCACCGCAATCAGAAGGAGGGTGTTAAGTTTCACAGCCAGCCAAAGTGGTTAATTGGAGAATGTGATTTATGACATGGCCAGAGAGGAGGGGAGAGACAGGGTCATAGGGGAACGTAAATCTACGTAGCATCAGTCCTAACTGCATCCGAGTATTGCCGGAATGGTGTTCCTAATAAATGAATATATTTCCTTTGAAGTTTGGATCATGGTGCATGAATTAATTAGGGCATCTTTCGGAACCTTGACACGTAGTCTGTACCTGTACTGTTGGTTTTTGTTGAATAAGTGTAAAACCTTAATTTTATCTATGTTGAATTTCATGTTGTTAGGTAGGGGACCATGTTCAATTTGTCAAGATCTTTTTGGATCTTGAGCTTGTCTTCTGGAGTGTTGGCTATTCCTGCCAGCTTAGTGTCATCTGCAAATTTGATCAGTTACCCTTCAATTCCCTCACCTAGATCTTTTTTGAAGATATTGAAGAGTGCTGGGCCTCAAATGGAAACTTAGGGTACCCCATTGCTTACTTTCCTCCATGTGGATGAGGTTCTCCAGAGGACTACATGTTGAATATAATTTGTTAGCCAGTTACAAAGCCACCTGATTGTGGTGTTATCTATTCCATGTTTTCAAGAATGTGAGATAATGAATTATTTGGATGAGGGGATAGATGGGGAACTCATCAAATTTGCAGATAACACCAAGCTGGCAGGAACAGCCAACAAGATAGGCTTAAGATACAGAAGGATCCTGACAGACATGAACATTGCATGCTATCTAACAAAAGCAAATTTAATGGTAAAAAAAGTTAAGTTCTACATTTAGGCAAGAAAACAAATGCAGGTACAGTATATGTGACACCTTACTCAATGATGGTAACTATGAGAGGGATCTTGGAGTCCCAGTGGACAACCATTTAAATATGAGCCAGCAGCGTGCAGCAGCTGCCAAAAAAACCAACACAGTTGTGGGCTGCATAAACAGAGGGATAGAATCAAGATCACAGGAAGTGATAATAACACTTTATAATTCCTTGGTAGGGCCATTCCTGGATTACTGCATCCAGTTTTGGTTGCCACAATGTAAAAAAGATGTTGAGACTCTAGAAAGTGAGCAGGGAAGAGCAACAAAGATGATTAGAGGACTGGAGGCTAAAACATATGAAGAACGGTTGCTGGAATTGAGTTTAATGAAAAGAAGGACTAGGGGAGACATGATAGCAGTGTTCCAATATCTCAGGGGTTTCCACAAAGAAGAGGGAGTCAAGCTATTCTCCAAAGCACCTGACGGTAGGACAAGAAGCAATGGGTAGAAACTAATCAAGGAGAGATGCAACAATTTCCTGACAGTTAGAACAATTAATCAGTGGAACAACTTGCCTCCAGAAGCTGTGAATGCTCCAACACTGGACCTTTTTAAGAAGATGTTGGATAGCCATTTGTCTGAAGTTGTGTAGGGTTTCCTGCCTAAGCAGGGGGATGGATTAGAAGATCTCCAAGGTCCCTTTCAACTCTTCTCTTCTCTTCTCTTCTCTTCTCTTCTCTTCTCTTCTCTTCTCTTCTCTTCTCTTCTCTTCTCTTCTCTTCTCTTCTCTAAATATTTGAAAAAGAACTGTAAAATACAGGAGAATGACTGAAAGAAGCTTCCCATGAAATGCTGAATCAATCTGTTTCAGACTGTAGTGATGATTTGAAGAGGTTAAATTATTCAGAGTACCTCCAATCCGGAATAATAGCAAGAAAAATATTGAATAAAGGCTCAAATTGGAATGTTTTTTTTTCCTGCAGCTTCATAGGTTCCTGAGAAACTTCCAACATCACAATATTTCCCGAGATGGGATTTCTTTTGATGAAAATGGAGTTCCTGTTGGTGACTTTGATATCATGCAGTGGACATCAGCTTTGAACAAATCAGATGCGGGGGTGAAAATTGGGACTGTAGAAAGACAAGCCTCCTCGGAAGTCAAGATATCTGTCAATCAAAGCGCCATCCAATGGCCAACTTTATTTAACAAAGTAGTTGCGGCTGCTTGGATTTTGCTCTTCTATTTATCTCCATATGTGGAAAATTTTCTGCTCAGAAGTAAATCTTATTGAGGCCAGTTGAGTTACCCTTCAATTCCCTCACTTCCAAATAAGAGAACTTAAAGCCTCATTAATTCATTAAATATCATTTTACTTTAGAGGTTTTACAATAATCTATCACACACTGGAATCTGCATTGTATTGCAGGATTTGCAATCTACATTATTAAACTGAAATATGTTGCCATAATTTATAGTACATCAAATTTATCTTCTTTTCAGTAAGAGAAAATCCAGAATGTCTATGGAGATTCTCAGTCATCCAGGTTGTATCAAAGGTGCTTTTTCAAAAGGCACCTGGACTTTGTTTTCCCTTGAAGATGTTTCACTTCTCATCCAAGAAGCTTCTTCAGTTCTGACTGAATGGTGGAGGATGGAAAGATTTGGAACCACTGAAAAGACTGTGTTGTAAACAGGATATAGATATAGATTCAGCAATTGCAGGAAGGTTCCACACCCATTTGCACTATTCAGGTGACCCTGAGGGTGCAGATAAATTTCCAGTGGCCTCAACAACTTTCAGAAAGACTGCTAACGACCAGATGACTGCAAGGATTATAAATTCTTCCATACTTCACCATTCAGTCAGAACTGAAGAAGCTTCTGGAATGAGAAGTGGAATGTCTTCAAAGGAAAACAAAGATCAGTGGTCTTGAAAAAGCACCTTTGTGAGAAAAATCCAGAATATGAAAAGCAAAGATGGAGAAAAAATATATACCATATTTTTTGGAGGATTAGACACTCCGGAGTATAAAGTGCACCTTAGTTTTTGGGGAGGGAAATAAGAAAAAAAAAAATCTGCCTCTGCCTACCAGCATCCATCAGTATTCAGCTGGCTAGCATCCTGTCAGTGTGTGAGAGAGTTGAGGGCTGTTTGGAAAGTGAAACAGTATTTGCTGTGGGAGCAACATGAAAGGAGCCTGGGCGTGGCTTAGGTCGATTATTTTAAAGCTGCATGCTGTGCTGATCTCTGAAACTGAAACTGAAACTCTTCTGTTCTACTTGTGTTTTCCTTCCTGCTGCAAACTGTGACAGTCCTTGCACAAACAGCCTGGTCAGCCTCAGCACATTATTGCAGCCTGATTCAGTATGTGCAGCTGATTGGCGGGTAGATTGGTCTCCCAGAATACCCCCAATCAGCTGTTCCAGGCTGCAGGGATTGCCGAAGACCATTGCTTCCTCCATGCCTCGCATTTTTGGCTACATTCAGTGTATAAGATGCACTGAAATTTTCACCCTCTTTTGGGGTGTGTCTTATAGTCCGAAAAATACGGTAAGCATTCTCATACATGCCCTAAGGAGAAACACCTTTTGTAATGGAACTAATTTTCTTTGGGGAAAAAAATAAGGCAGTAAGTCTGTTTTGGGATCTACAATGGAGATTGATAGAGAAAGAGAATGATCTTTCATTTGCCCCTTGCAAGGAGAGTAATTACAGTTCATGCCACTACTTCTTGACTGATTTCGCTCAATGTGCTCCTGAGCTTTTGGAAGCCACTTGATTTCAGTAATTCCTTCTAATTCATACAGTATATCACCCTGACTAATCTTTCTGTTTATGTTTAGATGATGCCTTATTCAAGATGTACAGAAAGTTGCTCCCCAGGTTATGTCAAGCTTGTGAGAGAGGGAGCCCCAGTTTGCTGCTATGACTGTTCTCTGTGTATGGAAGGAACATTCTCTGTGCAAGAAGGTACAGTAAGTGGCTCAAAAAAAAAAAAATCAAGATGCAATCAATATTCTATCTTGTTTTTGGGGGGATATTTGATAAAGAAGCAAGAAAAATATTAAATTGCTTGAAGGCATCCACAAACTTCAAAGATTGGGCACTATCGCCAAATTTGGATGATGTTGTGAACATTAAAACATATAATGAAAGGTTGCTGATTTCTACTGAGTTGTTACTTTTTTGCTTGATTTCGGGAAAGAGGACAAGTTTTGAGAGTTGATAATCACATTCATCTTCAGCTTTTAAAAAGACTGTTTGGTTATTTTAACTAATGCTGTATAATATTAATATCACTGGGGAGAAATATTATTCTTTGAAAATGCAGTATTTGATTTCTGATGTGGTTTTCATGCTCCTACAGCTACAGAAACAGATTCATGCTAACCATTTTCTTTCTCAGATGCAGCCCATTGTGAAAAGTGTCCAGTTGACCAGTATTCCAATAAGAAGCGAGATCAGTGTGTCCCCAAAAATATAAGCTTCTTATCCTATCAAGAATTGTTGGGACTCATCCTGGCTTTCTTTGCCATCGCTTTGTCCCTAACCACCGCCTTTATTCTGGGAATCTTCATGAAATACCAAGACACTCCCATAGTCAAAGCCAACAACTGTGAACTCACCTACATCCTCCTGGTTTCACTCCTGCTTTCTTTCTTGACTTCCCTTCTTGTCAGATGTAAATGCCTTATTCTCCAATGTGTAAATAATGTATATATGGAACATCAGAGGTTAACTTATTCTTTGGACTTTAATGTATTCATAACTTACCACTCCCATTCCTAGCTCCACCCCTTGTATATATAAGGAGCCACCCTCACCATTCTCGTTGCTTCTACCTTGAATATTCAGTGAATATAGAATGCCTATCATAATTAAAAAGAAATATATTTAAAGCTCTAACTCCTATTATCTTTATTGAGTCTGATCCTGAAAATATTGCAACAAGCTGGTAGCAGAGGATGGTTAATTGACTCAATAAGTAATTAAAAATGTCCAAGAAAGATAGGCCCAACACCAGGGCCTACAGCAAAGAAATAGAAACTGATCAAGAGATGATCAACGAATCCACCAATGCGATTTCGAAAGAATCCGAAGAATACACCACTGAAGAAGAAGAACTAATGAGTGAAAATAATGACCAGAAAGAAATCGAAATAGAAAATAACGAACTCAGGTCAGAGATATTAAAGATACTAAAAAGCCAAAAGAATGATGAAAGTCTCATCGCGGACCTCCAGGAGATGCTGAAGAACAGCGGAGCAGCGAGAGAGAAAAACGTCATTAAAGAAAAACCCAAAGATCAAAAAATCGTAAGTGAGATGACTACTGAGAAAATAGTTGTTAAAAAGAAAAGATGTGATCCCGCGCGAAATTTTGAATGGCAGCCATCTTGGTTTCAACGAACTTCAAAAGAGAATGGAGCAGAGCCAATCAAAACGCTCAGTTCAAAATTTCTGGCGCGAAAAACACTATCAGACGAAGAAAGTGAGAAAGAAGTCTCAAACTCTTCAGATGATCCAAAATCAGAAAGTGAAGACGATTTAACAAAATCTCAAGTAAAATCAGCAATGAAAACGCTTTTTGCTGCTTTTGGGCCAAGACTGAAAATTACCAAGACATCTACGAAGAAGCAAGAAATCAAACCGGTGACTCAAGACCTGCACGCTCCCATCCTGACTTCGAAAGCGACGACGCCCGAGCCCAGAGAGCCATGCCGATTTCGCCCTACACCACAGACAAAATCGAATACCAACGCACACAAAAAGAAGAAAAGAACCGTCACCACCACCAGAACCCCAAAAACCGAGCCAGAGACCGACTCATCTGAGGAGGAGCGGATCGAGAGAGCTGAAAGGGAGAGAACCTTCCACGACGCCACCAAAGAAGAAATGAGCAACGCGCATGTGCGAAACTACGTAGACGACCCAGAAGGACTTGAACTGGCCAGAGAACCGCGCAGACTCATTGCAAGCATCCCAATGCCGTTCTGTAATTTCCTGCACTTGAGAGATCACGGACTGCCCCAGGTTGTAAGTAATGGACAGAATAATGTAGGTAACTTACCCAGTGACTTCCCAAAACTTAGAATTGATGGCATTAATTTACAAGAGTGGTATCAACAGCTTCAGGTTATTTTCATGAAAGAAAATTTACTATTCTTTATAACTAGCCCTCCAAGAAGACCTTGGACTTTAAAAATAGATTGTTTACATCATAGAGCATTTTTCATAATAATATCTAGCGTGTCTCCTGCAATGTATCATAGCATCAAACCAAACCTAACTGTATCAGAAATAATTCAATGCATGTTTAATCTATTTCACAGCGATAGCGTAGCTACAACCACAAGAATGTCTAAGGATTTCTTTTCCTCTAGAGTAAAACCAGGGGTTTCTATAAGTGAGCATTTGATAAATCTAAACAAAATAAGAGCTGAGCTACAATTGAGGGGGGAAGTGATTTCAGATCAAACAATGAAAAGTGTCATTATCAATTCACTTGATCCATCATGGGATAGCTTTATGTCACACTTAGATACCATTAATTTGGGATATTTATCCATAGAAAGTCTATCTAACAAATTGATAGCAGAAGACAATTCAAGAAAAAATCGATCCAGTAACCAAACAGACCACAAACCTTTTAGGAAAGTAGTCTTTCAAGATAAACATAATGAGGCCTTTAGATGCTACAATTGTGGATCCAGGGAACATAGTAGAAGAGACTGCCCCAAAGTCTCAAGAGAGAGACATAGACCAGAATATAGGAGCAAATATAATTACAGACAATCTTCCACAGATAGACACAAATATAGAAGCCCACCAAATTACAAAGAAGGTAGAGGGGGTAGAGAAAATTCAAAAGAGAGGAAATCTGGGTCACTGAATGGGCTAAATAAACAAGACAGCACCAGAACACAGCAGGATGAGAATAACAATTGGCTTATTGATTCTGGTGCAACAAATCACACCACCAACAACAAAAGTATATTATCTTCATTTATAGAAGATAAGTTTGTGATAAAGGTAGCTAATCAAGAAAAGGTTCAAGTACTAGGCAAAGGAAATGTGACCTTGCCTGGTCTAGGGAAAATAGAGGGGGTATTATTAATCCCAGAAATACCTCACAACATACTAAGTGCCATAAAATTAAGCAAAGAATCTGATATCAATATAGTTTTCTCAAAGGGGAAAGCAACTATAGAAAAGAACAAAACAAATGTAGGTACTGTAATGATAAAAGGAGGTCTACCCTATCTGATAACTAAAGAAAGATGTTTACATAACATTGATTCAAATATGGAAGATTGTATTGAAGCAGATGATGAAAATGTCAGTAACAGTGACAATGATGAGTGTAGAATAACTCATGATCACAAAAATACATACAAGGAAAAGAAACCAAAAATAGGTAAACCAATTCATGATGAGTGTGCTCACATCTTACACAGGAAGTTAGGACATGCAAGCTTTCCTGTAGTACAAAAAATGACTGAACACGCAGAAGGTGTCAAAATAAAAAATTGTGAAAATTATTTGGAATGCTCAGTATGTAAGTCCACCAAACTAAAAACCAGTCCCAGACCAAAAAAATCTAACAGATCAACTAACAATATTTTTGATTTGGTACATATGGACTTAGTTGGTCCATTAAGTCCCTCAATTACCTATAGAAAACGTTACTTCCTAACAATAGTGGATGACTACAGCCGATATGGTTTTGTTTACACATTAAAGCACAAGGATGAAACATTTCAGAAATTTAAGGAATTCTACAAACGTATAGAAACACAACATAATATCAGAATAAAGCAAATTATGACAGATAGGGGATGTGAGTTCATGTCTAAAGAATTCTCCCAATGGTTAAAGGATAGAGGAATGTTACATTTCACGTCCAATCCTTTTTCTGCATTTCAAAATGGAGTTGCAGAGAGGAAAAATTCCACACTACAAACCATGATTAGGTGCACATTAGAGGATGCTGGTTTAGGCAAACAATTTTGGTCAGAGGCATTACATTATTCAAATTACACTCAAAATAGAACCTGGTCCAGTATTGTGAATAAGACACCATATGAGGTGATGTACAATAGAAAACCCAAATTATCACACATGCACATATTTGGAGTCACTGCAGACGTACACATACCTAAACAATTGAGGAGAAAGGGAGAAAACGTATCCAGGAGATTAAGATTCATGGGATACGAAACTGGAACCAAAGGGTACAGATTTATTGATAGTAATAACAAATTTATAGTATCCAGAACAGCTGTGTTCCATGAACAGGCCAATTGGTCAAAATTGCACCTTAATGAAATATTTCCTAATAAATGTAAAGATACGATATCTTGCGAGGAAGGAACAACAGAAAATCAAAATATTAACAAAAGTAAGAACAAAACCAAAACTTGGACTAATAGTCAGCATAAAATAAAGACAGACACATTAACAAAAAAGGAAGCTAGATATTTGCATGATAACCATAGCAAGCCTGAAAGAACTATTAGAAACAATAGAAACCAAATACCAAATAAATACAAAGATTACATAATGCATATGAATGGAGAACAAATAACACCTAATACATATGAAGAAGTATTGAAACTTCCACATGAAGAAAGAGAAAAATGGGAACTAGCTATGGAAAAAGAGATGGAAAGTTTACAAGGATTAAATGTATTCACACCTGCGATCGCACCTAAGGATAAAACAATTATAGGTACCAGGTGGATTTATAAAATTAAGAACTTAGAAGGAGGCAATACCTTATACAAGGCTAGACTAGTTGCACAAGGCTATGCACAAAAATATCCAGAAGACTATACTGATACATATTCACCCACAGTGAGAACAGAGAGTGTCAAAACAGCCCTTGTAGTAGCATCTGCACTCAATCTGGACGTATTCCAATATGACATACAGACCGCATACTTACATGCAAAATTAGATAAGGAAATATATGTAAGAGCACCACACAGTCAATACACTAATAAGAACGAAATTTGGTTATTAAATAAGAGTCTGTACGGATTAAAGCAATCCGGCAAAATATGGTACGATTGCTTGGTAAAAGTACTTAAGACCATGGATTTCAACGCCACCACTGCTGATAACTGTTTCTTTGTAAAAAAGAGTAATGATCATATTGAATTTGTATTAATTTACGTGGACGATATTTTATACATTGGAAAGCATAAAGAGAGCAGGGAAATCTTTGTAAATAAGTTAAATGAACACTTCTCACTGAAATCTCTGGGTAAAGTGAATAAATACCTTGGTGTGCAAATTAACAAAACTAAAAGGGGATTCAAACTTACACAGAAAGATAAAATCATCGAACTCCTAAACAAATGTAACTTAAATAATGCTAAAACCTGTGACACCCCTATGCAAACTGATTTTCTTAGAAACACTGATGAATCTTCCCCTGAGTTTAAAGACAACACATTTTACAGATCAGTTATAGGTTCACTCCTTTATATATCTAATTGGACTAGGCCAGATATTGCATTACCTCTCAATCTATTGTCAAGATATGTTAGTAAACCAACCTTGTATCATTGGGAAGCTGTCAAAAGAATTCTAAGATATCTGAAGGGTACATTAGATTTTTGTTTAATGTTGGAACCCAATAATGACAGAGAACCAAAAATTACTTGTTATGCTGATGCAGATTGGGCTGGTGATACATCATGCAGAAAGAGTACTTCTGGTTATGTTTTTCTATTGAATGATTGTCCAGTTTACTGGTATACTGGTAAACAAGAACTAGTAGCCACTTCTACTACAGAAGCGGAATATGTTTGTTTGTCCAAGGCTGCAAATAACCTTGTATGGTTCAATGATCTGATCACTGATGTTTGGAAGAAACCCACCTTACCATTTATTATGCATGAAGACAATAAAGCGGCCATTGAAATATCCAGATCCGATGCAATTGGACAAAGGTCCAGGCATATTGATATAAAGTTTAAGCATGTGAGACAACTGTCCCAAGACGGATTCATTAAAGCAATACATTGCGATACTTCTGAACAATTAGCTGACATATTAACAAAACCCTTACCTTCTAAACAACACAAATATTTAACTTCTAAATTATATGTATTATATTGTCCTGAATCAGAATGTAATTGATGTTGTGTAACGAACCGGCATTTAGAGGGGGATTTGTCAGATGTAAATGCCTTATTCTCCAATGTGTAAATAATGTATATATGGAACATCAGAGGTTAACTTATTCTTTGGACTTTAATGTATTCATAACTTACCACTCCCATTCCTAGCTCCACCCCTTGTATATATAAGGAGCCACCCTCACCATTCTCGTTGCTTCTACCTTGAATATTCAGTGAATATAGAATGCCTATCATAATTAAAAAGAAATATATTTAAAGCTCTAACTCCTATTATCTTTATTGAGTCTGATCCTGAAAATATTGCAACACTTCTATTCATCGGTCGCCCCGTGAAAATGACCTGTCTCCTTCGACAAACCATTTTCAGTATTGTTTTCTCAGTTGCTGTGTCTTCCTTGCTGGCCAAGACTGTCATGGTGGTGGTGGCCTTTCTGGCCACAAAGCCAGGCAGCAGCATGAGGAAATGGCTGGGGAAGAGTCTGGCCAACTCTATTGTTTTATCCTGCTCTGGTGTTCAAGTAGGCCTCTGTATGATGTGGCTGGGAGTCTTTCCCCCATTCCCAGATTCTGACTTTCATTCCCAACCAGAACACATCCTGCTGCAGTGCAATGAAGGCTCTGTCACCATGTTCTACTCTGCTCTTGGCTACATGGGCTTTTTGGCTGCCATCTGTTTCTTGGTGGCATTTCTGGCTCGAAATCTGCCAGGGGCCTTTAACGAAGCCAAACTGATCACCTTCAGCATGTTGGTTTTTTGTAGCGTTTGGATCTCCTTTGTTCCCACATATCTGAGCACCAAGGGGAAATACATGGTAGCTGTGCAGATCTTCTCCATCCTGGCCTCTGGCCTGGGTTTACTGGGCTGCATCTTTATCCCCAAATGCTACATTATTATCCTGAGACCTGACATGAACACCAAAGAACATCTCATGATAAAAAATCATTAAGTTTCTTTGTGTTAGGTTTTATTTTTGTACAGTTTACATCAGGGGTGAAATCTAAAAATTTTCGCTACCGGTTCTGTGGGCGTGGCTTAATTAGTGGGCGTGGTTTGTTGGTCAGGTGACTGGGTGGGCGTGGCATGTTGGTCAGGTGGGCGTGGGCAAGTTGACATCACTTCTTTTCCCTTTTTTGTTCTACAAAAAGAAGTTATACTAATTATTTCATGCAATAAATTCTTAAATAATAAGCGAAGTACACAAAACATTAAAATGTAGACAAATACTTACATAAGAGCAATAAAAGTATTGTCTTCAACGTCGCTTCTTGCAGCAATGATTATAATGACCTACAAGGAGATAACATGATATATAAATTTAACCATTTATATGTAAATAAGATTAACAGAAGTACACAAAACAATAAAAAACAATAAAAGAGATACATAAATACTTACATAAAACTGTTAGTCATCTTTAGCTTTGAGATTTTTCCACATAGCTATTTCAGTGGCACTCTCATCAGTTCCACTTTTCTTGCACTTAATGCGCGGATCATTGGCTGAGCGATGGTGTTCTCTGAACCATTTTTTCACTACAGGAATAGGGTCCCATTTTGGAAGAGGTAGTCCGATAACGCTGATGGTTATGAGGTTGTTTAGATTGGAAACAGCTAGGCGACTTCTGCTCTCTGAACATATCAGGTTCATTTTCGAAAAACCCCTTTCCACTTCTGCAGAACTCACTGCAATTGTTCTGACAATATCGTCTGCTTTTTTGATACTGTCAGGAATTGCATACCTCTTCGGATCTTTTAAGACAATCTCAACAAAATCTCTATAGTCGTTGATGTCAATGTTGTAGTTGAAAATGGCAGTAAATGTGCGCAGTTGTCCTTCAGCTGCTGCTCATGGAATATTTCCTCGAAATCCCAGTACTCTGGCACTAAAAACTGTAGAAACTGTAGTTGGTTTGTGGTGTCTTGTAGTTGGTTCCCAGTTTTTAAATGGTCACAGTCCATCAATCATTTCTGCAAATTTTTGATGATACTTTGTAAAAGTCTTTCTCGATGAAGACCAGCAAATCGATGGTTTTCTATGAAGTTTATATTCCTGAAGGTTTCTGAGGTAATTAGTTCTTCAACTTTTCTTTTGTATGGGCCCTTTCCCTTTGTTAGCAGTTCAAATGCTTTTACTGATCTTCTCACCAGTTTTTCAGCTTTTATTATGTCCGTATTGTGTGCTTGCAGTGCAGTTGAAAGAAGTGAAATTTCCTCCAAAATGTCTATCATCAATGCCAAATCATTTTAAAAATATTTATTTTCCAGATGGGCAGCCATACCTGAGTATTTTGCACTCCCATGAAAATATTGATGTAACACAGGATAAGCATGCTACACAGCTATGGTCGTCCGTAAACTACAGGCAGCCCATCTTGGCCCAAAAACTCGACCAATCCTTATAATTTCAAGTTTTTCAGATATTTCGTCAAGTTCCATTTGGTTTTTATTGGACTCCTGGAAAATAGAGCATATCTTATCAATAAAATTTTTTAAATGATTTACTTGTTTAATTTCTTTTATGTCGTCATCTAAAACAAGTTAGAGACGATGGTTCAAGCAGTGCCATATGATGATGTTTGTAAAGTTGATTGCTATTCTGGTGCTCACTCCAGATTTTCTCCCAAGCATAACGCTGGCACCATCAGAGCAGAACGCTATCAAATTCTTTTGTAGGTTGTCCCAGGTAAAGCCAACTTTATGTAAACTTTCAAAAACTGCAGAACATATTGTCTCTGCATCTTGTTTCTTCAACTCAACAAACTCGACAAAAATAGTTGGTGGGTCCGCTGAGTCCTCAACTTTTAAGAAAACTATCAGAACCGATTTGCAGGATACTGTTGAGGCTTCATCAATGATCAGACATATTTTCAGATTCCGTGCAACGATGCTGGAAACATTTGGTTTTTAATTTCATTTGCAATGCACTCAACTATTTTACAACTGTTGGCCTTGAATGCAATCCTACTCCCAGATCTACTCCATTTTCAGTTTGTAATTCTATCAATTCCTCTATGCTTGAAATTGGTCTGCATGCTTTTGCCAGGCTGTAAACAATTTTGAACATTTTAGAAGTGGTGCTAAATTGCCTTTCAGAAATCTTGTCCACTGCTTTTGTTATGGCTTCCGGCTCAGCTTGTTTTACATTGTCTCTACAAATGGTGTGTGATTTCAATACAAAATGTTCTCTCATTTTCTTCCGGAGAGACGCCTGGCACACTTCCTTGTTTTTCCCTGCCGGCTCAACCTTGAAAAGCTTCCACTCATTGGACACATGAATACCACTCTCCATTGCGAAGGCATGTTTCACACAGTATGTACAACCCAGTTTCTTGTTTGAAACTTCTAAGCCGTCATACTTCTCTTGGAAGTAGCTGTACTGTTGCATGGTCCAGCAGTCTGGAAGAATGCTTCCAATTTCAGGTACGGCGGGTGAGTCTATACTTGATTTGCTGCTTTCTTCGGTTTCAGGTGGTGATGCTTGTGGCACAGGAGATGGTTTTTGTTCCACTTCTGCTGGTGGTTGTTCAAGCTTTGGTTTCTTGGCCAAGAAACCCATCAAAGTCTGTTGCCTTTTCATCCTTCCTGTTAAAGGTGGCAGCTACTGCAAAAAGAAAAAAACCAGCTTTGTTAGCTGATGACACATAATGTGAAAGCATACAGAACACCTCAAAAAGCCCAAAAAACTAACCTTCGCACAACAAACACAACTGGCTCACTCACAATGCAAAAGCAGCTGTGCCAGACCCAAAATGGCCCCTGCAACAAGCAGGAACCTCACACAGCCACAAAAAGCCCAAAAAACCAACTTTCACACTTTACACACACACAACACAACACACTTCACACACACACAATTCCACATACAGCTTTGTGAGATTTTGCGTGTTTGTGTAGTTAGAGTGAAACACTACAGAAACACACAAATCTCAGAAAGCTGCACAAATATTATTTTATTTTATTTTATTTTTATATAAAAGCAGCTAAATTTAAAACTTCCTAAACTTTAAATGGCTAGCTCTAAAAAAAGATCAACTAAAAAAAAAACCCAATTAACTATTTTTTTAAAGTTCCCAAAGGGGAAAAAAACTTACCCAATTGAAGGAGAAGGCAGGCAGGCAGATAGAGCTGCTTACCAATGAGCTTGATTGCAGGCAGGGAGATTCAGTTGCTTGCTGATGCAATGGATTACAGCAAGTGAAGTAAGACAGGCGTTGTGACCAGCGGCTCAAGATTCGGTCCGAAGAGCGAAGGTAAACAAGCTGGAGGCTGGGGGGGAAGGTGGGTGGTTAGCTAGGCGGCTTAGCTAGGTCAGGCAGGCAGGCATGGGTACCTGGGGACCAGGGGGTTGGCATGAGGCCCGCAAATGATCCTGCGAGCCCGGGGATTGGGGGGGTGGAATGCTAGGCCGCAACCGGCAAAGTTTACCTTTTTGAGCAAGCAGCAGTCAGTGAAGTGTCTGAGAGAGTCAAGGCAAGGTCCGAACAGCCAGGCGAACTTCTGGGTTAAGTAGCTGGGCAGCATAGAAAGGGGAATTTATATAGGCCGGGGGTGGGTTGGGTGGGCCGGAAGGAAGCGTCGAGTGGCTGGAAAAGCAACTGGTGCTGAGTGGCGGGAAAAGTGAGTGAGTGGTCAAGCAGGCAAGCGGGTGACTGGGCAATTGGGTTGGCATGACCGGGGGGCAGTGATTTTTGCTACCGGTTCTCCGAACTGTCTGCCACCATCGCTACCTACTCGGCCGAGCCAGTCCGAACCAGGAGCATTTCATCCCTGGTTTACATGCAGCATGAAATCACATACTTTGAAGTAATGTTTCATGTGTTGTTGCTTATCTTTCTTCATTCCATGTGAATTTTGAATTATACTAATTGAGTAGTAAAGTTGCTAAAACTACTCAAACTATCTGAAATAATCATCTCCTTCAATTGTCCTAATCTGAATTCATATTATGACATTAATAATAATAGAGCCTTGGTAGTACAGTGATCTAAAGCACCCTGTTATTAACACCAGCTGCCTGCAATTACTGCAGGTTCGAATCTCACCAGGCTCAAGGTTTACTCGGCCTTCCATCCTTTCTAAGGTAGGTAAATTGAGGACCCAGTTGTGGGGGCAACAAGCTGACTTTATATAAATATACAAAAGTATGAAGGCTATTGCTTAGCGCATTGTAAGCCACCCTGAGTCTCCGGAGAAGGGCAACATATAAATCAATTTTTTTTAAAAAAATTCTGAAACCAGGCCAGATAAACTGTGACCAGAGATATTCTGATATGGTTTAGATTAAATTAAAGTCTATGGCTAATGATGTATGTTTTTGTTACTATATAGGTTGGTGTGCTGGTGTTATATTTTATTTTCTGCATTGATAGTTAATTTCAAATTCTGTATATATTTGATTGATCTATTCTGGCTTGATGATGTAAGATCATAGTTAGATAAATGAGATAGATAGATAGATAGATAGATAGATAGATAGATAGATAGATAGATAGATGTGATCAAGAAAGAGAAAAACAGCGAGACAGATAACATATATTAAGAACAGATAAAATATCAATATGAACATAGGAGCAACTTTAATTTTTTTCTCCATCCCTTTGAATCAAATAATGAGACAAATTATTATTTTTTTTTACAGTCTTCAATCAAAAGAAAAATATGTACAACTCTGAATGATTTGGGGGGGGGGAATCATGTAGACACCTAATTTGACAATGATGTGCTTATGAATATTAAAATTGGTTCCTGGTTTTTATCCATGTCCATATCCATTTCAATAGCCATTTCCATTTCCATTTCCATATACTGTACATATAGTAACATACAGTGCTTTGTATATACAAAGCACTGTGAAGTAGTATATAAGTCTGCTATTGCTATTGCTATTGTGAAGAAGTCAGTAATGGGCCATTGTTTCAGATTAATGCCCCAGGAAATTTTGACATTTTATTTTATTTTATTTTATTTTATTTTATTTTATTTTATTTTATTTTATTTTATTTTATTTTATTATTTTATTATTTTATTTTATTTTATTTTATTATTTTATTTTATTTTATTTTATTTTATTTATTTTATTTTATTTTATTTTATTTTATTTTATTTTATTTATTATTTTATTTTATTTTATTTTATTTTATTTTATTTTATTTATTATTTTATTTTATTTTATTTTATTTTATTTTATTTTATTTTATTTTATTTTATTTTATTTTATTAGATTTTTATACCGCCCTTCTCCTACTGGACTCAAGGTGGTGAACAGCCAAGGATAAAAACATCACATGCAAAATTTAAGATTAATTTTAAAAGAATTAAACATGTTTTGGCCCAATATAAAATTTAAAACACCCCAACTAAAATCAATTAATAATTAAAAATATCTAAGGGGGGGGGGGGTCAAGCCAGCCCAGCTTGATGAAATAAAAAAGTTTTAAGGGCACGGCGAAAAGCATGGAGATCCAGGATCCTACTTATCTCCGGGGGCAGGTTATTCCAAAGGACAGGTGCTGCCACAGAGAAGGCCCTCCCCCTGGGGGTCGCCAGACAACATTGCCTGGCCGACAGCACCCTGAGGTGCCCCTCTCTGTGGGAGCATACTGGCCGGTGGGAGACCATTGGTGGCAGAAGACAGTCCCGTAAGTACCCAGGCCCTAAGCCATGGAGCTCTTTAAAGGTGGTAACCAACACCTTGAAGCTCAGCCAGAAGACCACCGGGAGCCAATGCAGCTCGCGCAGGAGAGGTGTCACATGGGAGCACCCCATCGCTCCCATAATCCCCTGCGCGGCCACATTCTGCACCAGTTGGAGCCTCTGGGTGCTCCTCAAGGAGAGCCCCATGTAGAGAGCATTATAGTAGTCCAGGCGAGAAGTGACGAGTGCCTGAGTGACCGTGCGTAAGGAGTCCCAATCCAGAAAGGGATGCAACTGGCGAATCAGGCGAACCTGATAAAAAGCCCCCCTGGCCACGGCCATCATATGCACTTCTAAAGAAAGCCGTGCGTCCAGGAGGGTGCCCAAGTTGCGAGCCCTCTCCGTGGGGGCCAGTAACTTACCTCCAATAGCCAGCGATGGCACCAGATGGCTATATCAGGACGCCGGAAGCCACAGCCACTCGGTCTTGGAAGGGTTGAGTCGGAGCCTATTTCTCCCCATCCAGACCCGCACAGCCTCCAGGCACCGGGACATCACTTCAAAAACTAGATCGTCTTTGTAAACATTAAGACTGATAGTCTCTTCTACATTTTGAAAGATACAAGAAATTTAACAGGGGGCTCCAATAGCAATAGCACTTAGACTTATATACCGCTTCATAGGGCTTTACAGCCCTCTCTAAGCAGTTCACAGAGTCAGCCTATTGCCCCCAACAATCTGGGTCCTCATTTTACCGACCTCAGAAGGACGGAAGGCTGAGTCAACCTTGAGCCTGGTGAGATTCGATCTGCCAAACTGCTGGCAGCCGGTGATCAGCAGAAGTAGCCTGCAGTACTGCACTTAACCACTGCATCACCGTGGCTCATCATCAACAATAATAATAGGTGGTTCAATATGTCATGATCTGGAGTTAACTCATTCTGGAGTATCAAACCTTCACTGAAGAAGATGGCCTCATCCACATCAGACAAAATAAGAAGGAATTATAATGGCCCACTGCAGAGTTCAAGAGTGTTGAACTGTTTTTCCACATTTAAACCTTTACAATCTCAAGAATAAGTTTGGAGACTAAAAAGACAATCAAACTTCCCTGAATTGTTCCTTTCTCAACTCTCTTTAAAAAGAGAATTTTTTGAATATGGTAATAAAAATTCAAAATTATTAGCAAGAATGGCGAAAGATAAAAAAGAAAAAAGAGAAATAGGCGTCCTAATAGATGAAAAAGGTAAGAGATGTTATAAAAAATTAGAGAAATGTGAAATTGTTAAAAAGATTTTTCAAGAATTATATCTTAAAAAAGAAATTGATAATTGTAAATTAAAAAATTTCTTAGAAAAATATGGTCAGAAGAAAATTGATAATAAATATAAAGAAAAAATGGAAAAGGATATTACCTCTGAGGAAATTAAAGATGTGATTCAGAAGCTAAAACTTGGAAAATCTCCAGGTGAGGATGGGTTACCAGCAGAATTTTATAAAGAGTTTAAAGAAATTTTGATCCCAAAATTACAGATATTGTATAATAAGATATTACATGGAGATGATATTCCCATGTCCTGGAATAGAACAATTATATCCTTAATCCCGAAACCAGGTAAAGATCTAGAAAAAATTGAATCCTATCGGCCCATTTCCTTGATTAACCAAGATGCTAAGATATTTACTGCAATTGTAGCAAATAGATAGAATAATTTTATAGATAAATATATAAACCATAATCAAGTAGGTTTTGTTAAAGGGTGTTATATGTGTGATTTAGTTAGAAGAGTATTAAATGTTATTGATATTGCTGAGAATAATGGTGATAAGATAGGTATTCTTGCCTTGGATATTTTTAAAGCTTTTGATTCTATACAATGGGATACTATAAAAGAAACGATTTCTGCATTAGGATTTGGTAATAAATTTATTCATATTATTTCCAAATTGTACCAGAGGGGTACGGCAAGAGTGAAGGTAAATGGTATATTTACACAAGATATAAATTTGGAAGCAGGGACAAGACAGGGTTGTCCTCTGTCTCCGACCCTATTTTTATTAGCAATGGAAATTTTAACAACTTTGATTGAAGAGGATTCAGAATTAATAGGTTATAAAGGCGTCAAAGTTAATTTATATGCAGATGACACTCTTGTCATTTTAAATAATATTACAAATGATATAAAAAGAGTTCAAATACATTTGGAAGAATTTGAAGATATGACTGGTTTGAAAGTAAATTGGGCAAAATCAGAATTATTAATGGAAATTGATAGGGAAAATAAATTAGAAAAATTACAAAATCAATTTGGAATTAGGATAAAGGATAATTTAAGATATTTAGGTATTATACTTTCACTTAAAATTAAAAATTTAAAGAAACTAAATTATGACATAGTAACAAAAGAAATTGAAGAGAAAATTGGGAAATATAAAAAACTTAAGTTATCTTGGTTTGGTAGAGTAGCTTTATGTAAAATGATGTTACTTCCTAAATTTAATTTTTTATTCAAGATGCTTCCAATTTTTTTAACTGAGAAGGACATTGAAGTATATAAAAAAAAATTAGATAAATTTTGTAATGGGGATAAAAAACCAAGACTGATTAAGAAAATGTGGTATCAGAACCAAAAACAAGGTGGTTTAGGAATTCCAAAATTATTAAACTATTATAGAGCATTTAATATAAAAACAGTAGTAAAAATTTTAAAAGGAGAAACTTTGGGGTAACTTGGAAATGAAGGAAATAAAGAAGTTCGGTTACAAATGGTTTTTGTAAAATTTTAAAGGTAAGGTTAAAATTTGCAATTATTGGTTAAATAGTTTGACTAAAAATTGGGACAGAGTAGCAAAAAAATTAATACCAGACCCATTGTATTTAGGTAAACTGAAAGAGAACTGCCCAATGAAATTAAATAGTAACAGAGAGAGGATTATAATAGAAGAGAAAGTGGAAACAATTAGTGAATGGTTGAAATTTATAGAAAATGAAATGAGGAAAGAGGAAATTTATGGAAAATTAAACATTAATTGGTTTGAAAGAATTCAAATGAATAAATGGAATAGGAAATGTAAAGAAAGGAACGATGAGAGCAGAAAGGAAACGGAATTTGAAAATTTGACATCTCGAATAATAAAAGATGAAATTGGGCCAAAGGGATTAGTTAGTAAAATTTATAAAATTATTAACTCTGATAATAATTCACAAAGGGTAATGAAAGAGAATTGGGTAAAAGAACTGGGTATTGAAATTTCTGATCAAAATTGGAATATGAATTGGGTTAGCAGAATAATGAGGACATTATCAATAAGGATTAAAGAACATAACTATAAAGTTATTTGGAAGTGGTATTTGACCCCAATAAGACTTTTTCAAATGGATAATAAAGTGGATAAAATGTGTTGGAGATGTAAAGTGGAACTCGGGACATATGCTCATATGTGGTGTAAATGTAATGGGGTTGAACTTTTTTGGTCTAGGATAGAAAATGAAATATTTGAAATAATTAAGAAGAGGGTCAAATTGAAATTGGAAACCATATTATTATTAATATTGAATGAAACAACATTAACAACTGGAGAAAGAGAATTGGTGAGGATTTTGGTTATAATGGGGAGAATTATAATTGCTAGATATTGGAAATTAAATTTTGACTTAAAATTAGAAGAATGGTACAATGAAACATGGAAATTTGCATTAAATGATAAATTGACTTGTGATATTAAAATTAGAAGTGGTATATATAAAGAAAATGTTTTTTGGAACACTTGGTAACCATTTGTGGACTTTGCACTTGGGAGATTGGATGAATCGGCACCAGTACCTTATCAAAGAGATTTCTGGAAGAATTGAAGACTTAAAGTTCCTAAAACTTCCTTTCCGTTTGTATAGCACGTTGGGGGAAAAAAATTTTTCTTTCTTTCCTTACTATTGATTTTTTGTATTGATTTTTTTTCTTTTTTGTTATTCCTTAACAATAAAAATATAATAATTTAAAAAAAAAAAAAAACCAAACTGCTGGCAGCGGTGATCAGCAGAAGTAGCCGGCAGTGCTGCACTTAACCACTGCATCACTGCGGCTCACCAATAACAACAATAGGTTGTTCAATATGTCATGATCTGGAGTTAACCATCCAGGAGTATCAAACCTTCACTGAAGAAGATGGCCTCATCCACATCAGACAAAATAAGAAGGAATTATAATGGCCCACTGCAGAGTTCAAGAGTGTTGAACTGTTTTTCCACATTTAAACCTTTACAATCTCAAGAATAAGTTTGGAGACTAAAAAACAATCAAACTTCCCTGAATTGTTCCTTTCTCAACTCTCAAATTAAGATTATTCTCCTGAGTCAAACAAAACTCTTTTCTCCAACGGCACACTTTTATGGCCAAGGCTCGTTCCCAATTCCCCTTCTAATTATCAAAATCATGATTATTTATTCTCCTTTGAACAAGGTTTATGGGATTTCCACCACCACAATTAGTGGCCAATCAATGTGACAACAAATGCCATAGAGAGCATGTGATAATCTGATTTGTAACAGCCTCCTGTGATGAAATCAGAGTTTGGGGTAAAGCTGGGCAAATACTCTAGCAGTCTGAAATTGCAGATAGTTCTTTCAAATCTGGGGGCAAATTGGACCTTCTTCATTGTAGTTGTGGTCTTTTTGTGATCTCTGAGATTTAACTCTGTTTTGAAGAAAGAACTCTAGGAAGGATCTCCTGCAGTATACTGTATGTCAAATGTTGCTGCTGCTGCATATACAGCTTTTTCTGCTTCAGTTTCTGTCTCAAATTCCCTGTGCCAGTACGCTGATGAAATGTCCATTTAAGGTGATAATAGAAGAAAACGAGTGGTTCCATTACTACAAGCCAGGAGACTATTGGATTATTGGAATAATGTCTGGAATAATAGCTCGATTGTACCCATTTTCATTCTCCAAGCCTCCAATCCACCAACTGAAAAGGTAATTGTGCTCTAATGTCTTTTCTTTATAGATAGATAGATAGATAGATAGATAGATAGATAGATAGATAGATAGATATAGATATAGATATAGATATAGATATAGATATAGATATAGATATAGATATAGATATAGATAGATAGATAGATAGATAGATAGATAGATAGATAGATAGATAGATATAGATATATATATAGATATATTGTTTAAAATTTCTTTTAATACAAACATTCCCTCTTTCAGTAAACAGTGAGTACATATTTTTGTGTCATGATAATTAAAATTTACCACTATATTCATTATTTGTATCTATTCTTATATTACTACTAATATTTAACATACCTACTATTATAACATTTCTCTTCTTAACTTATTTGCCTTTATAATACATTGCTTTCATATTTATTCTCCAACAATTGACAGAATAACTCCCATATATTATAATAATTAGATTCTTCCTTTCCTTTGATTGCAAGTGTTAATCTTTGTATCTATGTATCTTTCTCTTTCTCCCTTGCCTTTCGCTTCCCTTCTTTCCTCAGCTATTTGCAAAGCTTCCTCTGACAGCCATTTTGCTTTCTTGTAGTACTTTTTCTTTGGGATGGTTTTAGTTGCTACCTCTTGTACAATGTTGCGATACTCTGTCCATAGTTCTTCAGGCACTCTGTCTATCAGATCTAATTTCTTAAATCTATTTGTCACAGTGGTGGGTTGCTACCAGTTCTCCCTGGTTCTTGCGAACCGGTAGTGGAAATTTTGAGTAGTTCAGAGAACCGGTAAATACTACCTCTCCCTGGCCCCGCCCCCCCATCTATTTGCTGCCTCCCAACTCCCAGCTGATCAGCTAGAAGGAAAAAATCAGGGCTCACTTGACAAAGAAGAGGGGGGAAAAAACAAGACATCGTCACTTTACATTGAGAAGCCAAAAAGCCTCCCAGCCGCACCGAATCTGACCGGACACTGGTGAGGTCCTATATCAAGACCTACCTAGTGGCGATAAGAGTGGCGAAATCCAACTATTTTTCCACTCTTATTGCATCTGCAGAGAACCGCCCAGCCACCCTGTTTAGGGTGACCCGCTCTCTCCTACGGGTGGGAACGAGGGAGGATCCCTTGCACGGTAGAGGTGAGGATTTTGGACAATTCCTGCATGATAAAATTGCTCAGATTTGGACCAGCCTGCACTCCGATTGGATTGCCTCGGACAGGATGACGGAGGTGAGTCTTGAGAGTGTCACCTGGGAAGAGTTTGACCATGTGACTCCTGAGGAAGTGGACAGGATTTTGGGGAGGCTTAACATTACCACATGTTTACTGGACCCGTGTTCCTCCTGGTTGGTGCTGGCCTCCCGGGAGGTTACACGAGGCTGTTTTCAGGAGATTACCAATGCTTCATTGAGTGAGGGTGTCTTCCCATCTGCCCTGAAATAGGCAGTGGTGAGGCCCCTCCTCAAGAAGCCTTCCCTGGACCCGGCTGTATTATCTAACTATCGTCTTGTCTCCAACCTCCGCTTCGCGGCGAAGGTTGTTGAGAGTGTGGTGGCAGGACAACTTCCTCGATTCCTGAATGAAGCTGTCTATCTAGATCCATGTCAGTCAGGCTTCAGGGTGGGTTACAGCATGGAAACGGCATTGATCGCATTGGTTAATGATCTCTGGAGGGCACGGGACAGGGGTTGCTCCTCTGTCCTGGTCCTCCTAGATCTCTCAGCGGCTTTTGATACCATCGATTATGGTATCATGCTGCGTTGGCTAGAGGGGGTGGGAGTGGGGGGCACCGTGCTACAGTGGTTCTCCTCCTTCCTCTCTGACCGTACGCAGTTTGTGTTGATGGGGGGGAAGAGGTCGACCTCAAGGTTCCTCATTGTGGGGTGCTGCAAGGGTCGGTCCTCTCGCCCCTTCTGTTCAACATTTATGTGAAGCCGCTGGGTGAAATCATCCGTGGCTTTGGGGTGAAGTGTCAACTGTATGCCAATGACATGCAGTTGTACATTTCAACCCCAGGGCACCCCAATGATGCCCTTGACGTGATGTCCCACTGCCTGGAGGCCATGCGGATCTGGATGGGGAGGAACAGGCTCAAACTCAACCCCTCCAAGACTGAGTGGCTGTGGCTCCCGACAGCCCGATATAGCCAGCTGACACCATCGCTGGCTATTGGGGATGAGATCTTACCCCCCTCAGAGACGGCTCGCAACTTGGGCATCCTCCTGGATTCACAGCTGTCCTTGGAGGATCATATGACAGCTGTGGCCAGGGGGGCTTTTTATCAGGTTCGCCTGATATCCCAGTTGCATCCCTTTCTTGATCGGGACGCCCTGTGCACAGTCACTCACGCCCTCATCACTTCCCGGCTGGACTATTGTAATGCTCTCTACATGGGGCTCCCCTTGAGGAGCACCCGGATGCTCCAGCTGGTCCAGAATGCAGCTGCGCGAATAATAATGGGGGCGACTCATCGGTCCCATGTAACACCCATCTTGCGCGAGCTGCACTGGCTCCCGGTAGTCTTCCGGGTGCGCTTCAAGGTGTTGGTTACCACTTTTAAAGTGCTCCATGGCTTAGGACTTGGTTACCTACAGGACCGCATTCTGCCACCAATTGCCTCCCACTGACCAATATGCTCCCACAGAGAGGGCCTCCTCAGGGTGCCATCAGCCAAATAGTGTAGGCTGGCAACCCCCTGGGGGAGAGGCTTCTCTGTGGGGGCCCCGGCCCTATGGAATGAACTGCCCCAGGACATACAAAGGATTTCTGACCTCTGTGCCTTCCGTCGCGCTCTGAAGACCCTATTATTCCAGCAAGATGGTTTGACAGGATAAAGATTTTTTAAATTGGGTTTTGATAGGGGTTTTAAAATGATTTTAGTTGGATGTTTTAAATTTGGCCGAATGATTGAATTATTTTAATAAGCTTTTAATTTTTGTTGTATATCGTTTTTACCATGGCTGTTCACCGCCCTGAGTCCCTTGGGAGAAGGGCGGTATATAAATATAATAAACTAACTAACTAACTAACTGATAAGCTAGAAGGAAAAAATCAGGACTCATTTCTCAGCCAGGAGATCACTTGGCACAGAAGAAGGAAAAAAAAAAAAGACGCCGTCGCTTGAAATTGACAAGCCAAGAAGCAGCTGCTGCAATTTGTTTCTGGGTCAGCTGAACAACAAACTGGATAAAAGGAGGGATTCTTATATGGTTCTATGTTTTTGAAGTTTTGGGGTTTGTGCAACATGGACTTTGTGTTTCTAAAAAGGTTTGGGCGATTTCCATTGTGAAATATCCTGTCTTGAATGAGCTTTCTGCCTGCTTGTAAATGGAGCTGAACTTCCGGCTTCCACTTTCTATTATCTCTAAGCACCGGTAGCTGTTTTCTTCTTGCAAAGTTTCCTTTATGCAGCTGGCAGGAATGTGGAATGAGTATCAGGCAGGTTCCTTGTTAGCAGATTGATTTTTCCTTGCTTTTCTTATGAGTAATATTTATTTGGGGAAATGAAGAGGTGGGGAAAGTTTGATTCCTTCCCAAAGCAGGTTAGTGGGGTGGGGAGGGAATGGGGATTTTGCAGTATCCTTCCCCTGTCATGCCTGCCATGCCACGCCACACCCACAATGCCACACCCACAGAATCAGTAGTAAAAAAATTTGAAACCCACCACTGCATAAATCCACCTTATTATGCTATTCCTGGTATGTGGTGTTTTGTATACATACAGAGAAAGAAGCACTCTTGTAATCTTTGACTTTTAGGCTTGCTGTCAAACATCAGCCATAATACTAATGACTGTTTTGAACAATATGCAGGTTGTATTACACGAATGGCTATTTTAGATGTAAAATTATGACTGAAATATTTCTGTACCTATATTGGTTTTCACTGTCAGGAAGTTTCTTCTTAGTTTTAGGCAGGGGTGAAATCTAAAAATTTTCGCTACCTGTTCTGTGGTCGTGGCTTAATTACTGGGTGTGGCTTGGTGGTCAGGTGACTGGGTGGGCGTGGCTTGGTGGTCAGATGGGCGTGGCCAAGTCGACATCACTTCTTTGCCCTTTTTTAACCTACAAAACACAACACAACACAACTGGCTCACCCACAATGTAAAAGCAGCTGTGCTAGACCCAAAATGGCCCCTGCAACAAGCAGGAACCTCACACAGCCACAAAAAGCCCCAAAAACCAACTTTCACACTTTACACACACACAACACAACACAACACAACTGGCTCACCCACAATGTAAAAGCAGCTGTGCTAGACCCAAAATGGCTCCTGCAACAAGCAGGAACCTCACACAACCATAAAAAGTCCAAAAAACCAACTTTCACACTTCACACACACACACAATTCCACATACAGCTTTGTGAGATTTTGTGTGTTTGTGTAGTTAGAATGAAACATTACAGAAACACACACAATCTCAGAAAGCTGCACAAATATTATTTTATTTTATTTTTATTTTTATATAAAATCTTCTCCCTTTTAAGTGTAAATTCTAAATTTTTAATGGATTTTAAAATATGGGTATTTTAAATTGTGTATTAATTCAGCCAAATTTATTTAATTCATTTTATTCGATTTTAAATTTTGTATATCTATGTGTTTTATTTCATGGCTGTGCACCGCCCTGAGTCCTTCGGGAGTAGGGCGGTATAGAAATTCAATAAATAAATAAATAAATAAATAAATAAATAAAAACAGCTAAATTTAAAACTTCCTAAACTTTAAATGGCTAGCTCTAAAAAAAGAAAACTTAAAAAAAACCCAGTTAACTTTTTTTTTTAAAGCTCCCAAAGGGGGAAAAAACTTACAGGCAGGCAGGCAGGCAGATAGAGCTGCTCACCGATGAGCTTGATTGCAGGCAGGGAGATTCAGTTGCTTGCTGATACAATGGATTGCAGGGATTACAGCAAGTGAAGCAAGGCAGGTGTTGCAACCAGCGGTTCAGAAGGTAAGCAAGCTGGAGGGTGGGGGGGAAGGGATTTTTGCTACCGGTTCTCCGAACTGCCCGCAGCCATCTCTACCTAATCGCCCGAGCCGGTCTGAACTGGGAGCATTTCACCCCTGGTTTTAGGTTACTTCTCTCTTTGTTCAGTTTCCATCCATTGCTTCTTGTTTTGCCTTCTGGTGGTGCTTCACTTAGGAACGTGGTGACATGAAGCTCCTAATAAACCAGGAGGAGCATTTGAAAGACAATATGTGGCTCCTCACAAGCCATCTGTGGAGTCTCCAGATCAGAGTTGCTCTAGAGTTGTTTTAATTTTTTTGTTTGAACTTACTTGACAACTTTCTGCTCGAGATATTAATTTTATTAATTTTACCTTGGGGAGGGTGCATGTGTGTGTATGTGTGAGTGTGTCGGGGTGGATTGGATGGAAGGAGTGGGTTTGGAGTGGCTGAATTTGGGGAGAATGAGGGAGCCGGGGGCAATAAATGGTGCGCCCTCTACTGAGTGTGCAAACAGAAGCAGATGGGGGCTCAGATACAAACCCTGCCTCTGTGTGAGTGAAGTGCCTTGCCTGCCAGAGAGGAGGGGGTCCGTTGAGGTGGGGGAGGGGATCTCTGGGGTATTAGAGAGCCGGAGCATTGCAGTTATGACTGGGAGAGGTAGATATGGCAGGAGCCGAGGGGTAGGCCACCCTCGGGGAACTAGGACTCGCTGTCTCAAAGAGATTACTTGTTCCGGCACCTCTGGTTCTGGTTCACCAGGCTCACCTCGTATACCTGGTGATTCGGGATGTCAGGGCCCTGGCCTCAGGCTGCTGCTGTTTAATGCCAGGTCTGTTGTCAACAAAGCCCCCCTCGTTCGGGACTTAATCCTGGAGGAGGGGGCTGACCTGGCATGCATAACTGAGACCTGACTGGGCCAGGAGGGGGCTGTGCCCCTCTCAGAGATATGCCCAGACAGGTTCCAGATATTGCATCAGCCGCGACTCCAGGGAAGAGGTGGAGAAGTGGCAGCTATTTTCCGGAAGAGTCTTTGCCCTCGCAGGATCCCTGCCCCTGAGATTTTTAGGTTTGAGTCTCTCCTCTTGAGGTTGGACTCAGGGATTCAGTTGGGCTTGTTGCTGATGTACCTGCCTCCCAGCTGCATTACAACAGCCCTGCCTGTGCTGCAAGAGGCGGTAGCTGGGCTGACGGTGGAGTTCCCCAGGCTTATGGTACTGAGGGACTTTAATTTGCCATCACTTGGTGATTCCTCAGATGTGGCTCAGGAGTTCATGGCTTCCATGACAACCATGGACCTGACCCAAGTAGTTCAGGGTCCGACTCATAGGGGGGGACACATACTTGACCTGGTGTTCCTCTCGGGGCAGTGGAGATATGATCTGGAATTAAGGGGTATAGATGCTTCTCCCTTGTCGTGGTCAGATCATTTCCTGCTGTGGTTAGACTTCAGGACGCTACTCCTCCATCACAGGGAGGTGGAGCCGATTAAGTGGTTCCACCCCAGGCACCTAATGGACCCTGAAGGGTTCCAGAAAGAGCTTGGGGAGATACATGACTCCCTTGTCCACAGTCCGGCTGAGTCCCAGGTGGCTGTCTGGAATAGGGCAGCATCTGGGGCACTGGACTGGATTGCGCCTTTGCAACCTCTCCATGGTGGTGGATCCAGGAAAGCTCCCTGGTTTATCGAGGAGCTCTGGGAAATGAAGCACCAGAAGAGACATCTAGAGCGACACTGGAGGACCAGTAACTCTGAATCTGACCGAACACTCTTAAGAGCCTTTATTAGGACTTATTTAGTGGCGATATGGGCGGCAAAATGTTTGCATTTTTCCGCACTTATTGCATCTGCTGATTCACACCTGGCTGCCCTATTTAGGGTGACTCGCTCCCTCCTTAATGCAGGAGAAGTGGAGGAGCCCTTGCAGGGTAGAGCTGAGGAGTTTGTGCAGTTTCTGTTGGATAAAGTCGCTCAGATTCGGATGGATCTGGATTCTGATTGGGCAATTACGACCGAGATGACGGGGACAGGTCTTAGTCCTATTGTGTGGGATGAATTTGAGCCTGTGACTCCTGAGGAAGTGGACAAGGCTGTAGGAGCAATGAGTTCCTCCTCTTGTTTGTTGGACCCGTGCCCCTCCTGGCTGGTTTTGGCCAGCAGGGAGGTGACACGAGGCTGGCTCCAGGCTTTAGTTAACATGTTCTTGAGGGAAGGGGCCTTCCCACAACCATTAAAGGAAGTGGTTGTAAGGCCCCTCCTCAAGAAGCCTTCCCTGGATCCAGCAGAATTAAAGAACTTCCATTCAGTCTCCAACCTACCCTTTGTGGGAAAGATTGTAGAGAAAGTGGTGGCACTTCAACTCCTGCAGTCATTGGAGGAAACGGATTATCTAGACCCTTTTCAGTCTGGCTTCAGGCCTGGCTTCAGCATGGAAACTGCCTTGCTCATACTGATGGATGATCTCTGGCGAGCCTGAGATGGGGGTCATTCCTCCATCTTGGTGCTACTTGACCTCTTAGCGGCTTTCAATACCATTGACCATGGTATCCTTCTGGGATAACTAAGGGAGTTGGGAGTGGGAGGCACCATGTTATGGTGGTTCTCCTCCTATCTCTCTGGTTGGTCACAGTTGGTGTTGGTAGGAGGACAGAGGTCGACCCCTAGGCCCCTCGTTTGCGGAGTGCCTCAGGCTCAGTCCTCTCTCCCCTCCTATTTAACATCTACATGAAGCCGCTGGGTGAGATCATCCAACGATACGGGGTGAGGTATCAGCAATACGCTGATGATACCCAGCTGTATATCTCTACCCCGCCTCAATTCAGTGAGGAGGTGGATATGATGTGCCGGTGCCTGGAGGCCGTGAGGGTCTGGATTGGAGTCAACAGGTTCAGACTTAACCCAGACAAGACCGAGTGGCTGTGGGTATTTCCTCCTAAAGACTATATTGATTGTCCATCCTGAGGGAGAAATTGTCCCCCTCAGAATGGGCTCACAACTTGGGTGTCCTCCTAGACTCACAGCTAAGATTAGAGCAACATCTGTCAGCTGTGGCTAGGAGGACCTTTGCACAGGTTCGCCTGGTGCACCAATTGCAACCCTACTTGGATCAGGAGGCTCTCCTCACAGTCACTCATGCTCTTGTCACCTCACGGTTAGATTATTGCAACACACTCTACATGGGGCTACATGTTGCTAAGTGTTCGGAGACTACAGTTGGTCCAGAACGCAGCCGCGTGAGCGGTCGTGGACCTAGGTACACCCACATTACACCAATACTCCGCGAGCTGCACTGGTTCCCTATTAGTCTCCAGTCACAATTCAAGGTGTTGGTTATTACCTTTAAAGCCCTACATGGCTCAGGGCCAGGTTATCTTCGAGACCGCCTTCTACCGCATAGCTCCCAGTGGCCGGTAAGATCCCATAGAGTTGGTCTCCTCTGGGTCCCGTCAGCTAAACAATGCTGGCTGGCTGTCCTGCGAGGGAGGGCCTTCTCTGTGGCTGCCCCAGCTCTCTGGAACCAGTTACCTCCTGAGATCCGGACCATCCCCACCCTATTGGCCTTCCGAAAAGCAGTGAAGACCTGGCTTTTCCAGCAGGCCTTGAGCCGTTGATCTCGCTTTGCGATCTGATGAGATCCGGCCATGAATGGTGTGAATGGGTTTTAATTGTTTTTAATGTTTTAATTTTTAATGTTTTTATATGTGGTTTTTAAATGCATTGTAAGCCACCTTGAGTCTTTGGAGAAAGGCAGCATACAAGTTGAACAAATAAATAAATAAATAAAATAACTGGATTTCTTTTGAAGCTTGGCTCAAGGGTCATGATTTAATTAGGAGACTTCTGGTTGGTACCTTGGTGATTCAGTCAGGGAAAGGCGGGGCTCTTAAGAGCCCCGCAAAAACCCCAATTGTTGAGCCGCTGCTGACAGGTCTGTGGACCTACCCTGTCCTGGAGGGACAGGGGAAGAGAGAGGGACCCCTTGGCCTGCCAAGAGGAACAGGCAAGTTCCTCGGGCCCGGAGGAAGCCCTCTGAGCTGGCGGTGGGGGAGCGGCAGCCATGGTGGCTGCCTTGAAGCCCGGGCCAACCGGAGAAAGCACTGTGCTGGAGGAAGAAGGAAGAGAGAGAGAGAGGTGTTCGGATGCTGGGTAAGCGAGATCAAACCCAGGCAGGAACAGCGCTTAAACTGTGGATATTTACAAATGTGTCCCAGCCTTAATTAGCGGCTACGGTGTATTGGGGCAAGAAGATCTGCAGAATACTTTTTAAAAGGGAAAGACCCACTAAAGAATTATGGATTTTATTGTCTGACTTGGAATGACTGCCTTTCTGGAAAGTTCTAAAACTTTGAAAATCGTTTTTTTTTAAATGGGAATGGATTACTCTTGGAAGAGAGAAAGAGGGAAGAGGCAATAAATAGGACTTTTCTAAAACAAAGGAAAAAAACAAGCAGATAGTTTTGCAATACACAAAATAGAGACTGTGACGAAGTGAAAGTGTAATTGTGGATTGCTAGTAGTTTGGAAGAGAAGCTATGTGTCTTGTTATTTTAACTGGATTACTGTGGCAACAAATAAGGAGCTTTGACTCTGGAGACACTCAAGTCTGTCTATTGGAGGCATTATTGATGGAAAGAAAGAAGAAATAAAATGGAATAACTATAATTGAATTAACAGGCGCAGCAAGAAAAGAAAAAAAAAGGCGTGGCACCAAAAGAAGAGATGATGATATTATATATGGAATGATACAAAAGAACTAAACTTTATAAAACTTTTAACTTTGATAATATTGAAATTGAAAAGGAACAATTTTGAACAGATTGGAAAAAGATTAAATGGAATATAGTAGGTTGCAAGATAAGAAAAATAACATAGTTTGATTAAAATGGAAATGTAATGCCTAATGCATATTTGAAGTTTTTATTTTTATTTTTATTTTTATTTTATTATCAGATTTATATACCGCCCTTCTCCCGAAGGACTCAGGACGGTGCACAGCCAAAGTAAAAACATAGATACAAACATTAAAATACAGTTAAAAAGATATATATATGTGTTTGGCCCCATAGTTAAAAAACAATAACAAACCTATTAAAAACATTTAAAATGTATTAAGCCACCCCGGCTTGCTGAAAAAGAAAGGTTTTAAGGGCATGGCGGAAGGCACTGAGGTCTTGGATTCTTCGTATCTCTGGGGGCAGCTGATTCCAGAGGGCAAGTGCCCCCACAGAAAAGGCCACCAGTCTACATTGATTGGCTGATGGCACCCTGAGGAGGCTGTTT
This sequence comes from Pantherophis guttatus, assembly GCF_059756535.1. Taxonomy (NCBI): domain Eukaryota; kingdom Metazoa; phylum Chordata; class Lepidosauria; order Squamata; family Colubridae; genus Pantherophis; species Pantherophis guttatus. The sequence goes on along the minus strand of NC_142064.1, from coordinate 256,870,169 downwards.
GAATATTGAATCAATATTTGAATATTGATATGACGTATTATACCTCTTTTTCTTTCCTTCCCTTTGCTATTTCTCTGATCTTTTTCTTTCTTTTGTTACTTTCTTTTTTCCTCTTTATTTCTACGTTCCCTCTTTCCTCCCTTTCTGCTTTTGTTTTGTTTTCTTTTTTACTCTTTATTTCTATTCATTCTAAATTGGACTATATAAATATATATATTTGGTCATGAAATAAGACTATAAATGATTGAAGCAGAATATGATTTTTTAAAAATGTTCTAAATGCTTAAATGAATCTTTGAGTTTTAAAATAAATATAAAGAAAGATGGCTTTAAAGGGAATTTATAACCCAGGAGAAAATATGTGAGAAGATATGTGCTAAAATTTATGCTGAGTCAAAACTGTGGGATTGTGTTGAAAAAGCAATCTATGTAATATGATGTGAATTAGTTAAAATAAAATAGCTAATGTAGGTGTGGAGGAAAATATGCTGGTAACGCTAGACAAATAAGAGAAGGAGACTCAGAGGAGAATATGCTGGAAATCAGCCAAAATAAAACATGCTGGAAATCAGCCAAATAATAGTGGGATGTTTGGAGGAAATTATGCTGGAAATCAGTCAAAATATAATATGCTGGAAATCAGCCAATAACAGGTGGAGGTATGGAGGTGACTATGCTGGAAATCAGCCAAAATAAAGCATGCTGGAAATCAGCCAAACAAAAACTGGAGGTATGGAGGAGAATATGCTGTTAATCAGCCAAACAATAATATGCTGGAAATCAGCCAACAATAGGAGGAGATATGGAGGAGGATATGGATTTTGAGATAAATTTGAGTAATATGAAATATGTAAAATTAAAGGTAAATTAATAAAGATTTACGGTTTAAAGACCGGATGCAGGGGTCAAGAGATTAAGAAATATGGATTGTATTTGTATTTGTATTTATTAAACTTCTATACCGCCCTTCTCCCGAAGGACTCAGGGCGGTGTACAGCCATATTAAAACAAACATATACTCACAAAATTTAAAAACAATTTAAAATAAATATATAAATTTGGCCCTTATGTTAAAAGCTACAAACACCCAATTTAAAATTCATTTTTTTAAGCTAGCCCAGCCTGTTGGAACAAAAGAACAAGAGCCTTGGTAGTACAGGGGTTTAAGGCACCCTGTTATTAAGCTGGTTATTAAGACCAGCTGCCTGCAATTACTACAGGGTTCGAATCTCGCCAAGGCTCAAGGTTGACTCAGTCTTCCATCCTTTCTAAGGTAGGTAAATTGAGGACCCAGTTGAGGGGGCAATAAACTGACTTTGTATAAATATACAAAAGGATGAAGGCTATTGCTGAGCACATTGTAAGCTGCCCTGAGTCTTCGGAGAAGGGCGGCATATAAATCAAATTTAAAAAAAAAAAGAGTCCTAAGGGCACGGCGAAAGGTATGTAGGACGGGGATCATGCGAACCTCCAGAGGCAGTTCATTCCATAGGGCAGGTGCCCCCACAGAGAAGGCTCTCCCTCTAGGTGTCGCCAGTCGACACCGTTTGGCCGATGGCACCCTGAGGAATCCCTCTCTGTGGGAGCGTATTGGCCAGTGGGAGGCTATCAGTGGCAGAAGTTGATCTCGTATATACCCAGGTCCTAAGCCATGGAGTGCTTTAAAGGTGGTGACCAATACCTTGAATCACACCCGGAAGACCACTGGAAGCCAGTGCAGCTCGTGCAGGAGAGGTGTTACATGGGTGCGCTGTGTCGCCCCCATAATCACCCGCACAGCTGCATTCTGGGCCAGTTGGAGCCTCCGAGTGCTCTTCAAGGGGAGCCCCATGTAGAAAGCATTACAATAGTCCAGACAGGATGTGATGAGGGCATGAGTGACCCTGTGCAAGGCGTCCCAGTCCAGAAAGGGATGCAACTGGTGGATCAGGCGAACCTGATAAAAAGCTCCCCTGGCCACAGCCATCATATGGTCTTCTAAAGACAGCCGTGCATCCAGGAGAACACCCAAGTTGCGAGCCCTCTCTGAGGGGGTCAAGATCTCACCCCCAATAGTCAGCAATGGAGCTAGCTGGCTATATCAGGAGGCCAGAAACCACTGCCACTCAGTCTTGGAAAGGTTGAGTCTGAGCTTGTTTCTCCCCATCCAGATTCGTACGGCCTCCAGGCACCAGGACATCATGTCAAGGCCATCATTGGGGTGGTCCGGGGTGGAGATGTACAGCTGAATATCATCAGCGTACTGATGGCACTTCACCCCAAAACCATGGATGATCTCACCCAGCGGCTTCACATAAATGTTGAACAGAAGGGGCGAGAGGACCGACCCCTGGGGCACCCCAAAAACAAGGCGCCTCGAGGGCGACCTCTGTCCACCTGCCAACATAAACTGTGTACAGTCAGAGAGGAAGGAGAGAACCACCGCAACACGGTGTCCCCCACTCCCAACCCCTCCAATCAGCACAGCATGATACTGTGGTCAATGGTATCAAAAGCCGCTGAGAGATCTAATAGGACCAGGACAGAGGAATAGCCCCTGTCCTGAGCCCTACAGAGATCATCAACCAATGCGACCAATGCCGTTTTGGTGCTGTACTCTGGCCTGAAGCCCGACTGATATGGATCTAGATAGACAGCTTCATCCAGGTACTGGGGAAGTTGTCATGCCACCACACTCTCAACAACCTTCGCCACAAAGCGAAGGTTGGAGACTGGACGATGGTTCACTAGTACAGCCGGGTCCAAGGAAGGCTTCTTGAGGAGGGGCCTCACCACTGCCTCTTTCAGGAAGGGAGGGAAGAAACCCTCACTCAAAGAAACGTTAATAATCCCTTGGAGCCAGCCTAGTGTAACCGCCTGGGAGGTCAGCACTAACCAGAAGGGACACCAGTCCAATAAACATGTGGCAGCACTAAGCCTACCCAGAATCCTGTCCATGTCCTCAGGAGTTATAAGGTCAAACCCCTCCCAGATAACACTCTCAAGACCCACCTCCATCACCTGATCTGAATCTACCCAATCGGAGTCCAGGCCTTCCCGAATCTGAGTGACTTTGTCATGCAGAAATTGCACAAAATCCTCAGCCCTACCCTGCAAGGGGTCTTCCCTCACTCACAAATGGAGGAGGGAGCGGGTCACCCTAAATAAGGCTGCTGGGCGGTTTTCTGCAGACACAATAAGAGCAGAAAAATAATTTGATTTTGCCGCCCTTATCGTCACTAGGTAGATCTTAATATGAGACCTCACCAGTGTTCGGTCAGATTCGGAGCGGCTGGCCCTCCAGTCGCTCTCCAGGCGTCTTTTCCGGTGCTTCATCTCCCTCAGCTCCTCGGAGAACCAGGGAGCCACCTGGGACTGGCACCGGGTCAGAGGCCGCAAAGGCACAACACAGTCCAAAGCTCCAGCGGCCGCCCTATCCCAGGCGGCCACCAGTTCTTCAGTTGAGTCATCAGCCAGAGCCTCAGGGAATGGCCCAAGCTCCATCAGGAACCTATCCAGATCCATCAGACGCCTGGGGCGGAACCACCTTGTCGGTTCCGCCTCCCTGCAGCAAGGTGTGGTGGTACGAAAGTCGAGTCAAAGGATTAAATGATCTGACCATGACAAGGGTTCAATAACTATATCCCCTATTTCTGTGTGGTGAGAAATTATAAGGTAAATAATTAGACTAAGAGGTTAGAATATTTTTTTTAATGTTTTAATATTGATGTTAAAAGATGTAATGAAGACAGCTGGTAAAAGAATCAGAAATAATTGAACTTACAAATCAGTATAACAATGAATTAAATGTGTATTTGGAAATTAAATTGATGGTGATATAATAGAATGGTTCTGATCAAGATATTAGAATTTATGACTAAAAATTTCTCTACGTTTTGATTATTAATTTTAAAAGATATAATGGGAAATTATGAATGGAGTTTTTTAAAATGTAAGCAATTGTACCTATCTATGACCGGATCAAGACTTCGCTCTCGAAAGAGATATATTTTATTTGTTATGTTGGGAAAAATAAACAATATTTTACAAAAAAAAAAAAAAAAGGCTCATGATTTAATTAGGGCATCTGTTGGATCCCTGACATAAATAATGAGAAGTTGATTAACTTTTTGGCACTGCACTCAGTGGTGGGATTCAAGTAATTTAACAACCAGTTCTCTGCCCTAATGATTTCTTCCAACAACCAGTTTGCCAAACTGCTCATAAAGTTAACAACCGGTTCTCCCAAAGTAGTGCAAACTGGCTGAATCCCACCACTGATTGCACTATATAGATATAAAGCTATAGTAAATATGACATGCTTTCATGAAAATCCAAACTGAAGATTTCTTTCTTTCTTTATTGAATTTGTCAAAGAAAAATGAGAACAAGAATAAGAGAATAAAAATACAATGACAGGGACGATAGCAGTGGTGAAATTCAATTTTTTTTAATTAAAAAGTTTTTAAAAATTTTACAAATGTTTTCCCATCCCACCTCCCCCCTCCCTCCCCAACCCTCCCCCCTCCACTTCCCAGATCAAAATACAGGGTATAGCATTTAACAATCATATACTAACATATGCTAACTATCTATAGACTCCTATCTCCCTCTTGTACTTTTAACTCCCCTTTTACATGACTAAATTTAAATACTTTCTAAAAACTCTTTATTCATTCATAAAATATTTGAAACTTTTTAATCCCATATTTTTTTTGAATATAGTCAATCCATCTTCTCCATTCCAAAATATATCTTTCATTTGAATGGTCCTTCAAATACGCTGAAATTTTGGCCATCTCTGCTAAGTTCATTACTTTTAGTCCATTCTTCAATAGTAGGCAAGTCTTCCTTCTTCCAATACTGTGCCACCAAAAGTCTTGCTGCGGTTATTAAATTTAAAATCAAATTAGTCTCTATAACCGTACAATCTGTAATTATTCCCAGCAAAAACAGCTGTGGAGTAAACTTTATCTTTTTTTAAGAATGTTTTGCATAATCCACCATATTTTTATGCAGAATGCTTTGATTTTTTTACATGTCCACCATATATGATAATACGTGGCTTCATCACACTCACATCTCCAACACTTAGATTGTAAACTTGGATACATACAAGCTAACTTTTTAGGATCTAAGTGCCATCTATAAAACATTTTATAAAAAATTTCTCTCATATTTTGAGCTTGCATAAATTTTACATTTCTAACCCATATTTTTTCCCATGTTTCCATCATTATTGGTTCCTCAATATTTTGTGCCCATTTTATCATATAATCTTTAACTAACTCCATTTCTGAATCTATTTCTATCAATGTATTATACAACCTTTTTATATGCATTTGACTCTGGTCTCTGATTTGTTTTTCCAAGTTTTCATCTGTTTGCACGATACCAATTTTCTGATCCTCTTTCCATCTAGCTTGTAACTGTCCACACTGAAACCAAGTTTGAATTATCCTTTCTTCTTTTAGTACATTCAAAGACTTTAACTGTAATATACCTCTTTCCATATTGAGAAGCTCTTTATATGTAATCACATCTTGTTTTTGTTCTACATTTATATTCTCTATCGCATGTCTGGGTCTGCCCATAAAGGTATTTTATCATTTAATTTGTATTGATACTTTCTCCAGACACGCAATAAAGCATTCCTTAATATATGGCTTTTAAAAGTCTTATCCACCTTCTTTTCATATAATAAATAAGCATGCCAACCATATAACAAATCATATCCCTCAATATTCAAAATTCTTCCTTCTGTTAAATTAATCCAATCACTAATTGCTGATAGGGCAGTTGCTTTGTAATATAATCTTAAATTGGGCATTTTGAGACCTCCTCTTTCACGTATATCTTGCATTATCTTTAATTTTATTCTCGGTCTTTTCCCTGCCCAAACGAAATTATTAATACCCTTCTGCCATTCCCCCAAATTTGCATCTTTTTAAAGTTTTTGTATCATTTGAAAAAGAAATAAAAACTTAGGCAAAACATTCATTTTTATTGCTGCTATTCTTTCCAACAGAGACAATTGTAGTTTTTTCCACTTGTCCATCTCTTTCTGTATTTTTTGCCATAACAGTTCATAATTATATTTATATAATTTCACATTTGAAGTTGTATTATAAACCCCTAAATATTTAACCTTTTTTACTATTTCAAATCCTGTTACTCTTTCTAATTCTTCTTTTTGATTTGTAGTCATATTTTTAGTTATTATCTTTGTTTTCCCTATATTTATTTTAAAACCTGATACTTGACCATATTGATTAACTATATCCATTAAACCTATAGCTGATTGCACTGGTTAGGTTAAAGTTACAACCAAGTCATCTGCAAATTCTCATAATCTGTAATCATAATGCCTAATTTTAATTCCCTTTATTTTATCTGACTCCCGTATTTTGTTCAGCAAAAATTCCAAAGTCAAAATAAACAATAATGGGGACAGGGGACACCCCTGTCTTGTTCCTTTTTCAATTTTGAAGATTTTTGTTAAGCTACCATTAATTATTATTTATGCTGTTTGTTCCTGGTATATTACCTTAATAGATTGTGTAAAATACTCTCCAAACTGCATCTTTTGTATTATTTTCAGGAAAAAATGCCAATTCAATCGATCAAATGCTTTCTCCGCATCCAGAAATATAAGCACTGCAGGGACTTGGTTGTTCTTCCCCAAATACTCCAGTACTTTAACAATTTGCCTTACATTGCTTTTCATCTATCTCCCATTTATAAATCCAGATTGATCATTGTGAATCATTTGTTGCATAACTAACATTAACCTATTTGCTAATATTTTGGCAAAAATCTTATAATCTGTATTAAGTAGCGATATAGGCCTATAGTTTTTTGGCTGACTATGTTCTTGGTCCTCCTTCGGGATCAAAGAAATAAAGGCTGTTCTCCATGATGGGGGTACATTTCCTCCAAATTGTATTCTACTAAATAGTTCCTTAAGTGGTTCCACCATTTCTAACTGCAAATTTTTATAATAAACAGCTGTCAATCCATCTGTTCCAGGAGCCTTACCAACCTTTAACTGCTTAATTGCCAAGAAAATTTCCTCTGAAGTTATCGGTTGATTCAATTTTTCCCTTTGCTCATCTGTAAGTATAGGGATATTCTCCTTTTGTAGGTATCTATCTATATATTATTATACCATTTTTCTTCTCTGGAGCAGATGCAACAAAGTGTGTTCCCAATCTTGCATTTATCAAATATTTTTGGTCTCTTGTTCTAATATGTGTTTCTTGCAAACAAATTACATCATTTTTAAACTGTTTCAGATAATGAAATATTTTCTTTCTCTTCTGCGGTGAATTTAAGCCATTAACATTCCACGTTAAGAATCTAATTGCCATTCTTGGCCCCCTGAAGCTTTTGGAGCACCAGCTGAAAATCTTCATGGATTTTCTTCTTCGGCCTTGCTCCTCCCACTGCTTCTGTATTTGTAGTTTCTTGAATTATTATCTGAGTTTGCTGTGCCTTTAATTCTTGTTCTTTATGTTTGGCTGCTGCTCGAGTTTGTCTTTGATCCTTTGGTCCTTCTATTTTTTCAGATAATTCCAAAGCTTGAACAGTACCCGAAAGTTGCAATAAATCTTCTTGCTTAATCAAAGCCCCTCCTTGGGCTTGTGCCTGCATACCTTCCTTCTCCCCCTTTCTTGCCTCCTCTGCTTCTTTTCTTCTTCTAACTTCTGGGGATGGTGGGCGTCCAGCCTTTAGTACATTGATGTAAAAATCTCTAGCCTTCCAAACTGTATTAAGACGATAGATTTCTCCTGAGTAATTCATCACTAATCTAGCTGGAACCTCCCATCTGTACTGCATCTGGCATTTTCTGAGTTCTTCAACTAGAAATGCATAATCCTTTCTAGTTCTCAACATTTTGGGGGGAATTTCTTTCAATACTAAAACCTCCTGTCCTGCCACTTGGAGTTTATTTTTGTAAGAAGCTTGTAAGATTTCATTTTGTATCCTCTTTGTAATAAAGTAAATTACAATATCTCTTGGTAATTGTCTCTGTCTGGCAACCCATGAGTTAACACGATAGATTTTATCTATTTGCCATTTAAACTCTGCCTTTGAGTCTCCAGTTAGCTGTGCAAAAGCTTCTGCAAAAATCTCTCTCAGGTTCTCTTGATTTTTTTCTCTCAGACCTCTTACTCTCAGGGCAAACTCCATTGCTCTATATTGTATCATTGTAACTTCTGCGTCTGCCTTTTCCATCTTAGTTTGAACCTCGCCAATTTTATTTTCCAAATTCACATTAGACTGATAAATTTCTTCCACCCTTTCCTCCAACGATTCAACATGACCTGCCAGACCCTGAAGTGCCAAAACAATGTCTTCTCTTATTTCTTTATTTCGAGTTTGGATTACTTCCTTAATTTCAGCCATCTCATCAGACACGTCTTTAATTTTTTCCTAAAAAACAGATGTAATTTTTCCTTCTAGAACAGAGGCTTGCATCTTTAAAGCCTCCTGAAGGGCTTCTAGTGTCAATAATTGTGTATCCGCTGGGGCTAACAAAGATTGCAGTTTAGATGATTGAGCTGGTGATTGAGCTGGTGATGCCCCAGCACTTTTAGTAACTCCAATTTTTATTTGCTTTGAGGCCATTTTTTAATTTTCAAATTGCACTTTTACAACAGCCAAATCAATAAATCCAATCCTTAATTCCCAATCCTTAGTAGATATTATAATTTGTTAAAAGTCAATACTGTATTCTTCAATCCTGAAGTCTTAATTCTTTTAAGCCAAGGTCCATTAATTTTAAACGGGGCTGTCAATGTTAACAAACACTTTCCATTTAACTTTCATTTTCACACCCTTCTAAAGTTCCGGCGCCATTTCCTTTCCTCTTTGTTTTACAAAATAGCCTCAGAAGGAAGAAGTATAAATACAGAGTTAAAGTTCAGTACTTGAGATTCCTGTAACTCCTGTCTTTGTTCTGCCTGCTTTTGAATTCATTGTTAATTGTTGATTGCAGGGGTGGTCGTGGCATCTTGTTCTGCTTAAAAGCAGAAGAGTCCTGGATCCGGAGCTCTGACAGGCTTCTAGGGAGTTCTCACCCTCCAAGCTCCAGATTTATTCCTGGGGCTTTTGGGGAGCTCTACCTTCGCCCGGCTGCTCACCTCCCCCTCTTCTCCTGAGGGGAAAGTTTCCAAACTGCTAGATGGCAGATTTATGCTGTCTTGGCAGTTTTACAAGATCACGAGGCTGACGATCCCAAAGGAATGTCTTCCAATGCCTGTGGTGCCACCGGAAGCCAAAAATTCAAAAAATTTTACTACCAGTTTGGTGGGCATGGCTTGGTGGGCATGGTGTGGCTTGGTGGGTGTGGCAGGGGAAGGATACTGCAAAATCCCCATTCCCACACCACTCCTAGGGCCAGCCAGAGGTGGCATTTGCCAGTTCTCCAAACTACTCAAAATTTCCACTACCTGTTCTCCAGAACCTGTCAGAACCTGCTGAATTTTACCCCTGGATGATAGGCACATTAGTGCACTTATGCATGCTCCCCCTATTGACCACTTAAGTATGATGTAAGTTCCATGAAAGTCAATTTGTGACTGAAACTGGGAAAATTTGTAGCTGAGACAACTGAATCAGGTAGGGCATTCCAGACTTTGACAACTTTATTACAGAAATCATATTTTTACAGTAAAGTTTAGAACGATTTACATGGAATTTAAAGCGGTTGTTTGCAGACATATTATTGTGATTAAAACAGAAAAAGCCATTTACAGATAAAATATTACTATGTTTAATTTTGGATGCAATACGTAGGCCTGGCCACAAGGGACGCAGTACTAAATTATCCAAATCAAGAATTTTGAGCCTAATAGCATAGGGAATCCTATTGTATAAAGAATTGTGCAAGACTTTTCTCGTGAAGTACTTCTGAACCCACTCAATTGTACTGATGTCAGATATATGGTGGGGATTCCAAACAGTTGAACAATACTCTAAGATTGGTCTAGCATAAGTTTTATAAGCTCTAATGAGCAATACAATGTTTCCAGGAAAAAGAACTTCACCAAATTAACTCTTAATGCTTTTTTAGCAATGCTGTTACAGTGAGCGTTGGAGCATAAATTGTCAGAGATAAGTATACCTATGTCCTTAACAAGGTGGGGGTCATCTGCTAGATCAGGGATCCCCAACCTTTTGGACCTCAGGGACCACTAAATTCATAATTTTAAATCCCGCGGACCGCTAATATGATCTGCCTAATGACCGGCTAGGTGGGTGTGGCCAACTTGATGTCATTCACGTCAAGGGGCGCCTTGCCAGCCTCTACTTGCCACTCCTTGCCTACCTGCCTGGGCTCCTTAGGGCCCCAAAAGGAAGCAGTTGTTGGAGCTAAGAAGCCACCACCAGTTGTTTACCACTGTGCTAGATCAATGCCACTTTTCTTATACTTGACATTCTGATTATGTTTACTAATATATAAGACCGAGCATTTATGAATTGAAATTTGAAGTTGCTAAATAGATGACCATTCAGAACCATAGTTGAGATCACTTTGCAAAACAAGAGAATTATCTGTAGAATTGAATAATTTTATGTCATCGGCAAAAAGAATGCAATTGCTTTTAAGTTGATCACATAAATCATTGATATAGAGCAAAAAAAGATGATGAAATTTCTTACGTTGCAGTGACAACACCTTCTACCAAATTCTGCCCTTCTTGTTGGCTGTTCATGAAGTCAACCAGAATTCAAGGCTCTTACCCAACATCACCCTGGGCTACAACATCTATGAGACCTTTTTCAGTGCAAGAATGACATTTGAGGCCATGCTGGATGTGCTGTCTACAGGACAGGAGAACATCCCAAACTACAGATGTGGAAGACAAAAGAACCTGCTGGCGATTCTTGAAGAGATGGATTCTGAACTCTTTGATCATATTTCCAATGTCTTGAGCATCTATAAAATTCCACAGGTATAAAGCCAAATGAAATTAATTCTATGTTGTAAATTGTTCTGATTTGCCTAGCAGGCAGCACTTGTATATATTTCTCCAAATAAATTGAAAGTCAGAAAGTCAGAGAGATTAGAAGAGTTGAAAGAATTGTTAATTCACAAAGTATATGTGTATACATAAAGTGATGGGCTGCCGGAACCGGTAGTTCCAGCGATCAGTTGTCCCTGCCCACCTACCTGCCCCCATTCTATCCTGTCCTATATTTTCAAGTCAGAATTTCTTCCCCCCTCTGACCCACACAAGAAGACCCCAAAGGGGGAGATTCTGCAGCAACACAAACTTTCATTGCACGTATCCAATCCAGGGGCCGTAGTTTGAGGACCCCTGATTTAGTGCAATATAAAAAATGCAAATAATTTTTCTGAGGACCACCTAAATTTTCTCCATGGACCATCAGTTGGTGACCACTTTCCTAGAGGAGATAAACCCTGACTGCACTTTAGAAGGCCAGATCCTGAAGATGAAACTCAAATACTTTGGCCACCTAATGAGAAAGAAGGACTCACTGGAGGAGAGCCTAATGCTGGGTAAGGAAGAAGAAGGAGACGACAGAGAACGAGGTGGTGGGATCAAATCAGTGAAGCAGTAGGCGTGAGCTTAAATGGACTCCAGAGGATGGTAGAAGACAGGAAGGCCTGAAGAAACATTGTCCATGGGGCCACGATGGGTCAGACACAGGGGTGAAATGCTTCCCGGTTCAGACTGGATCGCCCGAAAATCCTTGCTCCCACCACCACCACCATGCCCAGCTGAGCCGCATGATCATCAGAGGCTTTTTTTTTTTTAACTTTTAAAAGCACTTTTTTTTACAACTTCTTCCTTCTTCAGTTCCAAGTGGGGGGAAAGACACTGGATTCATGGAAGTTGCTTGGAGAGATGGCTTTAATGGTGAACAGGATCACATGCCTTGATGATGTTGGGTGAAGAAAAAAAAGGAAGAGATGCTGAGAGTGCCTGAGTTTTATGCCCTCTCTGGGCTTTTGAATTTGAGCTTGTGTTCTGATTGGTTGTCAGACTCCCATGGGGCCATGCAGAGACAACTCTGTAGGCTGTGTTTTGAGTCCAAGTTTGGTTGAGCCTTGCTGGATGGTGCTAGAATAGAATAGAATAGAATAGAATAGAATAGAATAGAATAGAATAGAATAGAATAGAATAGAATAGAATAGAATAGAATAGAATAGAATTCTTTATTGGCCAAATGTGATTGGGCACACAAGGAATTTGTCTTGGTGCATACACTCTCTGACTACATAAAAGAAAAGATACATTCCTCAAGAATCATAAGGTACAACACTTAATGATAGTCATAGGGAAACAGTCAATATAAATCTTAAGGATACCAGCAACAAGCTTAAAATCAGACAGTCATAAGTCAGAGTGTAGAATAGATTGGCTCAGGGCTTAATGGCTCATTGACAAAGGTGTGGAGGGGCTGAGTTTCTGCCTCCCTTTTAGGGGAAATATTCTTCCCTTTTAATATTTCCTGAAATATCTCATTTTCCTAGGAGGGGGTGGGTGGTAACTTCCTACACTACCAATACCTTCTCTTTTATCTTAGATCAACTATAGTGTCATCAACCAGATGGCTGAGAAAAATCATCATTTTCCTTTTTCATATCGGATGACCCCAAACCAAGAACCTCCTTACTCTGCAATCATCCAGCTGCTTGTGCAGTTCCAATGGACGTGGATCGGCCTCCTTTCTCAGGACAATGAAAGAGGAGAAAAATTCAAACGACGCTTGGAAGTTCTCGCTCTAAAAAATGGGATTTGCATTGTCCTCTCAGGAACCGTCCCAGAAGCAAATATGCAGCCAAGTGCTAGAGAAACCCTCATGCAAGAAAAAAGGGAAAAGTTCTTTTCTCTTATCAAGAGTCAAATAAAAATTATAGTATTCCAACTGGATTTTCAGGCCTCAGGAATGTTAGGAGTAATAATACAAATGATTGATACATCCATTGTGGAAAGGGTGTGGATTTCAACAACTTTGACAGCTTCAAGTGTAGGTACTTTTGACCTCTTGGTTGATCTCCAAAATAAATATGCTTTGTTTTCCTTCCTCGTCCAGACAAAGAGAAGGACTCAGTATGATGACATTAAATCTTCTGATTCTATGTTCTCATCGTATGGAAAGGAAGCGTTCCAATGTTCTTATACAAGTCCTGTGTTATCTAAGAAAGTCTGGAAAAAATGCAGAGAAAAGGAGAATTGGGAATTCCCACCCAATGATGTGATTGCAAGAATCCTGTCTCAGGATTCCTCCAGTATTTCCCAAATAATTCAAATTGTGGCCTGGGTCCTCAGTGCTGCCTCCTCCTCCCAACGGAGGAAGAGGAGAATGCAAGTTGGAGACCATCAACCACCCCAGATTGTACAGCCATGGCAGGTAAGTCTCCTCCTTTGAGATTCCATTGATTCTCCCCTTGCAATTCCTCAATATTAAGTTAGATGTAGAAAGGGGTCAGATATTCCAAAGAGCAATTGCCCTTTTTGTGGTATTTGAGAGTGGGTGTCAATCCTGAAGCTGACCTGACTGAGGCCATTTTGATTTTTCATTGTTGCCACATTGGAGCTGAGGGATAGAGAGGGAGGGGAGGAATAGAGATAGCTGGAGTTTTGTAGCCAAAACAAAATACTTTTTCCTGGAAACCAAGGACATTTCCACCAATGGCCGGAAGGTGGATGAGTGAAGTTACCAGGCAATCGGATGACACCTTGATTGGACCATGTGACTGATTGTTTGGAAAGGGGAGGAAAACTTTTACTTTTAATTAGGTGAAATCTGTGGAAACATTTAGAGTCAGTTTTCACCAGCCTATGCCTATATGATATGTCCAATAAAACTGATATTTGAGGAACCTGCTTGCCTCAGAGTCCTGTTTCCTATGGGTGTATTACTTGGAACCCTGATGGTGAGTTAGAGAGAGATGATAGAGAAACATTGTGCAAAGTTAAACAACCTGTGCTAGATTGGGATGGTTTTGTGACAGAATTAACTCTATAGTGACAATTTTCCAAATCAAACAAGCATCAGAATATTCCAGCAATCCTCAACCCTTTATTGTGATCACAAAGTGGTCTCCAAGCTAAGGAGTTCAGCTGGATTTTTTTTTCTGGATTAAGATTGAATTTTGCTAGCTAACACCATAACTTCATCTTCATCAGGTCTGATGCCGAAATTGTATTCTCCATCTTTTCCCATTACATGTTTTCCCATATCTGCAAATGGTCTTGCCTCTGATGGGCTGTGATGGTGAAGCAGCAAAACATAGAACATAAAACATAGAATAATAAGAGTTTGAAAGGACCTCAGAGGTTTTTCTAGTCCAACCCACAAATCGAGCAGGAGACCCTGCACCATTTCAGACAAAGATGCAGCAGCTGAAGGCTTGTTGTAGCGAAAGTTACAGAAAGCTGCTCCCCTTCTTAAAAGTGCTGCTGCCATTGCCACCCTGTTCCATGCACATGCGCACACTGTTCCCTGCTGCCACTGATCAATGATGAATGAATAAGTAAATGGTGTGTGCATCTGCACCCAGCACATGGAACAGAGTGGCGATGGCAGCGACATGTTTAAGAAGGAGAGCGGCTCTGTTAACTTTCGCTACAAGAAGCCTGCAGCCGCTGCATCTTTTGGCACAAGAAGCACCTCCAGGCGCACAAAAAAAAAAAGTGGCTGCGGCTGCAGGCATCTCGCAACAAGGAGGCCGAGGTATGGACTGGCATTCAGCCCAGCAGCGATGGCTCAGCCCTGGCTTGCCTTCCCTGGCAGCCAGCCATGAGAAGAAGTTAAGGACGCATAACGTGGCAAAGGGAGAGCCGGCAGTGGGCAGCAAGTGGGCGGCAGCTCCAGGACAAGGCCGGAGCCAGGAAATGATGCATTCCCTGACCCGGTCGAGGTGGGTGGCAAGCGGGAGGTGGCTCTATGGCAAGCCTGGAGACAGGGAATCGTGAATTTCCTGACCCGGTGGAGGTGGGCAGTGAGCGGGTGGCAGCTACAAGGACTCAGGGAATCGCCCGGGCCCCAGCACCACACGCAAGTCGAAGGACAAGCAGGCATAATGCATTGCTTACCTTTGGTGAGCTGAGCAGGTGAAGCGACTGGTGAGGCAAGTAGCTGGGCTGCATGGCAAAGGGAACTTATATAGGGTGGGAGTGAGTGGGTGGGCCGACAGCTAGAAGCAGTGAGTAAGCCAGAAGGGGCGAGTGAGCCGGAAGAGGCGAGAGAGCTGGAAGAGGCGAGCAGGCATGTGTGCGCCACCAGGGATGATTGCTATGGTTTGGCGAACTGATGCCAATCATCCCTACCGGTTCACCCAAACCGGTCCGAAACAGTAGGATTTTACCCCTGCTGTAATTGTTCTTGGTATGTTTTAGCCTTCACCTCCCTAATCATTTTTGTTGCTCATCTCTACAGTCTTTCAATATCTTTTTTATATTGTGTCGATCAGAACTGGATGCAGTGTTCTAAATGTGGTCTTACTAAGGCTTTGTAAAGCAATATTAGAACTTCATGTGATCTTGATTCTATCCCTTTATTACTGCAGCCTAGGATTGCATTGGCATTTTTGTCTGCTGCCACACATTGTTGGTTCATATTTAAGTGATTGTCCACTAGGACTCCAAGATCCTTCTCACAGTTACTGGCATTGAGCCAAATTTCATTTAGTCTGTACCTATACTGTTGGTTTTTCTTGCCTAAGTATAAAACCTTACTTTTATCTAAGTTGAATTTCATTTTGGTAGATAGGGGACCATGTTCAATTTGTCAAGATCTTTTTGGATCTTGAGCTTGTCTTCTGGAGTGTTGGCTATTCCTGCCAAATTAGTGTCATCTGCAAATTTGATGAGTTCCCCTTCAATTCCCTCACCTAGATCTTCAAAAGACATTGAATGGTGCTGGGCCTAAAATGGAAACTTGGGGTTCCCCATTTCTTACTTTCCTCCATGTGGATGAGGTTCCCAAGAGCACTACATATTGAATATAATTTGTTAGCCAGTTACAAGGCCACCTGATGGTGGTGTTATCTATTCCATGTTTTCAAGAATGTGAAATTTGCAGATGACACCAAGCTGGCAGGAATAGCTAACAATTAGGAAGATAGGCTTAAGATACAGAAGGATTCTGACAGACTTGAACATTGGGCACTATCTAACAAAATGAAATTCAATGGAGAAAAAAAGTAAGGTTCTACATTTAGGCAAGAAAAACAAAGTGCACAAGTATAGTTTATGTGGTAACTTGCTCAATAGTAGTAACTGTGAGAGGGATCTTGGAGTCCTAGTGGACAACCATTTAAATATGAGCCAGCAGTGTGCAGCAGCTGCCTAAAAAGCCAACACAGTTGTGGGCTGCATAAACAGAGGGATAGAATCAAGATCACGGGAAGTGTTAATAGCACTTTATAATTCCTTGGTAAGGCCATACTTGGAATACTGCATCCAGTTTTGGTTGCCACAATTTAAAAAAGATGTTGAGACTCTAGAAAGAAGGCAGAGAAGAGTAACAAAGATGATTAGGGAACTGGAGGCTAAAACATATGAAGAACCGTTGCAGGAACTGGGTATATCTACTTTAATGAAAAGAAGGACAAAGGGGAGACATGATAGCCGTGTTCCGATATCTCAGGGGCTGCCACAAAGAAGAGGGAGTCAAGCTATTCTCCAAAGCACCTGAAGGCGGGACAAGAAGCAATGGGTGGAAACTAATCAAGGAGAGATGCAACCTAGAACTAAGGAGAAATTTCCTGACAGTTAGAACAATTAATCAGTGGAACATCTTCCTCCAGAAGTTGTGAATGCTTCAACACTGGATGTTTTTAAGAAAATGTTGATAGCCATTTCTCTGAAGTGGTGTAGGGTTTCCTGCCTAAGCAGGGGGATGGACTAGAAGATCTCCAAGGTCCCTTTCAACTCTTCTCTTCTCTTCTCTTCTCTTCTCTTCTCTTCTCTTCTCTTCTCTTCTCTTCTCTTCTCTTCTCTCTTCAATAAATATTTGAAAAAGAGCTGTAAATTCCTGGAGAATGACTGGAAGAGGCTTCCCATGAAATGCTGAATTAACCTGTTTCAGACTGTAGTGGTGATTTGAAGAGGTAGAATTATTCAGAGTACCTCCAATCTGGAATAACATTGAATAAAGGCTCAAATTGGAATGTTTTTTTTTCTTTTTTTCTGCAGCTTCATAAGTTCCTGAGAAACCTCCAACATCACAATATTTCCCGTGATGGGATTTCTTTTGATGAAAATGGAGTTCCTGTTGGTGACTTTGATATCATGCACTGGACATCAGCTTTGAACAAATCAGATGCAGGGGTGAAAATTGGGACTGTAGAAAGACAAGCCTCCTCAGAAGTCAAGATATCTGTCAATCAAAGTGCCATCCAATGGCCAACTTTATTTAACAAAGTAGTTGAGGCTGCTTGTATTTTGCTCTTCTATTTATCTCCATATGTGGAAATTTTTCTGTTCAGAAATAATTCTTATTGAGGCCACTTGAGATAACTTCCAAATAAGAGAATTTAAAGCCACATTAATTCATTAGATATCATTTTACTTTAGAGGTTTTAGAATAATCTATCACACACTGGAACCTGCTGCATTGTATTGCAGGATTTGCAATCTACATTATTAAACTGGAATATGTTGCCATAATTTATAGTACATCAAATTATTTTGTTTTCAGTAAGAGAAAATCCAGAATGTCTATGGAGATTCTCAGTCATCCAGGTTGTATCAAAGGTGCTTTTTCAAAAGGCACCTGTGCTTTGTTTTCCCTTGAAGATGTTTCACTTCTCATCCAAGAAGCTTCTTCAGTTCTGACTGAATGGTGGAGGATGGAAAGATTTGGAACCGCTGAAAAGACTGTGTTGTAAACAGGATATAGATATAGATTCAGGAATTGCAGGAAGGTTCCACACCCATTTGCACTATTCAGGTGACCCTGAGGGCGCAGATAAATTTCAAGTGGCCTCAACAACTTTCAGAAAGACTGCTAACGACCAGATGACTGCAAGGAATATAAATCCTTCCATACTTCACCATTCAGTCAGTACTGAAGAAGCTTCTGGAATGAGAAGTGGAATGTCTTTAAGGGAAAACAAAGATCACTTGTCTTTTGAAAAAGCATCTTTGGGAGAAAAATCCAGAACATGAAGGTTTCTTTTATGCACTGAATTGCATAAGAGAAAGATATCACTAAGAATGTGGTGAAGGAAATATGGGCAGCTAAAAATGTGATTTACATATGATGATACAACGATCAGTTGTAGGAGAGAAAGATAGGGACTCTAGACAAATCTAGATGTTGGAGGGTTCCTGAGAAAGCAAAGATGGAGAAAAATATACTGCTCAAAAAAATAAAGGGAACACAAGCAGAAGACCTCCGAGATCTGAATGAATGAAATAGCCTTATTAAATACTTTGTTCGTTACCTACAGTAGTTTATATACTGCTCAAACAACTAAAGGGAACACAAAACTACTGTAGGTAACGAACAAAGTATTTAATAAGGCTATTTCATTCGTTCAGATTTCGGATGTCTTCTGCTTGTGTTCCCTTTATTTTTTTGAGCAGTGTATATATACCGTACTTTTCAGAGTATAAGACCCCTCCCAATCATTCCATTTTTGCCCTCCCCAGCCCCCAGAAGCAATCTGCAGGCCTCCCAAACCCTCTGTGCATCCCTTTTTTGGGAAAAATAGACCTGTTTTTTGCAAAAACGGGATGTGCAGAGATTTGGGAGGCCTGCAGAATGCTCCTAGGGAGCTGGGGAAGGCAAAACCTTTTTTTTTCTTGTTTTCCCCTCAAAATCTTGGTGTGTCTTATAGTCCAAAAAATAAGGTAAGCATTCTCATACATGCCCTAAGAAGAAACACCTGTTGCAATGGAACTACTGTTCTTTGGAAAAAAGAATGAGGCAACAAGTCTGTTTTGGAATCTACAACGGAGACTGATAGAGAAAAAGAATGACCTTTCATTTGCCCCTTGCAAGTAGAGTCATTAAAGTTCATGCCACTACTTCTTGACTGACTTTGCTCAATGTGCTGCTGAGCTTCTGGAAACAAGTTGATTTCAGTAAACCCTTCTAATTCATATATCACCTTGACTAATCTTTCTGTTTATGTTTAGATGGTGCCTCATTCAAGATGTACAGAAAGCTGCTCCCCAGGTTATGCCAAGCTTATGAGAGAGGGAGCCCCAGTTTGCTGCTATGACTGTTCTCTGTGTATGGAAGGAACATTCTCTGTGCAAGAAGGTACAGTAGGTGGCTCCAAAAAAATCAAGGTACAATCAATATTCTATCTTGTTTTTTGGGGGAGTATTTGATCAAGAAGTAAGAAAAACATTATATTTCTTGAAGGCATCCACAAACTTCAAAGATTGGACACTCTCGGCAAATTTGGATGATGATGTGAGCATTAAAATAAATAATGAAAGGTTGCTGATTTCTATTGAGTTGTTACTTTCTTGCTTTGTTTTAGGAAAGAAGATTTGAGAACTGATAATCACATTCATCTTCAGCCTTTAAAAAGAGTGTTAACTAATGTAGTATCACATGGATATTCCTGGGGAGAAATATTATATTATTCCTTGAAAATGAAGTAATTGATTTCTGGTGCAGTTTTCATGCTCCTACAGCTGCAGAAACAGATTCATGATAACCATTTTTTTTCTCAGATGCAGCCCATTGTGAAAAGTGTCCAGATGACCAGTATTCCAATAAGAAGCGAGATCAGTGTGTCCCCAAGAATATAAGCTTCTTATCCTATCAAGAATTGTTGGGACTCATCCTGGCTTTCTTTGCCATCGCTTTGTCCCTAACCACCGCCTTTATTCTGGGAATCTTCATGAAATACCGAGACACTCCCATAGTCAAAGCCAACAACTGTGAACTCACCTACATCCTCCTGGTTTCACTCCTGCTTTCTTTCTTGACCTCCCTTCTATTCATCGGTCGCCCCGTGAAAATGACCTGTCTCCTTCGACAAACCATTTTCAGTGTTGTTTTCTCAGTTGCTGTGTCTTCCTTGCTGGCCAAGACTGTCATGGTGGTGGTGGCCTTTCTGGCCACAAAGCCAGGCAGCAGCATGAGGAAATGGCTGGGGAAGAGTCTGGCCAACTCTATTGTTTTATCCTGCTCTGGTGTTCAAGTAGGCCACTGTATGATGTGGCTGGGAGTCTTTCCCCCATTCCCAGATTCTGACTTTCATTCCCAACCAGAACACATCCTGCTGCAGTGCAATGAAGGCTCTGTCACCATGTTCTACTCTGCTCTTGGCTACATGGGTTTTTTGGCTGCCATCTGTTTCTTGGTGGCATTTCTGGCTCGAAATCTGCCAGGGGCCTTTAATGAAGCCAAACTGATCACGTTCAGCATGTTGGTTTTTTGTAGCGTTTGGATCTCCTTTGTTCCCACTTATCTGAGCACCAAGGGGAAATACATGGTCGCCGTGCAGATCTTCTCCATCCTGGCTTCTGGCCTGGGTTTACTGGGCTGCATCTTTATCCCCAAATGCTACATTATTATCCTGAGATCTGACATGAACACCAAAGAACATCTCATGATAAAAAATCATTAAGTTTCTTTGTGTTGGTGTTTATTTTTGTACAGTTTACATGCAGCATAAAATCACATGCTTTGAAGTAATGTTTTCTGTGTTGTCACTTATCTTTCTTCATTCCATGAGAATTTTGAATTATAATAATTATAATAATTGAAGAACAGATAGCGACAGATCTAACAAAATGGGAGAATTTGCAGCTATTATTGATAGGGAGAATATCAACTATTAAAATGAATATACTGCCCAGACTTTTATACTTATTTCAGACAATTCCAATTAAGTTGGGGAAAAAATATTTTGAAGATTTAAATAAAATGGTGTTAAAATATATATGGCAGGGCAAAAAGGCAAGGATAAAACTAAAATTGATGCAAGATGTTAGATCAAGAGGAGGTTTTGGTTTGCCGGATTGGGAATTATATTTTCAAGCTTGTAACTTGGTGTGGAATAAAGAATAGCTTAACGCTAAGGAATATTAGATTGTTGACTTTAGAAGGACATGATTTATTGTTGGGTTGGCAGGCTTTTATGTGGTATAAAAGTACAAAAGTACAGGGTTATTTCAGAAGACATATGATACGAGAGTCTTTGTTATTAAACTGGGAGAAGATTAAACAATGTTACTATTTAAAAATTCCAGTCTGGTTATCACCTATTGAAGCAGTCTCATACGCAATAACATTTAGAAAGGAACACATTGTTAGATATGGTGAATTATTAAATGAAAGGGGTGAACTTAAGTCGAAGCAAGAACTAGAAGAACAAGAGTTTGAAATGGATTGTTTTTCATATATGCAAATACAGTCTAGATATGATGAAGATTCTAAAAAGGAGGGTTTTTATAATAACTTGACAAACTTAGATAAAATCTTAACAGGTTTTTATGACCATGTAATTAAAAAATTGTACAGTCATTTATTAGAAGTAAAATTGGCAGAAGAACAAGTTAAAGAAACAATGATTGCATGGGGGGAAAATGTGGGTCATGGGATTGACTTAGAGAAATGGGAAAAATTATGGTTGCAGAATTATAAAATGACAATGTCAACAGCATATTTAGATTTAGATTTTATTAAATTTGTATACCGCCCTATTCCCGAAGGACTCAGGGCAGCAAACAGGCATAGGATAAAATACAGAAATACAAAAGTTAAAAACAATTTAAAACGAAATTAAAAAATTTAGCCCACCACAATTAAAATCCCAATAAATTTAAAACAAATTAAAAATTACAATTTAAAATTTAAAAAGGGGAGAAAAAATTAGGCCAGGCCAGCTTGTTGGAATAAGAGGGTCTTAAGAGTACGGCGGAAGGTGCGTAGATCCGGGATCCTCCTTATCTCTGGGGGGGGAGCTCATTCCAAATAGTAGGTGCCCCCACAGAGAAGGCCCTCCCCCTGAGGGCCGCCAGTCGACACTGCTTGGCTGACGGCACCTGGAGAATCCCCTCTCTATGAGAGCGTACCGGCCGGTGGGAGGCTATTTGTGGTAGTAGGCGGTCCCGTAAATAACCAGGTCCTAAGCCATGGAGCGCTTTGAAGGTGGTAACCAAAACCTTGAAGCGCACACAGAAGACCACTGGGAGCCAGTGCAGCTCACGCAGGAGAGGTGTTACATGGGAGCGCCATGTTGCTCCCATAACCACCCGCGCGGCCGCACTCTGCGCCAGTTGGAGCCTCCGGGTGCTCCTCAAGGGGAGCCCCATGTAGAGAGCATTACAATAGTCCAGGCGGGAGGTGATGAGGGCATGAGTGACTGTGTGTAGGGAGTCCCAATCCAGAAAGGGACGCAACTGGCGAATCAGGCAAACCACTTCACGGCCGTAAAGTGCTCTTCTAAAGACAGCCGTGAGTCCAGGAGGACACCCAATTTGTGAGCCCTCTCCGTGGGGGCCAGCGATTCGCCCCCAATAGTCAGCGATGGTGTCAACTGACTATATCGGGATGTCAGAAACCACAGCCACTCGGTCTTGGATGGGTTGAGCCTGAGCCTGTTCCTCCCCATCCAGATCCGCACAGCCGGATAAATATAAGGAAAATCTGTATAAGATGTTTTACAGGTGGCATTTACCTCTGGCGAGAATAGCCAGAATGTACAAGAATAAATCGGAGAAGTGTCATCAGACTCTGGGCTCATATTACCATATGTGGTGGACATGTGCAGAAGCTAAAAGATATTGGACTAAAATCCACAAATGGTTGGAAAAAATGACAAAGAAACATATTGACTTTAAACCAGAGATATTTTTATTGGGGATTTTACCAGAAATATACAATAGAGAAATGAGATATTTAATTGTGAATGTTTTAATGGCGGCTAGAATTGTATTTGCTAGAAACTGGAATTAGGGAACAAGAAGACAAACAATATTATTTGATATGGGATTTATTTTATCAATGGTTAGACAAGAAAGAATGGAAATGAAATATGAAATATGATATGGATAAGATAATAAAACATATAAAGGGTTTTTTTTCCCCCTTATAGAGGACAATTTACTGTTAAATAATTGGTAAATGAGAATAATAAAGTAATAAACTGTTAAATAAGAAAATGATGGATAGAGGATTAAGCACAAAAGATTTGTAACCGATCAATACACTTTCTGTAATTGTAATGGATGATAATTGTTTTATGTTTTAAGTTTTGTTTAAAAATAAAAAAAATTTCCAAAAAAAATAATAATTATAATAATTGAATAGTAAAGTTGCAAAAATAACTCAAATTATCTGAAATAATCATATCCTTCAATTGTCCTAATCTGAATTCATATTATGAAATTAATAAAATTTCTGAAACCAGGCCAGATAAACTGTAATCAGAGATGTTGTGATATGGTTTTTATGATTAAATTGAAGACTATGGCTAATGGTGATGTATGTTTTTGTTACTATATAAATTGGTTGTGCGGCTGTTATATTTTATTTTCTGGGGTGATGTTGTGAATTTTTTAAAAAAACTAGTTAATTTAAAATATATATTTGATTGATCTCTTCTGGCTGGATAATGTAAGATTACTCAAAGATAGATAAATGAGATAGATAGATAGATAGATAGATAGATAGATAGATAGATAGATAGGAGATATTGAGAAAGAGAAAAACAGAGAGACAGATAACAGTCTATATATTCAGAATAGATCAAATTTCAACATGAACTTTGGAGCAATTTTAATTTTTTTTCTCCATCGCTTTGAATAAATTAATGAGACAAATTATTATTTTTAACAGTCTTCAGTCAAAAGAAAAATATGTACAGCTCTGAGTGATGGGGGGGATCATGTAGACATGCTCTGACATCATAAGCACATCTCATAAGATGTGCTTATGAGAATTAAAATTGGTTCCTGTTTTTTATCCATGTCCATATCCATTTCCATTTCCATATACTGTACATACAGTAGCATACAGTGCTTTATATATACAAGGCACTGTGAAGTGTTATATAAGTCTGCTATTGCTATTGCTATCATGAAGAAGTCAATAATAGGCCATTGTTTTAGATTAATGCCCCAGGGAATTTTGACTTGATCTTCTTTGTAAACATTAAGACTGATAGTCTCTTCTACATTTTGAAAGATACAAGACATTTAACAGGGGGCTCCAATAGCAATAGCACTTAGACTTATATACCGCTTCATAGTGCTTTACAGCCCTCTCTAAGCAGTTTATAGAGTCAACTCATGATTAACTCATTCTGGAGTATCTAACCTTCACTGAAGAAGATGGCCTCAACCACACCAGACAAAATAAGAAGGAATTATAATGGCCCACTGCCTAGTTCAAGAGTGTTGAACTGTTTTTCCACATTTAAAACTTTACAATCTCTAGAATAAGTTTGGAGACTAAAAAACAATCAAACTTCCCTGAATTGTTCCTTTCTCGACTCTCAAATTAGGATTATTCTCCTGAATAAAAGAAAACTCTTTTCTCCAACGGCACACTTTTATGGCCAAGGCTCGTTCCCAATTCCCCTTCTAATTATCAAAATCATGCTTATTTATTCTCCTTTGAACAAGGTTCATGGGATTTCCACCACCACAATTAGTTGCTAATCTATGTAACAAAAAATGGGATAGACAGCATGTGATAATCTGATTTGTAACAGCCTCCTGTGATGAGATCAGAGTTTGGGGTAAAGCTGGGCAAATATTGTAGCAGTCTGAAATTGCAGATAGCTCTTCCAAATCTGGGGGCAAACTGGACCTTCTTCACTATAGTTGTGGTCTTTTTGTGATCTTTGAGATTTAGCTCTGTGCTGAAGAAAGAACTCTAGGAAGGATCTCCTGCAGTATACTGTATGTCAAATGTTGCTGCTGCTGCATATACAGCTTTTTCTGCTTCAGTTTCTGTCTCAAATTCCCTGTGTCAGTACGCTGATGAAATGTCCATTTAAGGTGATAGTAGAAGAAAATGAGTGGTTCCATTACTACAAGCCAGGAGACTACTGGATTACGGGAATAATGTCTGCACTCGTAGTTCCGTTGTACCCATTTTCATTCTCCAAGCCTCCAACCCATCAACTGAAAAGGTAATTGTCAACTCATCCAAGGATTCTGGTGATTGATTTTACTTGCTCCAATGTTTTTTCTTTATTTTATTTTAATACAAACATTCCCTCTTTCAGTAAACAGCATGTTGTCTGAGTACACGTTTTTGTGTCATGACAATTAAAATTTACCACCATATCCATTATTTGTATTTATTCTTATATTACTACTAATATTTAACATACCTAGTCTTATAACATTTCCCTTCTTAACTTATTTGCCTTTATAATACATTGCTTTTATATTTATTCTCTAACCATTGATAGAATATTATAATAATCAGATTCTTCCTTTCCTTTAATTGCAAGTGTTAATCTATGTATCTATGTATTTTTTCTTTTATGAGAGCATATGTAGCAAGACAAAGTCCTTGTGTGTCCAATCACACTTGGCCACTAAAGAATTCTATTCTATTCTATTCTATTCTATTCTATTCTATTCTATTCTATTCTATTCTATTCATTTCTGCACATTCTAATATTTTCTTAATCATATTTTCATCCGTAGGGATCTCTTCACTTTTCCAATTTTGTGCAAATACAATTCTAGCTGCAATTATTACATGAATAATCAAGTATACATTTTCTTTACTATAAACTTCTGCTAGAATCCCCAAGAGGAATAGTTCAGGTTTTAAACTGATATGTTTCTGTGTCATCTTCTCCAACCACATACCTCCAATGTCTTTTCTAGGAATGATTTCCTTTCCCCTATTCCTCACCTTGAGAAAGGCAAGTCATTATTGCTCATCCCAATTTGCTTTAGAGAAAAGGCTCTTGGGGAACCTGATGATTTTGGAAAACCTGAATTTGCAAAGTTTCTTTTTAAATTCTTCCACAAGTGTCAGCCTCAACACTGGGCACTGCCAACACTGTCCCATGATGAATCTTGCCTGTTTGGGGTTCTGCCTGCTTTCAAAATGATTACCTTGGTACTGTGGAGTCAGCAACTTATTTATTCATTTAACTTATTTAGCCATTTTGCTTTCTTGCCTTTCTTTTTCTTTGGGATGTTTTTAGTTGTTATTTGTTATAAAATGTTGCGAACATCCGTCCATAGTTCTTCAGGCACTCTGTCTATCAGATCTAATTCCTTAAATCTATTTGTCACCTTTACTGTATATTCATCAGGGATATGATTTAGTTCACACCTGACTGGTATGATTTTAATTACATTTTATGGATTGTTTAGAATTGATATGAGTGATATATTAGCTTTATAAATAGGTAACCGGATAAAATAAATGCTTTGGTTTTGCAAAAAGTTTATTCTACGCAGATTGAAACAGTTATAATAGTAAGAAACCTTCACACTTTCTTTTTGAGTAGAAGAAGGTGTGGAGGTTTCTTGCTATTGTAACCATTTTCCTTACCTGGCTCCTGAACTATAAGAATAATTTTCCTCATTTTTTTTCCTCCAAGTCATAATGTGGAGAAAAAGGCAGAATAAGTTCTGGTGATTTTGATAGCATTCCTTTGATCCTGACATAACAAGCTTGCTATCTCTCTCTGATATTTTTTTTTTGGCAAGAAGCTCCTAGTGGTGTCAATGGGACTGTTCTTCTCAGAGAAATTTCAAAATTGTCTATCACTTGCAAAATTCAAATAAATTGAATAATTTAATTGAAATATCAACTTGCAAAGCATCCCTGGCCTGCTCTCGAGTTGCCATAGGCAAGTGGGATGGGAAACCGACAAAACAGCACAGCAGCCAGACAGGTGCACATTCTAGAATTATATCTCTCAAGACTGTATCCCAGGGTTACCACAGCGGCCGGAGGGGAGTAATCTCTACAACCCGCAAAATTGCTCTGTTGGCGAATGTGATTGATGACACACCATACAGGGAGGAGTAAAACAAGGTCATGGTTGGGGCATTATTTACATGGGGTCAGAATTGGCTTCACTTGGGAAAGTGCCTACATGAAGCTCCTAATAACTAACTGGATTTCTTTTGAAGCTTGGCTCAAGGCTCATGATTTAATTAGGGCATCTGTCAGATCCCTGACATGAATAAAGAGAAGTTGATTATCTTTTTGGCATTGCACTATATAGATATAAAGCTACAGTAAATATGACATGCTTTCATGAAAATCCAAACTGAAGATTTATTTCTTTCTTTATTGAAATTTGTCAAAGAAAAATGAGAACACGAATAAGAGAATATAAATTCAATGACAGGGACGATAGGAGTTGTGAAATTCAATTTTTTTTACTACCAGTTCTGTGGGTGTGGCTTGGTGGGTGTGGCTTGGTGGGCAAGGCAGGGAAATGATGCTGCAAAATCCCCATTACCACCCCACTTTGGGGCCAGCCAGAGGTGGTATTTGCCAGTTCTCCAAACTACTCAAAATTTTCACTACTGGTTCTCCAGAATCTGTCAGAACCTGCTGAATTTTACCTCTGGACGATAGACACATTAGTGCACTTACGCACACTCCCTCTACTGACCACTTAAATATAATGTAAGTTCCATTAAACTCAACTTGTGACTGAAACTGTGGAAATTTGTAGCTAAGACAACTGAATCAGGTAGGGCATTCCAGACTTCGACAATTTACATGGTGTTTAAAGCAGTTGTTTGCACACATATTATTGCGATTAAAACAGAAAAGGTCATTTACATGTAAGACATTATTACATATAATTTTGTATTCAATACCTAGGCCTGAACGCAAGCGACACTGCTCCAAGTTATCCAAACCGAGAATTTAGAGCCTAGTAGCATAGGGAAATCTATTGTGTACAAAAGAGTGCAAGACTTTTCTTGTGAAATACTTGTGAACCCTCTCAATTGTACTGATGTCAGATATATGGTGGGGAATCCAAACAGTTGAATAATACTCTAAGATTGGTCTAGCATAAGTTTCATAAGGTCTAATGAGCAATACAATGTTTCCAGAAATAAAAGCTTCATCAAATTAACCTTACAACATTTAATGCTTTTTTAGCATTGCTGTTACAGTGAGCTTTGGAGGATAGATCATCAGAGATAAATACTCCTAGGTTCTTAACAAGGTGAGGGTCATCTACTAGATCAATGCCACCTATCTCATACTTGACATTCTGATTATGTTTACCAATATGTAAGACAGAGCATTTATTAATCAAAAGTTGACCATTTAGAAAACAAAAGAGTTACAAAAATTACCAACCAACAAAAGGAGAGAATGAATTATCCTATAACAGTTGAGGAGATTATTGTAGCAATTAAATAACTGAAAACAGCTAAAGCTCCTGGAACGGATGGTTTAACTGCGGTGTATTACAAAACTTTGCAAGCAGAAATGGTTGAACATCTTAGAGATTTATTTTGTAACATACAACAAGGGGGTAAAATACCCCCATCATGGAAAACAGCTTATATTTCTTTGATACCAAAAGAGCAATCAGATCCTAAAAAACCTGAGAATTTTAGACCAATATCTCTTCTGAATAATGACTATAAAATATACGCAAAAGTATTAGCCAACAGATTGATGCCAGTTATCCAAGAGGTGATTCATGATGATCAAGCGGGATTTATAGAAGGTAGATATATGAAGGACAATGTAAGGCAAGTTATAGATTTACTGGAATATCTTGAGAAGAACAAACAGATCCCTGCAGTGCTGGTTTTCTTGGATGCAGAGAAGGCCTTTGATAGAGTGGACTGGAATTTTCTATTAAAGACTTTAAAAAAGATGGACTTTGGGGATCAATTACAGATGGCTTCAGCAATTTATCAAGAACAAAAGACACAGATTATTATTAATGGAAGTTTGACAACAGATTTTAACATTGAGAAAGGAACAAGACAAGGTTGTCCGTTATCCCCATTGTTATTTATTTTAACACTAGAGGTCTTGTTAAATACAATACGGGACTCGAGTACCTTGAAAGGTTTGGTGATAAGGCAAGAGGACTACAGAATAAGGGCATTTGCAGATGATCTGGTTGTTACCCTAACACAGCCGATGGAATCAATAATCCAGATGAAAGACATTATAAAAGACTATGGTACAGTATCAGGATTTAGACTCAACCAGAAAAAGACTAAGATGATAGTTAAAAATATGACACAAGATCGAAAATACGAACTTGAAAGGAGGGCAGGTTTTGAGATTGTACCAAAGGTTAAATATCTAGGAGTTCAGGTTGCAGAATCAAATATGAAATTGTTTCAAAATAATTATGAAGTGTTGTGGCAAGATGTACAGAAAGATATGGAGACTTGGAAAAAACTGCAGCTGTCTTTGCTTGGAAGAATAGCAGCAGTTAAGATGAACATTTGCCAAGATTTCTTTTTTTGTTTCAAATGATTCCGGTGCTTAAAAGTGATAAACAATTGAAAGAATGGCAAAGTGGATTGAATAAGTTTGTCTGGAATGAGAAAAAACCGAGAGTGAAATTGAAAATTATGCAAGATGTTCCAGAAAGGGGAGGTCTTAAACTTCCAAACCTACAATTATATTATGAAGCAGCAGCCTTGACTCAAGCGAGTGATTGGTTTGGAAGGAAGAAGACTGGAATATTGAATATAGAAAGCTTTGATCTTGAATTTGGTTGGCACGCTTACTTATTCTATGAAAACAAAGTGGATAAAGTATTTAAAAGCCATATACTTAGAGACTCCTTGATGAGAGTTTGGAAGAAGCACCGATTCAAATGGGATTACAAAATACCGCTATGGCTGGATCTTGGTCATATTATGTGGAATACAAATATAATGTCACTCGGGGGGGGTTTATATAAAGAAGTTCTTTTTACAGATGCGGGCAGATGGCAACTGAAGACATTAGAGACACTGTTGGAAGAAGGGATTAATCTAACCTGGTTACAGTATAATCAACTTCAACTGAGGTGGAAAGAGGACCAAAAAACTGGTATAATGATGCATGAGGAGGAATTGGTTAGACATATAAAAGAGAAAGGTCCAATGCATATTAAAAGGCTTTATAATGTTTTGTTAGAAAGGGACTCAGAAACTGAACTGGTTAAAGATTGCATGATTAAGTGGGCACAAAATTTTGCAGAACCAGTGATGTTGGAAACATGGGAAAAAATTTGGGTTCAGAATGTTAAATTTACACAGTCGCAGAATTTGAGGGAAAATTTTTATAAAATGTTTTATAGATGGCATTTAGATCCTAAGAAATTGTCGTGTATGTACCCTAATGTTCAACCAAAGTGTTGGAGATGTGATTGCTTAGATGCTACATATTATCATATTTGGTGGACTTGTAAGAAAGTGAAGGCTTTTTGGATAAAAATTTGGTGGGTTATGCAGAATGTTTTGAAGAAAAAAATTCAGTTTTCCACAATTGTTTTTATTGGGTATAGTTAAGGGTTTTACACTGGGTGAAACAAAGTTGATATTGTATATGATAACAGCAGCAAGATTACTGATAGGTCAATATTGGAAAAATGAAGCTGTGCCCACTATTGAGGAATGGACTTTGAAGATGGCCAGTTTTGCAGAGATGGCAAAGATTTCAGGATATCTAAAAGATCACTCACAAGAGACTTATGAATGGGAGTGGAAAAAGTGGATAGATTATGTGCAGAACAAATATCAAACTAGGAAGTATCAGATAACTTTTAACTGAAAGTGTTATATAAAGATAGAAATATTTGAATTTTGTGAAGATGAAAAATTATATTGGGGTTGGTGGGGTTCAAGTTTTATAAAAAGAGGATTTTGATTTGGATTATATTCTGTGGAAGTCCGGGGGGGAGGGGTGGGTTAGGGGGGGGTTGGGGAGGGTTAGGGGGGGTTAGGGAGGGTAAGGGGATTAAGGTTGGGGGGGGAAATGGGGAGAAAATGTAATTGTAAAACTTTTTCAATAAAAAAAAAAGAAAGTTGACCATTCAGACTCATAATCATGATCACTTTGCAAAACAGCATTATCTGTAGAATTGAATAATTTTACATCATCGGCAAAAAGAATGCAATTGCTTTTAAGTTGATCACATAAATCGTTGTTATAGAGCAAAAAAAGATGATGAAAATTCTTACGTTGCAGTGAAAGCACCTTCTACAACATTCTGCCCTTCTTGTTGGCTGTTCATGAAGTCAACCAGAATTCAAGGCTCTTACCCAACATCACCCTGGGCTACAACATCTATGAGAACTTTTTCAGTGCAAGAATGACATATGAGGCCATGCTGGATGTGCTGTCTACAGGACAGGAGAACATCCCAAACTACAGATGTGGAAGACAAAAGAACCTGCTGGCGATTCTTGAAGAGATGGATTCTGAACTCTTTGATCATATTTCCAATGTCCTGAGCATCTATAAAATTCCACAGGTATAAAGCCAAATGAAACTAATTCCGTGTTGTAAATTGTTCATATTTGCCTAGAAAGCAGCACTTGTATATATTTCTCCAAATAAATTGAAAGTCAGAGAGTAAATATTAGAAGATTTGAAAGAATTGTTCATTCACAAAGTATATGTGTCTTTACATAAAGTGATGGGCTGCTTCTGGTTTGGACCAGTTCTAGCAAACCGGTGGTTCCGGCGATCAGTTGTCCCTGCCCACCTACCCGCCCCCACCCTATCCTGTCCTATATTTCTGCCCAGCTGATTTGCGTGGCATGGTGGATTTCCACCCCTCAGCTGTTTTACTTACCGGGGCTTCCCTAGAAGGTAAGCTATAGAGCTTGATATTGGTGTATTTTGAGCGCTGTACACGAATGCAAAATGTGTGCTCACATAACCAGTTGTTAAATCAGTTGCAGTCCACCACTGTATCTATCTATCTATCTATCTATCTATCTATCTATCTATCTATCTATCTATCTATCTATCTATCCTTTGGCTTCGGGCCCTGTGGCCAGCAGGCCTCTGGTAGTAGAAAAAGTCTGGGTGTGACCATTGGGAATTTTGAAAATTATGACATTTGAAAAGTAAGACTTTATCAAAGAATGTATGAGGGTTGAATCAGTGACTTTTAAACACTTTGAAAATTTAGTGACCAACGCAAAAGAGGTTTTTTCCCATAGAATCATAGAATAAAAAGTCCAACTCCTTACACAGAGGAGGAATGGTCAGACCACTACAGACAAATTGCTGTCTAAGTTTTCCTTGAAAATAACGAGCAGTGGAGCTCCAGGAGGCAGGCTGTTCCAACTCTTAATAACTCTCACAGTGAGGAATTCCTTATTTTTTTATAATCTTGAGACTGAAGTAAAAAATTCAAAAGAAAGATATGAAAAAACAATGAATGGGTCAAGATAAGTAGAAGGCACCTCCAGAAAGCAGCTTTTACATACTTTCTCTAGTGTATATATAAAAAATAGTGTACATAAAAAAGGCTGAGCACCAAAGAACTGAGCCCTTTGAACTATAGTAGTGGGAAAAGACTCCTGCAAGTCCCTTGGACTGCAAGGTGATCAACCGGTTAGTCCTAGAGGTTCAGCAGAAGCACCTCACTGAGGACTATGAGCATAGGCTTTTCAAGCAGAGGCAAGACCTGCGGGAGTACAAGGCCAGTTGCCAGCACCTGGAGGCTCAGCAGGCTGAGATGGTCAGCCAATTCCAGGCCATGATGCAGTCTCAATGCAAAAAGGCCGTCTGGCTCTTCGCTACCAGCCGCACTTCCCTCCAGCCTTTGCCCAAAGCCCCGCACCAGGAGGTTGAAACAGACCCCAAGTCAAAATTTCTTCCCTCCTCTGACCCACACAAGATGACCCCAGAAGAGACCCCAGTTGTCTCTGCAGCAACGCAAACATTCATTGCACATATCCGACCCAGTGGCCGTAGTTTGGGGACCCCCTGATTTAGTGCAATATAAAAACTGCAAATAATTTTTCTGAGGACCACCAAAATTTTCTTGTGGTCCACCAGTGGTCCACGGACCACCAGTTGGTGACCACTGTCCTAGAGGAGATCAACCCTGACTGCTCTTTAGAAGGCCATATCCTGAAGATGAAACTCAAATACTTTAGCCACCTAATGAGAAGGAAGGACTCACTGGAGGAAAGACTAATGCTGGGTTAGGAAGAAGAAAGAGACGACAGAGAATGAGGTGGTTGGATCAAATCACTGAAGCAGTAGGCATGAGCTTAAATGGACTACAGAGGATGGTAGAGGACAGGAAGGCCTGGAGAAGCATTGTCCATGGGGTCACGATGGGTCAGACATGACTTCACAACTAACAACAACAATTAGTGTACAGCACAGAAGAAAGTATGTCATAATATTCTTTCCTATTTTGAACTGTAGCTTGGCAAAATGTCAGTTGATTTGGTTGTTTTTTTTTTTAAAGGAAGTTATTAAACTGACTTCTGCATTTCAAATGTCTGAAAGAAATCCAGCCAATTAAAGAGTTTATATAGAGTTATTTGAAATCAATTATATGAATAAAGACAATGAAATAATATACCAATATTAAACAATTCTTGAGGGGGGATATAACAATATTTCAAGCCCAACATATGAAACAATCAAATAAGCAGTTATAATCTATGAGAAATTAATATGTTTGTCAGTTTAAAAAGCTATTCCATGAGTGCATAGCAGTATTCTAGTATTTGTGAGGCTGCCATAAAGAGGAGGATATTAATTTATTTTCCAAAGCACTAGATGGAGGACAAGAAGCAATGGATGGAAGCTAATCAAGGAGAGAAGCAACCTGGAATTAAGGCTTTGAGGACAATTAATCATTGGAACAGATTGCCTTCAGAAGTGGTGGGTGTTTCATCACTGGGGTTTAATAAGAAGAGACTGGACAGTCACTTGTGTAAAAAGGTCTTGGGTCTGCTGCTTGAGCAGGGGGTTGGACTAGGGCTGCGGTGTCACTCGATTTCATTGAGGGCCACATCCAGGTTGTGTCTGACTTCGGGCGGAGGCATGGCCAAGGTGGGAATGGGCAGCATGACGTCACTTGTGTCAGGGGCACCTGTGGTGGCCTGAATGCTCTGCCAGCGAAAATGGGCTCCCAAGCTCTGTTTTCATCTGGGATGGCCTCCTGCAACCCTCTGTCAGCTTAAACAGAGCTCGGAGGGGGCATGCATGGCCCTCACAAGCTCTATTTTTGGCTGGGAAGCCTCCTGCAACCCTCTGCTTGCCAAAACAGAGCTCAGGAGGCCATGCCCGGCCCTCTCTAACTCCATTTTCACTGGCAGAGGCACTGTGGGCTGGTCCTTTGCTATTTCAAGGGCGGCCACACAGGACAGATCTAAGCACCCTGCAGGCCAGATCCAGCCCTCGGGCCTTGAGTTTGATACCTCTGGACTAGGGTCTCCTGGTTGAGCAGGTGGTTGGACTAGAAGACTTTCCAGCTCTATTCTGATTGACTAATTGACTGAGTGGATGGGTGACCTACAGAGCTATAAGGTGACCAGAAGGGTGTGCTCTATGAGGACCACCAATGAACATCGCCCACAGATAATTCAGAGCTCCCTGGTTTCAAAGGCAGCATACAAGACAACAGGACAGAACATCCAGAGAACCAACAAAATTCATGCAGTTATCGTTTGAAACATCTCTCAGCAGTGTGGAAAGGCCCTTAGATTTACCATCTGACTTTTAACATTAAAACTGGCACAAACTACTGTTGGAAGAAATATCCTTCTGGGTTCAGTTCCAAGGTGGGGGGAAAGATGCTGGATTCAAGGAAGTTGCTTGGAAAGATGGTATTAATGGTGGACAGGATCATATGCCTTGATGATGTTGGGTGAAGAAAAAAAGGGAAGAGATGCTGTGAATGACTGAGTTTTATGCCCTCTCCGGGCTTTTGAATTTGAGCTTTATTATTTATCTTTCTTTCTTTTTTTGAAAAAAAATTTTTTTTTTAAAACAAATATTAAAAAAAAAATAAAAAACCATCTTCAATTACAAATACGAACAGTGTGTCGGTTGGTTACAAGTCTTTTGTGCATCTTCACCCTATTCAAAGTTTGAGTTAATTTGTATTATACCATTCATTTTTTCCTCTTACATCATTCCAATAATAGTACATCTTTATATTATATTTTATATAATTCTACATTACTTGTATTAGAAAGATCTCTACCATATTTCATTTCCATATCTTTTTATCTAACCATTGATAAAATAAGTCCCATATCTTATAGTATTGTTTATCTTCTTGTTCTTTAATTTCAAATATCAATTTACTCATTTCTGCACATTCCATTATTTTCTCAATAACTTCTTCTTGCATTGAGATTTTCTCATTTTTCCAATTTTTAGCAAACAGAATTCTAGCCGCTGTTAATTCATGCACAATCAAATATCTCAATTCTCTATTGTATATTTCAGGTACAATCCCCAATAAAAAAATATCTGGTTTAAAATCTATGTGTTTTTGTGTCATTTTTTCCACCCATGTATGGATTTTAGTCCAGTATCTCTTAGCTTCTACACACGTCCACCACATATGGTAATATGAGCCCGGTATCTGATGACATTTCCAATATTTTTCAAATTTATTCTTGAACATTCTGACTATTCTCGTTGGGGGTAAATGCCACCTCTAAAACATCTTATACAAATTTTCTTTATATGCAGTTGACATTGTCATTTTATGTTCCTTTCTAAATATTATTAAATATGAGAAAGCTTCAATAGATGATAACCAGACTGGAATTTTTAAATAATGTTATCTTTTTACATTCTCCCAGTTTAATAGCAAAGCATCTTGTATAAAATGTCTTCTAAAATACCCCTGTGTTTATGTTTCCTTGTACCATAAAAAGCCACGCCAACCCAATAACAAATCATGTCCTTCTAAAGTCAATAATCTAACATTTTTTAACATTATCCATTTTTAACATTATCCATTCCTTGATCAAACTTGTCGCTTGATAATATAGTTCCCAACTAGGCAAGCCAAAACCTCCTCGCATTCTAGCATTTTGCAACAATTTTAGTTTTATCCTCGCTTTTACCCTGCCAAATGTATTTCATCATTATTTTATTCAAATCTTCAAAATAATCTTTCCCCAATTTGATTGGAATTGCCTGGAACAAGTATAGAATTCTAGGCTATATATTCATCTTAATCATTCATATTCTCCCTATCAATGACAGTTGTAAATTTTCCCACTATTCCAAATCTGTCACTATCTGTTGCTTGAGTTTATTATAGTTATTCTCTTTAAGTGAACTACATCTTGCTGTCAGATATATCCCCAAGCGCTTAAACTTATTTGTGACCGTCATCTTCGATACTTCCGCCAATTCTTCTTTTTGTTTTATTAACATATTTTTTGTCAAAATCTTTGTTTTGTCTTTATTTATTTTCAAACCAGCTACTTTTCCATATTCTCCTATCTTCTCAATCAATTTAGTTGTTGATTCTAATGGATCTTCAAGAATAAAAACTAGGTTATCAGCAAATGCTTGCAATTTGTATTCTTCCTTTTGGATCTTCATTCCCTTTATATCTTTATCTTCTCTAATATTTCTGTTTAGCACTTCTAATGTTAATACAAACAATAAAGGTGACAGTGGACAACCTTGTCTCGTACCTTTTTTTATTTCTGTCAATTCTCCATTTATCATTACTTTTGCTGTTTGTTTGTAGTATATGGCTTCTATGGCTTGAATAAATTTTCTGCCAAGGCCCATCTGTTCCAGCTGTAATAACATAAATCGCCAGTTCACATTATCGAAGGCTTTCTGAGCATCTAGAAATATCAAAGCCATTTGCTTTTCAGAAAGTGCCTCGTAATATTCCAAAGTATCCAGAATTATTCTCATATTGTCCTTAACCTGTCTTTTTGGCAGAAACCCATTTTGATCAGAGTGTATAAAATTATTTAAATATCTTTTAAGTCTTTCTGCCAATATTGAAGCAAAGATTTTGTAGTCTGAGTTTAGCAGAGAAATAGGCCTATAATTCTTGATTTGTTGTGGGTCGGTGTCCTCCTTGGGAACAAGTGTAATATATATTACCCATGACTTGGGTAATTTCATCTTTAACATGACTTCATTCGGATTGTATCTCTAATATATAAAACAACTCCTCTTTTCTTACATTGTGGCAATGAAGGGAATATTTTCCCTAATTTTGGCTCTACCAATATTTATTCATGTTGCTTTTTAATATGCACTTCTTCTAGACAAATTATAGTTTCTGCCTCCCTTTTAGGGGAAATGTTCTTCCCTTTTAATATATCCTAAAAGATCTCATTTTCCTAGGAGGGGGTTTGGTGCTAACTTCCTATGCTCTCTTTTATCTTAGATCAACTATAATGTCATCAACCAGATGGCTGAGCAAAATCATCATTTTCCTTCTTCATATCGCTTGACCCCAAACCAAGAACCTCCTTACTCAGCTGTTGTCCAGCTGCTCCTGCAGTTCCAATGGACGTGGATCGGCCTCCTTTCTCAGGACAATGAAAAAGGAGAAAAATTCAAAAGACGCTTTGAAGTTCTTGCTCTAAAAAATGGGATTTGCATTGTCCTCTCAGGAACTGTCCCAGAAGCAAAAGTGCAGACAAGTGCTGGAGAAACTCACATGCAAGAAAAAAGGGAACAGTTCCGTTCTCTTATCAAGAGTCAAATAAAAATTATAGTATTCCAACTGGATTTTCAGGCCTCAGGAATCTTAGCAGTAATAATACAAAGGATTGATAGATCCATTGTGGGAAGGGTGTGGATTGCAACAACTTTGACAGTTTTAAGTGTAGGTAGTTTTGACTTCTTCGTTGATCTCCAAAATAAAAATGCTTTGTTTTCCTTCCACATCCAGACAAAGAGAAGGACTCTGTATTATGACAAATCTTATGCATCCATGGTCTTATTGTATGGAAAGAAAGCGTTTCAATGTTCTTATTCAAGTCCTGTGTTATCTAAGAAAGTTTGGAAAAAATGCAGAGAAAAAGAGAATTGGGAATTGCCAACCCATGATGTGATTGCAAGAATCCTGTCTCAGGATTCCTCCAGTATTTCCCAAATAATTCAAATTGTGGCCTGGGTCCTCAGTGCTGCCTCCTCCTCCCAACGGAGTAAGAGGAGAATGCAAGTTGGATATCATCAACCATCCCAGATTGTACAGGCATGGCAGGTAAGTCTTCTCCTTTGAGGTTCCATTGATTCTCCCCTTCCAATTCCTCAATATTAAATTAGATGTAGAAAGGGGTGAGATATTCCAAAGAGCAGTTGCCCAGTTTGTGGTATTTGAGAGTGAGTGTCAACCCTGAAGCTGACCTGACTGAGGCCATGTTGGAAGCTTCAGTGTTGCCACATTGGGTCTGAGAGGTAGAGAGGGAGGGGGAAATAGACATAGCTGGAGTTTGTAGCCAAAACAAAATACTTTCTCCTGGGAACCAAAGATATTCCCACTGATGGCTGGAGGGAGGATGAGTAAAGTCACCAGGCAACCAGATGATACCTTGATTGGACCATGTGACTTATTGTTTGGCAAGAGGAGGAAAACTTTTACTTTAATTAGGTGAAAACTTTGGGAACATTTAGAGTCAGTTTTCACCAGCCTGTGCCTATATGATATGTCCAATAAAACTGATATTTGGGGAACCTGCTTGCCTTAGAGTCTTGGTTGCTATGGGCCTATTATTTGGAACCCTAACATTAAACAATCTCTAAATGTTTTTTTTTCAAGTTTTTTTTATTTTATTTTTTCATTTTTTACAACCATATCAGTGCCTGAACAGTGTGGCACCTGAGTGACTTACATTTTGGTACAAAAAAAATAATATTCATCATATTTGCTACAGTTGACAAGTACACATATTTTGTTGAATTATAACCTTACATTATTAGTTATTCCATATTTCCATATTTTATTTTTATGCCAATCACTGTATTCTGAGTGTCATTCCTTTTACTGCAAATAAAATATTAATAATTATATTTGTTATAATTTACAGGCTTTTATGGTTTTAACAGGCTTTTATATTTAATAGGCTTTATGGTTCTAATAGTAATACACATATTTATGCTCAACTATAACCCTCCATTATTTAATTATTCAATATTTCAATATGTTATTTTGAAGGAGAGCGGGCATGTGTGGGCCACCAGGGATGATTGCTACTGGTTCAGCGAACTGATGCCAATCATCCCTACCAGTTCCCCCAAACCGGTCCGAACCAGTAGGATTTTACCTCTGCTGTAACTGTTCTTGGTATGTTTTAACCTCCAGCCCCCTAATCATTTTTCTTGCTCATCTCTACAGTCTTTCCAGTGTTTCAATATCTTTTTTATATTGTGTTGACCAGAACTGGATGCAGTATTCTAAATATGGTCTTACTAAGACTTTGTAAAGCAATATTAGAACTTCATGTGATCTTGATTTTATCCCTTTATTAACACAGCCTAGGATTGCATTGGCATTTTTGTCTACTGCCACACATTGTTGGCTCATTTTTAAGTGATTGTCCACTAGGACTCCAAAATCCTACTCACAGTTACTGGCATTAAGCCAAATTTCACGTAGTCTGTACCTATACTGTTGGTTTTTCTTGCCTAAGTATAAAACCTTACTTTTATCTAATTTGAATTTCATTTTGTTAGATAGGGGCCCATGTTCAATTTGTCAAGATCTTTTGATGAGTTCCCCTTCAATTCCCTCGCCTAGATCTTTTTTGAAGATATTGAAGGGTGCTGGGCCTAAAATGGAAACTTGAGGTTCCCAGTGCTTACTCTCCTCCATGTGGATGAGGTTCCCCAGAGCACTACATGTTGAATATAATTTGTTATCCAGTTACAAAGCCACCTGATGGTGGTGTTATCCATTCCATGTTTTCAAGAATGTGAGATAATGAATAACTTGGATGAGGGGATAGATGGGGAACTCATCAAATTTGCAGATGACACCAAGCTGGCAGGAATAGCCAACACTCCGGAAGATAGGCTTAAGATACAGAAGGATCCTGACAGACTTGAACATTGGGTGCTATCTAACAAAATGAAATTCAATGGAGAAAAAAGTAAGGTTCTACATTTAGGCAAGAAAAACAAAGTGCACAGGTACAGTATATATGGTACCTTTCTCAATAGTAGTAACTGTGAGGGGGATCTTGGAGTCCTGGTGGACAACCATTTAAATATGAGCCAGCAGTGTGCAGCAGCTGCCTAAAAAGCCAACACAGTTGCAGGCTGCATAAACAGAGGGATAGAATCGAGATCACGCGAAGTGTTAATAACACTTTATAATTCCTTGGTAAGGCCATACTTGGAATACTGCATCCAGTTTTGGTTCCCACGAGGTGAAAAAGATGTTGCAACTCTAGAAAAACGGCAGAGAAGAGCAATAAAGATGTTTAGAGGACTGGAGGCTAAAACATATGAAGAACTGTTGCAGGAACTGGGTATGTCTAGTTTAATGAAAAGAAGGACTAGGAGAGACATGATAGCAGTGTTCCAATATCTCAGGGGCTGCCACAAAGAAGAGGGAGTCAAGCTATTCTCCAAAGCACCTCAGGGCAGGACAAGAAACAATGGGTGGAAACTAATCAAGGAGAGATGCAACCTAGAAGTTTTTGAGAAGATGTTGGATAGCCATTTGTCTGGAATGGTGTAGGGTTTCTGCCTAAGCAGGGGATGGACTAGAAGACCTCCAAGGTCACTTTCAACTCTGTTATTCTCTTCTCTTCTCTTCTCTTCTCTTCTCTTCTCTTCTCTTCTCTTCTCTTCTCTTCTCTTCTCTTCTCTTCTCTTCTCTTCCCTTCCCTTCCCTTCCCTTCTCTTCCCTTCCCTTCCCTTCCCTTCCCTTCCCTTCCCTTCCCTTCCCTTCCCTTCTCTTCTCTTCTCTTCTCTTCTCTTCTCTTCTATAAATATTTGAAAAAGAGCTGTAAATTCCTGGAGAATGGCTGAAAGAAGCTTCCCATGAAATGCTGAATCAATCTGTTTCAGACTGTAATGGTGATTTGAAGAGGTTGAATTATTCAGAGTACCTCCAATCCAGAATAATAGCAAGGAAAACATTGAATAAAGGCAAAAATTGGAATGTTTTCTTTTTATGTTTCTGCAGCTTCATAGGTTCCTGAGAAACTTCCATCATCACAATATTTCCAGAGATGGGATTTCTTTTGATGAAAATGGAGTTCCTGTTGGTGACTTTGATATCATTCAGTGGACATCAGCTTTGAACAAATCAGATGCAGGGGTGAAAATTGGGAATGTAGAAATGCAAGCGGAAGTCAAGATTTCTGTCAACCAAAGTGCCATCCAATGGCCAACTTTATTTAACAAAGTAGTTGAGGCTGCTTCGATTTTGCTCATCTTTTTATCTCCAGATGTGGAAATTGTTCTGTTCAGAAATAAGTCTTATTGAGGCCAATTGAGATAACTTCCAAATAAGAGAACATAAAGCCTCATTAATTCATTAGATATCATTTTACGTTTTACAATAATCTCTCACACACTGGAATCTGCTGCATTGTATTGTGGGATTTGCAATCTACATTATTGAACTTGAATATGTTGCCATAATTTATAATACATCAAATTATCTTGTTCTCAGTAAGAGAAAATCCAGAATGTCTATGGAGATTCTCAGTCATCCAAGTTTTATCAAATTGCTTTTTCAAAAGGCACCAGGACTTTGTTTTCCCTTGAAGATGTTTCACTTCTCATCCAAGAAACTTCTTCAGTTCTGACTAAATAGTGGAGGATGGAAAGATTTGGAACTGCTGAAAAGACAGTGTTGTAACCACAATCATTTGCACTATTCACGTGACTCTGAGGGCAGAGATAAACTCCAAGTGGCCTCAACAACTTTCAGAAAGACTGCTAATGACCAAATGATTATATGGAATATGGATCCTTCCATATTCCACCATTCAGTCAGAACTGAAGAATCTTCTGAAATGATAAGCGAAAAGTCTTCAAGGGAAAACAAAGATCAGTTGTCTTTTGAAAAAGCACCTTTGGGAGAAAAATCCAGAATATGAAGGATTTAGCCCACTGAATTGCATAAAAGAAAGATATCACTAAGAATGTGGCAAAGGAAATGAGGGCAGCTAAAAAAGTCATTTACGTATGATGATACCATGATCATTTGTAGGAGAGAAAGATAGGGACTCTCAACAAATCTAGATGTTGGAGGTTTCCTGAGAAAGCAAAGATGGAGAAAAAATATATACCGTATTTTTTGGAGTATAAGACAACCCTCTTATAGGGGGAAGTGAAATAATATTTCAATGTTTATTTCTGTGATAATGTTGCTTGAATGTGTTGATGATCAAAGGAAAGAGTAGTTGATATAAGGGAAATTAGATTATTTAAGTAGAATAAGATAAAGTTAGAATATAAGTAAATAATAAGAAAGGATCACCTTAATTGAGCTGTTAACAACAGAAAAATGATAGGTATATAAGTGTTGTCTGTTTTGTGTTTGTTTTAATGTGTTTAAAATAAGAAAACTTTTTAATAAAAAAAAGATACCCCTCCCAACCATTGCATTTTTGCCCGCCCCAGACCCCAGGAGCACTCTGCAGGCCTCCCAATCCCCCTTTGCATCCTTTTTTTGGGAAAAACAGGCCTGTTTTTTGCAAAAACAGGATGCGCAGGGGTTTGGGAGGCCTACAGAGTGCTCATAGGGGTCTGGGGAGGACAAAAACTTTTTTTCTTGTTTTCCTCTTCAACATCTTGGTGTGTCTTATAGTCCGAAAAATACGGTAAGCATTCTCATAAATGCTGATTGGCGGGTGGATTGGTCTCCCAGAATACCCCCAATCAGCTGTTCCAGGCTGCAGGGATTGCCGAAGACCATTGCTTCCTCCCTGCCTCGCATTTTTGGCTACGTTCGGTGTATAAGATGCACTGAAATTTTCACCCTCTTTTGGGGTGTGTCTTATAGTCCAAAAAATACGGTAAGCATTCTCATACATGCCCTAAGGAGAAACACCTTTTGTAATGGAACTACTTTCCTCTGGGGAAAAAAATAAGGC
The DNA here is from genome assembly GCF_059756535.1 of Pantherophis guttatus. Classification (NCBI taxonomy): domain Eukaryota; kingdom Metazoa; phylum Chordata; class Lepidosauria; order Squamata; family Colubridae; genus Pantherophis; species Pantherophis guttatus. The sequence continues at coordinate 256,827,225 of NC_142064.1, read as the reverse complement.
AGTGAGTCTGTTTTGGGATCTACAATAGAGATTGATAGAGAAAGAGAATGATCTTTCATTTGCCCCTTGCAAGTAGAGTAATTACAGTTCATGCCACTACTTTTTGACTGATTTCACTCAATGTGCTCCTGAGCTTTTGGAAGCCACTTGATTTCAGTAATTCCTTCTAATTCATACAGTATATCACCCTGACTAATCTTTCTGTTTATGTTTAGATGGTGCCTTATTCAAGATGTACAGAAAGTTGCTCCCCAGGTTATTCCAAGCTTGTGAGAGAGGGAGCCCCAGTTTGCTGCTACGACTGTTCTCTGTGTATGGAAGGAACATTCTCTGGGCAAGAAGGTACAGTAGGTGGCTCCAAAAATAACCCAAAAAATTCAAGATACAATGAATATTCTATCTTGTTTTTTTGTGTGGGGGAGGTATTTGATCAAGAAGTAAAAAAAACATTAAATTTCTTGAAGGCATCCACGAACTTCAAAGATTGGGCACTATTGCCAAATTTGGATGATGATGTGAGCATTAAAATAAATAATAGAAGTTTGCTGATTTCTACTGAGTTGCTACTTTCTTGCTTTGTTTTAGGAAAGAAGATTTGAGAACTGATAATCACATTCATCTTCATTCATTCATCTTTAAAAAGAGTGTTAACTAATGTAGTATCGCATGGATATCCCTGGGCAGAAATATTATATTATTCTTTGAAAATGAAGTAATTGATTTCTGATGTGGTTTTCATGCTCCTACAGCTGCAGAAACAGATTCATGATAACCATTTTTTTTCTCAGATGCAGCCCATTGTGAAAAGTGTCCAGATGACCAGTATTCCAATAAGAAGCGAGATCAGTGTGTCCCCAAAAATATAAGCTTCTTATCCTATCAAGAATTGTTGGGACTCATCCTGGCTTTCTTTGCCATCACTTTGTCCCTCACCACCACCTTTATTCTGGGAATCTTCGTGAAATACCGAGACACTCCCATAGTCAAAGCCAACAACTGTGAACTCACCTACATCCTCCTGGTTTCACTCCTGCTTTCTTTCTTGACCTCCCTTCTATTCATCGGTCGCCCCGTGAAAATGACCTGTCTCCTCCGACAAACCATTTTCAGTATTGTTTTCTCAGTTGCTGTGTCTTCCTTGCTGGCCAAGACTGTCATGGTGGTGGTAGCCTTTCTGGCCACCAAGCCAGGTAGCAGCATGAGAAAATGGCTGGGGAAGAGTCTGGCCAACTCTATTGTTTTATCCTGCTCTGGTATTCAAGTAGGCCTCTGTATGATGTGGCTGGGAGTCTTTCCCCCATTCCCAGATTCTGATTTTCATTCCCAACCAGAACACATCCTGCTGCAGTGCAATGAAGGCTCTGTCACCATGTTCTACTCTGCTCTTGGCTACATGGGTTTTTTGGCTGCCATCTGTTTCTTGGTGGCATTTCTGGCTCGAAATCTTCCAGGGGCTTTTAATGAAGCCAAACTGATCACCTTCAGCATGTTGGTTTTTTGTAGCGCTTGGATCTCCTTTGTTCCCACATATCTGAGCACCAAGGGGAAATACATGGTAGCCGTGCAGATCTTCTCCATCCTGGCCTCTGGCCTGGGTTTACTGGGCTGCATCTTTATCCCCAAATGCTACATTATTATCCTGAGACCTGACATGAACACCAAAGAACATCTCATGATAAAAAATCATTAAGTCTCCTTTTGTTGGTGTTTATTTTTGTACAGTTTACATGCAACATGAAATCACATACTTTGAAGTAATGTTTCATGTCTTGTCGCTTATCTTTCTTCATTCCATTTGAATTTTGAATTATAATAATTGAGTAGTAAAGTTGCTAAAACAACTCAAACTATCTGAAATAATCATATCCTTCAATTGTCCTAATCTGAATTCATATTATAACATTAATAAAATTTCTGAAATCAGGCCAGATAAACTATGACCAGAGATGTTCTGATATGGTTTTAGATTAAATTAAAGTCTATGGCTAATGATGATGTGTGTTTTTGTTACTATATAGGTTGGTGTGCTGGTGTTATATTTTATTTTGCATGTAAATGCAGGTAGATAAATAGGTACCACTTCAGCGGGAAAGTAACAATGTTTCATGCACCTTCAGTGCATAGTCATGCCAGCCACATGACCATGGAAGCATCTTCAGATAAAGGCTCTTCATTTGTGAATCAAAGATGAGCACTGCCCCTTGGGTTGGTCATGACTGACAGGGGAAATCTTTACCTATACCCACTTAAACCTTTACCTATAAATATATAAATATATTGTTGTGCATGTATCCTTTCTTTGTCTTTGTCTTTTTGTCAGTCAGCCCTTCGCTGTATTCCAAATTAGGAAAGCTACATCATATAAGTCAGTACTACTTTTATCTGACCTTGTCTTGGCAATGGTCTCTCAGTGCCATATCCTCTGCCTTCTACACTCTCTTTTGATATTGAGAAAGCATTGGAAAAACAAAGCAATTTCCATATATCTTAATTCACATACTGATCGGTTTCACTCATTATGCTAAATCAGGATTGTAGATTGTCCTAATTTTGATTTCTGTCACCGTAGTATTGAATCTATCCTAGCCACTTCTAAGTTATCTGTAAAGATAAGAAACATTTCCTCCCTCCAATTGTTTACCATAGACCAGACGTTGACGATGGAAAACAAGGAATTAGAACATTCGTTAATACAATTAGAGATGGATAGAGCGTCGTTCTACCTGCACTTCCAAAATGTGGAAGAAGATAAAGAGGAGGATCTGGGAGAGAAGATGGCGGAACTAATCGCAGAAGTACTCCAACAAGATAAACGTGAGATCATCAGAGAACTGGACGACGTCTATAGAGTCCAAACAAATTATGCCAGGAGGAATAGGCTCCCCAGAGAAGTCCACATCAGGTTCGCGAGAAAAAAAGTAAAAGACATCCTATACAGTATGGCGAGGGACGGACAAATAACATACAGAGGAAAAGAAGTGATAATATTAAAACAGATTCCAAGAAGAGTGAGGGAGGTGAGAAAGGACTATAGATTTTTGGCTGTGCAATTGAACAAAAGAAATATATTATTTAGATGGCTCTTGCCAGAGGGGATGTTAATCACCTGGCAGGGGAGAAAAATAAAAATAGATAGCTTGAGCACAGCACAAGACTTTCTTGATCAGTTAAAGGGTGCAGAAGAAGAACAGAGCAGTAAGGAGGAAATAGAGGCGACAAATTTAGAAGAGGAAGGAACCGCGGAGGAGAAGAAGATCGAAGAAGAAGCCAAGGAAAAAAAACAAGACCAGTAAGAGCCGTAAGACTAAAGAAGAACTAAGACCGAGCAAGGAAAACAAGAATGAATGATTTGAAATTAATCTCAGTAAATGTCAATGGATTAAACGATAGTAAAAAGAAGAAATTAACACTTACAAAACTAGCAAAACAAAATATGGATATAATCTGCTTACAGGAGGTCCATATAAAAAAGGATGAGGGTAAATGTTTGGAGTATAAAAAATATGGTAAACTATTTACCTCATTAGCAGAAAAAAGAAAGAGAGGGGTAGTAATCTATGTTAAAAAAGGAATTGAAGCAGAATTGAAATATAATGATACAAAGGGAAGAACCCTCATGGTTGAAATTACGAGAGAAAACACTAAAATACTACTTGTGGGCATTTATGCCCCAAATAAAAAACAAGGAGAATATTTCCAAAAGCTTTGTGAACAATTAGGGAAAATGGAATATAATGAAATTTGCATGATAGGTGATTTCAATGGAATTGTAGACCCAGACAATGATCACAAAAGTAATAAAATGAACAAAAATAAAAGGGTGACTTTACCAAAAGCTTTTTTCGATTTGGTGGACGAAATGAATTTAATTGACATATGGCGAACTTTACACCCAAGCAAAAGACAGTATACATTCTATTCCAATCCGCAACAGTCATGGTCGAGAATAGATATGGTCTGGGTCACCAGGATGTTGGGGTTAGAAATAGACACAGCAGAAATTAGCCCAAACATTTGGGCAGATCACAACCCCCTGGAAATAAAATGGAGAACCACAAAGAGAAAGAAACAACAGAGATGAAGGCTCAATGCAAAACTACTATGCGACAAAGAGTGTGTAGAAAAATTGAAAGGAGAAATAAAGACTTTTTTTATAGAAAATGAGAACCAAGGAACATCCCGCGAAATAGTATGGGACACAATGAAGGCCTATCTAAGAGGGGTAATAATATCCTACTCTGCATATAAAAATAAATTAAAAAGGAAATCCCGGGAAGATCTCATTAAACATCTAGATGAAGCAGAAAGGAAATTCCAGAAAACGCCTGGAGATACTGTAGCAAAAGAAAATTGGCTGGTGTGGAGACATAAATTAAACATCCTAGATCAAGAGGAGCTAGCCCAAAAAATAAAAAGAATAAAACAGTACTACTTTGAGAACGCCAATAAATCGGGCAGGTGGCTGGCCTATAAATTAAAAAAGGAAAATGAAAAGGGGACAATTCAGACACTAGAAGATGCTGAGGGAAATCTTTTAAATAAAGAAGAAGACAAATTAGAAAGAGCGAGAGAGTATTATGAATCCCTATACAAAGAAGAGGAGGCCTTGGAAGGAAAAATAGACCAATATCTGGCAAATGCGGAGCTCCCACAAATAACGGAGGAAGAGAAGGAGATGTTAAATGCTAAGATAACAACTGAAGAATTCAAAAAAGCCCTCTCCAAACTCAAAAACAACAAATCGCCAGGCCCAGATGGATTCCCAGGAGAAATATACAAAAAATTGGAAGAAATTCTACAACCCAAATTAATGGAAATTTTCAATGAGGTTTTGACGGGCTCAAAAATCCCCGACTCATGGAGGGAAGCACATGTTACACTGCTGCCGAAAGAAGGTGCCGACCCAAAAAAAATCCAAAATTAAAGACCGATCTCGCTTCTAAACACTGATTACAAACTATTCATGGGTATAATGGCAGAAAGAACCAAAAAAATATTAAACAACTGGATTCATAAAGATCAAAATGGATTTCTCCCGGGGCGACAAATTAGGGATAATTTGAGAATTGTGTTAAATACTCTAGAATATTACGAAGAACACCCAGAAAAGCAGTTGGCCTTAGTTTTTTTGGATGCCCAAAAGGCATTCGACAATTTAAATTGGAACTTTATGACCAAGCAAATTAAAATAATGGGATTTGGGCAAAACTTCGAAAAGATGATAAAGAATATCTACGACAATCAGAGGACGAGCATTTTAGTAAATGGAGATAGGACAAGAACATTCCAAATCAAGAAGGGAGTAAGACAGGGCTGCCCCCTGTCACCGTTATTATTCATTCTGGCCCTAGAAGTTTTGCTACGAAAGATTAGAAACAACGAGGAAATCAAAGGCCTAAAAATTAGAAAAGAGATTTATAAAACGCAAGCCTTTGCGGATGACGTGGCGCTAATACTTGAAGACCCATTAATATCTGGACAAAAAGTATTAGAGGAATTGGGTAAATATGGAGAGGTGGCTGGCTTTAAATTGAACAAATCTAAAACCAAAATACTAACTAAGAATGTAACTGAGACGCAGAAGAAAGAGATAGAAGGAGCTTTGGACCTACAGGTTGTCCCAAAAATAAAATACTTAGGAATCTGGCTAACCAAAAGGGTTCATCTCTAAAAGAAGATAATTATACCCCATTAATTAATAAATTAAAACAAGATTTGGATAGATGGAAAAAGATTAAATTGTCACTTATAGGTAAAATTGCGGCAATTAAGATGAACATCCTCCCCAAGATCCTATTTCTATATCAAAATTTACCAGTGACTTTAGAGAAAAAAAATTTTTTTAGAATTAAATAAGAACATTAGGGAATTTGTTTGGGAGGGAAAAAAATCGAGGATCTCACCCAAAATCTTACAGGAAAAAAGGAATGTGGGAGGATTTGGACTCCCGAATTGGGAAAGGTATTACAGAGCAGCAAAACTGATATGGATAAGGGAATGGATCACTTTGGAGAACAAGAGAATCCTAACGTTAGAAGGCCATGACTTACAGAGAGGGTGGCATGCGTATCTATGGGACAAAGACAAGAAAAAGAAAACCTACTTCCACAGGCATAAAATCAGGGACTCCCTAATACAAACGTGGGCGGGGATTAGGCAGAGATATTACTCAAAAGTCCCAAATTGGCTCTCTACGGTAGAGGCATTGATTTACCCCAACAGGTGGGGAATGGAGAAATTGTGCAGATACAAAGACATCGTCGACGGAGGGGGAAACCTTAAATCAAATGATACCCTGACAGACCAAGGTATAACCTTAGATTGGTGGACTTACCTGCAAATAAAATCAAGATACCAGAAAGATAAGGATGAGTATGGCTTAGAATTAGGAAACAACGGATTAGACAAAATTTTGATGGGATCAGGAAAAAAAGCGTTGGCCAAGCTATATAATTACTTATTAGATGAAGACAGAGATGAGGATACAATCAGAAACCAATTGAGAGCATGGGAGAGTAACATTGGGCACAGTTTGAACTTTAATGAATGGGAAGAGGCCTGGAATAAAAACTATAAATTAACTAGAGCAGCCACATACAAGGAAAATCATTATAAAATGCTCCATAGGTGGCATTTAGCACCTGCAAGATTAGCAAAGATGTTCCCCAATGTGCACCCAAATTGTTGGAAATGTGGCCATGGTCAGGGCACCTTCTTTCACATGTGGTGGACATGCCCCGAAGCAAAAAGATACTGGAGCAAAATTCGGAGATGGTTGAAAGACATAATTAAAGAAGAAATCGACTTGAATCCAGAAATATTTCTCCTGGGAATGGTAAAGAAAGGGCATGGAAAGGAAAAGGTCCACCTCCTAATACACATAACTACAGCTGCCAGACTGGCGTACGCTCAATACTGGAAAAAGAAAGACCTACCACCAGATGACCTTATAATCAGCAAAATATTAGAGTGTGCAGAGATAAGTAAATTAACACACGAGATAAATGATGATGAAAATTCAGATTATGATACTGTGTGGGGAAGATGGTACGAATGGATAAATGATAGAATTAAGGAAGGAGTAAAAGGTATAGAAATTAATTAGAAATGTATAGTATAAATGACACCAGATATTTTTTCATGTATATATGTATAAACACTGCGAATCCGATGTCAAACAGAATTGTTATTATATTTTACTTGTGTAAAAAAAAAACCAATAAAGTGTAAATAAAAAAAAAATAATCACTTCAAAACTTTACTTAAAATTCAAAACATCAAATATAATAATATGTAAAATATTAAATTACATTTTACTTTAAAAAGAAAAAAGAAAGAAACATTTCCTCCCTCCAATTGTTTACCATATCAAAGTGTCCAGAACCCACCACTCAACAAGAATGAACTCAACAAGAATAAAATAGGATATGTAACTCCACAGTCCCTTCCAACTCTATTATTCTATTCTATTCTATTCTATTCTATTCTATTCTATTCTATTCTATTCTATTCTATTCTATTCTATTCTATTCTATTCTATTCTACTCTACTCTACTCTACTCTACTCTACTCTATTCTGTTCTATTCTGTTCTATTCTACCCTTTCCAAGCAGTTTACAGAGTCAGCCTATTGCCCCCAATAAGTTGGGTCCTCATTTTACTGAGCTCGGAAGCATGGAAGGCTAAGTCAACCTTGAGCCTGGTGAGATTCGATCTGCCAAACTGCTGGCAGCCGGTGATCAGCAGAAGTAGCTTGCAGTACTGCACTTAACCACTGCATCACCGTGGCTCATCATCAACAATAATAATAGGTGGTTCAATATGTCATGATCTGGAGTTAACTCATTCTGGAGTATCAAACCTTCACTGAAGAAGATGGCCTCATCCATATCAGACAAAATAAGAAGGAATTATAATGGCCCACTGCCTAGTTCAAGAGTGTTGAACTGTTTATCCACATTTTAATCTTTACAATCTGAAGAATAAATTTGGAGACTAAAAAACAATCAAATTTCCCTGAATTGTTTCTTTCTCGAATCTCAAATTAGGATTATTCTCCTGAGTCAAACAAAACTTTTTTCTCCAATGGCACACTTTTATGGCCAAGGCTCATCCCCAATTCCCTTTCTAATTATTAAAATCATGATTATTTATTCTCCTTTGAACAAGGTTCATGGGATTTCCACCACCACAATTAGTGGTCAATCAATGTGACAACAAATGGAATAAACAGCATGTGATAATCTGATTTGTAACAGCCTCCTGTGATGAGATCAGAGTTTGGGGTAAAATTGGGCAAATACTGTAGCAGTCTGAAATTGCAGATAGCTCTTCCAAATCTGGGGGCAAACTGGACCTTCTTCTCTGTAGTTGTGGTCTTTTTGTGATCTCTGAGATTTAGCTCTGTGCTGAATAAAAAACTCTAGGAAGGTTCTCCTGCTGTATACTGTATGTCAAATGTTGCTACTGCTGCATATACAACTTTTTCTGCTTCAGTTTCTGTCTCAAATTCCCTGTGTCAGTACACTGATGAAATGTCCATTTAAGGTGATCATAGAAGAAAACGAGTGGTTCCATTACTACAAGCCAGGAGACTATTGGATTACAGGAATAATGTCTGGAATTGTAGCTCTGTTATACCCATTTTCATTCTCCAAGCCTCCAACCCATCAACTGAAAAGGTAATTGTCAACTCATCCAAGGATTATGGTGATTGATTTTACTTGCTCCAATGTCTTTTTATTTATATATATATATATATTCCCTCTTTCAGTAAACAGAGTGTTGTCTGAGTACACATTTTTGTGTCATGACAATTAAAATTTACCACCATATTCATTATTTATATTTATTCTTATATTACTACTAATATTTAACATACCTACTCTCATAACATTTCTCTTCTTAACTTATTTGCCTTTATAATACATTGCTTTCATATTTATTCTCTAACCATTGACATAATATTATAATAATCAGATTCTTCCTTTCCTTTGATTGCAAGTGTTAATCGATGTATCTATGTATCTTTTCTTTTATGTACACTGAGAGCCTATGCACCAAGACAAATTCCTTGTGTGTCCAATCACACTTGGCCAATAAAGAAATCTATTCTGTTCTGTTCTGTTCTGTTCTATTCATTTCTGCACATTCTAATATTTTCTTAATCATATTTTCATCCCTAGGGATCTCTTCACTTTTACAATTTTGTGCAAATACAATTCTAGCTGCAGCTATTACATGAATAATCAAGTATACATTTTCTTTACTATAAACTTCTGGTAGAATCCCCAACAGGAATAGTTCAGGTTTTAAACTGATATGTTTCCGTGTCATCTTCTCCAACCATATACCTCCAATGTCTTTTCTAGGAATGATTTCCTTTCACCTATTCCTCACCTTGAGAAAGGCAAGTCATTATTGCTCATCCCAATTTGCTTTAGAGAAAAGGCTCTTAGGGAACCTGATGATTTTGTAAAATCTGAATTTGCAAAGTTTCTTTTTAAGTTCTTCCACAAGTGTCAGCTTCAACACTGGGCAACAATGGGCACTGCCAACTCTCTCCTACAATGAATCTTTCCTGGATGAGGTCCTGCCTGCTTTCAAAATGATTACCTCGGTACTCTGGAGAGTCAGCAACATATTTATTCATATTTATTTTATTTATTTATTAACAATGGTTAAACAGTAACTCCCAATAAAGTAAATGAATGACACCTTAAAATAGAGTGAGATCTCTGAAAATTTTCTCCCTACTGTTTCTTTCCCTTCCTTACATTTATTCTATAATTCCTATCACCCTCTCCGCTCTTTCTTTCCACCCTTCAACACTTTTGTGGCTTCCCTGTTCCTTTTGGTTTAGATAAAAGGGATACTTTTTAAAAACCAAATTCAAGGAGGGGAGAGACTTTATGAGATAAGTTAATGTTTAGTGGCAGAGGAATCCCATTAACTGTAGTTAACTGTAGAATATAGGATAATAACTCTAAAGTCATGAATGTTTTTGTTCTTAGCCACAAAATCGTGTCTGACCCATCACCACCATGGACAACATTACTCCAGGCCTTTCTGTCCTCTACCATCCCCCAGAGACCATTTAAGCTCACACCGACTGCTTCAGTGACTCCATCCAGCCACCTCGTTCTCTGTTGTCTCCAGCACCATAGTTCAATGGCCTCAATTCTTTGGTGCTCAGCCTTCTTTATGGAAACCATGAGTATTTTGCAGCTAATATCTAAGTCTAAGGAAGGCTTGCTAAAGAGATATCCATCTTCAGATAGGTAATACCACTTGCTAATCTAGCACTTGAATCCCAACAGTTAGTCCTCTCCAGGGTGATATAACAGGATGAAATCATATCATATGATCACAACCTATACATGTACACTTGGTAGCATCCCTTAATAGCATTCTTGAGGATTGGAAAGAAAAGGATCTTATATAGTTTTTCTGTGTAATTTTGCCACCTCTTCTTAATCTCTTCTGCCTCTGTTATGTCCCTACCATTTTGGTCCTTTATTATGCCTATCTTTGCATGAAACGTTCCCCTCATATCTCCAATTTTCTTGAAGAGATCTCTGGACCTCCCTATTCTTTTATTTTCTTCTATTTCTTTGCACTGTTCATTTAAGAAGGTATTCTTATCTCTTCTAGGTATTCTCTGGAATTCTGAATTCAATTGGGTGTATCTTTCTCTTTCTCCCTTGCTTTTCGCTTCCCTTCTTTCCTCAGCTATTTACAAAGCTTCCTCAGCAGCCATTTTGCTTTCTTGCCTTTCTTTTTCTTTGGGAAGTTTTTAGTTGCTATTTGTTATAAAATGTTGCGAACATCCGTCCATAGTTATTTAGGCACTCTGTCTATCAGATCTAATTCCTTAAATCTATTTGTCACCCCTACTGTATATTCATCAGAGATATGATTTAGTTCACACCTGAGTGGTATGATTTTAATTACATTTTATGGATTGTTGTGAATTGATATGAGTGATATATTAGCTTTATAAATAGGTAAGTGGATTAAATAAATGCTTCGGTTTTGCAAAAAGTTTATTCTAAGCAGATTGAAACAGTTACAATAGTAAGAAACCTTCACACTTTCTTTTTGTGAAGAAGATGGTGTGGAGGTTTCTTGCTATTGTAACCATTTTCCTTACCTGGCTCCTGAACTATAAGAATAATTTTCCTCATTTTTTCCCCCCAAGTCATAATGTGGAGAAAAAGGCAGAATCAGTTCTGGTGATTTTGATAGGATTCCTTTGATCCTGACATAACAAGCTTGCTATCTCTCTCTGATATTTTTTTTTGGCAAGAAGCTCCTAGTGGTGTCAATTGGACTGTTCTTCTCAGAGAAATTTCAAAAATGTCTATCACTTGCAAAATTCAAATAAATTGAATAATTTAATTGAAATGTCAACTTGCAAAGCATCCCTGGCCTGCTCTTGAGTTGCCATAGGCAAGTGGGATGGGAAACCGACAAAACAGCACAGCAGCCGAAGACAGATGCACATTCTAGAATTATATCTCTCAAGGCTGTATCCCAGGGTTACCACAGAGGCTGGATGGGAGTGATCTCTACAGCCCGCAAAATTGCTCCGTTGGCAAATGTGATTGATGGCACACCATGCAGGGAAGAGGAAAACAAGGTCATCGTTGGGGCATTATTTACGTGGGGTCAGATTTGGCTTCACTTGGGAAAGTGCCTACATGAAGCTCCTAATAACTAACTGGATTTCATTTGAAGCTTGTTTTGAGGCTCATGATTTAATTAGGGCATCTGTCGGATCCCTGACATGAATAAAGAGAAGTTGATTAACTTTTTGGCACTGCACTCAGTAGTGGGATTCAAGTAATTTAACAACCGGTTCTCTGCCGTAATGATTTCTTCCAACAACCAGTTTGCCAAACTGCTCAGAAAGTTAACAACCGGTTCTCCCAAAGTGGTGCGAACTGGCTGAATCCTACCACTGATTGCACTATATAGATATAAAGCTGCAGTAAATATGATATGCTTTCATGAAAATCCAAACTGAAGATTTCTTTCTTTCTTTATTTGTCAAAGAAAAATGAGAACAAGAATAAGAGAATAAAAATTCAATGAAAGGGACAATAGCAGTGGTGAAATTCAAATTTTTTTACTACTAGTTCTGTGGGTGTGGCTTGGTGGGCATGGTGTGGCTTGGTCGGTGTGGCAGGGGAAGGATACTGCAAAATCCCCATTCCCACACCACTCCTGGAGCCAGCCAAAGGTGGCATTTGCCAGTTCTCCAAACTACTCAAAATTTCCATTACTAGTTCTCCAGAACCTGTCAGAACCTGCTGAATTTTACCCCTGGACGATAGGCACATTAGTGCCCTTATGCATGCTCTCTGTACTGACCACTTAAGTATGAAGTAAGATCCATGGAAGTCAATTTGTGACTGAAACTGAAAATTTGTAGCTGAGACAACTGAATCAGGTAGGGCATTCCAGACTTTGACAACTCTATTACAGAAATCATATTTTTACAGTAAAGTTTACAATGATTTAAATGGAATATAAAGTGTTTGCCGACATATTATTGCGATTAAAACAGAAAAAGTCATTTACAGTTAAAATATCACTTTAATGTTGGATGCAATACCTAGGCCTGGCCACAAGGGACACAGTTCTAAATTATCCAAACTGAGAATTTTGAGCCTAGTAGCATGGGGAATTCTATTGTGTAAAGAATTGTGCAAGACTTTTCTTGTGAAGTACTTCTGAACCCACTCAATTGTACTGATGTCAGATATATGGTGGGGATTCCAAACAGTTGAACAATACTCTAAGATTGGTCTAGCATAAGTTTTATAAGCTCTAATGAGCAATACAATGTTTCCAGAAAAAAAAGCTTCGTCAAATTAACCTTACAACTCTTAATGCTTTTTTAGCAATGCTGTTACAATGAGCGTTGGAGCATAAATTGTCAGAGATACAGTAAGTACACCTATGCCCTTAACAAGGTGAGGGTCATCTGCTAGATCAGAGATCCCCAACCTTTTGGACCTCAGGGACCACTAAATTCATAATTTGAAATCCCACGGACCGCAAATATGATCTGCCTAATGACCGGCTGGGTGGGTGTGGCCAACTTGATGTCACTCACGTCAAAGGGCGCCTTACCAGCCTCTACTTGCCACTCCTCGCCTATCCGCCTGAGCTCCTTAGGTCCCCAGTTGTTGGAACTAAGTAGCCACCACCAGTTGGTGACCACTGTGCTAGATCAATGCCACTTTTCTTATATTTGACATTCTGATTATGTTTACTAATATATAAGACAGAGCATTTATGAATCGAAATTTGAAGTTGCCAAATAGATGACCATTCAGACACATAATCACTTTCAAAACAAAGGAATTATCTGTAGAATTGAATATGTTTACATCGTTGGCAAAAAGAACGCAATTCCTTTTAAGTTGTTCACATAAATCATTGATGTAGAACAAAAATGCATTGTAAGCCGCCCTGAGTCTCTGAGAAGGGCGGCATATAAATCATTTTTAAAAAAAAAAAAAGATGATGAAATTTCTTACATTGCAGTGAGAACACCTTCTATCAAATTCTGCCCTTCTTGTTGTCTGTTCATGAAGTCAACCAGAATTCAAAGCTCTTACCCAACATCACCCTGGGCTACAACATGTATGAGAACTTTTTCAATGCAAGGATAACCTATGAGGCCATGCTGGATGTGCTGTCTACAGGACAGGAGAACATCCCAAACTACAGATGTGGAAGACAAAAGAACCTGCTGGCGATTCTTGAAGAGATGGATGCTGAACTCTTTGATCATATTTCCAATGTCTTGAGCATCTATAAAATTCCACAGGTATAAAGCCAAATGAAATTAATTCTGGGTTGTAAAATGTTCAGATTTGCCTAGAAGGCAGCACTAGAAGGTAAGCTATAGAGCTTGATATTGGTGTATTTTGAGTGCTGTACACAAATGCAAAGTGTGAGCTCACAGAATCAGTTTTTAAACTGGTTGCAGTCCACCATTCTATGAATATACATACTTTGGCTTTGGGCCCTGTGGCCAGCAGGCCTCTGGTAGTAGAAAAAGTCTGGGTGTGACCATTGGGAATTTTGAAAATTATGACGTTTGAAAAGTTAGACTTTGTCATAGAATGTATGAGGGTTGAATCAGTGACTTTTAAACATTTTGAAAATTTAGTGACCAATGGAAAAGAGATTTTTTTCCATAGAATCATAGAATAAAAAGTACATCTTCTTACACAGAGGAGGAATGGTCAGACCACTACAGCCGCATTTTTATAATGTTGAGACTGAAGTAAAAAATTCAAAAGAAAGATTAAAAAAAACAATGAATGGGTCAAGATAAGTAGAAGGCACCTCCAGAAAGCAGCTTTTACATACTTTCTCTAGTGTACTTTAAAAAAATAGGAGCTTCCGGTGGCAACGCATCGTCGATAGCAGCTCCTTTCGGAGCACTAGCCGTGCGATGTGTTAAAGCCGCTAAAACAGTGAAAAACAGCTGTTTAGCGGCTTGAAAATTTTCCCCTCGGGAAAAGAGGGGAAAGAGAGCAGCCAGCCTTGGGTAGAGCTCCCCAAGAGTCCCAGGAATAATTCCTGGGGCACGAAGGGTGAAAGCTCCCTAGAAGACTGACACAAGCTCCAGACCCGGGACGCTTCTGCATTTAGCAGAACAAGACACCGTGACCATCCCTGCAACATTTTAACACTATTTTGGATACAAAAGCAGGCAGAGCAAAGGCAGGAGGAACTCCAATTGCAAGTATCAAACTTTAACTCCTGTGTATTGAATACTTCCTTCTTGATTGAATACTTCCTTCTTGAGTAATCCTCTCTCTTAATCTTTAATCCTTGAATTTCTTTATTTGCTCTAATTCTAATTAACAAGTTTTCCAAAGTTAAAATAAAAAGTAGGGGGGACAGCGGACATCCCTGCCTTACTCCTTTATTTATTCCAAAGAATTTTGTTGGATCCCCATTCACCAAGACACATGCTTTTTGGTTCTGATATATTGATGTTATCATTTTAGTAAATCTCTCTCCAAAATTCATACTTTTGATTTGCTGCTTCATAAATTGCCAGTTTACTTGGTCAAACGGTTTTTGTGCATCCAGAAAGATCAGCGCTACCTGTCTTTCTGGATGCACCTCATAATATTCTAAAACATCCATTACCATTCTTAAGTTATTTTTTTATCTGTCTTGTGGGCAAAAAACCGTTTTGATCCTGATGTATTTTGTTATGTAATAATTTTTTCATCCTATTGGCAATTATACTCATTAAGACTTTATAATCGGTATTCAATAAAGAAATCAGCCTATAGTTTTTTATTAATGTGGTATCCGCCCCCTCTTTGGTCTACTCAACGGTCTACTCCGTTGGTAGACTGTCTGTCCCCGGAGTTTTATTATTTTTTTGTCTCTTCAATGCTTCTTTTAGGTCCCCTATCATAATCTCCTTATCTAAAAATTCTTTTTCTTCCTCTGTTAGTGTTTGCACATATCCGACCCAGGGGCCGTAGTTTGAGGACCCCTGATTTAGTGCAATACAAAAAATGCAAATAATTTTTCTGAGGATTACCTAAATTTTCTCATGGACCATCAGTTGGTGACAACTTTCCTAGAGATGCTAAACCCTGACTGCTCTTTAGAAGGCCAGATCCTGAAGATGAAACTCAAATACTCTGGCCACCTGCAACCCTCTGCCTGCCAAAACAGAGCTTGGGAGGGCCATGCCCGGCCACCTCTAACTCCATTTTTACTGACAGAGGCACTGTGAGTTGGTCCTTTACTATTTCAAGGGTGGCCACACAGGCCAGATCTAAGCACCCTGCAGGCCAGATCCAGGCTCGGGCCTTGAGTTTGATACCCCTGGACTAGGGTCTCCTGGTTGAGCAGGTGGTTGAACTAGAAGACTTTCCAGCTCTATTCTGATTGACTAATTGACTGAGTGGATGGGTGACCCACAGAGTTCTAATGTGACCAGAAGGGTGTGCTCTATGAGGACCACCAATGAACATCACCCACATATAATTCAGAGTTCCCTGGTTTCAAAGGGAGCATAAAAGACAACAGGACAGAACATCAAGGGAATTAGCAAAATCCATGCACTTATCATTTGAAACGTCTCTCAGCAGGGTGGAAAGGCCCTTAGATTTACCATCTGACTTTTAACATTAAAACTGACACAAACTACTGTTGGAAGAAATATCCTTCTGGGTTCAGTTACAAATGGGGGAAAAGCACTGGAAACATGGTGGCTGCTTGGAAAGATGGTATTAATGGTGGACAGGATCATATGCTTTGATCATGTTGGGTGAAGAAAAAAAGGGAAGAGATGCTGAGAGTGACTGATTTTTATGCCCCCTCTGAATTTGAACTTTATTCTGATTGGTTGTCAGACTCCCATAGGGCCATACAGGGGCAACTCTGTAAGTTGTGTTTTGAGTCGATGATTGGTTGAGCCTTGCTGGATGGTGAAGTACTGAAAGGGCTTTGAAATTGCTATTATGGTTCTGCCTGAAGCAGGTAGATCTTTGTTATGTAGAATAGACTGGCTCAGGCCTTAATGACCCATTGACAAGGGTGGGGGGGCGGAGTTTCTGCCTCCCTTTTAGGGGAAATATTCTTCCCTTTTAATATTTCCTAAATATCTCATTTTCCTAGGAGGGGGTGGGCTTTGAAACAGAGATGAGCACCACCCCCTAGACTCAGGAACGACTAGCACATATCTGTGAGGGGAACCTATACCGTTACTGAAAATATCTCATGTTCCTAGGAGGGGGTGGGTGCTAACTTCCTACACTACCAATACCTTCTATTTTATCTTAGATCAACTATAATGTCATCAACCAGACGGCTGAGCAAAATTATCGTTTTCCTTTTTCATATCGGATGACCCCAAACCAAGAACCTCCTTACTCAGCAATCGTCAAGCTGCTCCTGCACATCCAATGGACGTGGATCGGCCTCCTTTCTCAGGACAATGAAAAAGGAGAAAAATTCAAAAGACGCTTTGAAGTTCTTGCTCTAAAAAATGGTATTTGCATTGTCCTCTCAGGATTTGTCCCAGAAGCAAATCTGCCGACAAGTGCTGGAGAAACTCTCATGCAAGAAAAAAGGAAAATGTTCCTTTCTCTTATCAAGAGTCAAATAAAAATTATAGTATTCCAACTGGATTTTCAGGCCTCAGGAATGTTAGCAGTAATAATACAAACGATTGATACATCCATTGTGGGAAGGGTGTGGATTGCAACAACTTTGACAGCATTAAGTGTAGATAGTTTTGACCTCTTGGTTGATCTCCAAAATAAATATGCTTTGTTTTCCTTCCTCATCCAGACAAAGAGAAGGACTCAGTATTATGACTTTAATTCTCATGCATCTATGTTCTTATCGTATGGAAAGGAAGCGTTCCAATGTTCTTATTCAAGTCCTGTGTTATCTAAGAAAGTTTGGAAAAAATGTAGAGAAAAGGAGAATTGGGAATTTCCACCCCATGATGTGATTGCAAGAATCATGTCTCAGGATTCCTCCAGTATTTCCCAAATAATTCAAATTGTGGCCTGGGTCCTCAGTGCTGCCTCTTCCTCCCAACGGAGCAAGAGGAGAATGCAAGTTGGAGAACATCAACCACCCCAGATTGTACAGCCATGGCAGGTAAGTCTTCTCCTTTGAGTTTACATTGAGTCTCCCCTTCCAATTCCTCAATATTAAATTAGATGTAGAAAGGGGTGAGATATTCCAAAGACCAGTTGCCCAGTTTGTGGTATTTGAGAGTGGGTGTCAATCCTGAAGCTGACCTGACCAAGGCATTTTGATTTTCAGTGTTGCCACATTGGAGCTGAGGGATAGAGAGGGAGGGGAGGAATAGAGATAGCTGGAGTTTTGTAGCCAAAACAAAATACTTTCTCCTGGGAACCAAGGACATTCCCACCAATGGCCGGAGGGAGGATGAGTGAAGTCACCAGGCAACCGGATGACACCTTGATTGGACCATGTGACTGATTGTTTGGAAAGGGGAGGAAAACTTTTACTTTTAATTAGGTGAAAACTGTGGGAACATTTAGAGTCAGGTTTCACCAGCCTATGCCTATATGACATGTCCAATAAAACTGATGTTTGAGGAACCTGCTTGCCTCAGAGTCCTGTTTGCTATCGGCATATTACTTGGAAACCTGATGGTGAGTTAGCGAGAGATGATAGAGAAAAATCTTCCAAAGTTAAACAACCTGTGCTAGTTTGGGATGCTTTTGTGACAGAAATAGCTCTATGGTGACAACGTAATTTTCAAAACTAAACAAGCATCAGAATATTCCAACAACCCTCAACCCTTTATTGTGATCACAAAGTGATCTCCAAGCTAAGGAGTTCAGATGGATTGTTTGTTCTGGATTAAGATTGAATTTTGCTACCTAAATCTGCTAACTTCATCTTGATCAGGTCTGAGGGCAAAATTGTATTCTCCATCTTCTCCCATTACATGTTTTCCCATATCTGCAAGTGGTCTTGCCTCAGAGGGGGCTGTGATGGTGAAGCAGCAAAACATAGAACATAAAACATAGAATAATAAGAGTTTGAAAGGACCTCAGAGGTTTTTCTAGTCCAACCCACAAATAGAGCAGGTGACCCTGCACCATTTCAGACAAAGATGCAGCAGCTGCAGTCTTGTTGTAGCGAAAGTTACAGGAAGCTGCTCCCTTTCTTAAATGTGCCGCCGCCATTGCCACCCTGTTCCATGCACATGCGCACACCACTGATAAATGCTGAATGAATAAGTAAATGATGTGTGCATGTGCACCCAGCACATGGAAAAGAGTGGTGATGGCTGCGACATGTTTAAGAAGGAGAGCGGCTCTGCTACAAGAAGCCTGCAGCTGCTGCATCTTTTGGGACAAGAAGCACCTACAGGAGCACCAAAAAAAAAGGCTGCGGCTGCAGGCATCTTGCGACAAGGAGGGGGGGAGGCAAGATGCAAGCTTGCATTCAGCCCAGTGGCGATGTCTCAGCCCTGGCTTGCCTTCCCTTAAGTTAAGGACACATAATGTGGCAAAAGGAGAGTGGGCAGCGGCTCAGGGACAAGGCCGGAGCCAGGAAATGATGCATTCCCTGACCCGGTCGAGGCAGGCAGTGAGTGGGTGGCAGCTGCAAGGACTCTGGGAATCGCATGTTCCTGGGCCCGGGCCGTGGCACCCAACCCAAGTCGAACGGCGAGCAGGAGGCATGCATTGCTTACCTTTGGTGAGCTGAGCAGGAGAGGTGACTGGTGAGGCAAGTAGCTGGGCTGCATGGCAAAGGGAACTGACATAGGGTGGGAGTTGGTGGGTGGGCTGAGCAGCCAGAAGCAGCGAGTGAGCCAGAAGAGGCGAGAGAGCTGGAAGAGGCGAGCGGGCATGTGTGGGCCACCAGGGATGATTGCTATGGTTCGGCGAACTGATGCCAATCATCCCTACCGGTTCACCCAAACCGGTCCAGATTAGTAGGATTTTACCCCTGCTGTAATTGTTCTTGGTATGTTTTAGCCTTCAGCTCCCTAATCATTTTTGTTGCTCATCTCTACTGTCTTTCCAGTGTTTCAATATCTTTTTTATATTGTGTCGATCAGAACTGGATGCAGTATTATAAATGTGGTCTTACTAAGGCTTTGTAAAGCAATATTAGAACTTCATGGGATCTTGATTCTATCCCTTTATTAACGCAACCTAGGATTGCATTGGCATTTTTGTCTGCTGCCACACATTGTTGGCTCATATTTAAGTGATTGTTCATTAGGACTCCAAGATCCTTCTCTCAGTTACTGGCATTAAGCCAAATTTCATGTAGTGTCAACTTACAAAGCTTTCAAGTTGCCATGAGCAGGAGGGCGGAAGGACTGGAGTGAATTCCATACACTCTTTCTCACCGCAATCAGAAGGAGGGTGTTAGGTTTCACAGCCAGCCAAAGTGGTTAATTGGAGAATGTGATTTATGACATGGCCAGAGAGGAGGGGAGAGACAGGGTCATAGGGGAATGTAAATCTACATAGGATCAGTCCTAACTGCATCCGAGTATTGCCAGAATGGTGCTCCTAATAAATGAATATATTTCCTTTGAAGTTTGGATCATGGCGCGTGAATTAATTAGGGCATCTTTCGGAATCTTGACACGTAGTCTGTACCTATACTGTTGGTTTTCTTGAATAAGTGTAAAACCTTACTTTTATCTATGTTGAATTTCATGTTGTTAGGTAGGGGCCCATGTTCAATTTGTCAAGATCTTTTTGGATCTTGAGCTTGTCTTCTGGAGTGTTGGTTATTCCTGTCAGCTTAGTGTCATCTGCAAATTTGATCAGTTACCCTTCAATTCCCTCACCTAGATCTTTTTTGAAGATATTGAAGAGTGCTGTGCCTAAAATGGAAACTTGGGGAACCCCAATACTTCCTTCCCTCCATGTGGATGAGGTTTCCCAGAGGACTACATGTTGAATATAATTTGTTAGCCAGTTACAAAGCCACCTGATGGTGGTGTTATCTATTCCATGTTTTCAAGAATGTGAGATAATGAATTATTTGGATGAGGCGATAGATGGGGAACTCATCAAATTTGCAGATGATACCAAGCTGGCAGGAATAGCCAACACTCCGGAAGATAGGCTTAAGATACAGAAGGATCCTGACAGACTTGAACATTGCGCGCTATCTAACAAAATCAAATTTAATGGTAAAAAAAGTTAAGTTCTACATTTAGGCAAGAAAACAAATGCAGGTACAGTATATGTGACACCTTGCTCAATGGTAGTAACTATGAGAGGGATCTTGGCGTCCCAGTGGACAACCATTTAAATATGAGCCAGCAGTGTGCAGCAGCTACCAAAAAAACCAACACAGTTGTGGGCTGCATAAGCAGTGGGATAGAATCAAGATCACGTGAAGTGTTAATAACACTTTATAATTCCTTGGTAAGGCCATACTTGGAATGCTGCATCCAGTTTTGGTTGCCACAAGGTAAAAAAGATGTTGAGACTCTAGAAAGTGAGCAGGGAAGAGCAACAAAGATGATTAGAGGACTGGAGGTTAAAACATATGAAGAACGGTTGCAGGAACTGGGTATGTCTATTTTAATGAAAAGAAGGACTGGGGAGACATGATAGCAGTGTTCCAATATCTCAGGGGCTACCACAAAGAAGAGGGAGTCAAGGTATTCTCCAAAGCACCTGAGGGTAGGACAAGAAGCAATGGGTAGAAACTACTCAAGGAGTGATGCAACTTAGAACTAAGGAGAAATTTCCTGACAGTTAGAACAATTAATCAGTGGAACAACTTGCCTCCAGAAGCTGTGAATGCTCCAACACTGGACATTTTTAAGAAGATGTTGGATAGTGTTATGTCCTTATAAGGACATCCACTGGGGATTGGCTAATCCTCCGGCGGGAGATTTAAAGAACTGTCATTGGATGGCTTAGTCTGCCGGAGCGTATTTAAAGAGCCCCGGCAGCACAGCCGCTCATCTTATTCTTGTGCTTAAATAAAGTGCTGAATGGACTAGAGCTGGTCGCCTCTTTCTTTCCCCGCGCCGATCTAACACTGGCGATGAAGGAGTCAAGAACCAAGCGACGAACCTCGTGGCACGAAGCCAACCTCAAGAGCTAAGTCACTAGCAGCTGAAGTCACTCGTAGGCATCTTCCAGCGGCATGGCAACAGCAGAAGCCACATTGCTGACCCTTGCCCCTTTC
Source organism: Pantherophis guttatus (assembly GCF_059756535.1). Classification (NCBI taxonomy): domain Eukaryota; kingdom Metazoa; phylum Chordata; class Lepidosauria; order Squamata; family Colubridae; genus Pantherophis; species Pantherophis guttatus. The sequence goes on along the minus strand of NC_142064.1, from coordinate 256,805,505 downwards.
CGCCCAGGGAAGGAGAAATGGAAGTCCTACATGATCAGATTCCGGCAATTCCTGAGAGGCAACAACATCAGGGATGCCGATGACGACCGCAAGAAGGGTAATTTCCTGGCAAACTGCGGCACTGATGTCCTCGAGATGGCCATCGACCTGGTGGCACCAAGGGACATCGAAGAATTCCCATGGATGGACCTGCAACAAATTCTGCAGGACCACTATGGCCCAACGGGAACACCAGTGGCTAATCGATTCACCTTCCACCAGAGGGATCAAAAGGAAGGTGAAACCATCAAGGAATTCGTGGCCGCCCTGCGCCAAATCGCAGCCAGCTGTGAATTCGATCACGTGGACAATGCCATAGCTGACCACATGGTTTTTGGCATGAGGGACAGGGCCCTACAAAAAAAGTGCCTGAGCAAGAAGAATCTTGTGCTCAAGGACATGGTGGAGGAAGCTACGGCCTCCGAGACCTCTGAGAGAGCAGCAGCCGCAGTGCTCCGGGCAAAAGGAATCCACAAGATTCGCAGAGCTGCGCAATCATCGACTGAGGATTCCACGGCTGGATCAGAATCCGATGAAATATCGGCCGTGCACAAGGTCTCCAGACCCCCGAAGCGGGAAACCGCTCGGAAAAGCGACCGGGGGGAGCGCTGTGCCAGCTGCAGAGGGGACCATGCCAGAGTCAACTGCAAGTGGAGGGATGCAACCTGCAGATGTTGCAACAGAAGGGGTCACATTGCTGAAGCTTGCAGAGCTGAGGAGCCAGCCCCGGAGCCATCCAGCCACTGGCCACGCGAAAATCAGGAGGTCAACGCAAGGTCATCCAAACGATCCTCCTACCAGTCCAGACGCGGTGAGAGCGACGGGAACCAGAGGAGAGCGGTGCACCAGACGACCATAGACTTCTCCTACGATGACGACATCGCCACAAAGTGCCACATGACCGTACACTTGGAAGGAACCCCATGTACAATGGAGGTAGATTCAGGCTCAATCTACTCCATTATGGACTGGCAACATCTCAAGCGCATCAAGCCAGACATCCGCAAAAAGGACCTGAAACTCCTACGCTCCAGGCTAGTCGATTTTGGAGGAAACCCCATCGGAGTCCTGGGAAGAACCTCACTACAAACCTTTTTCTGCGAGTTCCAAGGCAACCTCCCCATCACCATCGTCGAGCACAGCTGCCCGACCCTGCTAGGCATGGAGTGGTTCAAGCCATTAGGGCTCGGGATCAGAGGGGTTAATCAGATTCGGCAGGATGAACTCGACACCCTCCTCGAAGAGTTCAAGGAAGTCTTTGATGGTAAGCTGGGGAAATTTGTGGGGAAGCCCATTTCCTTTAATCTTGATAAGGCAATTACACCCATTAGGCTTAAGCCTCACAGAGTTCCGTTTGCCTTGAGGCCCAAAGTAGATGCTCAGCTAGATAAGCTGATAGCCCAAGGCATCTTGGAACCAATCGATCATGCGGCATGGGAGACGCCCATTGTGACCCCCATGAAGCATGATGGATCTGTGCGCATCTGTGCTGACTATAAGTGTTCAATCAACAAGGCCCTGTCACAGAGCGCATACCCAGTTCCAGTGGTGCAACATCTGCTGCATTCACTTGGGAGTGGGACAATATTCACCAAACTGGACCTGGCCCAGGCTTACCAGCAACTGCCAGTAGACGAAAAAACTGTGGAGGCTCAAACCATTGTCACCCACAGAGGCGCATTTAAATGTAACCGTCTCCAATTTGGAGTCAGCGCAGCCCCAGGAATTTTTCAATCAGTGATGGAATGCCTTCTCCAAGGCATTCCAGGGGTGGTGCCGTACTTCGATGATGTCTTAATCTCCGGGCACTCTAAAAACCAACTACTTGAGCGACTAAAACAAGTTTTACAGTGCTTTAAGGAGAAGGGTTTTAGAGTCAGGAGAGACAAGTGCATCATTGGGGTCCAGGAGGTCGAGTTCCTGGGCTATCTCATAGATGGCACTGGCATCCACCCCACCAAAGCAAAAGTTACGGCAATCCACGAAGCTCCAGCCCCCAAAAACAAAGCGGAGCTTCAAGCCTTTTTGGGACTACTGAATTTTTACAGTGTCTTCTTAAAACAAAAGGCAACAGCTGCTGAACCGCTCCATCGCCTGCTGGGGAAAGCGGTACCGTGGAGATGGGGGACAGAAGAGGAAGCAGCTTTCAAGACCATCAAAGGGCTCCTCTCCTCAGACAGCGTGCTCATCCAATATCACAAGACGCTTCCACTACTGTTGACCTGCGATGCATCACCATACGGGATCGGCAAAGTCCTCAGCCACGAACTTCCCAACGGCTCTGAGGCACTCATCGCCTATTTCTCCAAGACGATGTCCAGCACCGAGAGCAACTATAGCCAGCTGGACAAGGAAGCCTTGGCCATCGTGGCTGGCATCAAGCGTTTCCACAAGTACCTGTATGGCAGAAGCTTCATGGTCATCACGGACCACAAGCCACTGTTGGGACTGTTACCAGGCGACAAACCCACACCCGGCTACATGTCGCCCAGGATGACACGCCGGGCCATCTTCCTTGCCAGGTACTCATACAAACTAATCCACAGAGCCGGCAAGACCATCGGAAACGCCGATGCCCTGAGCCGATGCCCATCTCAGGAGCCAGTGGTGGACCCCGCCCCCACACTCGGACTATTTCACATTGATGATGACCCCATTTGCCCAGTCACCTCTGCAGATGTGGCAGCGCAGACCCAGAAGGACAAAACTCTCAAACAGGTACTCTCCTGGGTCCTGCGGGAGTGGCCAACAGAGAGGGTGGCAGAAGAATTTACCCCATTCATCAGGAAGCAGCAAGAACTAACCACAATGAAGGGCTGCATCCTCTGGGGCGACAGGGTCATGATTCCCCGAGCACTCCAGCAGAACACCCTAGAGACACTGCACAAGGGGCACCCTGGCATCGTGCGCATGAAGGGGTTGGCATGATGCTACGTGTGGTGGCCCACATTAGACAAAGACATTGAGACCTGGGGGGCCAGATGTGACCTGTGCCAGGAATCCGAGCCAGCGCCACCCCGCGCCCACTCATCCGAATGGGAGATGCCCAGCAGCCCGTGGTCAAGGATCCACAATGATTTCGCAGGGCTGATGAGTGGAAAATACCTCCTCATCGTGGTGGATGCCTTCTCGAAATGGCTGGAAATCATGCCCATGGCATCTACAACAACAGAGGCCACCACAAGGGCACTCCGGAGGCTTTTTGTGACACACGGGCTGCCGAATGTACTTGTGCCGGACAACGGGCCACAGCTCACCTCCAAGCCCATGGAGATGTTACTGGCAGGACTGGGCTTCTGCCATGCCCTGATTGCCCCCTACAGACCGGCTGGAAATGGGCAGGTTGAGAGGATGGTGAGGCTCATGAAGGAAGCCCTCACCAAAATGGGCACCGGCGACTGGCAAGAGAGAATTGACCAGTTCCTCCTAACCCAGCACATCATGCCGCACGCAACGATGCGGAAAAGCCCGGCGGAGCTGCTGATGGAGAGAAGACTGAGGTCACATCTGGATCGACTGCACCCCCAGTACAACCCAGAGGTGCCATCAGATGCCAGCCATCCGTCCCGCACCTTCGCCACAGGAGATCTGGTTTTTGCACTTAATTTTCACGGGTTTCCGAAGTATCTGAAAGGCAAGATCGAGAGCTCAACTGGCCCGAAGTCCTACAGAGTGGAGCTGAAAGATGGACAGGTCTGTAGACGTCACATCGACCAGCTCCGGAAAAGGTGGAGGGGAACGGGAAGAAACCAGCCTGACGAGGTAGGCTTACAACCCCCTGACAAGGTAGGCCTGCAACCCCCCAACAAGGTAGGCCTACCACACCCCGACGAAGTAGGCCAACAACGCCCGACGAGGTAGGCCTACAACACCCCGACGAGGCCGACCAATGCCACTATCGTGAGCTGAACTGTTGGAAATCCATAGCAGTAGACCGGTACCCACGGCCTGAGGGACATCGACACCAACCCAGCGAGTAGGGCACCCGCCATCCCAGCAAGAGGACCTCCACCACAGCATTGAGGTAGACCGGGGGCTACACAGGGGGGAAGAGCCACACCCCCCCAGCAAGGGCGACAAACAACACCCCAGCCAGGGAGACCTCCGTCCCAGACGAGTAGACCGGGGACAACTAGGCGAGGAGGGCATACAACACCCCAGCAGAGCCAGCCAGCCACCGACCGGTGAGGGAGACCTCAACCACCAACCCGACCAGGTCGACCAGCACCAACCCTGCGAAGTCGACCTGCACGAACCCGACCGAGGAGGCGAACACCACCCGGCGAGGTCGACCACGATCAACATCAACATCATCGGGAGCCGCAGAAGTCTAAAATAACACCAGTGGACTTACCGGGCTTGGGACGGCACCCACCAGACAGCAGCGATGTCCAACCGCGAGGTTCCAGAGAATCCGGGTGAGGGAAGGACCGGCGACACCAGCAGGAAGATCCAGATGCTGCGGCCGGAGGTGCTGGGACGGGTCCCGCACACTCGACGGCCGGACTCCGGGTTGCCCCAGCCGGGGAGCCGGAGAGGACAGGAGCTTCGCCCACCCAGGTCAGCGGCGAAGCTCGGAGTGAACTGCGCAGGTCTTCTAGGACCGTCAGGTATCCCGCCTACCTGCGTGAGTTTGTTACCGCATATTGACTTTGATGGACAGCTTTCAGACTAAGGGGGGAGGAGTGTTATGTCCTTATAAGGACATCCGCTGGGGATTGGCTAATCCTCCGGCGGGAGATTTAAAGAACTGTCATTGGACGGCTGAGTCTGCCGGAGCGTATTTAAAGAGCCCCGGCAGCACAGCCGCTCGTCTTATTCTTGTGCTTAAATAAAGTGCTGAATGGACCAGAGCTGGTTGCGTCTTTCTTTCCCCACGCCGATCTAACAGATAGCCATTTGTCCGAAGTGGTGTAGGGTTTCCTGCCTAACCAGGGGAATGGACTAGAAGATCTCCAAGGTCACTTTCAACTACGCTCTTCTCTTCTCTTCTCTTCTCTTCTCTTCTCTTCTCTTCTCTTCTCTTCTCTTCTCAATATTTGAAAAAGAACTGTAAAATACAGGACAATGACTGAAAGAAGCTTCCCATGAAATGCTGAATCAATCAGCTTCAGACTGCAGTGGTGATTTGAAGAGGTTGAATTATTCAGAGTACCTCCAATCCGGAATAATAGCAAGAAAAATATTGAATAAAGGCTCAAATTGCAATGTTTTTTTTCCCCTGCAGCTTCATAAGTTCCTGAGAAACTTCCAACCTCACAATATTTCCAGAGAAGGGATTTCTTTTGATGAAAATGGAGTTCCTGTTGGTGACTTTGATATCATGCAGTGGACATCCTCTTTGAACAAATCAGATGCAGGGATGAAAATTGGGACTGTAGAAAGACAAACCTCCTTGGAAGTCAAGATATCTGTCAATCAAAGCGCCATCCAATGGCCAACTTTATTTAACAAAGTAGTTGAGGCTGCTTGGATTTTGCTCTTCTATTTATCTCCATCTGTGGAAATTTTTCTGCTCAGAAATAATTCTTATTGAGGCCAGTTGAGTTACCCTTCAATTCCCTCACTTCCAAATAAGAGAACATAAAGCTTCATTAATTCATTAGATATCATTTTACTTTAGAGGTTTTACAATAATCTATCACACACTGGAATCTGCTGCATTGTATTGCGGGATTTGCAATCTACATTATTAAACTGGAATATGTTGCCATAATTTATAGTACATCAAATTTATCTTCTTTTCAGTAAGAGAAAATCCAGAATGTCTATGGAGATTCTCAGTCATCCAGGTTGTATCACAGGTGCTTTTTCAAAAGGCACCTGGACTTTGTTTTCCCTTGAAGATGTTTCACTTCTCATCCAAGAAGCTTCTTCAGTTCTGACTGAATGGTGGAGGATGGAAAGATTTGGAACCGCTGAAAAGACTGTGTTGTAAACAGGATATAGATATAGATTCAGCAATTGCAGGAAGGTTCCACACCCGTTTGCACTATTCAGGTGGCCCTGAGGGTGCAGATAAATTTCAAGTGGCCTTAACAACTTTCAGAAAGTCTGCTAACGACCAGATGACTGTAAGAAATATAAATCCTTCCATACTTCACCATTCAGTCAGCACTGAAGAAGCTTCTGGAATGAGAAGTGGGATGTCTTTAAGGGAAAACAAAGATCAGTTGTCTTTTGAAAAAGCATCTTTGGGAGAAAAATCCAGAACATGAAAAGCAAAGATGGAGAAAAAATATATACCGTATTTTTCGGAGGATTAGACACTCCGGAGTATAAAGTGCACCTTAGTTTTCGGGGAGGAAAATAAGAAAAAAAAATCTGCCTCTGTCTACCAGCATCCATCAGTATTCAGCTGGCTAGCATCCTGTCAGTGTGTGAGAGAGTTGAGGGCTGTTTGGAAACTGAAACATTATTTGCTGTGGGAGCAACATGAAAGGAGCCTGGGCGTGGCTTAGGTCAATTATTCTAAAGCTGCATGCTGTGCTGATCTCTGAAACTGAAACTGAAACTCCTCTGTTCTACTTGTGTTTTCCTTGCTGCTGCAAACTGTGACAGTCCTTGCACAAACAGCCAGGTCAGCCTCAGCACATTATTGCAGCTTGATTCAGTATGAGCAGCTGATTGGCGGATGGATTGGTCTCCCAAAATACCCCCAATCAGCTGTTCCAGGCTGCAGGGATTGCCGAAGACCATTGCTTCCTCCGTGCCTTGCATTTTTGGCTACGTTCGGTGTATGAGATGCATTGAAATTTTCACCCTCTTTTGGGGGGGAGGGAAATGCATTTTATATTCCAAAAAATACGGTAAGTTATATCATTCTAACACATGCCTTCAGGAGAAACACCTTTTGTAATGGAACTACTTTCCTTTGGGGAAAAAATAAGGCAGTGAGTCTGTTTTGGGATCTACAATGGAGATTGATAGAGAAAGAGAATGATCTTTCATTTGCCCCTTAGAAGTAGAGTAATTACAGTTCATGCCACTACTTCTTGACTGATTTCGCTCAATGTGCTCCTGAGCTTTTGGAAGCCACTTGATTTCAGTAAATCCTTCTAATTCATACAGTATATCACCCTGACTAATATTTCTGTTTAAATTTAGATGGTGCCTTATTCAAGATGTACAGAAAGTTGCTCCCCAGGTTATGCCAAGGTTGTGAGAGAGGGAGCCCCAGTTTGCTGCTATGACTGTTCTCTGTGTATGGAAGGAACATTCTCTGTGCAAGAAGGTACAGTAGGTGGCTCCAAAAATAACCCATAAAAATTCAAGATACAATCAATATTCTATCTTGTTTTGGGAGGGATATTTGATAAAGAAGCAAGAAAAACATTAAATTTCTTGAAGGCATCCACAAACTTCAAAGATTGGGCACTATCACCAAATTTAGATGACGTTGAAAGCATTAAAACATATAATGAAAGGTTGCTGATTTCTACTGAGTTGTTACTTTTTTGCTTGGTTTTGGGAAAGAGGACAAGTTTTGAGAGCTGATAATCACATTCATCTTCAGCTTTTAAAAAGACTATTTGATTAGTATAACTAATGTTGTATAATATCACTGGGCAAAAATATTATTCTTTGAACATGAAGTAACTGATTTCTGATGCAGTTTTCATGCTCCTACAGCTGCAGAAACAGATTCATGCTAAGCATTTTTTTTCCACAGATGCAGCCCATTGTGAAAAGTGTCCAGATGACCAGTATTCCAATAAGAAGCGAGATCAGTGTGTCCCCAAAAATATAAGCTTCTTATCCTATCAAGAATTGTTGGGACTCATCCTGGCTTTCTTTGCCATCGCTTTGTCCCTAACCACCGCCTTGATTCTGGGAATCTTCATGAAATACCGAGACACTCCCATAGTCAAAGCCAACAACTGTGAACTCACCTACATCCTCCTGATTTCACTCCTGCTTTCTTTCTTGACCTCCCTTCTATTCATCGGTCGCCCCGTGAAAATGACCTGTCTCCTCCAACAAACCATTTTCAGTGTTGTTTTCTCAGTTGCTGTGTCTTCCTTGCTGGCCAAGACTGTCATGGTGGTGGTGGCCTTTCTGGCCACCAAGCCAGGCAGCAGCATGAGGAAATGGCTGGGGAAGAGTCTGGCCAACTCTATTGTTTTATCCTGCTCTGGTATTCAAGTAGGCCTCTGTATGATGTGGCTGGGAGTCTTTCCCCCATTCCCAGATTCTGACTTTCATTCCCAACCAGAACACATCCTGCTGCAGTGCAATGAAGGCTCTGTCACCATGTTCTATTCTGCTCTTGGCTACATGGGTTTTTTGGCTGCCATCTGTTTCTTGGTGGCATTTCTGGCTCGAAACCTTCCAGGGGCTTTTAATGAAGCCAAACTGATCACCTTCAGCATGTTGGTTTTTTGTAGCATTTGGATCTCCTTTGTTCCCACCTATCTGAGCACCAAGGGGAAATACATGGTAGCCGTGCAGATCTTCTCCATCCTGGCCTCTGGCCTGGGTTTACTGGGCTGCATCTTTATCCCCAAATGCTACATTATTATCCTGAGACCTGACATGAACACCAAAGAACATCTGATGATAAAAAACCGTTAAGGTTCTTTGTGCTCGTGTTTATTTTTGTACAGTTTACATGCAGCATAAAATCACATACTTTGAAGTAATGTTTTATGTATTGTCACTTATCTTTCTTCATTCCATGAGAATTTTGAATTATAAAAATTATAATAATTGAGTAATAAAGTTGCTAAAACAACTCAAATTATCTGAAATAATCATATCCTTCAATTGTCCTAATCTGAATTCATATTATGACATTAATAAAATTTTAGATTAGGTTTTAGATTAAATTGAAGACGATGGATAATGATGATGTGTGTTTTTGCTACTATATAGGTTGATGTGCTGGTGTTATATGTTACTTTCTGGGGTGATTTTCTGACTTTGTTTTAAAAAATAGTTAATTTCAAATATTATATATATATATATATATATCTTCTGCCTCTGTTATGTCCCTACTGTTTTGGTCCTTTATTATGCCTATCTTTGCAGGAAACGTTCCCTTCATATCTCCAATTTTCTTGAAGAGATCTCTGGTCCTCCCTATTCTTTTGTTTTCTTCTGTTTCTTTGCACTGTTCATTTAAGAAGGCACTCTTATCTCTTTTAGCTATTCTCTGGAATTCTGCATTCAATTAGGTTTATCTTTATCTTTCTCCCTTGCCTTTCGCTTCCCTTCTTTCCTCAGCTATTTACAAACCTTCCTCAACAGCCATTTTGCTTTCTTGCCTTTCTTTTTCTTTCGGATGGTTTTAGTTGCTACCTCTTGTACAATGTTGCGATACTCCGTCCATAGTTCTTAAGGCACTCTGTCTATCAGATCTAATTCCTTAAATCTATTTGTCACCTTTACTGTATATTCATCAGAGATATGATTTAGTTCACACCTGAGTGGTATGATTTTAATTATATTTTACGGATTGTTGTGAATTGATATGAATGATATATTAGCTTTATAAATAGGTAAGTGGATTAAATAAATGCTTCAGTTTTGCAAAAAGTTTATTCTAAGCAGATTGAAACAGTTACAATAGTAAGAAACCTTCACACTTTCTTTTTGAGAAGACGATGGTGTGGAGGTTTCTTGCTATTGTAACCATTTTCCTTACCTGGCTCCTGAACTATAAGAATAATTTTCCTCATTTTTTCCCCCCAAGTCATAATGTGGAGAAAAAGGCAGAATCAGTTCTGGTGATTTTGATAGCATTCCTTTGATCCTGACATAACAAGCTTGCTATCTCTCTCTGATATTTTTTTTGGCAAGAAGCTCCTAGTGGTGTCAATGGGACTGTTCTTCTCAGAGAAATTTCAAAAATGTCTATCACTTGCAAAATTCAAATAAATTGAATAATTTAATTGAAACGTCAACTTGCAAAGCATCCCTGGCCTGCTCTCGAGTTGCCATAGGCAAGTGGGATGGGAAACTGACAAAACAGCACAGCAGCCAAAGACAGATGCACATTCTAGAATTATATCTCTCAAGGCTGTATCCCAGGGTTACCACAGCAGCCGGAGGGGAGTGATCTCTACAGCCTGCAAAATTGCTCCGTTGGCAAATGTGATTGATAACACACCATGAGGGGAGGAGGAAAATAAGGTCATGGTTGGGGCATTATTTACGTGGGGCAGATTTGGCTTCACTTGGGAAAGTGCCTATATGAAGCTCCTAATAATTAACTGGATTTCTTTTGAAGCTTGGTTTGAGGCTCATGATTTAATTAGGGCATCTGTTGGATCCCTGACATGAATAAAGAGAAGTTCATTAACTTTTTGGCATTGCACTCAGTGGTGGGCTTCAAGTAATTTAACAACCGGTTCTCTGTCCTAATGATTTCTTCCAACAACCAGTTTGCCAAACTGCTCAGAAAGTTAACAACCGGTTCTCCCAAAGTGGTACGAACTGGATGAATCCCACCACTGATTGCACTATATAGATATAAAGCTGCAGTAAATATGATATGCCTTCATGAAAATCCAAACTGAATATTTCTTTCTTTCTTTATTTGAATTTGTCTAAGCAAAATGAGAACAAGAATAAGAGGATAAAAATCCAATGAAAGGGACGATAGCAGTGGTGAAATTCAAAATTTTTTACTACCAGTTCTGTGGGTGTGGCTTGATGGGCATGGTGTGTCTTGGTCGGTGTGGCAGGGGAAGGATACCGCAAAATCCCCATTCCCACGCCGCTCCCGGGGCCAGCCAGAGGTGGGATTTGCCATTTCTCCAAACTACTCAAAATTTCCACTACTAGTTCTCCAGAACCTGTAAGAACCTGCTGAATTTTACCCCTGAATGATAGGCACATTAGTGCCCTTATGCATGCTCTCTGTACTGACCACTTAAGTATGATGTAAGTTCCATGGAAGTCAATTTGTGACTGAAACTGTGAAAATTTGTAGCTGAGACAACTGAATCAGGTAGGGCATTCCAGACTTTGACAACTCTATTACAGAAATCATATTTTTACAGTAAAGTTTAGAACAATTTACATGGAATTTAAAGTGTTCACCGACATATTATTGCGATTAAAATAGAAAAAGTCATTTACAGGTAAAATATCACTGTTTAATTTTGGATGCAATACCTAGGCCTGGCCACAAGGGACGCAGTTCTAAATTATCCAAACTGAGAATTTTGAGCCTAGTAGCATAGGGAATTCTATTGTGTAAAGAATTGTGCAAGACTTTTCTCGTGAAGTACTTCTGAACCCACTCAATTGTACTGATGTCAGATATATGGTGGGGATTCCAAACAGTTGAACTATACTCTAAGATTGGTCTAGCATAGGTTTTATAAGCTCTAATGAGCAATAGAATGTTTCCAGAAAAAAAAAAGCTTCATCAAATTAACCTTACAACTCTTAATGCTTTTTTACCAATGCTGTTACAGTGAGCGTTGGAGCATAAATTGTCAGAGATACAGTAAGTACACCTATGTCCTTAACAAGGTGAGGGTCATCTGCTAGATCAGAGATCCCCAACCTTTTGGACCTCAGGGTCCACTAAATTCATAATTTTAAATCCCGCGGACCACTAATATGATCTGCCTAATGACTGGCTGTGTGGGTGTGGCCAACTTGATGTCAATCATGTCAAAGGGCGCCTTGCCAGCCTCTAATGGCCACTCCTCACCTACCCGCCTGGGCTCCTTAGGGCCCCAAGAGGAAGCAGTTGTTGGAGATAAGCAGCAACCATGAGAAAGAGTTGGCAAAACATCTGGCTCAGTTCAAATTGGATCTGAACAAGAAGGAGGCTCAGCAGAAGCACCTCACTGAGGACTACAAGCATTGTCTTTCCATGCAGAGGGAAGACCTGTGGGACTACAAGGCCAGTTACTGGCGCCCCAGTTAGGGCCTCAGTTGTTGGAGCTAAGCAGCCACAACCAGTTGGTGACCACTGTGCTAGATCAATGCCACTTTTCTTATACTTGACATTCTTATTATGTTTACTAATATATAAGATAGAGCATTTATGAATTGAAATTTGAAGTTGCCAAATAGATGACCATTCAGACACCATTAAGAAACATAGTTGAGATCACTTTGCAAAACAACAGAATTATCTGTAAAATTGAATAATTTTACATCATCGGCAAAAAGAATGCAATTCCTTTTAAGTTGATCACATAAACCATTGATATAGAGCAAAAAAAAGATGATGAAATTTCTTACATTGCAGTGAGAACACCTTCTACCAAATTCTGCCCTTCTTGTTGGCTATTCATGAAGCCAACCAGAATTCAAGGCTCTTACCCAACATCACCCTGGGCTACAACTTCTATGGGACCTTTTTCAATGCACGAATGACATATGAGGCCATGCTGGATGTGCTGTCTACAGGAGAGGAGAACATCCCAAACTACAGATGTGGAAGACAAAAGAACCTGCTGGCGATTCTTGAAGAGATGGATTCTGAACTCTTTGATCATATTTCCAATGTCTTGAGCATCTATAAAATTCCACAGGTATAAAGCCAAAGAAATTAATTCTAGGTTGTAAAATGTTCAGATTTGCCTAGAAGGCAGCACTAGAGGGTAAGCTATAGAGCTTGATATTGGTGTATTTTGAGCGCTGTACACAAATGCAAAGTGTGAGCTCACAGAACCAGTTTTTAAACCGGGTCTCTGGTAGCAGAAAAAGTCTGGGTGTGACCATTGGGAATTTTGAAAATTATGACGTTTGAAAAGTTAGACTTTGTCAAACAATGTATGAGGGTTGAATCAGTGACTTTTAAACATTTTGAAAATTAACTGACCAATACAAAAGAGTTTTTTTTCCCCATAGAATCATAGAATAAAAAGTCCAACTCCTTACACAGAGGAGGAATGGTCAGACCACTGTAGCCAAATCGCTGTCCAAGTTTTCCTTGAAAATAACCAGCAGTGGAGCTCCAGGAGGCAGGCTGTTCCAACTCTTCATAACTCTCACAGTGAGGAATTCCTAATTTTTATAATGTTGAGACTGAAATGAAAAATTCAAAAGAAAGATATGAAAAAACAATAAATGGGTCCCCAAAAATATAAGCTTCTTATCCTATCAAGAATTGTTGGGACTCATCCTGGCTTTCTTTGCCATCGCTTTGTCCCTAACCACTGCCTTTATTCTGGGAATCTTCATGAAATACCGAGACACTCCCATAGTCAAAGCCAACAACTGTGAACTCACCTACATCCTCCTGGTTTCACTCCTGCTTTCTTTCTTGACCTCCCTTCTATTCATCGGTTGCCCCGTGAAAATGACCTGTCTCCTCCGACAAACCATTTTCAGTGTTGTTTTCTCAGTTGCCGTGTCTTCCTTGCTGGCCAAGACTGTCATGGTGGTGGTGGCCTTTCTGGCCACAAAGCCAAGCAGCAGCATGAGGAAATGGCTGGGGAAGAGTCTGGCCAACTCTATTGTTTTATCCTGCTCTGGTATTCAAGGAGGCCTCTGTATGATGTGGCTGGGAGTCTTTCCCCCATTCCCAGATTCTGACTTTCACTCCCAACCAGAACACATCCTGCTGCAGTGCAATGAAGGCTCTGTCACCATGTTCTACTCTGCTCTTGGCTACATGGGTTTCTTGGCTGCCATCTGTTTCTTGGTGGCATTTCTGGCTCGAAATCTTCCAGGGGCTTTTAATGAAGCCAAACTGATCACCTTCAGCATGTTGGTTTTTTGTAGCGTTTGGATCTCCTTTGTTCCCACTTATCTGAGCACCAAGGGGAAATACATGGTAGCTGTGCAGATCTTCTCCATCCTGGCCTCTGGCCTGGGTTTACTGGGCTGCATCTTTATCCCCAAATGCTACATTATTATCCTGAGACCTGCCATGAACACCAAAGAACATCTGATGATAAAAAACCGTTAAGGTTCTTTGTGCTCGTGTTTATTTTTGTACAGTTTACATGCAGCATAAAATCACATACTTTGAAGTAATGTTTTATGTATTGTCACTTATCTTTCTTCATTCCATGAGAATTTTGAATTATAAAAATTATAATAATTGAGTAATAAAGTTGCTAAAACAACTCAAATTATCTGAAATAATCATATCCTTCAATTGTCCTAATCTGAATTCATATTATGACATTAATAAAATTTCTGGAACCAGGCTAGATAAACTTTTACCAGAGATGTTTTGATACGGTTTTAGATTAAATTAAAGTTTATGGCTAATGATGTGTGTTTTGGTTACTATATAGGTTGGTGTGCTGATGTTATATTTTATTTTCTGCATTGATAGTTAAATTCCAAATTCTGTATATATTTGATTGATCTATTCTGGCTCAATGATGTAAGATCATTCATAGTTAGATAAATGAGATAGATAGATAGATAGATAGATAGATAGATAGATAGATAGATAGATAGATGATAGATAGATAGATAGATAGATAGATGAGAGATGATAGAAGAGATCAAGAAAGAGAAAAACAGAGAAACAGATAACCTGTATTAAGAATAGATAAAATATCAACATGAAAATAGGAGCAACTTTAATTTTTTTCTCCATCCCTTTGAATCAATTAATGAGACAAATTATTTTTTTACAGTCTTCAATCAAAAGAAAAATATGTACAGCTCTGAATGATTTGGGGAAAAAATCATGTAGATACCTAATTTGACAATGATATGCTTATGAATATTAAAATTGGTTCCTGTTTTTTTTTATCCATTTCCATATCCATTTCAATATCCATTTCCATTTCCATTTCCATATATTGTACATATAGTAGCATACAGTGTTTTGTATATACAAAGCACTGTGAAGTACTATATAAATCTGCTATTGCTATTGCTATTGTGAAGAAATCAGTAATGGGCCATTGTTTCAGATTAATGCCCCAGGGAATTTTGACTAGATCTTCTTTGTAAACATTAAGACTGATAGTCTCTTCTACATTTTGAAAGATACAAGACATTTAACAGGGGGCTCCAATAGCAATAGCACTTAGACTTATATACTGCTTCGTAGTGCTTTACAGCCCTCTCTAAGCAGTTTACAGAGTCAGCATATTTGCC
This sequence comes from Pantherophis guttatus, assembly GCF_059756535.1. Lineage (NCBI taxonomy): Eukaryota > Metazoa > Chordata > Lepidosauria > Squamata > Colubridae > Pantherophis > Pantherophis guttatus. The sequence continues at coordinate 256,790,430 of NC_142064.1, read as the reverse complement.
CCCAACAATCTGGGTCCACATTTTACCAAACTGGGAAGGATGGAAGGCTGAGTCAACCTTGACCCTGGTGAGATTCGATCTGCCAAACTGCTGGCTGCTGGTGATCAGCAGAAGTAGCCTGTAGTACTGCACTTAACCACTGATGGCTCATCATCAACAACAATAGGTTGTTCAATATGTCATGATCTGGAGTTAACCATCCTGGAGTATCTAACCGTCATTGAAGAAGATGACCTCATCCACACCAGACCAAATAAGAAGGAAATATAATGGCCCACTGCCTAGTTCAAGAGTGTTGAACTGTTTTTCCACATTTAAATCTTTATAATCTCAAGAATAAGTTTGGAGACTAAAAAACAATCAAACTTCCCTGAATTCTTCCTTTCTCAACTCTCAAATACGGATTATTCTCCTGAGTCAAACAAAATTCTTTTCTCCAACGGCACACTTTTATGCCAAGGCTCGTTCCCAATTCCCCTTCTAATTATTAAAATCATGATTATTTATTCTCCTTTGAACAAGGTTTATGGGATTTCCACCACCACAATTAGTGGCCAATCAATGCGACAACAAATGTCATGGATAGCATGTGATAATCTGATTTGTAACAGCCTCCTGTGATGAGATCAGAGTTTGGGGTAAAGCTGGGCAAATACTCTAGCAGTCTGAAATTGCAGATAGCTCTTCCAAATCTGGGGGCAAACTGGACCTTCTTCACTGTAGTTGTGGTCTTTTTGTGATCTCTGAGATTTAGCTCTGTGCTGAAGAAAGAACTCTAGGAAGGATCTCCTGCAGTATACTGTATGTCAAATGTTGCTGCTGCTGCATATACAGCTTTTTCTGCTTCAGTTTCTGTCTCAAATTCCCTGTGCCAGTACGCTGATGAAATGTCCATTTAAGGTGATCATAGAAGAAAACGAGTGTTTCCATTACTACAAGCCAGGAGATTATTGGATTACGGGAATAATGTCTGAAATCATAGCTCTATTGTACCCATTTTCATTCTCCAAGCCTCCAATCCACCAACTGAAAAGGTAATTGTCAGCTCGTCCAAGGATTCTGGTGATTGATTTTACCTGCTCCAATGTATTTTCTTTATATATATAAATATATTTTTTAAATTTTCTTTTAATACAAACATTCCCTCTTTCAGTAAACAGTGAGTACATATTTTTGTGTCATGACAATTAAAATTTACCACCATATTCATTATTTGTATCTATTCTTATATTACTACTAATATTATAAGTTTTCACTTCTTAACTTATTTGCCTTTATAATACATTGCTTTCATATCTATTCTCCAACCATTGATAGAATAACTCCCATATTTTATAATAATTATATTCTTCATTTCCTTTTATTGCAACTGTTAATCTATGTATCTATGTATCTTTTCTTTTATGTACACTGAGAGCGTATGCACCAAGACAAATTCCTTGTGCGTCCAATCACACTTGGCCAATAAAAAATTCTATTCTATTCTATTCTATTCTATTCTATTCTATTCTATTCTATTCTATTCTATTCTATTCTATTCTATTCATTTCTGCACGTTCTAATATTTTCTTAATCATATTTTCATTCATAGGGTTCTCTTCACTTTTACAATTTTGTGCAAATACAATTCTTGCTGCAGTTATTACATGAATAATTGGTATACATTTTCTTTACTAAAAGTTTCTAGTAGAATCCCCAACAGTTCAGGAATAGTTCAGGTTTTAAATTGATATGTTGCTGCATCATCTTCTCCAACTACATACCTGCAATGTCTTTTCTAGGAATGATTTCCTTTCCCCTATTTCTCACCTTGATAAAGTCAAGTCATTATTGCTCATCCCAATTTGCTTTAGAGGAAAGGCTCCTGGGGAACCTGATGATTTTGTAAAACCTGAGTTTGTAAAGTTTCTTTTTAAGTTCAATGAATCTTGCCTGGATAGGGTTCTGCCTGCTTTCAAAACAATTACCTTGGTACTGTGGAGTCAGCAACTTATTTATTCATATTTATTTTATTGATTTATTAACAATAGTTAAACAGTAACTCCCAATAAAGTGATTGAATGATACCTTAGAACAGAGTGAGATCTCTTGAATTTTCTCCCCACAGTTTCTTCCCCTTCCTTACATTTACTCTTTAATTCCTACAACCCTCTACACTCTTTCTTTCCACCCTTTAACACTTTTGCCTCTTTTGTGGCTTCTCTGTTCCTTTTGGTTTAAATAAAAGTGATACTTTTTAAACACCAAATTCAAGGAGGGGAGAGACTTTATGTGATAAATTAATGTTTAGTCGCAGAGGAATCCTATTAACTGTTGTTAACTGTAGAATATAGGACAATAACTCTAAAGCCACGAATGTTGTTGTTGTTAGTTGCAAAGTCATGTCCAGCCCATTGCGACCCCATGGACAAGGTTCCTCCAGACCTTCCTGTCCTCTACCATCCCCCAGACTCCATTTAAGGTCACTCTGACTGCTTCAATGATTCCATCCAGCCAACTCATTCTCTGCTGTCCCCTTCTTCTTTCCCCGTATTAGGGTCTTCTCCAGTGAGTCCTTCCTTCTCATTAGGTGGCCAAAGTATTTCAGTTTCATCTTCAGGATCTGGCCTCCTAAAGAGCAGTCAGGGTTGATATCCTCTAGGACTGACCAGTTTGATCGCCTTGCAGTCCAAGGGACTCACAGGAGTCTTCATCAGCACCATAGTTCAACGGCCTCAATTCTTTGGCGCTCAGCCTTTCTTTTGGAAGCCATGAATATTTTGCAGCAAATCTCTAGGTCTAAGGAAGGCTTGCTAAAGAGATATCCATCTTCAGATAGGTAATACCCCTCGCTAATCTAGCACTTGAATCCAACTCTTAGTCCTCTTCAGGGTGATATAACAGGAAGAAATCATATGATATGATCACAACCTATACATGTACACTTGGTAGCATCCCTTATTAGCATTCTTGAGGACTGGGAAGAAAAGGATCTTGTATAGTTCTTCTGTGTAATTTTGCACCTCTTCTTAATCTCTTCTGCCTTTGTTAGGTCCCTGCCATCTTGGTCCTTTATCATGCCCATCTTTACATGAAACATTTCCTTCATGTCTCCAATTTTCTTGAAGAGATCTCTGGTCCTCCTTATTCTATTGTTTTCTTCTATTTCTTTTCACTGTTCATTTAAGAAGGTATTCTTATCTCTTCTACCTATTCTCTGGAATTCTGCAATCAATTGGGTGTATCTTTCTCTTTCTCCCTTGCCTTTCGCTTCCCTTCTTTCCTCAGCTATTTGCAAAACTTCCTCAGACAGCCATTTTGCTTTCTTGCATTACTTTTTCTTTGGGATGGTTTTAGTTGCTACCTCTTGTATAATGTTGCGATACTCCATCCATAGTTCTTCAGGCACTCTGTCTATCAGATCTAATTCCTTAAATCTATTTGTCACAGTGGTGGGTTACTACCGGTTCTCCCCAGTTCTTGCGAACCGGTAATAGAAATTTTGAATAGTTCAGAGAACCGGTAAATACCACCTCTGCCTGGCCCCGCCCCCAATCTATTCTTTGCCTCACGACTCCCAGCTGATCAGCTAAAAGGAAAAAATCAGGGCTCATGTGACAAGAAGAGGGGGGAAAAAACAAGACACCGTCGCTTTACATTGAGAAGCCAAAAAGCCTCCCAACTGATATGCTAGAAGGAAAAAATCAGGACTCATTTCTCAGCCAGGAGATCACTTGGTATAGAAGAAGGAAAAAAAAAAATAGACGCTGTCACATGAAATTGACAAGCCAAGAAGCAGCTGCTGGAGGGAGGCATTTGCTTGCAGAAGTGAAATGACATTCAGCAGTTTGTTTCTGGGTCAGCTGAACAACAAACTGGATAAAAGGAGGGATTCTTATATGGTTCTATGTTTTTGAAGTTTTGGGGTTTGTGCAACATGGACTTTGTGTTTCTAAAAAGGTTTGGGTGAATTCCATTGTGAAATATCCTGTCTTGAATGAGTTTTCTGCCTGCTTGTAAATGGCTGAACTTCCGGCTTCCGCTTTCTATTATCTTTAAGCACCGATAGCTGTTTTCTTCTTGCAAAGTTTCAGCTGGCAGGAATGTGGAATGAGTATCAGGCAGGTTCCTTGTTAGCAGATTGATTTTTCCTTGCTTTTCTTATGAGTAATATTTTATTTGGGGAAATGAAGAGGGGGGGGAGTTTGATTCCTTCCCAGAGCAGGTTAGTGGGGTGGGGAGGGAATGGGGATTTTGCAGTAACCTTCCCCTGTCATCCCTGACACGCCACGCCACACCATACCCACCACACCACACCCACAGAACCAGTAGTAAAAATTTTTGAAACCCACCACTGCATAAGTCCACCTTAATATGCTATTCCTGGTATGTGGTGTTTTGTATACATACAGAGAAAGAAGCACTCTTGTAATCTTTGACTTTTAGGCTTGCTGTCAAACATCAGCCATAATACTAATGACTGTTTTGAACAATATGCAGGTTGTATTACACGAATGGCTATTTTATATTTGAAATTATGACTGAAATATTTCTGCACCTATATTGGTTCTCACTGTCAGTAAGTTTCTCCTTAGTTTTAGGTTACTTGTCTCTTTGTTCAGTTTCCATCCATTGTTTCTTGTTTTGCCTTCTGGTGCTTTGGAAAATACAACCCCCCCCCCAACATTTCTTTCTGGCAGCCTCTTGAAAGCCTGTTACTTATCACACTATTGAGCAAAGCCTGTGAGCCATTTCCTCCTTTCAGTGGTCTATAGTGGTCTTAAGTACAGTGGTACTTAGTGGTTTTAGTGGTCTTAAGTACATCTATAGTATGTAAATAATAAAGTTGAAAAAAAGCGAACAACATTTTAGAGAACTATAGATACATTGATGCTGGGTGTAACAAGGAATGGCTGGGAGGGGAGGGGCCACGCGAGGCACCCCTTCACGTGAGTGACATTGAGTTGGCCATGCCTACCCAGTCACATGACCATCAAGCCATGCCCGCTGTCACATGACCATCAAGCCATGCCCACAAAATAAGCCATGCCCACCTCTACTGTATCAGGGATATGATTTAGTTCCTACCTGAGTGGTATGATTTTAATTACATTTTATGGATTGTTGTGAATTGATATGAGAGATATATTAGCTTTGTGAATAGGTAAGTAAATGAAATAAATGCTTTGGTTTTGCAAAAAGTTTATTCTAAGCAGATTGAAACAGTTACAATAGTAAGAAACCTTCATACTTTCTTTTTGAGTAGAAGAAGGTGTGGGAGTTTCTTACTGTTGAAACTGTTTTCCTTACCTGGCTACTGAACTGTAAGAATAATTTTCCTCATTTTCTTCTTCCAAATCATAATGTGGAGAAAATGATAGGCAGAATCAGTTCTGGTGATTTTGATAGGATTTCTTTGATCGTGACATAACAAGCTTGCTATCTCTCTCTGATATTTCTTTTGGCAAGAAGCTCCTAGTGGTGTCAATGGGACTGTTCTTCTCATAGAAATTTCAAACATGTCTATCACTTGCAGAGTTCAAATAAATTGAATAATTTAATTTAAATGTCAACTTGCAAAGCATCCCTGGCCTGCTCTTGAGTTGCCATAGGCAAGGGGGATGGGAAACCAACGAAACAGCATGGCAACCAAAGACAGATGCACATTTCAAAATCCCCATTCCCACGCCACTCCTGGGGCCAGCCAGAGGTGGGATTTGCCAGTTCTCCAAACTACTCAAAATTTCCACTACTAGTTCTCCAGAACCTGTCAGAACCTGCTGAATTTTACCCCTGGACGATAGGCACATTAGTGCACTTATGCATGCTCTCTGTACTGACCACTTAAGTATGATGTAAGTTCCATGGAAGTCAATTTGTGACTGAAACTGTGAAAATTTGTAGCTAAGACAACTGAATCAGGTAGGGCATTCCAGACTTTGACAACTCTATTACAGAAATCATATTTTTACAGTAAAGTTTAGAACAATTTACATGGAATTTAAAGCGGTTGTTTGCAGACATATTATTGCGATTAAAACAGAAAAAGTCATTTACAGGTAAAATATTACTATGTTTAATTTTGGATGCAATACCTAGGCCTGGCCACAAGGGACGCAGTTCTAAATTATCCAAATTGAGAATTTTGAGCCTAGTAGCATAGGGAATTCTATTGTGTAAAGAATTGTACAAGACTTTTCTTGTGAAGTACTTCTGAACCCACTCAATTGAACTGATGTCAGATATATGGTGGGGATTGCAAACAGTTAAACAATACTCTAAGATTGGTCTAGCATAGGTTTTATAAGCTCTAATGAGCAATAGAATGTTTCCAGAAAAAAAAAAGCTTCATCAAATTAACCTTACAACTCTTAATGCTTTTTTACCAATGCTGTTACAGTGAGCGTTGGAGCATAAATTGTCAGAGATAAGTACACCTAGGTCCTTTACAAGATGAGGATCATCTGCTAGATCAGGGGTCCCCAAGGTTTTGGACCACTAAATTCATAATTTGAAATCCTGTGGACCATTAATATGATCTGCCTAATGACCAGCTGGGTGGGTGTGGCCAACTTGATGTCACTCATGTCGAGGGGCGCCTTGCCAGCCTCTACTTGCCACTCAACGGCTACCCGCCTGGGCTCCTTAGGGCCCCAACAGGAAGCAGTTGTTGGAGCTAAGCAGCCACAACCAGTTGGTGACCACTGTGCTAGATCAATGCCACTTTTCTTATACTTGACATTCTTATTATGTTTACTAATATATAAGACAGAGCATTTATGAATCGAAATTTGAAGTTGTCAAATAGGTGACCATTCAGACACCATTCAGAAACATAGTTGAGATCACTTTGCAAAACAACAGAATTATCTGTAGAATTGAATAATTTTACATCATCGGCAAAAAGAACGCAATTGCTTTTAAGTTGATCACATAAATCATTGATATAGAGCAAAAAAAGATGATGAAATTTCTTACATTGCAGTGAGAACACCTACCACCACATTCTTCCCTTCTTGTTGGCTGTTCATGAAGTCAACCAGAATTCAAGGCTCTTACCCAACATCACCCTGGGCTACAACATGTATGAGAACTTTTTCAATGCAAGGATAACCTATGAGGCCATGCTGGATGTGCTGTCTACAGGACAGGAGAGCATCCCAAACTACAGATGTGGAAGACAAAAGAACCTGCTGGCGATTCTTGAAGAGATGGATTCTGAACTCTTTGATCATATTTCCAATGTCCTGAGCATCTATAAAATTCCACAGGTATAAAGCCAAATGAAATTAATTCTGGGTTGTAAAATGTTCAGATTTGCCTAGAAGGCAGCACTAGAGGGTAAGCTATAGAGCTTGATATTGGTGTATTTTGAGCGCTGTACACAAATGCAAAGTGTGAGGTCACAGAACCAGTTTTTAAATCGGTTGCAGTCTACCATTCTATGAATATACATACTTTGGCTTTGGGCCATGTGGCCAGCAGGCCTCTGGTAGTAGAAAAAGTCTGGGTGTGACCATTGGGAATTTTGAAAATTATGACTTTTGAAAAGTAAGACTTTGTCAAACAATGTATGAGGGTTGAATCAGTGACTTTTAAACATTTTGAAAATTTAGTGACCAATACAAAAGAGATTTTTTCCATAGAACCATAGAATAAAAAGTACATCTCCTTACACAGAGGAGGAATGTTCAGACCACTGTAGCCAAATTGCTGTCCAAGTTTTCCTTGATAATATCCAGCAGTGGAGCTCCAGGAGGCAGGCTGTTCCAACTCTTCATAACTCTCACAGTGAGGAATTCCTCATTTTTATAATGTTGAGACTGAAGTAAAAAATTCAAAAGAAAGATATGAAAAAACAATGAATGGGTCAAGATAAGTAGAAGGCACCTCCAGAAAGCAGCTTTTACATACTTTCTCTATTGTATATATAAAAAATAGTGTACATAAAAAAGGCTGAGCGTCAAAGAACTGAGGCCTTTGAACTATGGTGCGGGAAAAGACTCCTGTGAGTCCCTTGGACTGCAAGGTGATCAACCGGTTAGTCCTAGAGCAGGGATCCCCAACCTTTTCGACCTCAGGGACCACTACATTCATAATTTTAAATCCTGCGGACCGCTAATATGATTTGACTAATGACCGTCTGGGTGAGTGTGGCCAACTTGATGTCACTCACATCGAGGGGCGCCTTGCCAACCTCTACTTATCACTCCTCGCCTACCCGCTTGGGCTCCTTGGGGCCCCAACAGGAAGCAGTTGTTGGAGCTAAGCAGCCACCATGAGAAAGAGTTGGCAAAACATCTGGCTCACTTCAAATTCAATCTGACCAATAGGGATGCTCAGCACCTCACTGAGGACTACGAGCATAGGCTTTCCAAGCAGAGGGAAGACCTGCGGGAGTACAAGGCCAGTTACTGGTACCTGGAGGCTCAGCAGACTGAGATGGTCAGCCAATCCCAGGCCATGATGCAGTCTCACTGGAACAAGGCCCTCCGGCTCATCACCACCAGCGGCACTTCCCTCCAGCCTTCACCCAAAGCCCCGCACCAGGGGGCTGAAAGAGAACCCAAGTCAGAATTTCTTCCCCCCTCTGACCCACACAAGAAGATCCCAAATGGGGAGATTCTGCAGCAACACAAATGTTCATTGCACGTATCCGTAGTTTGAGGACCCCTGATTTAGTGCAATATAAAAACTGCAAATAATTTTTCTGAGGACCACCACATTTTTCTCGTGGACCACCACTGGTCCATGGACCATCAGTTGGTGACCACTTTCCTAGAGGAGATAAACCCTGACTGCTCTTTAGTGGCCAGATCCTGAAGATGAAACTCAAATACTTTGGCCACCTATTGAGAAGGAAGGACTCACTGGAGGAGAGCCTAATGCTGGGTAAGGAAGAAGAAGGAGACGACAGAGAACGAGGTAGTTGGATCGAATCACTGAAGCAGTAGGTGTGAGCTTAAATGGACTCCAGAGGATGGTAGAAGACAGGAAGGCCTGGAGAAACATTGTCCATGGGGTCACGATGGATCAGACACAGGGGTGAAATGCTCCCAGTTCGGACTGGATCGCCCGAAAATCCCACGATCATCAGAGGCTTTTTTTTTTTTTTTTTACTTTTAAAAGCACTTTTTTTACAACTTCTTCCTTCTTCAGTTCCAAGTTGGGGGAAAGACACTGGATTCATGGAAGTTGCTTGGAGAGATGGCTTTAATGGTGAACAGGATCACATGGCTTGATGATGTTGGGTGAAGAAAAAAAGGGAAGAGATGCTGAGAGTGCCTGAGTTTTATGCCCTCTCTGAGCTTTTGCATTTGAGCTTGTATTCTGATTGGTTCTCAGACTCCCATGGGGCCATGCAGAGACAACTCTGTAGGCTGTGTTTTGAGTCCAAGTTTGGTTGAGCCTTGCTGGATGGTGCTAGAATGGAATAGAATAGAATAGAATAGAATAGAATAGAATAGAATAGAATAGAATAGAATAGAATAGAATAGAATAGAATAGAATAGAATAGAATAGAATAGAATAGAATAGAATAGAATTCTTTATTGGCCAAATGTGATTGGGCACACAAGGAATTTGTCTTGGTGCATACGCTCTCTGACTACATAAAAGAAAAGATACATTCCTCAAGAATCATAAGGTACAACACTTAACGATAATCATAGGGAAACAGTCAATATAAATCTTAAGGATACCAGCAACAAGCTTACAGTCAGACAGTCATAAGTGAGAGTGTAGAATAGATTGGCTCAGGGCTTAATGGCTCATTGACAAAGGTGTGGGGGGCCTGAGTTTCTGCCTCCCTTTTAGGGGAAATATTCTTCCCTTTTAATATTTCCTAAAATATCTCATTTTCCTAGGAGGGTGGGTGCTAACTTCCTACACTACCAATACCTTCTCTTTTATCTTAGATCAACTATAATGTCATCAACCAGATGGCTGAGAAAAATCATCATTTTCCTTTTTCATATCGGATGACCCCAAACCAAGAACCTCCTTACTCAGCAATCGTCCAGCTACTCCTGCATTTCCAATGGACGTGGATCGGGGTCCTTTCTCAGGACAATGAAAAAGGAGAAAAATTCAAAAGACGCTTGGAAGTCCTTGCTCTAAAAAATGGGATTTGCATTGTCCTCTCAGGAACCGTCCCAGAAGCAAATATGAAGACAAGTGCTGGAGAAACTCTCATGCAAGAAAAAAGAAAAATGTTCCATTCTCTTATCAAGAGTCAAATAAAAATTATAGTATGCCAACTGGATTTTCAGGCCTCAGGAATGTTAGCAATAATAATACAAACGATTGATATGACTAATACATCCATTGTGGGAAGGGTATGGATTGCAACAACTTTGACAGCTTCAAGTGTAGGTATTTTTGACCTCTTGGTTGATCTCCAAAATAAATATGCTTTGTTTTCCTTCCTCATCCAGACAAAGAGAAGGACTCAGTATTATTACATTAAATCTTATGCATCTATGTTCTTATCGTACGGAAAGGAAGCGTTCCAATGTTCTTATTCAAGTCCTGTGTTATCTAAGAAAGTTTGGAAAAAATGTAGAGAAAAGGAGAATTGGAAATTCCCACCCCATGATGTGATTACAAGAATCATGTCTCAGGACTCCTCCAGTATTTCCCAAATAATTCAAATTGTGGCCTGGGTCCTCAGTGCTGCCTCTTCCTCCCAACGGAGTAAGAGGAGAATGCAAGTTGGAGACCATCAACCACCCCAGATTGTACCACCATGGCAGGTAAGTCTCCTCCTTTGAGATTCCATTGATTCTCCCCTTCCAATTCCTCAATATTAAATTAGATGTAGAAAGGGGTGAAATATTCCAAAGAGCAGTTGCCCAGTTTGTGGTATTTGAGAGTGGGTGTCAATCCTGAAGCTGACCTGACCGAGGCCATTTTGATGCTTCAGTGTTGCCACATTGGAGCTGAGGAATAGAGAGGGAGGGGAGGAATAGACATAGCTGGAGTTTTGTAGCCAAAACAAAATACTTTCTCCTAGGAACCAAGGACATTCCCACCAATGGCCGGAGGGAGGATGAGTGAAGTCACCAGGCAACCGGATGACACCTTGATTGGACCATGTGACTGATTGTTTGGAAAGGGGAGGAAAACTTTTACTTTTAATTAGGTGAAAACTGTGGAAACATTTAGAGTCAGTTTTCACCAGCCTATGCCTATATGATATGTCCAATAAAACTGATATTTGAGGAATCTGCTTGTCTCAGAGTCCTGTTTGCTATGGGTCTATTACTTGGAACCCTGAGTTAGAGTGAGATGATAGAGAAACATCTTCCTAAGTTAAACAACCTGTGCTAGTTTGAGATGCTTTTGTGACAGAAATAGCTCTATGGTGACAACGTAATTTTCAAAATTAAATAAGCATCAGAATATTCCATCTCTTTGTGAGATGGGGTCATGGGGTTCAGATGGGCTTGTTGCTTGCATAGCTGGCTCCCTGCCATGTGGCAAAACAGCCCTGCCCGAGATCCTTGACATGATAGCCATCGTGGCAGTTGATACACCCCGGCTTATGGTCATGGGTGATTTCAACTTGCCGTCCATTGGTGAAACGTCTGAGACGGCTCAGGAGTTCATGGCTTCCATGATGGCCATGGACCTTAACCAGCTAGTTCATGGCCCCACCCACAGGGGGCGTCACACTCTGGACTTGATTTTTGTCTCTGGCCAGTGGTTGAGTGGTCTTGTTATAGGGGATATAGACATGGAACCCTTGTCATGGTCAGATCACTCACTCCTTTGCCTGGACCTTCGAACCGCTACACCGCGCCATAGGTAGGCGGAGCCAATAATTTGGGTCTGCCCCAGGTGCCTGATGGATCCTGATAGGTTCCAGATGGAGCTTGGGCCACTTCCTGAGAATCTGGCACATGACTCGGTTGAGGACCTGGTGGCTGCCTGGGATTGGGCGGCTGGTGGGGCCATGGATCGAGTCGTGCCTCTGCGGCCTCTGACCCGGTGCCGATCCCTCGTGGCTCCTTGGTTTACCAAGGAGCTGAGGGAGATGAAGCGCCAGAAAAGACGCCTGGAGAGCGGTTGGAGGGCCAGTCTCGCTGAATCTGACCGAACAGTGGTAAGGTCGCATATTAAGACCTACCTAGTGGCGATAAAAGTGGAAAAGTTTAATTACTTTTCCGCTCTTATTGCATCATCAGAGAATCGTCCAGCTGCCCTGTTCAGGGTGACCCACTCCCTGCTCCATCCAGGAGTGCGGGAGGACCCCCTGGAAGGCAGGGCTGAGGATTTCTGACAATACCTGTATCACAAAAACGCTCAGATCCGGGGGGATTTGGACTCTGACTAGGTAGATTCGGGCAGGGTGACGAGGAACAGTCTTGAGAATGTTATCTGGGAAGAGTTTGACTCTGTGAATCCGGATGATGTGGACAGGATTTTGGGAAGACTCAGTGCGGCCACATGTTTACTGGACCCGTGTCCCTCCTGGTTAGTACTGGCTTCCCGGTAGGTTACATGAGGCTGGCTCCAGGGAATTATTAACGCTTCGTTGAGTAAGGGTCACTTCCCCACAGCCTTGAAAGAGGCGGTGGTGAGGCCTCTCCTCAAGAAGCCCTCCCTGGACCCGGCAGTATTGGCCAACTACCGTCCTGTCTCCAACCTTCACTTCATGGCAAAGTTTGTTGAGAGTGTGGTCGCACGACAGTTTCCACAATTCCAGTCGGGTTTCAGGCCTGGGCACAGCATGGAAATGGCATTGGTCGTGTTGGTAGATGATCTCTGGAGGGCTCGGGACAGGGGTTGCTCCTCTGTTCTAGCCCTGTTAGACCTCTCAGCGGCTTTTGATACCATCGACCATGGTATCATGCTGCACCGGTTGGAAGAGTTGGGGATGGGGGGCACCATGTTATGGTGGTTCTCCTCCTTTCTCTCCGACCAGTTGCAGTCTGTGTTGGCAGGGGGGCAGAGGTCAACCTCGAGGCCTCTCATTTGTGGAGTGCCTCAGGGGTAGGTCCTCTCGCCCCTTTTGTTCAACATTTATGTGAAGCCGCTGGGTGAGATCATCCGTGGCTTTGGGGTGAAGTACCACCAGTACGCTGATGACACCCAGCTGTACATCTCCACCCCAGGCCACCCCAACGATGCCCTTGAAGTGATGTCTCAGTGCCTGGAGGCTGTGCGGATTTGGAGGGGGAGGAACAGGCTCAAGCTCAACCCTTCCAAGACTGAGTGGCTGTGGTTCCCGACATCCCGATATAGTCAGCTGACTCCATCGCTGACTATTGGGGGCGAGTCTTTGGCCCCCTCAGAGAGGGCACGCAATCTGGGAGTCCTCCTGGATACGCAGCTGTCCTTGGAGGAACATCTGATGGCTGTAGCCAGGGGGACATTTTGTCAGGTTCGCCTGATTCGCCAGTTGCGACCCTTTCTTGACCAGGATTCCATGTGCACAGTCACTCATGCCCTCGTCACCTCTCGCCTGGACTACTGCAACACTCTCTACATGGGCTCCCCTTGAAGAGCACCCGGAGGCTCTAACTGGTCCAGAATGCGACCACGCGGGTAATTACGGGAGCTGCTTGGCGCTCCCACATAACTCCGCTCCTGCGCGAGCTGCACTGGCTCCCAGTGGTCTTCCGGGTGCGCTTCAAGGTGTTGGTTACCACCTTTAAAGCGCTCCAGGCATAGGACCTAGTTATCTTCGAGACCGCCTGCTGCTACTGACAACCTCCCATCGACCTGTGTGCTCCCACAGAGAGGGCCTCCTCGGGGTGCCATCAGCCAAACAATGTAGGCTGGTGACCCCCAGGGGGAGGGCCTTCTCTGTGGGGGCACCTACCCTATGGAACCAGCTGCCCCCAGAGATAAGGAGAATCCAAGACCTCGGTGCCTTCCGCTGTGCCCTTAAAACTTTCTTTTTCCAGCAAGCCGGGCTGGCTTAACATATTTTTAAATATTTTAATTGGTTTGTCATTTTAAACTGGGGCCAAATTAATATATATTCTTTTAATTGTTTTTAATGTTTGTATTGTATGTTTTTATCTGGCTGTACACCCCCCTGAGTCCCTTGGGAGAAGGTGCGGTATATAAATTTGAAATAAAATAAAAATAAAATAAAATCAATCAATCCTCAACCCTTTATTGTGATCACAAAGTGATCTCCAAGCTATGGAGTTGAACTGGATTGTTTGTTCTGGATTAAGATTGAACTTTGCTACCTAAATCCGCTAACTTCATCTTGATCAGGTCTGATGGCAAAATTGTATTCTCCATCTTTTCCCATTACATGTTTTCCCATATCTGCAAATGGTCTTGCCCCAGATGGGGCTGTGATGGTGAAGCAGCAAAACATAGAACATAAAGTGTAGAATAATAAGAGTTTGAAAGGACCTCAGAGGCTGCGGCTGCAGGCATCTTGCGACAAGGGGACCGAGATACAGGCTGGCATTCAGCCCAGCGGCGATGGCTCAGCCCTGGCTTGCCTTCCCTGGCAGCCACCTAAGAGAGGAAGTTAAGGACAATAATGTGGCAAAGGGAGAGTGGGCAGTGGGCAGCATGTAGGCAGCGGCTCCAGGACAAGGCCGGAGCCAGGAAATGATGCATTCCCTGACCCGGTCGAGGTGGGCGGCAAGCGGGTGGTGGCTCTTTGGCAAGGCCGGAGACATGGAATGGTGATTTCCCTGACCCGGTCGAGGTGGGCAGTGAGTGGGTGGCAGCTGCAGGGCCTCAGGGAATCGCATGTGCCCGGGCCCCAGCACCAACCCAAGTCGAAGGGCGAACAGGCGGCATGCATTGCTTCCCTTTGGTGAGCTGAGCAGGTGAGGCGACTGGTGAGGCAAGTAGCCGGGCCGCATGGCAAAGGGAACTTATATAGGGTGGGAGTTGGTGGGTGGGCCGAGCAACCAGAAGCAGCGAGTGAGACAGAAGGGGTGAGAGAGTCGGAAGAGGTGAGCGGGCAAGCGGACGAGTGGGCATGTGTGGATCACCAGGGATTATTGCTACTGGTCTGGTGAACTGATGCCAATCATCCCTACCGGTTCACCCAAAGCGGTCCGAACCAGAAGGATTTTACCCCTGCTGTAACTGTTCTTGGTATCTTTTAGCCTCCATCCCCCTAATCATTTTTCTTGCTCATCTCTATAGTCTTTCCAGTGTTTCAATATCTTTTTTATATTGTGTTGACCAGAACTGGATGCAGTATTCTAAATGTGGTCTTACTAAGGCTTTGTAAAGCAATATTAGAACTTCATGTGATCTTGATTCTATCCCTTTATTAATGCAGCCTAGGATTGCATTGGCATTTTTGTCTGCTGCCACACATTGTTGGCTCATATTTAAGTGATTGTCCACTAGGACTCCAAAATCCTACTCACAGTTACTGGCATTAAGCCAAATTTCATGTAGTCTGTACCTGTACTGTTGGTTTTTCTTGCCTAAGTATAAAACCTTACTTTTATCTAATTTGAATTTCATGTTGTTAGGTAGGGGCCCATGTTCAATTTGTCAAGTTCTTTTTGGATCGTAAGTTGTGTTCTGGGGTGTTGGATATTCCTGCCAGCTTAGTGTCATCTGCAAATTTGATGAGTTCCCCTTCAATTCCCTTGCCTAGATATTTTTTGAAGATATTGAAGGGTGCTGGGCCTAAAATGGAAACTTGAGGTTCCCCATTGCTTACTTCCCTCCATGTGGATGAGGTTCCCCAGAGCACTACATCTTGAATATAATTTGTTAGCCAGTTACAAAGCCACTTGATGGTGGTGTTATCTATTCCATGTTTTCAAGAATGTGAGATAATGAATTACTTGGATGAGGGGATAGATGGGGAACTCATCAAATTTGCAGATGACACCAAGCTGGCAGGAATGGCCAACACTCCGGAACATAGGCTCAAGATACAGAAGGATCTTGACAGACTTGAAGATTGGGCACTATCTAACAAAATCAAATTCAATGGAGAAAGAAGTAAGGTTCTACATTTAGGCAAGAAAAACAAAGTGCACAGGTACAGTATATGTGGTACCTTGCTCAATAGTAGTAACTGTGAGGGGAATCTTGGAGTCCTAGTGGACAACCATTTAAATATGAGCCAGCAGTGTGCAGCAGCTGCCAAAAAAGCCAACACAGTTGTCGGCTGCATAAACAGAGGGATAGAATCAAGATCACGTGAAGTGTTAGTAACACTTTATAATTCCTTGGTAAGTCCATACTTGGAATACTGCATCCAGTTTTGGTTGCCACAATGTAAAAAAGATGTTGAGACTCTAGAAAGAGGACAGAGAAGAGCAACAAAGATGATTAGAGGACTGGAGGCTAAAACATATGAACAACCATTGCAGGAACTGGGTATGTCTAGTTTAATGAAAAGAAGGACTGGAGAGACATGATAGCAGTGTTCCAATATCTCAGGGGCAGCCAAGAAGAAGAGGGAGTCAAGCTATTCTCCAAAGCACCTGAGGATAGGACAAGAAACAATGGGTGGAAACTAATCAAGGAGAGATGCAACCTAGAACTAAGGAGAAATTTCCTAACAGAACAATTAATCTGTGGAACAACTTGCCTCCACAAGTTGTGAGTGCTCCAACACTGGACGTTTTTAAGAAGATGTTGGATAGCCATTTGTCTGAAGTGGTGTAGGGTTTCCTGCCTAAGCAGGGGGATGGATTAGAAGACCTCCAAGGTCACTTTCAACTCTTCTCTTCTCTTCTCTTCTCTTCTCTTCTCTTCTCTTCTCTTCTCTTCTCTTCTCTTCTCTTCTCTTCTCTTCTCTTCTCTTCTCTTCTCTAAATATTTGAAAAACAACTGTAAATTCCTGGAGAATGACTGAAAGAAGCTTCCCATGAAATGCTGAATCGATCTGTTTCAGACTGTAGTGGTGATTTGAAGAGGTTGAATTATTCAGAGTACCAACAATCCGGAATAATAGCAAGAGAAATATTGAATAAAGGGTCAAATTGGAATGTTTTTTTTTCCTGCAGCTTCATAAGTTTCTGAGCAACTTCCAAAATCACAATATTTCCAGAGATGGGATTTCTTTTGATGAAAATGGAGTTCCTGTTGGTGACTTTGATATCATGCAGTGGACATCAGCTTTGAACAAATCAGATGCAGGGGTGAAAATTGGGAATGTAGAAAGACAAGCCTCCTCGGAAGTCAAGATATCTGTCAATCAAAGCGCCATCCAATGGCCAACTTTATTTAACAAAGTAGTTGAGGCTGCTTGGATTTTGCTCTTCTATTTATCTCCATATGTGGAAATTTTTCTGCTCAGAAGTAATTCTTATTGAGGCCAGTTGAGTTACCCTTCAATTCCCTCACTTCCAAATAAGAGAACTTAAAGCCTCATTAATTCATTAGATATCATTTTACTTTAGAGGTTTTACAATAATCTATCAAACACTGGAATCTGCTGCATTGTATTGCGGGATTTGCAATCTACATTATTAAACTGGAATACGTTGCCATAACTTATAGTACATCGAATTTATCTTCTTTTCAGTAAGGGAAAATCCAGAATGTCTATGGAGATTCTCAGTCATCCAGGTTGTATCAAAGGTGCTTTTTCAAAAGGCACCTGGACTTTGTTTTCCCTTGAAGATGTTTCACTTCTCATCCAAGAAGCTTCTTCAGTTCTGACTGAATGGTGGAGGATGGAAAGATTTGGAACCGCTGAAAAGACTGTGTTGTAAACAGGATATAGATATAGATTCAGCAATCGCAGGAAGGTTCCACACCCGTTTGCACTATTCAGGTGGCCCTGAGGGTGCAGATAAATTTCAAGTGGCCTCAACAACTTTCAGAAAGTCTGCTAACGACCAGATGTCTGCAAGGATTATAAATCCTTCCATACTTCACCATTCAGTCAGAACTGAAGAAACTTCTGGAATGAGAAGTGGAATGTCTTTAAGGGAAAACAAAGATCAGTTGTCTTTTGAAAAAGCACCTTTGGGAGAAAAATCCAGAATATGAAAAGCAAAGATGGAGAAAAAATATATACAGTATTTTTCAGAGTATAAGACGCTCCAGAGTATAAGGTGCACCTTGGTTTTGGAGGAGGAAAATAAGAAAAAAAATATCTGCCTCTGCCTACCAGCATCCATCAGTATTCAGCTGGCTAGCATCCTGTCAGTGTGTGAGAGAGTTGAGGACTGTTTGGAAACTGAAACAGTATTTGCTGTGGGAGCAACATGAAAGGAGCCTGGGCGTGGCTTAGGTTGATTATTCTAAAGCTGCATGCTGTGCTGATATCTGAAACTGAAACTGAAACTCCTCTGTTCTACTTGTGTTTTCCTTGCTGCTGCAAACTGTGACAGTCCTTGCACAAACAGCCAGGTCAGCTTCAGCATATTATTGCAGCCTGATTCAGTATGAGCAGCTGATTGGCGGGTAGACTCCCAGAATACCCCCAATCAGCTGTTCCAGACTGCAGGTATTGCCGAAGACCATTGCTTCCTCCATGCCTCGCATTTTTGACTATGTTCGGTGTATAAGATGCACTGAAATTTTCACTCTCTTTTGAGGGGGAGGGAAGTGGGTCTTATATTCCAAAAAATACGGTAAGTTATATCATTCATACACATGCCCTCAGGAGTAACACCTTTTGTAATGGAACTACTTTCCTTTGGAGAAAAAAAATAAGGCAGTGAGTCTGTTTTGGGATCTACAATAGAGATTGATAGAGAAAGAGAATGATCTTTCATTTGCCCCTTGCAAGTAGAGTAATTACAGTTCATGCCACTACTTCTTGACTGATTTCGCTCAATGTGCTCCTGAGCTTTTGAAAGCCACTTGATTTCAGTAATTCCTTCTAATTCATACAGTATATCACCCTGACTAATATTTCTGTTTATGTTTAGATGGTGCCTTATTCAAGATGTAGAGAAAGTTGCTCCCCAGGTTATGCCAAGGTTGTGAGAGAGGGAGCCCCAGTTTGCTGCTATGACTGTTCTCTGTGTATGGAAGGAACATTCTCTGGGCAAGAAGGTACAGTACGTGGCTCCAAGAATAACCAAAAAAAAAAAATCAAGATACAATCAATATTCTATCTTGTTTTTGGGAGGGATATTTGATAAAGAAGCAAGAAAAACATTAAATTTCTTGAAGGCATCCACAAACTTCAAAGATTGGGCACTATCACCAAATTTGGATGATGTGAACATTAAAACATATAATGAAAGGTTGATGATTTCTACTGAGTTGTTACTTTTTTGCTTGGTTTTGGGAAAGAGGATAGTTTTGAGAGCTGATAATCACATTCATCTTCAGCTTTTAAAAAGACTGTTTGATTATTTTAATGTTGTATAATATTAATATCAGTGGGGAGAAATATTATTCTTTGAAAATGAAGTATTTGATTTCTGATGCAGTTTTCATGCTCCTACAGCTGCAGAAACAGATTCTTGCTAACCATTTTTTTTCTCAGATGCAGCCCATTGTGAAAAGTGTCCAGATGACCAGTATTCCAATAAGAAGCGAGATCAGTGTGTCCCCAAAAATATAAGCTTCTTATCCTATCAAGAATTGTTGGGACTCATCCTGGCTTTCTTTGCCATCGCTTTGTCCCTAATCACCGCCTTTATTCTGGGAATCTTCATGAAATACCGAGACACTCCCATAGTCAAAGCCAACAACTGTGAACTCACCTACATCCTCCTGGTTTCACTCCTGCTTTCTTTCTTGACTTCCCTTCTATTCATTGGTCGCCCCGTGAAAATGACCTGTCTCCTTCGACAAACCATTTTCAGTGTTGTTTTCTCAGTTGCTGTGTCTTCCTTGCTGGCCAAGACTGTCATGGTGGTGGTGGCCTTTCTGGCCACAAAGCCAGGCAGCAGCATGAGGAAATGGCTGGGGAAGAGTCTGGCCAACTCTATTGTTTTATTCTGCTCTGGTATTCAAGTAGGCCTCTGTATGATGTGGCTGGGAGTCTTTCCCCCATTCCCAGATTCTGACTTTCATTCCCAACCAGAACACATCCTGCTGCAGTGCAATGAAGGCTCTGTCACCATGTTCTACTCTGCTCTTGGCTACATGGGTTTTTTGGCTGCCATCTGTTTCTTGGTGGCATTTCTGGCTCGAAATCTGCCAGGGGCCTTTAATGAAGCCAAACTGATCACCTTCAGCATGTTGGTTTTTTGTAGCGTTTGGATCTCCTTTGTTCCCACTTATCTGAGCACCAAGGGGAAATACATGGTAGCCGTGCAGATCTTCTCCATCCTGGCCTCTGGCCTGGGTTTACTGGGCTGCATCTTTATCCCCAAATGCTACATTATTATCCTGAGACCTGACATGAACACCAAGGAACATCTGATGATAAAAAATCATTAAGTCTCCTTTTGCTGGTGTTTATTTTTGTACAGTTTACATGCAGCATAAAATCACATGCTTTGAAGTAATGTTTTCTGTGTTGTCACTTATCTTTCTTCATTCCATGAGAATTTTGAATTATAATAATTATAATAATTGAACAACAGATAGCGACAGATCTAACAAAATGGGAGAATTTGCAGCTATCATTGATAGGGAAAATATCAACTATTAAAATGAATATACTGCCCAGACTTTTATACTTATTTCAGACAATTCCAATTAAGTTGTGGAAAAAATATTTTAAAGATTTAAATAAAATGGTGTTAAAATATATATGGCAGGGCAAAAAGGCAAGGATAAAACTAAAATTGATGCAAGATGTTAGATCAAGAGGAGGTTTTGGTTTGCCGGATTGGGAATTATATTATCAAGCTTGTAACTTGATGTGGATTAAAGAATAGCTTAACGCTAAGGAATATTAGATTGTTGACTTTAGAAGGACATGATTTATTGTTGGGTTGGCAGGCTTTTATGTGGTATAAAAGTACAAAAGTACAGGGTTATTTCAGAAGACATATGATATGAGAGTCTTTGTTATTAAACTGGGAGAAGATTAAACAATGTTACTATTTAAAAATTCCAGTCTGGTTATCACCTATTGAAGCAGTCTCATACGCAATAACATTTAGAAAGGAACAAATTGTTAGATATGGTGAATTATTAAATGAAAGGGGTGAACTTAAGTCGAAGCAAGAACTAGAAGAACAAGAGTTTGAAATGGATTGTTTTTCATATATGCAAATACAGTCAAGATATGATGAAGATTCTAAAAAGGAGGGTTTTTATAATAACTTGACAAACTTAGATAAAATCTTAACAGGTTCTGATGACCATGTAATTAAAAAATTGTACAGTCATTTATTAGAAGTAAAATTGGCAGAAGAACAAGTTAAAGAAACAATGATTGCATGGGGGAAAAATGTGGGTCATGGGATTGACTTAGAGAAATGGGAAAAAATATGGTTGCAGAATTATAAAATGACAATGTCAACAGCATATTTAGATTTAGATTTAGATTTTATTAAATTTGTATACCGCCCTATTCCCGAAGGACTCAGGGCAGCGAACAGGCACAGGATAAAATACAGAAATACAAAAGTTAAAAACAATTTAAAACCAAATTAAATAATTTAGCCCACGACAATTAAAATCCCAATAAATTTAAAACAAATTAAAAATTACAATTTAAAATTTAAAAAGGGGAGAAAAAATTAGGCCAGGCCAGCTTGTTGGAATAAGAGGGTCTTAAGAGTACGACGGAAGGTGCGTAGATCCGGGATCCTCTGTATTTCCGGGGGGGAGCTCATTCCAGATAGTAGGTGCCCCCACAGAGAAGGCCCTCCCCCTGGGAGCTGCCAGTCGACACTGCTTGGCTGACGGCACCCGGAGAATCCCCTCTCTATGAGAGCGTACCGGCCGGTGTGAGGGTATTTGTGGTAGTAGGCAGTCCCGTAAATAACCAGGTCCTAAGCCATGGAGTGCTTTGAAGGTGGTAACCAAAACCTTGAAGCGCACACGGAAGACCACTGGGAGCCAGTGCAGCTCGCGCAGGAGAGGTGTTACACGGGAGCGCCATGTTGCTCCCATAACCACCCGTGCGGCCGCACTCTGCACCAGTTGGAGCCTTCGGGTGCTCCTCAAGGGGAGCCCCATGTAGAGAGCATTACAATAGTCCAGGCGGGAGGTGACGGGGGCATGAGTGACTGTGTGTAGGGAGTCACAATCCAGAAAGGGACGCAACTGGCGAATCAGGCGAACCTGATGAAAAATCCTCCCGGTCACGGCCATAAAGTGCTCTTCTAAAGACAGCCGTGAGTCCAGGAGGACGCCCAAGTTGCGAGCCCTCTCCGTGGGGGCCAGCGATTCGCCCCCAATAGTCAGCGATGGCGTCAACTGACTATATCGGGATGTCAGAAACCACAGCCACTCGGTCTTGGATGGGTTGAGCCTGAGCCTGTTCCTCCCCATCCAGATCCGCACAGCCGGATAAATATAAGGAAAATCTGTATAAGATGTTTTACAGGTGGCATTTACCTCCGGCAAGAATAGCCAGAATGTACAAGAATAAATCGGAGAAATGTTGGAAGTGTCATCAGACTCCGGGCTCATATTACCATATGTGGTGGACATGTGCAGAAGCTAAAAGATATTGGACTAAAATCCACAAATGGTTGGAAAAAATGACAAAGAAACATATTGACTTTAAACCAGAGATATTTTTATTGGGGATTTTACCAGAAATATACAGTAGAGAAATGAGATATTTAATTGTGAATGTTTTAATGGCAGCTAGAATTGTATTTGCTAGAAACTGGAATTAGGGAACAAGGAGACAAACAATATTATTTGATATGGGATTTATTTTATCAATGGTTAGACAAGAAAGAATGGAAATGAAATATGAAATATGATATGGATAAGATAATAAAACATATAAAGGGGTTTTTTTTTCCCCCTTATAGAGGACAATTTACTGTTAAATAATTGGTAAATGAGAATAATAAAGTAATAAACTGTTAAATAAGAAAATGATGGATAGAGGATTAAGCACAAAAGATTTGTAACCGATCAATACACTTTCTGTAATTGTAATGGATGATAATTGTTTTATGTTTTAAGTTTTGTTTAAAAATAAAAAAAAATCCAAAAAAAAATATAATAATTGAATAGTAAAGTTGCTAAAACAACTCAAATTATCTGAAATAATCATATCCTTCAATTGTCCAAATCTGAATTCATATTATGAAATTAATAAAATTTCTGAAACCAGGCCAGATAAACTGTAACCAGAGATGTTGTGATATGGTTTTTATGATTAAATTAAAGACTATGGCTAATGGTGATGTATGTTTTTGTTACTATATAAATTGGTTGTGCGGCTGTTATATTTTATTTTCTGGGGTGATGTTCTGAATTTTTTTAAAAAACTAGTTAATTTAAAATATATATTTGATTGATCTCTTCTGGCTGGATAATGTACGATTACTCAAAGATAGATAAATAAGATAGATAGATAGATAGATAGATAGATAGATAGATAGATAGATAGATAGATAGATAGATAGATAGATAGATAGATAGCAGAGATCAAGAAAGAGAAAAACAGAGAGACAGATAACAGTCTATATATTCAGAATAGATCAAATTTCAACATGAACTTTGGAGCAACTTTAATTTTTTTTTCTCCATCGCTTTGAATAAATTAATGAGACAAATTATTATTTTTAACAGTCTTCAGTCAAAAGAAAAATATGTACAGCTCTGAGTGATGGGGGGGATCATGTAGACATGCTCTGACATCATAAGCACATCTCATAAGATGTGCTTATGAGAATTAAAATTGGTTCCTGTTTTTTATCCATGTCCATATCCATGTCCATATCCATTTCCATTTCCATATACTGTACATACAGTAGCATACAGTGCTTTATATATACAAGGCACTGTGAAGTGTTATATAAGTCTGCTATTGCTATTGCTATCATGAAGAAGTCAATAATGGGCCATTGTTTTAGATTAATGCCCCAGGGAATTTTGATTAGATCTTCTTTGTAAACATTAAGATTGATAGTCCCTTCTACATTTTGAAAGACACAAGACATTTAACAGGGGGCTCCAATAGCAATAGCGCTTAGACTTATATACCGCTTCATAGTGCTTTACAGCCCTCTCTAAGCAGTTTATAGAGTCAACTCATGATTAACTCATTCTGGAGTATCTAACCTTCACTAAAGAAGATGGCCTCATCCACACCAGACAAAATAAGAAGGAATTATAATGGCCCACTGCCTAATTCAAGAGTGTTGAACTGTTTTTCCACATTTAAATCTTTACAATCTCAAGAATAAGTTTGGAGACTAAAAAACAATCAAACTTCCCTGAATTGTTCCTTTCTCGACTCTCAAATTAGGATTATTCTCCTGAGTCAAAGAAAACTCTTTTCTCCAGTGGCACACTTTTATGGCCAAGGCTCGTTCCCAATTCCCCTTCTAATTATCAAAATCATGATTATTTATTCTCCTTTGAACAAGGTTCATGGGATTTCCATCACCACAATTAGTTGTTAATCTATGTGACAACAAATGGCATAGACAGCATGTGATAATCTGATTTGTAACAGCCTCCTGTGATGAGATCAGAGTTTGAGGAAAAGCTGGGCAAATACTCTAGCAGTCTGAAATTGCAGATAGCTCTTCCAAATCTGGGGGCAAACTGGACCTTCTTCACTATAGCTGTGGTCTTTTTGTGATCTCTGAGATTTAGCTCTGTGCTGAAGAAAGAACTCTAGGAAGGATCTCCTGCAGTATACTGTATGTCAAATGCTGCTGCTGCTGCATATCCAGCTTTTTCTGCTTCAGTTTCTGTCTCAAATTCCCTGTGTCAGTACGCTGATGAAATGTCCATTTAAGGTGATCATAGAAGAAAACGAGTGGTTCCATTACTACAAGCCAGGAGACTACTGGATTACGGGAATAATGTCTGCACTCGTAGCTTCATTGTACCCATTTTCATTCTCCAAGCCTCCAACCCATCAACTGAAAAGGTAATTGTCAACTCATCCAAGGATTCTGGTGATTGATTTTACTTGCTCCAATGTCTTTTCTTTATTTTATTTTAATACAAACTGTCAGATGTAAATGCCTTATTCTCTAATGTGTAAATAGTACATGAACGGGGTATCAGGGGTTAACTTATTCTTCACTTCTTAATGTATTCATAATTCACCACTCCCACATATAGCTCCACCCACTGTATATATAAGGAGCTACGTGCACCCTTTTCCTTGCTTCTATCTGTGAATATTCAGTGAATATAGAATGCCTATTGTAAATAAAAGGAAATATATTTAAACCTTTAATTCTTACTAATCTTATTGAGTCTGATCCTGAAAATATTGCAACAAGCTGGTAGCAGAGGATGGTTAATTGACTCAATAAAAACTTAAAAATGTCTAAGAAAGATAGGCCCAACACCAGGGCCTACAGCAAAGAAATGGAAACAGAACAAGAAATAATCAACGAATCCACAAACGCAATTTCGAGAGAATCCGAAGAATACACCACTGAAGACGAAGAAATAATAGATGAAAATGATGACCAGGAGGAAATCGAGATAAAGAATAACGAACTCAGGTCAGAGATATTAAAATTATTAAAGAGCCAGAAGAATGATGAAAGCCTCATCGCGAACCTCCAAGATATGCTGAAGAACAGCGGAGCAGCGAAAGAGAAAAACATCACTAAAGAAAAGTCTAAAGACCCAAAAATAGTGAGTGATATGACTGCAGAGAAAATCATTGCGAAGAAGAAAAACGGTGATCCCGCGTGAAATTTTGAATGGCAGCCATCTTGGTTTCAACAGGCCTCCAAGATGAGCGAAGCAGAGCCAATCAAAAAGCTCAATTCAAAATTTCTGGCGCGAAAAACATTACCAGACAACGAAAATGAAAAAGAAGATTCAAACACCTCAGAAGAATCAGAATCAGAAAGTGAAGGTGATTCAACAAACTACCAAATAAAATCAGCAATGAAAACGCTTTTTGCCGCATTTGGGCCAAAACTAAAAATTACTAAAAAGCTAACGAAGAAGCGAGCGAGCAAGCCAATGCCTCAAGACCTGACCGCTCCCATCCTGACTACGAGAGAGCTGACGCCCGAACCCAGAGAGCCCTGCCGATACCGCCCTACGCCACAGACCGAAGCAAGCACCAACGCCCTCAAAAGAAGAGGAAGAACAGCCGCCGTCGTCGGGACTCCCAGGGTCAAGCCAGGGACCGATTCGTCCGAGGAGGAGCAGAACGAGCGAGCCGCAATGGGGAGAACCTTCCACGACGACTCCAAAGAAGAAATGGACAACGCGCATGCGCAAGACTACGCAGACGGCCCGGGAAGACATGAACTGACGAGAAGACCGCGCAGACTCGTTGCGAGCATCCCCACGCCGTTTTGCAATTTTCTGCATTTACGAGACCACGGACTACCTCAGGTTGTAAGTAATGGACCCAATAATGTCGGAAATTTACCCAGTGACTTCCCGAAGCTAAGGGTTGATGGCATTAACTTGCAAGAATGGTATCAACAGCTCCAGGTTGTCTTTATGAAGGAAAGCTTACTATTTTTTATCACTAGTCCCCCAAAAAGACCTTGGACTCTAAAAATAGATTGTTTACACCATAGAGCATTTTTCTTAATAATATCTAGTGTGTCTCCTGCAATGTATCACAGCATTAAGCCAAATCTGACTGTTTCAGAAATTATTCAATGCATGTTTAATTTGTTTCACAGTGATAGTGTAGCTACCACCACAAGGATGTCTAAAGATTTCTTTTCATCTAGGATAAAACCAGGGGTTTCCATAAGTGAGCATTTAATATCTTTAAACAAAATAAGAGCTGAGCTGCATTTGAGGGGGGAGGTGATTTCAGACCAAACAATGAAAAGTGTTATTATCAACTCACTTGATCCATCATGGGACAATTTTATGTCACATTTAGACACAATCAATCTAGGATACTTATCCATAGAAAGTCTATCCAATAAATTGATAGCAGAAGACAATTCAAGAAGAAATCGTTCTAACAATCACACAGAACACAAACCATATAGGAAAGTAGCTTTCCAAGAAAAATATAATGAAACATTTAAATGTCACAATTGTGGATCCAGGGAACACAATAGAAGAGATTGCCCCAAGATTTCAAAGGAAAGACATAGGTCAGAATATAGGAACAAATACAATTATAGACAGTCTTCCATAGATAGACATAGATACAGAAGCCCACCAAATTACAAAGAGAATAGAGGGGGCAGAGATAATTCAAAGGATAGAAAATCTGGCTCACTGAATGGGTTAAATAAACAAGACAACACTAACATACAGCAAAATGAGAACAATAATTGGCTTATTGATTCTGGAGCAACTAACCACACCACTAATAACAAAAATACATTGTCTTCATTTACAGAAGATAAATTTGTAATAAAGGTAGCTAACCAAGAAAAGGTTCAAGTATTAGGTAGAGGGAATGTAACCCTGCCTGGTCTAGGAGAAATAGAGGGGGTATTGCTAATACCTGAAATACCTCATAACATACTAAGTGCCATAAAACTAAGTAGAGATTCTGACATTAACATTGTTTTTTCAAAAGGAAAAGCGACTTTGGAGAAGAATAAAATAAATATAGGCACTGTGATGATTAAAGGAGGCCTACCTTATCTGATAACAAAGGAAAAATGGTTGCATAACATTGATTCAGATATGGGAGATTGTATTGAAGTAGATGATGAAAATATTAGCAACAGTGATAATGATGAATGTAAAATATCTCATGATCACATAGATGCACACAATGAAAAAAAACCAAAAATAGGTAAGCCACTTCATGATGAGTGTGCTCACATCTTACATAGGAAGTTAGGACATGCCAGATTTCCTGTAGTACAAAAAATGACTGAACACGCAGAAGGTGTTAAAATAAAAAATTGTGAAAACTATCTGGAATGCTCAGTATGTAAATCTACAAAACTAAAAACTAGTCCCAGGCCAAGAAAATCTACTAGATCAACTAACAAAATTTTTGATTTAGTACACATGGACTTAGTTGGTCCATTAACTCCATCAATCACTTATAGAAAACGTTACTTCTTGACAATAGTAGACGATTATAGCCGCTATGGATTTGTTTATACGTTAAAACACAAAGATGAAACCTTTCAAAAATTTAAAGAATTTTACAAACGCATAGAAACACAACACAATATCAAAATAAAACAAATCATGACAGATAGGGGATGTGAATTCATGTCTAAAGAATTCTCCCAATGGTTAAAAGACAAAGGAATGTTACATTACACATCTAGTCCATTTTCTGCGTTCCAGAACAGGATTGCAGAGAGGAAGAATTCAACATTACAAACCATGATTAGATGCACATTGGAAGATGCTGGCTTAAGCAAACAATTCTGGTCAGAAGCCTTACATTATTCAAATTACACACAAAATAGAACCTGGTCCAGCATTGTAAATAAGACACCATATGAAGTGATGTATAATAGGAAACCAAAATTAGCACACATGCACATATTCGGAGTCACTGCAGACGTACACATACCTAAGCAATTAAGAAGAAAGGGAGAAAACGTATCCAGAAGACTCAGATTTATGGGATATGAGACTGGCACCAAAGGGTACAGATTCATTGATAATAATAACAAATTTATAGTCTCCAGAACAGCTGTGTTCCATGAACAGGCCAACTGGTCTAAATTACATCTTAATGAAATATTTCCAAATAAATACAAAGATACAAAATCTGTGGTCTTTTTGTGATCTCTGAGATTTAGCTCTGTGCTGAAGAAAGAACTCTAGGAAGGATCTCCTGCAGTATACTGTATGTCAAATGCTGCTGCTGCTGCATATCCAGCTTTTTCTGCTTCAGTTTCTGTCTCAAATTCCCTGTGTCAGTACGCTGATGAAATGTCCATTTAAAGTGATAGTAGAAGAAAATGAGTGGTTCCATTACTACAAGCCAGGAGACTACTGGATTATGGGAATAATGTCTGCACTCGTAGCTTCAGTGTACCCATTTTCATTCTCCAAGCCTCCAACCCATCAACTGAAAAGGTAATTGTCAACTCATCCAAGGATTCTGGTGATTGATTTTACTTGCTCCAATGTCTTTTCTTTATTTTATTTTAATACAAACATTCCCTCTTTCAGTAAACAGCATGTTGTCTGAGTACACGTTTTTGTGTCATGACAATTAAAATTTACCACCATATTCATTATTTGTATTTATTCTTATATTACTACTAATATTAAACATACATAGTCTTATAACGTTTCCCTTCTTAACTTATTTGCCTTTATAATACATTGCTTTTATATTTATTCTCTAACCATTGATAGAATATTATAATAATCAGATTCTTCCTTTCCTTTAATTGCAAGTGTTAATCTATGTATCTATGTATTTTTTCTTTTATGAGAGCATATGCACCAAGACAAATTCCTTGTGTGTCCAATCACACTTGGCCAATAAAGAATTCTATTCTATTCTATTCTATTCTATTCTATTCTATTCTATTCTATTCTATTCTATTCTATTCTATTCTATTCTATTCTATTCATTTCTGCACATTCTAATATTTTCTTAATCATATTTTCATCCATAGGGATCTCTTCACTTTTACAATTTTGTGCAAATACAATTCTAGCTGCAATTATTACATGAATAATCAAGTATACATTTTCTTTACTCTAAACTTCTGGTAGAATCCCCAACAGGAATAGTTCAGGTTTTAAACTGATATGTTTCTGTGTCATCTTCTCCAACCACATACCTCCAATGTCTTTTCTAGGAATGATTTCCTTTTCCCTATTCCTCACCTTGAGAAAGGAAAGTCATTATTGCTCATCCCAATTTGCTTTAGAGAAAAGGCTCTTGGGGAACCTGATGATTTTGTAAAACCTTTTTAAATTCTTCCACAAGTGTCAGCCTCAACACTGGGCACTGCCAACACTGTCCCATGATGAATCTTGCCTGTTTGGGGTTCTGCCTGCTTTCAAAATGATTACCTTGGTACTGTGGAGTCAGCAACTTATTTATTCATTTAACTTATTTAGCCATTTTGCTTTCTTGCCTTTCTTTTTCTTTGGGATGTTTTTAGTTGCTGTTTGTTATAAAATGTTGCGAACATCCGTCCATAGTTATTTAGGCACTCTGTCTATCAGATCTAATTCCTTAAATCTATTTGTCCCCCCTACTGTATATTCATCAGAGATATGAATATACCACACCTGAGTGGTATGATACCACACCTGAGTGGTATGATTTTAATTACATTTTATGGATTGTTTTGAATTGATATGAGTAATATATTTGCTTTATAAATAGGTAAGTGGATAAAATAAATGCTTTGGTTTTACA
This sequence comes from Pantherophis guttatus, assembly GCF_059756535.1. Taxonomy (NCBI): domain Eukaryota; kingdom Metazoa; phylum Chordata; class Lepidosauria; order Squamata; family Colubridae; genus Pantherophis; species Pantherophis guttatus. The sequence goes on along the minus strand of NC_142064.1, from coordinate 256,760,171 downwards.
AAAAGTTTATTCTAAGCAGATTGAAACAGTTACAATAGTAAGAAACCTTCACACTTTCTATTTGAGAAGAAGATGGTGTGGAGGTTTCTTGCTATTGTAACCATTTTCCTTACCTGGCTCCTAAACTATAAGAATAATTTTCCTCATTTTTTTTCCTCCAAGTCATAATGTGGAGAAAAAGGCAGAATAAGTTCTGGTGATTTTGATAGGATTCCTTTGATCCTGACATAACAAGCTTGCTATCTCTCTCTGATATTTTTTTTTGGCAAGAAGCTCCTAGTAGTGTCAATGGGACTGTTCTTCTCAGAGAAATTTCAAAAATGTCTATCACTTGCAAAATTCAAATAAATTGAATAATTTAATTGAAACGTCAACTTGCAAAGCATCCCTGGCCTGCCCTCGAGTTGCCATAGGCAAGTGGGATGGGAAACCAACAAAACAGCACAGCAGCCAAAGACAGATGCACATTCTAGAATTATATCACTCAAGGCTGTATCCCAGGGTTACCACAGCAGCTGGAGGGGAGTGATCTCTACAGCCCGCAAAATTGCTCCGTTGGCAAATGTGATTGATGACACACCATGAGGGGAGGAGGAAAACAAGGTCATGGTTGGGGTATTATTTACGTGGGGCAGATTTGGCTTCACTTGGGAAAGTGCCTACATGAAGCTCCTAATAACTAACTGGATTTCTTTTGAAGCTTGGCTCAAGGCTCATGATTTAATTAGGGCATCTGTCAGATCCCTGACATGAATAAGGAGAAGTTGATTATCTTTTTGGCATTGCACTATGTAGATATAAAGCTACAGTAAATATGACATGCTTTCATGAAAATCCAAACTGAAGATTTATTTCTTTCTTTATTGAAATTTGTCAAAGAAAAATGAGAACAAGAATAAGAGAATATAAATTCAATGACAGGGACGATAGGAGTTGTGAAATTCAATTATTTTTTTACTACCAGTTCTGTGGGTGTGGCTTGGTGGGCATGGTGAGGCTTGGTGGGTGTGGCTTGGTGGGCAAGGCAGGGAAATGATGCTGCAAAATCCCCATTACCACTCCACTCTGGGGCCAGCCAGAGGTGGTATTTGCCAGTTCTCCAAACTACTCAAAATTTTCACTACCGGTTCTCCAGAATCTGTCAGAACCTGCTGAATTTTATCTCTGGACGATAGACACATTAGTGCACTTACGCACACACTCTCTACTGACCACTTAAATATAATGTAAGTTCCATTGAACTCAACTTGTGACTGAAACTGTGGAAATTTGTAGCTGAGACAACTGAATCAGGTAGGGCATTCCAGACTTAGACAATTTACATGGTGTTTAAAGCAGTTGTTCGCACACATATTATTGCGATTAAAACAGAAAAGGTCATTTACCTGTAAAACATTATTACATATAATTTTGTATTCAATACCTAGGCCTGAACACAAGCGACACGGCTTCAAGTTATCCAAACAGAGAATTTCGAGCCTAGTAGCATAGGGAATTCTTTTGTGTACAGAAGAGTGCAAGACTTTTCTCGTGAAATACTTGTGAACCCGCTCAATTGTACTGATGTCAGATATATGGTGGGGAATCCAAACAGTTGAACAATACTCTAAGACTGGTCTGGCGTAAGTTTTATAAATTCTAATTAGCAATACAATGTTTCCAGAAATAAAAGCTTCGTCAAATTAACCTTACAACTTTCAATGCTTTTTTAGCATTGCTGTTACAGTGAGCTTTGGAGGATAGATCATCAGAGATAAGTACACCTAGGTCCTTTACAAGATGAGGATCATCTGCTAGATCAATGCCACCTATCTCATACTTAACATTCTGATTATGTTTATCAATATGTAAGACAGAGCATTTATGAATCGAAAGTTGACCATTCAGACTCATAATCGTGATCACTTTGCAAAACAACAGCATTATCTGTAGAATTGAATAATTTTACATCATCAGCAAAAAGAATGCAATTGCTTTTAAGTTGATCACATAAATCGTTGTTATAGAGCAAAAAAAGATGATGAAATTTCTTACGTTGCAGTGAAAGCACCTTCTACAACATTCTGCCCTTCTTGTTGGCTGTTCATGAAGTCAACCAGAATTCAAGGCTCTTACCCAACATCACCCTGGGCTACAACATCTATGAGAACTTTTTCAGTGCAAGAATGACATATGAGGCCATGCTGGATGTGCTGTCTACAGGACAGGAGAACATCCCAAACTACAGATGTGGAAGACAAAAGAACCTGCTGGCGATTCTTGAAGAGATGGATTCTGAACTCTTTGATCATATTTCCAATGTCCTGAGCATCTATAAAATTCCACAGGTATAAAGCCAAATGAAACTAATTCCGTGTTGTAAATTGTTCATATTTGCCTAGAAAGCAGCACTTGTATATATTTCTCCAAATAAATTGAAAGTCAGAGAGTAAATATTAGAAGATTTGAAAGAATTGTTCATTCACAAAGTATATGTGTCTTTACATAAAGTGATGGGCTGCTTCTGGTTTGGACCAGTTCTAGCAAACCGGTGGTTCCGGCGATCAGTTGTCCCTGCCCACCTACCCGCCCCCACCCTATCCTGTCCTATATTTCTGTGTTTCTCAGCCCAGCTGATTTGCGTGGCATGGTGGATTTCCACCCCTCAGCTGTTTTACTTACCGGGGCTTCCCTAGAAGGTAAGCTATAGAGCTTGATATTGGTGTATTTTGAGCGCTGTACACGAATGCAAAATGTGTGCTCACAGAACCAGTTGTTAAATCAGTTGCAGTCCACCACTGTATCTATCTATCTATCTATCTATCTATCTATCTATCTATCTATCTATCTATCTATCTATCCTTTGGCTTCGGGCCCTGTGGCCAGCAGGCCTCTGGTAGTAGAAAAAGTCTGGATGTGACCATTGGGAATTTTGAAAATTATGACATTTGAAAAGTAAGACTTTATCAAAGAATGTATGAGGGTTGAATCAGTGACTTTTAAACACTTTGAAAATTTAGTGACCAATACAAAAGAGGGTTTTTTTTCCATAGAATCATAGAATAAAAAGTCCAACTCCTTACACAGAGGAGGAATGGTCAGACCACTACAGACAAATTGCTGTCTAAGTTTTCCTTGAAAATAACGAGCAGTGGAGCTCCAGGAGGCAGGCTGTTCCAACTCTTAATAACTCTCACAGTGAGGAATTCCTCATTTTTTTATAATCTTGAGACTGAAGTAAAAAATTCAAAAGAAAGATATGAAAAAACAATGAATGGGTCAAGATAAGTAGAAGGCACCTCCAGAAAGCAGCTTTTACATACTTTCTCTAGTGTATATATATAAAATAGTGTACATAAAAAAGGCTGAGCACCAAAGAACTGAGGCCTTTGAACTATGGTAGTGGGAGAAGACTCCTGCAAGTCCCTTGGACTGCAAGGTGATCAACCGGTTAGTCCTAGAGGTTCAGCAGAAGCACCTCACTTAGGACTATGAGCATAGGCTTTTCAAGCAGAGGCAAGACCTGCGGGAGTACAAGGCCAGTTGCCAACACCTGGAGGCTCAGCAGGCTGAGATGGTCAGCCAATTCCAGGCCATGATGCAGTCTCAATGCAACAAGGCCGTCTGGCTCTTCACCACTAGCTGCACTTCTCTCCAGCCTTTGCCCAAAGCCCCGCACCAGGAGGTTGAAACAGATCCAAGTCAAAATTTCTTCCCTCCTCTGACCCACACAAGATGACCCCAGCAAAGACCCCAGTTGTCTCTGCAGCAATGCAAACATTCATTGCACATATCCGACCCAGTGGCCGTAGTTTGAGGACCCCCTGATTTAGTGCAATATAAAAACTGCAAATAATTTTTCTGTGGACCACCAAAATTTTCTTGTGGTCCACCAGTGGTCCAGTTGGTGACCACTGTCCTGGAGGAGATCAACCCTGACTGCTCTTTCGAAGGCCAGATCCTGAAGATGAAACTCAAATACTTTAGCCACCTAATGAGAAGGAAGGACTCACTGGAGGAAAGACTAATGCTGGGTGAAGAAGAAGAAAGAGACGACAGAGAATGAGGTAGTTGGATCAAATCACTGAAGCAGTAGGTGTGAGCTTAACTGGACTACAGAGGATGGTAGAGGACAGGAAGGCCTGGAAAAACATTGTTTATGGGGTCACGATGGGTCAGACATGACTTCACAACTAACAACAACAATTAATGTACAACACAGAAGAAAGTATGTCATAATATTATTTCCTATTTTGAACTGTAGCTTGGCAAAATGTCAGTTGGTTTGGGTTTTTTTTTTTTTAAAGGAGGTTAGTAAACTGACTTCTGCATTTCAAATGTCTGAAAGAAATCCAGCCAATTAAAGAGTTTATATAGAGTTATTTGAAATCAATTATATGAATGAAGACAATGAAATAATAGACCAATATTAAACAATTCCTGAGGGGGGATATAACAATATTTCAAGCCCAACGTATGAAACAATCAAATAAGCAGTTATAATCTATGAAAAAATTAATATGTTTGTCAGTTTAAAAAGATATTCCATGAGTGCATAGCAGTATTCTAGTATTTGTGAGGCTGCCATAAAGAGGAGGAGGTCAATTTATTTTCCAAAGCACCAGAAGGCATGACAAGAAGCAATGGATGGAAGCTAATCAAGGAGGGAAGCAACCTGGCCCTCAGGCCTTGAGTTTGATACCCCTGGACTAGGGTCTCCTGCTTGAGCAGGTGGTTGGACTAGAAGACTTTCCAGCTCTATTCTGATTGACTAATTGACTGAGTGGATGGGTGACCCACAGAGTTATAATGTTACAGAAGGGTGTGCTCTATGAGGACCACCAATGAACATCACCCACAGATAATTCAGAGCTCCCTGGTTTCAAAGGCAGCATACAAGACAACAGGACAGAACATCCAGAGAACCAGCAAAATTCATGCAGTTATCATTTGAAACATCTCTCAGCAGTGTGGAAAGGCCCTTAGATTTACCATCTGACTTTTATCATTAAAAGTGGCACAAACTACTGTTGGAAGAAATATCCTTCTGGGTTCAGTTCCAAGGTGGGGGGAAAGACGCAGGATTCAAGGAAGTTGCTTGGAAAGATGGTATTAATGGTGGACAGGATCATTTGCCTTGATGATGTTGGGTGAAGAAAAAAAGGGAAGAGATGCTGTGAGTGACTGAGTTTTATGCCCTCTCCGGGCTTTTGAATTTGAGCTTTATTATTTATCTTTTTTTTTTTTTTGAAAAAAAAAATTTCTAAACAAATATTAAAAAAACAAAAAACCATCTTTAATTACAAATACAAACAGTGTGTCGGTTGGTTACAAGTCTTTTGTGCATCTTCACCCTATTCAAAGTTTGAGTTAATTTGTATTATACCGTTCATTTTATCCTCTTACATCGTTCCAATAATAGTACATCTTTATATTATATTTTATATAATTCTACATTACTTGTATTAGAAAGATCTCTACCATATTTCATTTCCATATCTTTTTATCTAACCATTGATAAAATAAGTCCCATATCTTATAGTATTGTTTATCTTCTTGTTCTTTAATTTCAAATATCAATTTACTCATTTCTGCACATTCCATTATTTTCTCAATAACTTCTTCTTGCGTTGAGATTTTCTCATTTTTCCAATTTTTAGCAAACAGAATTCTAGCCGCTGTTAATACATGCACAATCAAATATCTCAATTCTCTATTGTATATTTCAGGTACAATCCCCAATAAAAAAATCTCTGGTTTAAAATCTATGTGTTTTTGTGTCATTTTTTCCACCCATGTGTGGATTTTAGTCCAGTATCTCTTAGCTTCTACACACGTCCACCACATATGGTAATATGAGCCCGGTATCTGATGACATTTCCAATATTTTTCAAATTTATTCTTGAACATTCTGACTATTCTCGTTGGGGGTAAGTGCCACCTCTAAAACATCTTATACAAATTTTCTTTATATGCAGTTGACATTGTCATTTTATCTTCCTTTCTAAATATTATCAAATATGAGAAAGCTTCAATAGATGATAACCAGACTGGAATTTTTAAATAATGTTATCTTTTTACATTCTCCCAGTTTAATAGCAAAGCATCTCGTATAAAATGTCTTCGAAAATACCCCTGTGTTTATGTTTCCTTGTACCATAAAAAGCCATGCCAACCCAATAACAAATCATGTCCTTCTAAAGTCAATAATCTAACATTTTTTAACATTATCCATTCCTTGACACACATCAAACATGTCGCTTGATAATATAGTTCCCAATTAGGCAAGCCAAAACCTCCTCGCATTCTAGCATTTTGCAACAACTTTAGTTTTATCCTCGCTTTTTTACCCTGCCAAATGTATTTCATCACTATTTTATTCAAATCTTCAAAATAATCTTTCCCCAATCTGATTGGAATTCTCTGGAACAAGTACAGAATTCTAGGCTATATATTCATCTTAATCATTGATATTCTCCCTATCAATGACAGTTGTAAATTTTCCCACTTTGCCAAATCTGTCACTATCTGTTGCTTGAGTTTATTATAGTTATTCTCTTTAAATGAACTACATCTTGCTGTCAGATATATCCCCAAGTACTTAACCTTATTTGTGACCTTCATCTTCGATACTTCCACCAATTCTTCTTTTTGTTTTATTAACATATTTTTTGTCAAAAACTTCATTTTGTCTTTATTTATTTTCAAACCAGCTACTTTTCCATATTCTCCTATCTTGTCAATCAATTTAGTTGTTGATTCTAATGGATCTTCAAGAATAAAAACCAGGTCATCAGCAAATGCTTGCAATTTGTATTCTTCCTTTTGGATCTTCATCCCCTTTATATCTTTATCTCCTCTAATATTTCTGTTTAGCACTTCTAATGTTAATACAAACAATAAAGGTGACAGTGGACAACCTTGTCTTGTACCTTTTTTTATTTCAATAGACTCTGTCAATTCTCCATTTATCATTACTTTTGCTGTTTGTTTGTAGTATATGGCTTCTATGGCTTGAATAAATTTTTTGCCAAGGCCCATCTGTTCCAGCTGTAATAACATAAATTGCCAGTTCACATTATCGAAGGCTTTCTGAGCATCTAGAAATATCAAAGCCATTTGCTTTTCAGGATGTGCCTCGTAATATTCCAAAGTATCCAGAATTATTCTCATATTGTCCTTAACTTGTCTTTTTGGCAGAAACCCATTTTGATCAGAGTGTATAAAATTATTTAAATATCATTTAAGTCTTTCTGCCAATATTGAAGCAAAGATTTTGTAGTCTGAGTTTAGCAGAGAAATAGGCCTATAATTCTTGATTTGTTGTGGGTCGGTGTCCTCCTTGGGAATAAGTGTAATATATATTACCCATGACTTGGGTAATTTCATCTTTAACATGACTTCATTCGGATTGTATCTCTAATATATAAAACAACTCCTCTTTTCCTACATTGTGGCAATGAAGAGAATATTTTCCCTAATTTTGGCTCTACCAATATTTATTCATGTTGCTTTTTAATATGCACTTCTTCTAGACAAATTATACTTTCTGCCTCCCTTTTAGAGGAAATGTTCTTCCCTTTTAATATACCCTAAAATATCTCATTTTCCTAGGAGGGGGTTTGGTGCTAACTTCCTATGCTCTCTTTAATCTTAGATCAACTATAATGTCATCAACCAGACGGCTGAGCAAAATCATCATTTTCCTTCTTCATACCGGATGACCCCAAACCAAGAACCTCCTTACTCAGCTATTGTCCAGCTGCTCCTGCAGTTCCAATGGACGTGGATCGGCCTCCTCTCTCAGGACAATGAAATAGGAGAAAAATTCAAAAGACACTTTGAAGTTCTTGCTCTAAAAAATGGGATTTGCATTGTCCTCTCAGGAACCGTCCCAGAAGCAAAAGTGCAGACAAGTGCTGGAGAAACTCACATGCAAGAAAAAAGGGAAAAGTTCCGTTCTCTTATCAAGAGTCAAATAAAAATTATAGTATTCCAACTGGATTTTCAGGCCTCAGGAATCTTAGCAGTAATAATACAAACGATTGATAGATCCATTGTGGGAAGGGTGTGGATTGCAACAACTTTGACAGTTTTAAGTGTAGGTAGTTTTGACTTCTTCGTTGATCTCCAAAATAAAAATGCTTTGTTTTCCTTCCACATCCAGACAAAGAGAAGGACTATGTATTATGACAAATCTTATGCATCCATGGTCTTATTGTATGGAAAGAAAGCGTTTCAATGTTCTTATTCAAGTCCTGTGTTATCTAAGAAAGTTTGGAAAAAATGCAGAGAAAAAGAGAATTGGGAATTCCCACCCCATGATGTGATTGCAAGAATCCTGTCTCAGGATTCCTCCAGTATTTCCCAAATAATTCAAATTGTGGCCTGGGTCCTCAGTGCTGCCTCCTCCTCCCAACGGAGTAAGAGGAGAATGCAAGTTGGAGACCATCAACCATCCCAGATTGTACAGCCATGGCAGGTAAGTCTTCTTCTTTGAGGTTCCATTGATTCTCCCCTTCCAATTCCTTAATATTAAATTAGATGTAGAAAGGGGTGAGATATTCCAAAGAGCAGTTGCCCAGTTTGTGGTATTTGAGAGTGAGTGTCAACCCTGAAGCTGACCTGACTGAGGCCATGTTGGAAGCTTCAGTGTTGCCACATTGGATCTGAGAGGTAGAGAGGGAGGGGAGGAATAGACATAGCTGGAGTTTGTAGCCAAAACAAAATACTTTCTCATGGGAACCAAAGATATTCCCACTGATGGCCGGAGGGAGGATGAGTAAAGTCACCAGGCAACCAGATGATATCTTGATTGGACCATGTGACTGACTGTTTGGCAAGAGGAGGAAAACTTTTACTTTAATTAGGTGAAAACTGTGGGAACATTTAGAGTCAGTTTTCACCAGCCTGTGCCTATATATGTCCAATAAAACTGATATTTGGGGAACCTGCTTGCCTTAGAGTCTTGTTTGCTATGGACCTATTATTTGGAACCCTAACATTAAACAGTCTCTAAATGTTTTTTTTTAAGTTTTTTTTAATTTTATTTTTTCATTTTTTACAACCATATCAGTGCCTGAACAGTGTGGCACCTGAGTGACTTACATTTTGGTACAAAAAAATAATAATATTCATCATATTTGCTACAGTTGACAAGCATATATAGTTCTCATAATAGTACACATATTTTGTTGAATTATAACCTTACATTATTAGTTATTCCATATTTCCATATTTTATTTTTATGCCAATCACTGTATTCTGAGTGTCATTCCTTTTACTGCAAATAAAATATTAATAATTATATTTGTTATAATTTACAGGCTTTTATGGTTTTAACAGGTTTTTATATTTAATAGGCTTTATGGTTCTAATAGTAATACACATATTTATGCTCAACTATAACCCTCCATTATTTAATGATTCAATATTTCAATATGTTATTTTGAAGGAGAGCGGGCATGTGTGGGCTATCAGGGATGGTTGCTACTGGTTCAGCGAACTGATGCCAATCATCCCTACCGGTTCCCCCAAACCTGTCCGAACCAGTAGGATTTTACCACTGCTGTAACTGTTCTTGGTATGTTTTAACCTCCAGCCCCCTAAGCATTTTTCTTGCTCATCTCTACAGTCTTTCCAGTGTTTCAATATCTTTTTTATATTGTGTTGACCAGAACTGGATGCAGTATTCTAAATATGGTCTTACTAAGGCTTTGTAAAGCAATATTAGAACTTCATGTGATCTTGATTTTATCCCTTTATTAACACAGCCTAGGATTGCATTGGAATTATTGTCTGCTGCCACACATTGTTGGCTCATTTTTAAGTGATTGTCCACTAGGACTCCAAAATCCTACTCACAGTTACTGGAACTAAGCCAAATTTCACGTAGTCTGTACCTATACTGTTGGTTTTTCTTGCCTAAGTATAAAACCTTACTTTTATCTAATTTGAATTTCATTTTGTTAGATAGGGGCCCATGTTCAATTTGTCAAGATCTTTTTGGATCGTGACCTTGTCTTCTGGGGTGTTGGCTATTCCTGCCAGCTTAGTGTCATCTGCAAATTTGATCAGTTACCCTTCAATTCCCTCACCTAGATCTTTTTTGAAGATATTGAAGGGTGCTGGGCCTAAAATGGAAACTTGAGGTTCCCAGTGCTTACTCTCCTCCATATGGATGAGGTTCCCCAGAGCACTACATGTTGAATATAATTTGTTAGCCAGTTACAAGACCACCTGATGGTGGTGTTATCTATTCCATGTTTTCAAGAATGTGAGATAATGAATTACTTGGATGAGGGGATAGATGGGGAACTCATCAAATTTGCAGATGACACCAAGCTGGCAGGAATAGCCAACACTCAGGAAGATAGGCTTAAGATACAGAAGGATCCTGACAGACTTGAACATTGGGCGCTATCTAACAAAATGAAATTCAATGGAGAAAAAAGTAAGGTTCTACATTTAGGCAAGAAAAACAAAGTGCACAGGTACAGTATATATGGTACCTTGCTCAATAGTAGTAACTGTGAGGGGGATCTTGGAGTCCTAGTGGACAACCATTTCAATATGAGCCAGCAGTGTGCAGCAGCTGCCTAAAAAGCCAACACAGTTGCAGGCTGCATAAACAGAGGGATAGAATCGAGATCACGGGAAGTTGGCCATTATAATGGCCAACTTTATTTAACAAAGTAGTTGAGGCTGCTTGGATTTTGCTCATCTTTTTATCTCCAGATGTGGAAATTTTTCTGTTCAGAAATAAGTCTTATTGAGGCCAATTGAGATAACTTCCAAATAAGAGAACATAAAGCCTTATTAATTCTTTAGATATTATTTTACTTTAGAGGTTTTACAATAATCTATCATACACTGGAACCTGCTGCATTGTATTGTGGGATTTGCAATCTACATTATTGAACTGGAATATGTTGCCATAATTTATAATACATCAAATTATCTTGTTCTCAGTAAGAGAAAATCCAGAATGTCTATGGAGATTCTCAGTCATCCAGGTTTTATCAAATTGCTTTTTCAAAAGGCACAAGGACTTTGTTTTCCCTTGAAGATGTTTCACTTCTCATCCAAGAAACTTCTTCAGTTCTGACTAAATAGTGGAGGATGGAAAGATTTGGAACTGCTGAAAAGACAGTGTTGTAACCACAATCATTTGCACTATTCACGTGACTCTGAGGGCAGAGATAAATTCCAAGTGGCCGCAACAACTTTCAGAAAGACTGCTAATGACCAAATGATTGTATGGAATATGGATCCTTCCATACTCCACCATTTAGTCAGAACTGAAGAATCTTCTGGAATGATAAGCGAAAAGTCTTCAAGGGAAAACAAAGATCAGTTGTCTTTTGAAAAAGCACCTTTGGGAGAAAAATCCAGAATATGAAGGATTTAGCCCACTGAATTGCATAAAAGAAAGATATCACTAAGAATGTGGCAAAGGAAATGAGGGCAGCTAAAAAAGTCATTTACATATGATGATACCATGATCATTTGTAGGAGAGAAAGATAGGGACTCTCAACAAATCTAGATGTTGGAGGTTTCCTGAGAAAGCAAAGATGGAGAAAAAATATATACCGTATTTTTTGGAGTATAAGACAACCCTCTTATAGGGGGAAGTGAAATAATATTTCAATGTTTATTTCTGTGATAATGTTGCTTGAATGTGTTGATGATCAAAGGAAAGAGTAGTTGATATAAGGGAAATTAGATTATTTAAGTAGAATAAGATAAATTAGAATATAAGTAAATAATAAGAAAGGATCACCTTAAATGAGCTGTTAACAACAGAAAAATGATAGGTATATAAGTGTTGTCTGTTTTGTGTTTGTTTTAATGTGTTTAAAATAAGAAAACTTTTTAATAAAAAAAAGATACCCCTCCCAACCATTGCATTTTTGCCTGCCCCAGACCCCAGGAGCACTCTGCAGGCCTCCCAATCCCCCTTTGCATCCTTTTTTTGGGAAAAACAGGCCCGTTTTTTGTAAAAACAGGATGCACAGAGGTTTGGGAGGCCTACAGAGTGCTCATAGGGGTCTCGGGAGGACAAAAACTTTTTTTCTTGTTTTCCTCTTCAACATCTTGGTGCGTCTTATAGTCCGAAAAATACGGTAAGCATTCTCATAAATGCTGATTGGCGGGTGGATTGGTCTCCCAGAATACCCCCAATCAGCTGTTCCAGGCTGCAGGGATTGCCGAAGACCATTGCTTCCTCCCTGCCTCGCATTTTTGGCTACGTTCGGTGTATAAGATGCACTGAAATTTTCACCCTCTTTTGGGGTGTGTCTTATAGTCCGAAAAATACGGTAAGCATTCTCATACATGCCCTAAGGAGAAACACCTTTTGTAATGGAACTACTTTCCTCTGGGGAAAAAAATAAGGCAGTGAGTCTATTTTGGGATCTACAATAGAGATTGATAGAGAAAGAGAATGATCTTTCATTTGCCCCTTGCAAGTAGAGTAATTACAGTTCATGCCACTACTTTTTGACTGATTTCGCTCAATGTGCTCCTGAGCTTTTGGAAGCCACTTGATTTCAGTAATTCCTTCTAATTCATACAGTATATCAACCTGACTAATCTTTCTGTTTATGTTTAGATGGTGCCTTATTCAAGATATACAGAAAGTTGCTCTCCAGGTTATTCCAAGCTTGTGAGAGAGGGAGCCCCAGTTTGCTGCTATGACTGTTCTCTGTGTATGGAAGGAACATTCTCTGGGCAAGAAGGTACAGTAGGTGGCTCCAAAAATAACCCCAAAAATTCAAGATACAATCAATATTCTATCTTATTTTTTTTGGGGGGGGAGGTATTTGATCAAGAAGTAAGAAAAACATTACATTTCTTGAAGGCATCCACAAACTTCAAAGATTGGGCACTATCGCCAAATTTGGATGATGATGTGAACATTAAAATAAATAATAAAAGTTTGCTGATTTCTACTGAGTTGCTACTTTCTTGCTTTGTTTTAGGAAAGAAGATTTGAGAACTGATAATCACATTCATCTTCATTCATTCATCTTTAAAAAGAGGGTTAACTAATGTAGTATCGCATGGATATCCCTGGGCAGAAATATTATATTATTCTTTGAAAATGAAGTAATTGATTTCTGATGTGGTTTTCATGCTCCTACAGCTGCAGAAACAGATTCATGATAACCATTTTTTTTCTCAGATGCAGCCCATTGTGAAAAGTGTCCAGATGACCAGTATTCCAATAAGAAGCGAGATCAGTGTGTCCCCAAAAATATAAGCTTCTTATCCTATCAAGAATTGTTGGGACTCATCCTGGCTTTTTTTGCGATCACTTTGTCCCTAACCACCGCCTTTATTCTGGGAATCTTCATGAAATACCGAGACACTCCCATAGTCAAAGCCAACAACTGTGAACTCACCTACATCCTCCTGGTTTCACTCCTGCTTTCTTTTTTGACCTGCCTTCTATTCATCGGTCGCCCCGTGAAAATGACCTGTCTCCTTCGACAAACCATTTTCAGTGTTGTTTTCTCAGTTGCTGTGTCTTCCTTGCTGGCCAAGACTGTCATGGTGGTGGTGGCCTTTCTGGCGACAAAGCCAGGCAGCAGCATGAGGAAATGGCTGGGGAAGAGTCTGGCCAACTCTATTGTTTTATCCTGCTCTGGTATTCAAGTAGGCCTCTGTATGATGTGGCTGGGAGTCTTTCCCCCATTCCCAGATTCTGACTTTCATTCCCAACCAGAACACATCCTGCTGCAGTGCAATGAAGGCTCTGTCACCATGTTCTACTCTGCTCTTGGCTACATGGATTTTTTGGCTGCCATCTGTTTCTTGGTGGCATTTCTGGCTCGAAATCTGCCAGGGGCTTTTAATGAAGCCAAACTGATCACCTTCAGCATGTTGGTTTTTTGTAGCGTTTGGATCTCCTTTGTTCCCACATATTTGAGCACCAAGGGGAAATACATGGTAGCCGTGCAGATCTTCTCCATTCTGGCCTCTGGCCTGGGTTTACTGGGCTGCATCTTTATCCCCAAATGCTACATTATTATCCTGAGACCTGACATGAACACCAAAGAACATCTCATGATAAAAAATCATTAAGTCTCCTTGTGTTGGTTTTTATTTTTGTACAGTTTACATGCAACATGAAATCACATACTTTGAAATAATGTTTTATGTGTTGTCACTTCTCCTTCTTCATTCCATGTGAATTTTGAATTATAATAATTGAGTAGTAAAGTTGCTAAACCAACTCAAAATATTTGAAATAATCATATCCTTCAATTGTCCTAATCTGAATTCATATTATGACATTAATAAAATTTCTGAAACCAGGCCAGATAAACTGACCCGAGATGTTCTGATATGGTTTTAGATTAAATTAAAGACTATGGCTAATGATGATGTCTGTTTTTGTTACTATATAGGTTGGTGTGCTGATGTTATATTTTATTTTCTGGGGCGATGTTCTGACTTTGTTTTAAAAAATAGTTAATTTCAAATATTATATATATATATTTGATGGATCTCTTCTGGCTCAATGATATAAGATCATTCATAGTTTGATAAATGAGATAGATAGATAGATAGATAGATAGATAGATAGATAGATAGATAGATAGATAAATAGATAGATATACATAGATGGGAGAGATCAAGAAAGAGAAAAAGAGAGTGACAGATAACATTCTATAGATTAAGAATAGATAAAATATCAACATGAACATTGGAGCAACTTTAATTTTTTTCTCCGTCCCTTTGAATAAATTAATGAGACAAATTATTTTTGACAGTCTTCAATCAAAAGAAAAATATGTACAATTCGGAATGATTTTTTTTGGGGGGGAAATCATGTAGATATGATGTGACAATAAAGATGTGCTTCTGAGTAATAAAATTTGTTCCTGTTTTTTATCCATGTCCATATCCATTTCAATATCCATTTCTATTTCCATATACTGTACATACAGTGTACAGTGTCTGTTTCTGTGTGTGTGTGTCCTGCCAACCTAGCAATTCAAAAGCATGTAAAAGCAAGTAGATAAATAGGTACCAATTCAGCGGGAAAGTAACAATGTTTCATGCACCTTCAGTGCATAGTCATGCCAGCCACATGACGATGGAAGCATCTTCAGATAAAGGCTCTTCATTTGTGAATCAAAGATGAGCACTGCCCCTTGGGTTGATCATGACTGACAGGGGAAGTCTTTACCTATACCCACTTAAACCTTTACCTATAAATATATAAATATATTTTTGTGCATGTATCCTTTCTTGGTCTTGGTCTTTTTGTCAGTCAGCCTTCGCTGTATTCCAAATTAGGAAAGCTACATCATATAAGTCAGTACTACTTTTATCTGACCTTGACTTGGCAATGGTCTCTCAATGCCATTTCCTCTGCCTTCTACACTCTCTTTCGATATAGAGAAAGCATTGGAAAAGCAAAGCAATTTCCATATATCTTAATTCACATACTGATCGGTTTCACTCATTATGCTAAATCCGGATTCTAGATTGTCCTAATCTTGATTTATGTCATTGTAGTGTCGAATCTATCCTAGCCACATCTAGGCTATCTGTAAAGATAAGAAACATTTTTTCTCTCCAATTGTTTACCATCTCAGAACCCAGCACTCAATAAGAATGAACTCAACAAGAATAAAATAGGGTACGAAACTCCACAGTCCCTTCCAACTCTGTTATTCTATTCTATTCTATTCTATTCTATTCTATTCTATTCTATTCTATTCTGTTCTGTTCTGTTCTGTTCTGTTCTGTTCTGTTCTGTTCTGTTCTATTCCATTCTATTCCATTCCATTCCATTCCATTCCATTCCACTCCACTCCACTCCACTCCACTCCACTCCACTCCACTCCACTCCACTCCACTCCACTCCACTCCACTCCATTCCATTCCATTCCATTCCATTCCATTCCATTCCATTCTATTCTATTCTATTCTATTCTATTCTATTCTACCCTTTCTAAGCAGTTTACAGAGTCAGCCTATTGTCCCCAATAAGCTGGGTCCTCATTTTACCGAGCTCGGAAGGATGGAAGGCTGAGTCAACCTTGACCCTGGTGAGATTCGATCTGCCAAACTGCTGTCAGCCGGTGATCAGCAGAAGTAGCCAGCAGTGCTGCACTTAACCACTGCATCACCGTGGCTCACCATCAACAATAATAATAGGTGGTTCAATATGTCATGATCAGGAGTTAACTCATTCTGGAGTATCAAACCTTCACTGAAGAAGATGGCCTCATCCACACCAGACAAAATAAGAATTATAATGGCCCACTGCCTAGTTCAAGAGTGTTGAACTGTTTTTCCACGTTTAAATCTTTACAATCTCAAGAAAAAGTTTGGAGACTAAAAAGCACTCAAGCTTCCCTGAATTGTCTCTTTCTCGACTCTCAAATTAGGATTATTCTCCTGAGTCAAACAAAACTCTTTTCTCCAACGGCACACTTTTATGGCCAAGTCTCGTTCCCAATTCCCCTTCTAATTATCAAAATCACGATTATTTATTCTCCTTTGAACAAGGTTCATGGGATTTCCACCACCACAATTAGTTGCTAATCTATGTGACAACAAATGGGATAGACAGCATGTGATAATCTGATTTGTAACAGCCTCCTGTAATGTGATCAGAGTTTGGGGTAAAGCTGGGCAAATATTCCAGCAGTCTGAAATTGCAAATAGTTCTTCCAAATCTGGGGGCAAACTGGACCTTCTTCACTGTAGTTGTGGTCTTTTTGTGTTCTCTGAGATTTAGCTCTGTGCTGAATAAAGAACGCTAGGAAGGATCTCCTGCAGTATACTGTATGTCAAATGTTGCTGCTGCTGCATACACAGCTTTTTCTGCTTCAGTTTCTGTCTCAAATTCCCTGTGCCAGTACTCTGATGAAATGTCCATTTAAGGTGATAATAGAAGAAAAGGAGTGGTTCCATTACTACAAGCCAGGAGACTACTGGATTACGGGAATAATGTCTGCACTTGTAGCTCTGTTGTACCCATTTTCATTCTCCAAGCCTCCAACCCATCAACTGAAAAGGTAATTGTCAACTCATCCAAGGATTCTGGTGATTGATTTTACTTGTTCCAATGTCTTTATATATATAAATTTATTTTATATATATAAATTTATATATATAAATTTATTTTAATACAAACATTCCCTCTTTCAGTAAACAGTGTGTTGTCTGAGTACACATTTTTGTGTCATGACAATTAAAATTTACCACCATATTCATTATTTATATTTATTCTTATATTACTACTAATTTTTAACATACCTACTCTCATAACATTTCTCTTCTTAACTTATTTGCCTTTATAATACATTGCTTTTATATTTATTCTCTAACCATTGACAGAATATTATAATAATCAGATTCTTCTTTTCCTTTGATTGAAAGTGTTAATCTATGTATCTATGTATCTTTTCTTTTATGTACACTGAGAGCCTATGCACCAAGACAAATTTCTTGTGTGTCCAATCATACTTTGCCAATAAAGAATTCTATTCTATTCTGTTCTGTTCTGTTTTATTCATTTCTGCACATTCTAATATTTTCTTAATAATATTTTCATCTGTAGGGATCTCTTCACTTTTACAATTTTGTGCAAATACAATTCTAGCTGCAGTTATTGCATGAATAATCAAGTATACATTTTCTTTACTATAAAGGTAGAATCCCCAACAGGAATAGTTCAGGTTTTAAACTGATATGTTTCTGTGTCATCTTCTCCAACACATACCTCCAATGTCTTTTCTAGGAATGATTTCCTTTCCCCTATTCCTCACCTTGAGAAAGGCAAGTCATTATTGCTCATCCCAATTTGCTTTAGAGAAAAGGCTCTTGGGGAACCTGATGATTTTGTAAAACCTGAGTTTGCAAAGTTTCTTTTTAAGTTCTTCCACAAGTGTCAGCTTCAACACTGGGCAACACTGGGCACTGCCAACTCTCTCCCACAATCAATCTTGCCTGGATGGGGTCCTGCCTGCTTTCAAAATGATTACCTTGGTACTCTTATTCATATTTATTTTATTTATTAACAATGGTTAAACAGTAACTTCCAATAAAGTAAATGAATGACACCTTAAAATAGAGTGAGATCTCTGATATTTTCTCCCTACTGTTTCTTCCCCTTCCTTACATTTATTCTATAATTCCTATCACCCTCTCCACTTTTTCTTTCCACCCTTCAACATTTTTGTGGCTTCCCTGTTCCTTTTGGTTTAGATAAAAGGGATACTTTTTAAAAACCAAATTCAAGGAGGGGAGAGACTTTATGAGATAAGTTAATGTTTAGTAGCAGCGGAATCACATTAACTGTAGTTAACTGTAGAATATAGGATAATAACTCTAAAGCCGTAAATGTTGTTGTTCTTAGTCACAAAATCGTGTCTGACCCATCACCACCATGGACAACATTACTCCAGGCCTTTCTGTCCTTTACCATCCCCCAGAGACCATTTAAGCTCACACCGACTGCTTCAGTGACTCCATCCAGCCACCTCATTTTCTGTCGTCTCCAGCACCATAGTTCAAAGGCCTCAGTTCTTTGGTGCTCAGCCTTCTTTATGGAAACCATGAGTATTTTGCAGCTAATATCTAAGTCTAAGGAAGGCTTGCTAAAGAGATATCCATCTTCAGATAGGTAATACCACTTGCTAATCTAGCACTGGAATCCCAACTGTTAGTCCTCTCCAGGGTGATATAATAGGAAGAAATAATATCATATGATCACAACCTATACATGTACACTTGGTAGCATCCCTTAATAGCATTCTTGAGGATTGGAAAGAAAAGGATCTTATATAGTTTTTCTGTGTAATTTTGCCACCTCTTCTTAATCTCTTCTGCCTCTGTTATGTCCCTACCGTTTTGGTCCTTTATTATGCCTATCTTTGAATGAAACATTTCCTTCATATCTCCAATTTTCTTGAAGAGATCTCTGGACCTCCCAATTCTTTTGTTTTCTTCTATTTCTTTGCACTGTTCATTTAAGAAGGCACTCATATCTCTTCTAGCTATTCTCTGGAATTCTTCATTCAATTGGGTGTATCTTTCTCTTCCTCCCTTGCCTTTCGTTTCCCTTCTTTCCTTAGCTATTTGCAAATAGCTTTCCTTAGCTATCTGACAGCCAATTTGCTTTCTTGCATTACTTTTTCTTTGGGATGGTTTTAGTTGCTACCTCTTGTACAATGTTGCAAAACTCTGTCCATAGTTCTTCAGGCACTCTGTCTATCAGATCTAATTCCTTAAATCTATTTGTCACCTTTACTGTATATTCAGCAGAGATATGATTTAGTTCACACCTGAGTGGTATGATTTTAATTACATTTTATGGATTGTTGTGAATTGATATGAGTGATATATTAGCTTTATAAATAGGTATATGCCACCCTTCTCCGGAAACTCATATATATGTGTGTGTGTGTGTGTGTGTGTGTGTGTGTGTGTGTGTGTGTGTGTATGTATGTATGTATGTATATGCAAGAAGCTGCTAGTGGTGTCAATGGGACTGTTCTTCAATTATCCAAACCGAGAATTTTGAGCCTAGTAGCATAGGGAATTCTATTATGTAAAGAATTGTGCAAGACTTTTCCTGTGAAGTACATCTGAACCCACACAATTGTACTGATGTCAGATATATGGTGGGGATTCCAAAAAGTTGAACAATACTCTAAGACTGGTCTAGCATAAGTTTTATAAGCTCTAACGAGCAATACAATGTTTCCAGAAAAAAAAACTTCGTCAAATTAACCTTACAACTCTTAATGCTTTTTTAGCAATGATGTTACAGTGAGCGTTGGAGCATAAATTGTCAGAGATACAGTAAGTACACCTATGTTCTTAACAAGATGAGGGTCATCTGCTAGATCAGAGATCCCCAACCTTTTGGACCTCAGGGACCACTGAATTCATAATTTGAAATCCCGCGGACCGCTAATATGATCTGCCTAATGACCGGCTGGGTGGGTGTGGCCAACATGATGTCACTCACATCAAAGGGCACCTTGCCAGCCTCTACTTGCCACTCCTCACCTACCTGCCTGGGCTCCTTAGGGCCCCAGTTGTTGGAGCTAAGAAGCTACCACCAGTTGGTGACCACTGTGCTAGATCAATGCCACTTTTCTTATACTTGACATTCTGATTATGTTTACTAATATATAAGACAGAGCATTTATGAATTGAAATTTGAAATTGCCAAATAGATGACCATTCAGACACCATTGAGAAACATAGTCGAGATCACTTTGCAAAACAACAGAATTATCTGTAAAATTGAATAATTTTACATCATCGACAAAAAGAACACAATTGCTTTTAAGTTGATCACATAAATCATTAATATAGAGCAAAAAAAGATGATGAAATTTCTTACATTGCAGTAAGAACACCTTCTACCAAATTCTGCCCTTCTTGTTGTCTGTTCATGAAGTCAACCAGAATTCAAGGCTCTTACCCAACATCACCCTGGGCTACAACTTCTATGAGACCTTTTTCAATGCAAGAATGACATATGAGGCCATGCTGGATGTGCTGTCTACAGGACAGGAGAACATCCCAAACTACAAATGTGGAAGACAAAAGAACCTGCTGGTGATTCTTGAAGAGATGGATTCTGAACTCTTTGATCATATTTCCAATGTCTTGAGCATCTATAAAATTCCACAGGTATAAAGCCAAAGAAATTAATTCTGGGTTGTAAAATGTTCAGATTTGCCTAGAAGGCAGCACTAGAAGGTAAGCTATAGAGCTTGATATTGGTGTATTTTGAGCGCTGTACACAAATGCAAAGTGTGAGCTCACAGAACCAGTTTTTAAACCGGTTGCAGTCTACCATTCTATGAATATACATACTTTGGCTTTGGGCCATGTGGCCAGCAGGCCTCTGGTAGTAGAAAAAGTCTGGGTGTGACCATTGGGAATTTATGAAAATTATGACGTTTGAAAAGTAAGACTTTGTCATAGAATGTATGAGGGTTGAATAAGTGACTTTTAAACATTTTGAAAATTTAGTGACCAATGCAAAATAGATTTTTTTTCCATAGAATCATAGAATAAAAAGTCCAACTCCTTACACAGAAGAGGAATGGTCAGACCACTACAGACAAATTGCTGTCCAAGTTTTCCTTGAAAATAACCAGCAGTGGAGCTCCAGGAGGCAGGCTGTTCCAACTCTTCATAACTCTCACAGTGAGGAATTCCTCACTTTTATAATGTTGAGACTGAAGTAAAAAATTCAAAAGAAAGATATGAAAAAGCAATGAATGGGTCAAGATAAGTAGAAGGCACCTCCAGAAAGCAGCTTTTACATACTTTCTCTAGTGTACATAAAAAAAATAGTGTACATAAAAAAGGCTGAGCGCCAAAGAACTGAGGCCTTTGAACTATGGTATGGAAGAAGACTCCTGCGAGTCCCTTGGACTGCAAGATGATCAATTGGTTAGTCCTAGAGCAGGGGTCCCCAACCTTTTGGACCTCAGGGACCACTAAATTCATAATTTTAAATCCCTGCCTAATGACTGGCTGGCTGGGTGTGGCCAACTTGATGTCACTCACATCGAGGGTTGTCTTGCCAGCCTCCTAGCCTACCCACCTGGGCCCCTTAGGGCCCCAACAGGAAGCAGTTGTTGGAGCTAAGCAGCCAACACGAGAAAGAGTTGGCAAAACATCTGGCTCAGTTCAAATTCAATCTGACCGAGAAGGAGGCTCAGCAGAATCACCTCACTGAGGACTACGAGCATAGGCTTTCCAAGCAGAAGAGTACAAGGCCAGTTACTGGTACCTGGAGGCTCAGCAGACTGAGATGGTCAGCCAATTCCAGGCCATGATGCAGTCTCACTGGAACAAGGACCTCTGGATCTTCGCCACCAGCGGCACTTCCCTCCAGCCTTCACCCAAAGCCCTGCACCAGGGGGCTGAAACAGACCTCAAGTCAGAATTTCTTCCCCCCTCTGACCCACACAAGAAGACCCCAAAGGGGGAGATTCTGCAGCAACACAAACGTTCTTTGCACATATCCGACCCAGGGGCCATAGTTTGAGGACCCCTGATTTAGTGCAATATAAAAAATGCAAATAATTTTTCTGAGGACCACCAAAATTTTCTTGTGGTCCAACAGTGGTCCACGGACCACCAGTTGGTGACCACTGTCCTAGAGGAGATCAATCCTGACTGCTCTTTCGAAGGCCATATCCTGAAGATGAAACTCAAATACTTTAGCCACCTAATGAGAAGGAAGGACTCACTGGAGGAAAGACTAATGCTGGGTTAGGAAGAAGAAAGAGACGATAGAGAATGAGGTGGTTGGATCAAATCACTGAAGCAGTAGGTGTGAGCTTAAATGGACTCCAGAGGATGATAGAGGACAGGAAGGCCTGGAGAAACATTGTCCATGGGGTCACGATGGGTCAGACACAGGGGTGAAATGCTTCCCAGTTAGGCCTGGATCGCCCGAAAATCCCTGCTTCCACCACCACCACCATGCCCAGCTGAGCCGCATGATCATCAGAGGCTTATTTTTTTACTTCTTCTTCCGCTGAAAAAATTCTTTTAAAAGTAAAAAAAAAAGCCTCTGTTGATCGCGTGTCTCAGCTGGGATCGTCAGAGGCTTTTTAAAGCATTTTTTTAACCATCTCTTCCACTGAAGAGTTTGCAGAAAAAAATGCTTTAAAGTCTCTCTGACAATCCCAGCTGAGTGGGAGGCTTTTCAAAGCATTTTTTTGCATTTGCAGAAAAAAATGCTTTAAATAGTTAAAAAAAAAAAGTTGGCCACGCCTACCAAGCCACACCCACAGAACCGGTAGTAACACATTTTACATTTCACCCCTGGTCAGACATGACTTTACAACTAACAACAACAATTAATGTACAACACAGAAGAAAGTATGTCATAATATTCTTTTCTATTCTTTGAACTGAACTTGAATATTCTTTCTATTCTATTTTCTTTTCTTTGAACTGGAGCTTGGCAAAATGCCAGTTGATTTGGGTTTTTTTTTTTAAAGGAGGTTCGTAAACTGACTTCTGCATTTCAAATGTCTGAAAGAAATTCAGCCAATTAAAGAGTTTATATAGAATTATTTCAAATCAATTATATCATTGAAGAAAATGAAATAATAGACCAATATTAAACAATTCCAATTAAACAAGCCCAACATACGAAATAATCAAATAAGTAGTAATAATCTATGAGAAATTAATATGTTTGTCAGTTTAAAAAGATATTCCATGAGTGTATAGCAGTTTTCCAGTATTTTTGAGGCTGCCATAAAGAGGAGGAGGTCAATTTATTTTCCAAAGCACCAGAAGGCAGGACAAGAAGCAATGGATGGAAGCTAATCAAGGAGGGAAGCAACCTGGAATTAAGGCTTGGAGGACAATTAATCATTGGAACAGATTGCCTTCAGAAGTTGTGGGTGCTTCATCACTGGGTTTTTTTTAAGAAGAGACTGGACAGACACTTATGTAAAGTGGTCTTGGTTCTGCTGCTTGAGCAGGGGGGTTGGACTAGGGCAGGGGTGTCACTCAATTTCATTGAGGGCCAAATCCAGGTTGTGTCTGACTTTGGGCGGAGGCATGGCCAAGGTGGGAATGGGCAGCATGATGTCACTTGTGGCAGGGGCACCTGTGGTGGCCTGAATGCTCTGCCAGCGAAAATGGGCTCCTGAGCCCCGTTTTCACCTGGGACGGCCTCCTGCAACCCTCTGCCAGCTTAAACAGAGCTTGGAGGGGGCATGCATTGCTCTCGCAAGCTCTATTTTTGGCTGGGAAGCCTCCTGCAACCCCCTCCTTGCCAAAACAGAGCTCGGGAGGGCCATGCCGGCCCTCTCTAACTCAATTTTCACTGGCAGAGGCACTGCGGGCTGGTCCTTTGCTATTTCAAGGGCGACCCCACAGGCCAGATCTAAGCACCTTGCAGGCCAGATCCAGCCCTCGGGCCTTGAGTTTGATACCCCTGGACTAGGGTCTCCTGCTTGAGCAGGTGGTTGGACTAGAAGACTTTCCAGCTCTATTCTGATGGACTAATTGACTGAGTGGATGGGGGACCCACAAAGTTATAATGTGACCAGAAGGGTGTGCTCTATGAGGACCACCAATGAACATCACCCACAGATAATTCAGAGCTCCCTGGTTTCAAAGGCAGCATACAAGACAACAGGACAGAACATCAAGGGAACTAGCAAAATCCATGCAGTTATCGTTTGAAACATCTCTCAGCAGTGTGGAAAGGCCCTTAGATTTACCATCTGACTTTTAACATTAAAACTGGCACAAACTACTGTTGGAAGAAATATCCTTCTGGGTTCAGTTACAAAAGGGGGAAAAGCACTGGAAGTTATTATAAATTAGATGGAAGTTGCTTGGAAAGATGGTATTAATGGTGGACAGGATCATATGCTTTGATCATGTTGGGTGAAGAAAAAAAGGGAAGAGATGCTGAGAGTGACTGAGTTTTATGCCCCCTCTGAATTTGAACTTTATTCTGATTGGTTGTCAGACTCCCATAGGGCCATACAGGGGCAACTCTGTAGGTTGTGTTTTGAGTCCATGATTGGTTGAGCCTTGCTGAATGATGACGTACTGAAAGGGCTTTGGGATTGCTATTATGGTTCTGCCTGAAGCAGGTAGATCTTTGTTATGTAGAATGGACTGGCTCAGGCCTTAATGGCCCATTGACAAAGGTGGGGGGGCGGAGTTTCTGCCTCCCTTTTAGGGGAAATATTCTTCCCTTTTAAAATTTCCTAAAAATCTCATTTTCCGAGGAGGGGGTGGGCTTTGAAACAGAGATGAGCACCACGCCCTAGACTCAGGAACGACTAGCACATATCTGTGAGGGGAACCTATACCATTACTGAAAATATCTCATGTTCCTAGGATGGGGTGGGTGCTAACTTCCTACACTACCAATACCTTCCCTTTTATCTTAGATCAACTATAATGTCATCAACCAGACGGCTGAGAAAAATCATCATTTTCCTTTTGCATATCGGATGACCCCAAACCAAGAACCTCCTTACTCAGCAATCGTCAAGCTGCTCCTGCACTTCCAATGGACATGGATCGGCCTCCTTTCTCAGGACAATGAAAAAGGAGAAAAATTCAAAAGACGCTTGGAAGTTCTTGCTCTAAAAAATGGTATTTGCATTGTCCTCTCAGGATTTGTCCCAGAAGCAAATCTGCCGACAAGTGCTAGAGAAACTCTCATGCAAGAAAAAAGGAAAATGTTCCTTTCTCTTATCAAGAGTCAAATAAAAATTATAGTATGCCAACTGGATTTTCAGGCCTCAGGAATGTTAGCAATAATAATACAAACGATTGATACAATTGATACATCCGTTGTGGGAAGGGTGTGGATTGCAACAACTTTGACAGCTTTAAGTGTAGATAGTTTTGACCTCTATGTTGATCTCCAAAATAAATATGCTTTGTTTTCCTTCCTCATCAAGACAAAGAGAAGGACTCAGTATGATGACATTAATTCTCCTGCATCTATGTTCTCATCGTATGGAAAGGAAGCATTCCAATGTTCTTATTCAAGTCCTGTGTTATCTAAGAAAGTTTGGAAAAAATGTAGAGAAAAAGAGAATTGGGAATTTCCACCCCATGATGTGATTGCAAGAATCATGTCTCAGGACTCCTCCAGTATTTCCCAAATAATTCAAATTGTGGCCTGGGTCCTCAGTGCTGCCTCTTCCTCCCAACGGAGTAAGAGGAGAATGCAAATTGGAGACCATCAACCACCCCAGATTATACAGCCATGGCAGGTAAGTCTTCTCCCTTGAGGTTCCATTGATTCTCCCCTTCCAATTCCTCAATATTAAATTAGATGTAGAAAGGGGTGAGATATTCCAAAGAGCAATTGCCCAGTTTGTGATATTTGAGAGTGAGTGTCAACCCTGAAGCTGACCTGACTCAGGCCATGTTGGAAGCTTCAGTGTTGCCAAACTGGAGCTGAGGGAAAGAGAGGGAGGGGAGGCATAGAGATAGCTGGAGTTTTGTAGCCAAAACAAATACTTTCTCCTGGGAACCAAGGACATTCCCACCAATGGCCGGAGGGAGGATGAGTGAAGTCACCAGGCAACTGGATGACACCTTGATTGGACCATGTGACTGATTGTTTGGAAAGGGGAAGAAATCTTTTACTTTTAATTAGGTGAAAACTGTGGAAACATTTAGAGTCAGTTTTCACCAGCCTATGCCTATATGATATGTCCAATAAAACTGATATTTGAGGAACCTGCTTGCCTCAGAGTCCTATTTGCTATGGGCGTATTACTTGGAACCCTGATGGTGAGTTAGAGAGAGATGATGGAGAAACATCTTCCAAAGGTAAACAACCTGTGCTAGTTTGGGATGCTTTTGTGACAGAAATAGCTCTATGGTGACAACGTAATTTTCAAAACTAAACAAGCATCAGAATATTCCAACAACCCTCAACCCTTTATTGTGATCACAAAGTGATCTCCAAGCTAAGGAGTTCAGCTGGATTGTTTGTTCTGGATTAATATTGAATTTTGCTACCTAAATCCGCTAACTTCATCTTGATAATGTATAGAAATAAAATTATTATTATTATTATTATTATTATTATTATTATTATTATTATTATTATTATTATTATTATTATTATTATTATTATTATTATTGATCAGGTCTGAGGGCAAAATTGTATTCTCCCTCTTCTCCCATTACATGTTTTCCCATATCTGCAAATGGTCTTGCCTCAGAGGGGGCTGTGATGGTGAAGCAGCAAAACATAGATCATAAATCATAGAATAATAAGAGTTTGAAAGGACCTCAGAGGTTTTTCTAGTCCAACCCACAAATCGAGCAGGAGACCCTGCACCATTTCAGACAAAGATGCAGCAGCTGCAAGCTTGTTGTAGGAAAAGTTACAGGAAGCTACTCCCCTTCTTAAATGTGCCATCCTGTTCCATTCACATGCGCACACCATTCCCTGCTGCCGGTGATAAATGATGAATGAATAAGTAAACTGGGTGTGTGCATCTACACCCAGCACATGGAACAGAGTGGCGATGGCTGCGACATGTTTAAGAAAGGGAGCGGCTCTGTTAACTTTCACTACAAGAAGCCTGCAGCTGCTGCATCTTTCAGCACAAGAAGCATCTCCAGGTGCACCAAAAAAGAAAGAGGCTGCGACTGCAGGCATCTCGCAACAAGGGGGGAGGAGGCAAGATGTGAGCTGGCATTCAGCCCAGCGGCAATGTCTCAGCCCTGGCTTGCCTTCCCTTAAGTTAAGGACACATAATGTGGCAAAAGGAGAGGGGGCAGCGGCTCAGGGAGATGGCTGGAGCCAGGAAATGATGCATTCCCTGACCTGGTCGAGGCGGGCAGTGAGTGGGTGGCAGCTGGAAGGACTCTGGGAATCACATGTTCCTGGGCCCAGGCTGTGGCACCCAACCAAAGTCGAAGGGTGAGCAGGCGGCATGCATTGCTTACCTTTGGTGAGCTGAGCAGGTGAGGTGACTGGTGAGGCAAGTAACTGGGCTGCAGGGCAAAGGGAACTTACATAGGGTGGGAGTGGGTGGGTGGGCTGAGCAGCCAGAAGCAGCGAGTGAGCCAGAAGGGGCGAGACAGCTGGAAGAGGCGAGCGGGCATGTGTGGGCCACCAGGGATGATTGCTATGGTTCGGCGAACTCATACCAATCATCCCTACCGGTTCACCCAAACCGGTCCAAATTAGTAGGATTTTACCCCTGCTGTAATTGTTCTTGGTATGTTTTAGCCTTCACCTCCCTAATCATTTTTGTTGCTCATCTCTACAGTCTTTCCAGTGTTTCAATATCTTTTTTATATTGTGTTGACCAGAACTGGATGCAGTATTCTAAATGTGGTCTTACTAAGGCTTTGTAAAGCAATATTAGAACTTCATGGGATCTTGATTCTATCCCTTTATTAACGCAGCCTAGGATTGCATTGGCATTTTTGTCTGCTGCCACACATTGTTGGCTCATATTTAAGTGATTGTTCACTAGGACTCCAAGATCCTTCTCACAGTTACTGGCATTAAGCCAAATTTCACGTAGTGTCAACTTGCAAAGCTTTCAAATTGCCATGAGCAGGAGGGAGGAAGAACTGGAGTGAATTCCATACATTCTTTCTCACCGCAATCAGAAGGAGGGTGTTAGGTTTCACAGCCAGCCAAAGTGGTTAATTGGAGAATGTGATTTATGACGTGGCCAGAGAGGAGGGGAGAGACAGAGTCATAGGGGAACGTATATCTACGTAGCATCAGTCCTAAATGCATCCGAGTATTGCTGGAATGGTGCTCCTAATAAATGAATATATTTCCTTTGAAGTTTGGATCATGGTGCATGAATTAATTAGGGCATCTTTCAGAATCTTGACACATAGTCTGTACCTATACTGTTGGTTTTTCTTGAATAAGTGTAAAACCTTACTTTTATCTGTTGAATTTCATGTTGTTAGGTAGGGGCCCATGTTCAATTTGTCAATATCTTTTTGGATCTTGAGCTTGTCTTCTGGAGTGTTGGCTATTCTTGTCAGCTTAGTGTCATCTGCAAATTTGATCAGTTACCCTTCAATTCCCTCACCTAGATCTTTTTTTGAAGATATTGAAGAGTGCTGGGCCTAAAATGAATACTTCCCCATTGCTTAGTTTCCTCCATGTGGATGAGGTTCCCCAGAGGACTACATGTTGAATATAATTTGTTAGCCAGTTACAAAGCCACCTGATGGTGGCGGTGTTATCTATTCCATGTTTTCAAGAATGTGAGATAATGAATTATTTGGATGAGGGGATAGATAGGGAACTCATCAAATTTGCAGATGACACCAAGTTGACAGGAGTAGCTAACACTTAGGAAGATAGGCTTAAGATACAGAAGGATCCTGACAGACTTGAACATTGGGCGCTATCTAACAAAATCAAATTTAATGGTAAAAAAAGTTAAGTTCTACATTTAGGCAAGAAAAACAAAGTGCACAGGTACAGTATATGTGACACCTTGCTCAATGGTAGTAACTATGAGAGGGATCTTGGCGTCCCAGTGGACAACCATTTAAATATGAGCCAGCAGTATGCAGCAGCTACCAAAAAACCCAACACAGTTGTGGGCTGCATAAACAGAGGGATAGAATCAAGATCACGGGAAGTGTTAATAATGCTGTCAGCATTCCAAATTATGATCTCCTCCCATTGCTGACATGAATGAGAGAGGGAGAAGCTTTGCTTTAATGCTGAGATGAACTTTTACCTAGTTTCCTGCTTTTTAGTAGATAGCATTACCTGGGTGACAGAGGGAGGGGGGAATTCCTGTGAAAAGAATGTGCTTGGGATGAAGAGATGGATCTGCACGATGGCCAATGAGACATTGGGGTTGAAGAACGGAAAGGGAGAGGTTTGGAAGGAGGTGCCAGTTTTGGCTGCACAAAGAGTTCAGGGATGTCGTTCTTTCTATTCTTAAATTAAAAAAAAAAGATTCATTAGGGACCTGGCGTTTGAGAATGAAGTTTATTTAAGATAGCAGCGAAACCTGACAAACACTTTATAATGCCCTGGTAAGGCCACACTTGGAATACTGCATCCAGTTTTGGTTGCCACGATGTAAAAAAGATGTTGAGACTCTAGAAAGAGGGCAGAGAAGAGCAACAAAGATGATTAGAGGACTGGAGGCTAAAACATATGAAGAACGGTTGCAGGAACTGGGTATGTCTAGTTTAATGAAAAGAAGGACTAGGAGAGACATGATAGCAGTGTTCCAATATCTCAGGGGCTGCCACAAAGAAGAGGGAGTCAAGCTATTCTCCAAAGCACCTGAGGGTAGGACAAAAAGCAATGGGTGGAAACTAATCAAGGAGTGATGCAACTTAGAACTAAGGAGAAATTTCCTGACAGTTAGAACAATTAATCAGTGGAACAACTTGCTTCCAGAAGCTGTGAATGCTCCAACACTGGACGCTTTTAAGAAGATGTTGGATAGTGTTATGTCCTTATAAGGACATCCACTGGGGATTGGCTAATCCTCCGGCGGGAGATTTAAAGAACTGTCATTGGACGGCTGAGTCTGCCCGAGCGTATTTAAAGAGCCCTGGCAGCACAGCCGCTCGTCTTATTCTTGTGCTTAAATAAAGTGCTGAATGGACCAGAGCTGGTCGCGTCTTTGTTTCCCCGCGCCGATCTAACACTGGCAACGAAGGAGTCAAGAACCAAGCGACGAACCTCGTGGCAGGAAGCCAACCTCAAGAGCTAAGTCACTAGCAGCTGAAGTCACTCGTAGGCATCTTCCAGCGGCATGGCAGCAGCAGAAGCCACATTGCTGACCCTTGCCCCTTTCCGCCAAGGGAAGGGGAAATGGAAGTCCTACGTTCAGATTCCGGCAATTCCTGAGAGGCAACAACATCAGGGATGCCGATGACGATCGCAAGAAGGGTATTTTCCTGGCAAACTGCGGCACTGATGTCCTCGAGATGGCCATCGACCTGGTGGCACCAAAGGACATCGAAGAATTGCCATGGACGGACCTGCAACAAATTCTGCAGGACCACTATAGCCCAACGGGAACACCGGTGGCTAATCGATTCACCTTCCACCAGAGGGATCAAAAGGAAGGTGAAACCATCAAGGAATTCGTGGCCGTGCTGCGCCAAATCGCAGCTAGCTGTGAATTCGACAATGGACAATTGTCGACAATGGACAATGCCATAGCTGACCGCGTGGTTTTTGGCATGGGGGACAGGGCCCTACAAAAAAAGTTCCTGAGCAAGAAGAAGCTTGTGCTCAAGGACGTGGTGGAGGAAGCTACGGCCTCCGAGACCTCCGAGAGAGCAGCAGCCGCAGCGCTCCGGGCAAAAGGAATCCACAAGATTCGCAGAGCTGCGCAATCATCGACCGAGGATTCCACGGCTGGATCAGAATCCGATGAAGAATCAGCCGTGCACAAGGTCTCCAGACCCCCAAAGCGGGAAACCGCTTGGAAAAGCGACCGGGGGGAGCGCTGTGCCAGCTGCAGAGGGGACCATGCCAGAGTCAACTGCAAGTGGAGGGATGCGACCTGCAGATGTTGCAACAGAAGGGGTCACATTGCTGAAGCTTGCAGAGCTGAGGAGCCAGCCCCGGAGCCATCCAGCCATTGGCCGCGTGAAAATCGGGAGGTCAACGCGAGGTCATCCAAACGATCCTCCTACCAGTCCAGACGCGGTGAGAGTGACGGGAACCGGAGGAGAGCGGTGCACCAGACGACCATAGACTTCTCCTACGATGACGACATCGCCACCAAGTGCCACGTGACCGTACACTTGGAAGGAACCCCATGTACAATGGAGGTAGATTCAGGCTCAATCTACTCCATTATGGACTGGCAACATCTCAAGCGCATCAAGCCAGACATCCGCAAAAAGGACCTGAAACCCCTACACTCCAGGCTAGTCGATTTTGGAGGAAACCCCATCGGAGTCCTTGGAAGAACCTCACTACAAACCTCTTTCTGCGAGTTCCAAGGCAACCTCCCCATCACCATCGTCGAGCACAGCCGCCCGACCCTGCTAGGCATGGAGTGGTTCAAGCCATTAGTGCTCGGAATCAGAGGGGTTAATCAGATTCAGCAGGATGAACTCGACACCCTCCTCGAAGAGTTCAAGGAAGTCTTCGATGGTAAGCTGGGGAAATTTGTGGGGAAGCCCATTTCCTTTAATCTTGATAAGGCAATTACACCCATTAGGCTTAAGCCTCACAGAGTTCCGTTTGCCTTGAGGCCCAAAGTAGATGCTCAGCTAGATAAGCTGATAGCCCAAGGCGTTTTGGAACCAATCGATCATGCGGCATGGGAGACTCCCATTGTGACCCCCATGAAGCATGATGGATCTGTGCGCATCTGTGCTGACTATAAGTGTTCGATCACAAGCCACTGTTGGGACTGTTACCAGGCGACAAACTCACACCCGGCTACATGTCGCCCAGGATGACACGCCGGGCCATCTTCCTTGCCGGGTACTCATACAAACTAATCCACAGACCTGGCAAGACCATCGGAAACGCCGACGCCCTGAGCCGATGCCCATCTCAGGAGCCAGTGGTGGACCCCGCCCCCACACTCGGACTATTTCACATTGATGATGACCCCATTTGCCCAGTCACCTCTGCAGATGTGGCAGCGCAGACCCAGAAGGACAAAACTCTCAAACAGGTACTCTCCTCGGTCCTGCGGGAGTGGCCAACAGAGAGGGTGGCAGAAGAATTTACCCCATTCATCAGGAAGCAGCAAGAACTAACCACAATGAAGGGCTGCATCCTCTGGGGCGACAGGGTCATGATTCCCCGAGCACTCCAGCAGAACACCCTAGAGACACTGCACAAGGGGCACCCTGGCATCGTGCGCATGAAGGGGTTGGCACGAAGCTACGTGTGGTGGCCCACATTAGACAAAGACATTGAGACCTGGGGGGCCAGATGTGACCTGTGCCAGGAATCCCAGCCAGCGCCACCCCGCGCCTACTCATCCGAATGGGAGATGCCCAGCATCCCGTGGTCAAGGATCCACATTGATTTTGTAGGGCCGATGAGTGGAAAATACCTCCACATCGTGGTGGATGCCTTCTCGAAATGGCTGGAAATCATGCCCATGGCATCTACAACAACAGAGGCCACCACAAGGGCACTCTGGAGGCTTTTTGTGACGCACGGGCTGCCGGATGTACTTGTGCCTGACAACGGGCCACAGCTCACCTCCAAGCCCATGGAGATGTTACTGGCAGGACTGGGCTTCCGCCATGCCCTGATTGCCCCCTACAGACCGGCTGGAAATGGGCAGGATGAGAGGATGGTGAGGCTCATGAAGGTGAAGCGGGATTTACTAATCCCAAATTAGTCAGGAGACAAGACCACGGAGATCCAGAGAAAACAGGCTTTATTGAATATTGCTAGCAATAGGCCCAGTGCAGTAACCTGACAAATACTGAGCCCCGAGCAACGCCCTGAGGCAGGTTTTATAGATTTCAAGTTCATAGCATGGTTTCAGTTCCTCTTAGGATAATACAGTATTCATACATACAGATGGTTAAGATGGAAAAATACAAATACAGAAGTATATAATGGAAAAGTATAAAAGCAGAAGTCTGTGAGTTTACAATCCTATAGGGTTTACGCAATACTATCTTGGAACATCTTGTGGTTACAATTGTTACAACATTATAGTTACAACAGATTGCTACTGAGAGTACAGATTTAGGATAAAGGGTGTTACATTATAAATGATATAAAAGCAAGGCCGTTGTGATACATATTGTTAGGATATACCATATGAGGGGCTCCCCTTCATTCCCCCCTGTTGAGACTTTGCCAAGTGCTGCAGTCACTGCAAAGTTTCATATTCGGGGCCACCGTCCGTGGAGTTACCCCCCTGTAGGTCGGTAAGTTTCTGGTACTCCCACCAGGCCATCGCCTGGGCTGTGGCCTTTTTGTCCACCAATAAAGACAAGGTGCTGGTAATGGTGCGGATAAAGATTGGAAGCACACAAGGCAAGATGACACACCCAGCAGCAATGAGACCGATGAGAGCGACAATAGCCTGTAAACCAGGTAGTTTAGGAAACCATCCCGAGAAAGCATCAGCCAGGTTAAGGCCTCTCCATGTCTGTACAGGGACATGTGCTATCTTGACCATCTTATCGGTGATCTCCTTGATAACATGGCCACTATCATCAATCTCAATGCAGCAGTTAGTAAGATTGAACTTACCACACACACCTCCCTCTTTAGCAAGCAAATAGTCCAAGGCAAGTCGATTCTGCATAATATAAGTTCTAGATTTCACACTTTCCTTAGCCAATTTAGTGAGGCCCTTAACTGTTTCATTAGTAATGATCTCAACCACCGCCTGCAAGCGTATGAGGCGATTGAGGAGATAGATCGGGGTGCGGTATCCCCACATGCCATCCTCAGCCCACGTTGCTGGGCCGTAATATTGAATTATCCTCTCAGCAGGCCATTCCTCTGCCTGGAAAGTGTGTGAGCCGCCCACGTTAACCTTTTCAATTGCAGATGTGTCTACATGGCGGCGGGTCCTAATGAGATTCCCAATCTCATCATAGACCGGTACCCCTAAAATCTGCCTATTCCTCAGGGGTAACAAGAAGAAGCCTGGGCGAATGATACCTAAAACACAGGAGCCACACCAGCCCGCAGGAAGTTCAGCATAGGCAAAGGCACCACATAGCCAATACATACCATCCGGAGCCAACCAAGGCAAAGCTTTATTTGTGGGGTCCAAAATGTAACTTTTCAAAAGCTGCACGCGTTCCAGAGCGGTGTCATCGGTGGTGTACGTCCTGTTAGTACCAGACCACCAGGTACGATTGTTCCAGGCAGAGCGGCAGCGCAGAGACCCAACATAAAAGCAGCCTTCGGAACGATTTCTAGTATAGCAGACAGAACCTACCAGGTTAGAAGTTAAAGCCCAGGTGCCATCCTTTCCTGGGGTGGCAGTGAGATTATTACGATGTTCCATATCCAGGACAGTGGAGTAATTAAGTTCCTGGGCCTCCCATGGCCATTTGTCACCCATGTTTGTACCTCCACAGACAAAACAATTAGAAACGTTAAGGGTATGAGCAATGTCCTCCGCCAATCGGACAAAGGTGTTATGTACCTGGGCAGGGAAGTCAGGAATGTTAAGCTTAGCAATTTCTTCGTAGAATGACCAAAAAAGGTGTTTGGTGTCCCCTCGGGATCGTGCTCGTTTGGTAAATGTAAGTCTTATCTTTGCTCCTGGATCCCGACCTCTGCCATCGATTTGAAAACCATAATCGGCAAAGGCTCCATCTCTATTCATGGACCAGAGCGAATGATGGAAAGTTAGGACAACGGGATTACATTTACCCAACGGACAATTACTCTCAGCTACTCCGTTCCGAAGGGAGATAGCCTGGGAACTATCCATTTTGGAAATACAACTCTTATAGGGACACCAGTTGTAGGTATCAGCAATGTGACAATCGGGTTTAGATCTAGTCCTGAGACACATATACTTATTGTTAAACATATACTCCCTTTCCCAGTCCAGTCCTCCGCATCGGGTTTGATAATAGCCTCCTCTGTTAATAAGGTTACAGGCGTCAAAGGTTAGAGTCAGGGATTGTTGTCTGTAAGGAGTGGAATTTGAAGTGACCAATTCCAAGCCGGAACCACCCATGTGATATAGGTAGACCCCATGTTCAGTCCACTTGGTAATCTGTGATGGGTCATAACATTGAACTACTGCCTTCTTATCCCTGCATCTCCTATAAACCGTGTTATTCAGAGTGCAGGTTGGCAATTCGGTCAGACAATCGTCCGGTTTAGCAGTGTGATAGATTAATGTATTGCTAATAACCTGATCCGACCGGGTAGTGACTATGCATTCGGCACATGAGGGTGGTAACGGTGCCTTTAGTGGTTTCTTAGGTTTGATTGGTGGCAACCGGGAAGGAAAGGGTCCTGTACGATAGCAGAGTGGGAGGCTGTTACGAACACAAACCTTATATTGGACAGAGTCCCGTACACAAGTCCGTCCTTCACTGCACATTGAGGTGGTGCTTGGGGAGTAAAGGAAGTTGGTGCCTTGTACACAAGGGGCGCACTCAGCCAGGTTCCCCTCCTGTAAGTAGCAGTATATCCCTTGGGTCCCATTGCACTGGCTATACAGTTTTTCTTGAGCCTTACAGGTGGTTAAGTCGAATTGTGTGCAGGAGGCTGGTTTTCCATACACCTGTTTGTTTGTTGGACAACTACAAGGGCTCTGCCCGAGCGCGTAGTCGTTCTGTACCTCACGAGTGGTCCTGTGCTTGCGCGAGGGACCGTGATGGTCAGAACCAAAGGGGCGTATGAGATGGCATTTTTGTAAAGGGTCATCATTGCAGCGTAAGAATGAGTATTTACATGGGGGTAGATACCCAGAAGAACAATTAGGTGCTGCAAGAAGTGTGAAGGCAAAGCGCCGGCCGTCTGGCAGGGACAGGAAACAGTCAGTACATATGGACGGTGTTACAGCCGTAGCCGGGAAACGAGGTTTCTGACTAGGGCTGACCTCAGGTTCGAATCCCAGAGGGTCATAAAACAGAACTGGATCCAATGTAGGTGACATGTTTCCTCCTAACCTCGTCCAAATGTCATCATCCATAGGGAAGCGCTTGCCCTGATCCAGGGGTGAAATGGGGCCCTCCAAAGCCAAGCTCCCCTTCCCCCCTGTTCCAAGCAGAACACGATAAAGATAAAGTGAATTAATAACGATACTGGCTAGTAAAAGAACAATAACAACCCAAATGGAAGGCAAAAGGCCACGGCGAATACAAGCCGTCTCACGGATGCGCTGAGCAGGATCCATCTAAGAGCAATGATAGGAATAGGTAGGTTCTGGTTGACTAAGGGCTGTGAGAACCGTCGGAGTTGCCGTTAGGGTAGAGACCCGGTGGCCAGAGGAATTGGAATAGATGAATCCCTCAAGGACTTGTTCGATAACAACAATGTCACAAGAAAGGGTACAGTCAATACATAAAACACAATCAACACAATGGGAACAGCAGCAGGAATCGCAGGGGCAGGGGCAAAACCAGCACATGTAATCAAGGAGATGCTGCGTGGACTTGCCTCCCAGAGCGCAGGGTGAAGCGAGGAGCGTTGCCCGTGCGATGGGTATTAGCCTCCGGAGTAATACCTGCAGGGGATTCCTCTTCGGCGCCCGTTCGTAGAGGGACAGCTTCCGGAGTGTCACCAGAAGGGGCAGCCACAGGAGCAGCGCGCCGTCGGCGAAGGGTGAGCCGCAAAGGCTGCTCAGGATGGCAATCCACCCGCCAATCGGAGGAGGCAGCAACTTTGACTCGAGACCAATGGATCCAAGGCTTAATTTCAGCAACTTTAACAGCAAGTGGAGAAGTCATAACTACAGAGAAAGGTCCTCTCCATTTAGGACAAAGAGGTTCCCGTTTCCACTCCTTAACCCACACTTCCTGACCAGGGGAGATGTTGTGAGTGGGGGTTACAAACAGGTGTGGGCGGGAAGACAAAACATAATCCTGGAACTTGTGAACCATTTGATTAAGTGAGTGAAGTTGGTGGAGCTTAATAGTGTCACCCAATTGGGTCTCAGAAAACAGAGAGGGACGAACTAAGTTGGGAACCCTCCCATAAAGCAACTCAAAAGGTGAAACAAGCAAATCTTTGCGAGGAGCGCAGCGCACAGCGAGCAGAGCCATAGGCAAGGCATCTGGCCACTTGAGGTGCGTTTCCTGACAAATTTTTGCCAGTTTGTCCTTAATTGATCTATTAACCCGTTCCACAAAAGAACCACTACTGGCGTGAAAAGCACAATGAAGGCGCCATTGGATGCCCAACATAGTGGAAATCTTCTGTGTTGCCTTATGAATAAACTCCGGGCCATTATCTGAAGAGATCTTAGAAGGCAGGCCGTAACGAGGAATGATAAGCTGCAAGAGGGCCTTCGTGACCTCAGAGGCTCGCTTAGTGCGAGTGGGAATACATTCCGGCCAACCCGAATAGGTACAGATAATGACAAGCAGGGCAGTGTAAGAACCTGAGCGGGGCAAATCGGTGAAATCAATCATAAGGGAGTCAAAAGGATAATCTCCTCGAGGCTGATGTCCTTGCGGGGGCTGTGGTCCCGTTCTAGGGTTGTTAGCTGCACAAGTGTGGCACCTGGAGCAGACGTTGGCTGCAATGCTATGGACTTTGTTGATATAGAGTTCTCGCAACAAGGCATGAGCCAGAGCAGTCTTGCCCAGGTGCA
Source organism: Pantherophis guttatus (assembly GCF_059756535.1). Classification (NCBI taxonomy): domain Eukaryota; kingdom Metazoa; phylum Chordata; class Lepidosauria; order Squamata; family Colubridae; genus Pantherophis; species Pantherophis guttatus. The sequence continues at coordinate 256,722,425 of NC_142064.1, read as the reverse complement.
ATTGCGCATGGACCTGATTAACTACATCCCAGGCCAGGTGGGCCGGGAGGAAAACACGAGAATCGGGTAAAACCCACCAACCCCCCTGTAGGGAAGCATCGAGTTCACGGGCTTGGGCAAGTTCAGATGCACTATAATGAGGCTGCATAGTTTCTGGGGGATGCCATAAGGCGAGGCAATGTCCCTGCGGGTTGAAGGGTCGCAACGCTGCCTGACGAGCCTCCTGGTCAGCCTTATGGTTACCCAGTTGTGTGTCTGATGGGGATTTCTGATGGCCCCTGCAGTGCATGACAGCCACCTTCCTAGGGGCCCAAACACTGTCCAGCAGGCGGAGGATTTGTGGACCATACTTGATGTCTTTTCCTCCTGCTGTAATAAGTCCCCTTTCTTTATACAATGCCCCGTGGACTTGGACAGTTAAAAAGGCATATTTTGAGTCAGTGTAAATATTGACATTTAGATTTTTAGAAAGCTCAAGGGCTCTAGTTAAAGCGTGGAGCTCAGCCAACTGTGCACTAGTACCTGGAGGGAGGGGCTCGGCTTCCCAGACATCAGTTAGGGTAACAACAGCATATCCAGCCTTGCGAACCCCCTCCAGGAGGAAACTAGTGCCGTCGGTGTACAGTGCATAGTCGGGACGGGGAAGTGGGACATCTGACATATCAGGGCGGCTGGCATATGTTTCCCCAATAGTCTGAATACAATCGTGAGCCGTATCAAGATCAGGTTCAGGAAGGAGAGTTGCCGGATTCAAGGAAGTAGATTGCTTTAAAACAATCATAGGGTTATGAGTGATAAGGCCTTGGTATTTAAGCATACGGGGATTGGTTAACCACAAATGGCCTTTAGTTTCCAAGACAGCCTTCAAGGCGTGGGGGGTTTGTATTTCAAGTTCCTGGCCAAAGGTGAGCTTAGACGACTCTTGAGTAAGAAGGGCCGTGCCAGCAACAGCCTTGAGACAGGCAGGCCAACCCCTCGCAACGGGATCCAGCTGCTTGGAAAGATAGGCTACAGGGCGATGCCAGGTGCCTAACCGTTGGGTGAGGACCCCGACAGCCACATTTTGTTTAGTATCCACAAATAACTGAAAGGGTTTGTCTAAGTCTGGCAAGCCCAAACTGGGGGCTTGCATCAGAGCATGTTTTAAACTTGAGAAACTTTTCTGTTCCTCTTTTCGCCAGAGGAGCGGCTCTCGGTCACTACCTCTGGTGGCCTCATATAGGGGTTTCGCAAGGAGGCTAAAGTTGGGAATCCAAATACGGCAAAACCCAGCAGCCCCCAGAAACCCCCGGAGATCCCTTTTGGTTCGTGGGGTGGGGAGGCGGCAAATAGCTTCCTTTCTTTCATGGCCCAAGGTGCGTTTTCCAGGCTCTATATCATAGCCCAGGTATCTAACTTTTTGCAAAACCAATTGTGCCTTTTTCCGAGAAGCCTTATAGCCCAGTCGTTGTAGAAGGTGTAGGAGATCATAAGTGTTTTGCCAGCATATGTCCCTTGTCTGGCCAGTGACCAGCAGGTCATCAACATACTGCAACAAGACCTCCGGCTTGGGGAGGTTCAAAGCTTCCAAATCAGCTGCGAGGGCATTCCCAAACAGAGTGGGGGAGTTCTTAAAACCTTGAGGCAACCTGGTCCAAGTATACTGCTGTTTACGACCAGTAGCCGGATTTTCCCACTCAAAAGCAAAGAGATGCTGACTCTTTTTATGGACAGGGATGGTAAAGAAGGCATCCTTAAGGTCTATGACCGAAAACCATGACGCAGTCTGGGGAATCAAGCCCAGAATAACGTACGGATTGGGGACCAAAGGATGAATGGTTACTGTAGCGGCATTAACTGGCTTTAAATTTTGGACCGGACGGAAACGACCATCCCCTTTAGGAATAGGCAAAATTGGTGTGTTCCATGCCGATTCAGTAGGGACCAAAATGTTATGTGCCAGATAGAGATCAATGACTTCCTGTATAGCTTGCATAATGTGCCTAGGGTAGGCACGTTGACGAAGGCGAATTGGATGTTTGGCAGGGAGCTCCTCGACAATGATGGGTGTCTGATGGCTAGCAAATCCAGGGGGGTTGTCCTCAGCCCACAGGGAAGGGACATTAAAATCCTCCCAACCAGAGTTTGCTACAATTTCCTGCAACGCCATTAAGCGCCATGCTTCCTCCTGGGGAACATCCACCGAGACCTTGCCATATGTCAAAGAAGTAGAGCCGTCCGGCTCAAAAGAAATCTGAGCCCTTAATTTACTCAACAGGTCTCGCCCCATAAGGGGAAGAGGGCACTCAGGCATGTAAACAAATTGATGAGTTATTGATTTACCCCCCGTGTGACATATAAGGGGGTTGAGGAATGGGCGTTCGATTGGCTGGCCTGTCGCCCCCTGGACTGTGATGGTATGCGAGGAGGGCTGGGCCAAGGGTTTGGTTATGACAGATCGGGTAGCCCCTGTGTCGACAAGGAAGGGAATGGGCTGGCCTCCAATATTGAGACTGACCATAGGTTCAGGGAGGCGGGCCGAACCCGGTCCATTTCACTCCCACTCTTCGACTTCGGCCAGACCAATGAGGGGGGTATGGGACGCCCCACGTCCCCTCCCTCGAAAAGGTCTGCCGCGTCCACCTCGGCCTTCTCGGGCATAGCCTCCCCGATTTCCGTCCTTGGGACGTTTCAGTTGTTTTTCAGGGCATTCATCTCTCCAGTGGCCAAATCGCTTGCAGATGGCGCACTGATTCTGCCCCAGGGGTCCTCCTGACCCCTGGTCCCGATTTCGGCCCAGGGGTCCCCCAGACCCCCGGCCCCTCGAGCCGCCCCAGGGGTCCCCCCGACCCCTCAAGCCGCTCGCCATTCCTGGCCCATTGCGGGCCACAGGGCCGCTCATCAAGGCCGCAGCAAGCAATTCTGCTTTTTTATGCATCTTTTGCTCCTGCTTCTGTTCCTCAATTTTGTCCCTATTAGCGAAAACTTTCCTCGCCACTTCCATCAGTTCACTCATTGATTTCCCAAGAGCTCCCTCCAATTTCTGCAATTTTCGCCGTATGTCAGGGGCAGATTGAGAAATGAAGGCCATTGCCAACATGCGAGCATTTTCAGGCTGAGTTGGGTCTATGGGGGTGTACATTCGGTAAGCATCTAAGAGGCGGGCATAGAAGGCTTCTGGGGCTTCAGTAGCACCCTGGATCACCAAAGAAGGTTTGGACATGTTGGTGGTGGGTTTTCCCGCCACCTGGATTGCCTGCACCACAAGGCGCTGGTAATCCTGAAGGGACCTAAGATCCTCGATCTTATAAGGGTCCCATCTTGGGTCTTCAGAGGGAAAATTTCTAGCCACCCAGCGTTCAATAGTCATGTCCTGGGCTGGCATAGTTCCTTTTAAGATTTTAAGGGCAGCATTCCTAATCTTTTCCCTCTCTTCCGGATTGAAGATGGTACTCATCAACTGCTGTAGATCCCTCCAAGTTGGATTGTGGGTATCTACGATAGTTTTAATCAAATCAGTAACCTCTGCTGGTTTGTTACAAAACGGACCATAATGCATTTTCCAGTTCAAAAGGTCCGAGGAGGTAAATGGGACGTGTTGAAACACAGAGACAATTATGGGCTCCCTGTTTGGTTCAACGACGGACTGATCTACCCTCCTAAGAGGGCTCAGGAAAGCCGGTCCGTCTTCCGACGGATCAGCTTCCTCACTCTGCCTAGTATTCTTTGAGCGAGTTCGATCAGCGATGGGGCCTTCCTGTTCCCCAAGGGGCGACTTTTGTCCTCCCACTGCTCCTTCTAATTCAGCAGAGGAGGGGGTGATCTGTTCGCTTTTCTGGGTTAGTCGCTCCTTTGGGCGGGCCCCCTTGTCCGATCCATCCAAACTGGTTTGGGCGGAGCGGTCAATAGGGGTTGGGACCCCTGGTGAATCAGGGATACCCAAATCATCCATGGCTCTCAGGAAGGTATCGGCTCCTTCTCCTGTACTGCCCGAAACTGAGGTGCTTGCCCTCTGGCTAAAGTCACCGTCCCCTCGAGGGAGATACGGTGGCGGATTGGGCAGCTCCTCTGGGCAGCTGGGAAGGATGGTGAGGTTTGTTTTTTCCTTTTTATATGGCAAGGTGCGGGAAACCAATAATCTACACCTTGCGGCTTTACACTTTTGTAGCCAAATGGGGGGATGTTGTACTAGAGTAAGCCAAACATCGATGTATGGGGCTTGGTCAGGGTGTCCTGTGGTGGGGTGGAAAACCCTCTGGTGTACTTGTAGTACTATCCCTAGATCCAGTGATCCTGCTGCTGGCCAGCCTACTCTGAGTTCTGGCCAGTCTACTTCACAGAACGTCCTCAACCTCTGCCTACTCCATCTTATGCCATAATCTTGACTAATGTAGGCATCTTTGAAATGTTTTAACATACATGCCAAGGGGGTCAAAGGCGTACTTCCACCTCCACCCATTTTCCTCCCAGGGCACCAGACAAGACAAGTAGGTAAAGGGATTTGGGAAGAAGGTAAGGGGTCCTTCTATCCCAGGTAAACACGAAGGATTCTCAATCACACTTCCCCGGCCGCCAGCCCCGGACACTCAACGGTCACTGGACGGAATCGCGGGGTACACTCACACCAGTCGTGCACGACAAACCTCCCACCTTAGGGTCCCTCCGACCCTGGGGTCCCTCCGACCCCTTGTACCTTCAGGGAAAGGGTGATCAGGCACTTCCCCCCCACTACTCCACCCGTCCAGTTCCCAGTTACCTCTGCTGTCTGGATGAACTAGACCGGCTAGTGGTTATTCCCCTGGGTGACTCTCACCTGTTCCCAGTTACCTCTGCTGTCTGGATGAACTGGCTGGTCCCTATCCCAGGGGTTCAGGTACTTGCCTGCCGGCGTCCTTTTCTTCTTCCTCCAGCTGGATTGATTCGTGCCTGGTCTCGTGGTCTCTCTTTTAAGCGGTTCTTGGAAACGTCAACCGATGCTGCGAAGGGCCGGCCCCACGGGGAAGCCCCTCGGACTAAAAGGGTCCGATGGGCCCTGGGACTTTCCCCGATCCTCCGAGTCCCTCACAGCGTGGTGACGATCCAGAGGAATCTAAAATTCCGTTGCCTCCTGGCTGGCTCGCCAGAAATGAAGCGGGATTTACTAATCCCAAATTAGTCAGGAGACAAGACCACGGAGATCCAGAGAAAACAGGCTTTATTGAATATTGCTAGCAATAGGCCCAGTGCAGTAACCTGACAAATACTGAGCCCCGAGCAACGCCCTGAGGCAGGTTTTATAGATTTCAAGTTCATAGCATGGTTTCAGTTCCTCTTAGGATAATACAGTATTCATACATACAGATGGTTAAGATGGAAAAATACAAATACAGAAGTATATAATGGAAAAGTATAAAAGCAGAAGTCTGTGAGTTTACAATCCTATAGGGTTTACGCAATACTATCTTGGAACATCTTGTGGTTACAATTGTTACAACATTATAGTTACAACAGATTGCTACTGAGAGTACAGATTTAGGATAAAGGGTGTTACATTATAAATGATATAAAAGCAAGGCCGTTGTGATACATATTGTTAGGATATACCATATGAGGGGCTCCCTCACCAAAATGGGCACCGGCGACTGGCAAGAGAGAATTGACCAGTTCCTCCTAACCCAGCACATCACGCCGCACGCAATGATGCGGAAAAGCCCGGTGGAGCTGCTGATGGAGAGAAGACTGAGGTCACATCTGGATCGACTGCACCCCCAGTACAACCCAGAGGTGCCATCAGACGCCAGCCATCCGCCGCGCACCTTCGCCACAGGAGATCAGGTGTTTGTGCTTAATTTTCACGGGTTTCCAAAGTGGCTGAAAGGCAAGATCGAGAGCTCAACCGTCCCAAAGTCCTACAGAGTGGAGCTGGAAGATGGACAGGTCTGTAGATGTCACATCGACCAGCTCCGGAAAAGGTGGAGGGGAACGGGAAGAAACCAGCCTGACAAGGTAGGCTTACAACCCCCCAACAAGGTAGGCCTGCAACCCCCCGACAAGGTACGCCTACCACACCCCGATGAAGTAGGCCGACCACGCCCCGATGAGGTAGGCCTACAACACCCCGACGAGGCCGACCAATGCCACTACCGCGAGCTGAACTGTCGGAAATCCAGAGCAGTAGACCGGTACCCACGGCCTGAGGGACGTCGACACCAACCCCGCGAGGAGGGCACCTCCACCGCAGCATTGAGGTAGACCGGGGGCTACGCAGGGGAGAAGAGCCACACCCCCCCAGCAAGGGCGACAACACTCCAGCAGAGCCAGCCAGCCACCGACCAGTGAGGGAGACCTCCACCACCAACCCGACCAGGTCGACCAGCACCAAACCTGCACGAACCCGACCGAGGAGGCGAACACCACCCGGCGAGGTCGACCACGACCAACAACAACATCATCGGGAGCCGCAGAAGTCTAAAATAACACCAGTGGACTTACCGGGCTTCAGACGGCACCCACCGGACAGCAGCGATGTCCAACTGCGAGGTTCCAGAGAATCCGGGTGAGGGAAGGACTGGCGACACCAGCAGGAAGATCCAGACGCTGCGGCCGGAGGTGCTGGGACGGGTCCCGCACACTCGACGGCCGGACTCCGGGCTGCCCCAGCTGGGGAGCCGGAGAGGACAGGAGCTTCGCCCACCCAGGTCAGCGGCAAAGCTCGGAGTGAACTGCGCAGGTCTTCTAGGACCGTCAGGTGTCCCGCCTACCTGCATGAGTTTGTTACACATATTGACTTTGATGGACAGCTTTCAGACTAAGGGGGGAGGAGTGTTATGTCCTTATAAGGACATCCGCTGGGGATTGGCTAATCCTCTGGCAGGAGATTTAAAGAACTGTTATTGGACAGCTGAGTCTGCCGGAGCGTATTTAAAGAGCCCCGGCAGCACAGCCGCTCATCTTATTCTTGTGCTTAAATAAAGTGCTGAATGGACCAGAGCTGGTTGCGTCTTTCTTTCCCCGCTCCGATCTAACAGATAGCCATTTGTCTGAAGTGGTGTAGGGTTTCCTGCCTAACCAGGGGAATGGACTAGAAGATCTCCAAGGTCACTTTCAACTATGCTCTTTTCTTCTCTTCTCTTCTCTTCTCTTCTCTTCTCTTCTCTTCTCTTCTCTTCTCTAAATATTTGAAAAAGAACTGTAAAATACAGGCGAATGACTGAAAGAAGCTTCCCATGAAATGCTGAATCAATCAGCTTCAGACTGCAGTGATGATTTGAAGAGGTTGAATTATTCAGAGTACCTCTAATCTGGAATAATAGCAAGAAAAATATTGAATAAAGGCTCAAATTGGAATATTTTTTTTTTCCTGCAGCTTCATCAGTTCCTGAGAAACTTCCAACATCACAATATTTCCAGAGATGGGATTTCTTTTGATGAAAATGGAGTTCCTGTTGGTGACTTTGATATCATGCAGTGGACATCCTCTTTGAACAAATCAGATGCAGGGGTGAAAATTGGGACTGTAGAAAGACAAGCCTCCTCGGAAGTCAAGATATCTGTCAATCAAAGCGCCATCCAATGGCCAACTTTATTTAACAAAGTAGTTGAGGCTGCTTGGATTTTGCTCTTCTATTTATCTCCATGTGTGGAAATTTTTCTGCTCAGAAGTAATTCTTATTGAGGCCAGTTGAGTTACCCTTCAATTCCCTCACTTCCAAATAAGAGAACTTAAAGCCTCATTAATTCATTAGATATCATTTTACTTTAGAGGTTTTACAATAATCTATCACACACTGGAATCTGCTGCATTGTATTGCCGGATTTGCAATCTACATTATTAAACTGAAATATGTTGCCATAATTTATAGTACATCAAATTTATCTTCTTTTCAGTAAGAGAAAATCCAGAATGTCTATGGAGATTCTCAGTCATCCAGGTTGTATCAAAGGTGCTTTTTCAAAAGGCACCTGGCCTTTGTTTTTCCTTGAAGATGTTTCACTTCTCATCCAAGAAGCTTCTTCAGTTCTGACTGAATGGTGGAGGATGGAAAGATTTGAAACCGCTGAAAAGACTGTGTTGTAAACAGGATATAGATATAGATTCAGCAATTGCAGGAAGGTTCCACACCCGTTTGCACTATTCAGGTGGTCCTGAGGGTGCAGATAAATTTCAAGTGGCCTCAACAACTTTCAGAAAGACTGCTAACCACCAGATAACTGCAAGGATTATAAATCCTTCCATACTTCACCATTCAGTCAGAATTGTAGAAGATTCTGGAATGAGAAGTGGAATGTCTTTAAGGGAAAGCAAAGATCAGTTGTCTTTTGAAAAAGCACCTTGGGAGAAAAATCCAGAATATGAAAAGCAAAGATGGAGAAAAAATATATACCATATTTTTCGGAGGATTAGACACTCTGGAGTATAAAGTGCACCTTAGTTTTGGGGGAGGAAAATAAGAAAAAAAAAATCTGCCTCTGCCTACCAGCATCCATCAGTATTCATCTGGCTAGCATCCTGTCAGTGTGTGAGAGAGTTGAGGGCTGTTTGGAAACTGAAACAGTATTTGCTGTGGGAGCAACATGAATGGAGCCTGGGTGTGGCTTAGGTCAATTATTCTAAAGCTGCATGCTGTGCTGATCTCTGAAACTGAAACTGAAACTCCTCTGTTCTACTTGTGTTTTCCTTGCTGCTGCAAACTGTGACAGTCCTTGCACAAACAGCCAGGTCAGCCTCAGCACATTATTGCAGCCTGATTCAGTATGAGCAGCTGATTGGCGGGTGGATTGGTCTCCCAGAATACCCCCAATCAGCTGTTCCAGGCTGCAGGGATTGCTGAAGACCATTGCTTCCTCCGTGCCTCGCATTTTTGGCTACGTTCGGTGTATAAGATGCACTGAAATTTTCACCCTCTTTTGGGGTGTGTCTTATAGTCCAAAAAATACGGTAAGCATTCTCATACATGCCCTAAGGAGAAACACCTTTTATAATGGAACTACTTTTCTTTGGGGGAAAAAATAAGGCAGTGAGTCTGTTTTGGGATCTACAATGGAGATTGATAGAGAAAGAGAATGATCTTTCATTTGCCCCTTGCAAGGAGAGTAATTACAGTTCATGCCACTACTAATTGACTGATTTCGCTCAATGTGCTCCTGAGCTTTTGGAAGCTACTTGATTTCAGTAATTCCTTCTAATTCATACAGTATATCACCCTGACTAATATTTCTGTTTATGTTTAGATGGTGCCTTATTCAAGATGTACAGAAAGTTGCTCCCCAGGTTATTCCAAGCTTGTGAGAGAGGGAGCCCCAGTTTGCTGCTACGACTGTTCTCTGTGTATGGAAGGAACATTCTCTGGGCAAGGAGGTACAGTAGGTAGCTCCAAAAATAACCCATAAATCTTCAAGATACAATCAATATTTTATCTTGTTTTTTTGGGGAGTATTTGATCAAGAAGCAAGAAAAACATTAAATTTCTTGAAAGCATACAAAATCCTCAAAGATTGGGCACTATTGCCAAATTTGGATGATGATGTGAGCATTAAAACATATAATGAAAGGTTGCTGATTTCTACTGAGTTGTTACTTTTTTGCTTGGTTTTGGGAAAGAGGATAGTTTTGAGAGCTGATAATCACATTCATCTTCAGCTTTTAAAAAGACTGTTTGATTATTTTAACTAATGTTGTATAATATTAATATCACTGGGGAGAAATATTATTCTTTGAAAATGAAGTATTTGATTTCTGATGCAGTTTTCATGCTCCTAGAGCTGCAGAAACAGATTCATTCTAACCAATTTTTTTTCTCAGATGCAGCCCTTTGTGAAAAGTGTCCAGATGACCAGTATTCCAATAAGAAGCGAGATCAGTGTGTCTCCAAAAATATAAGCTTCTTATCCTATCAAGAATTGTTGGGACTCATCCTGGCTTTCTTTGCCCTCACTTTGTCCCTAACCACTGCCTTTATTCTGGGAATCTTCATGAAATACCGAGACACTCCCATAGTCAAAGCCAACAACTGTGAACTCACCTACATCCTCCTGGTTTCACTCCTGCTTTCTTTCTTGACCTCCCTTCTATTCATCGGTTGTCCTGTGAAAATGACCTGTCTCCTTCGACAAACCATTTTCAGTATTGTTTTCTCAGTTGCTGTGTCTTCCTTGCTGGCCAAGACTGTCATGGTGGTGGTGGCCTTTCTGGCCACAAAGCCAGGCAGCAGCATGAGGAAATGGCTGGGGAAGAGTCTGGCCAACTCTATTGTTTTATCCTGCTCTGGTATTCAAGTAGGCCTCTGTATGATGTGGCTGGGAGTCTTTCCCCCATTCCCAGATTCTGACTTTCATTCCCAACCAGAACACATCCTGCTGCAGTGCAATGAAGGCTCTGTCACCATGTTCTACTCTGCTCTTGGCTACATGGGTTTTTTGGCTGCCATCTGTTTCTTGGTGGCATTTCTGGCTCGAAATCTTCCAGGGGCTTTTAATGAAGCCAAACTGATCACCTTCAGCATGTTGGTTTTTTGTAGCGTTTGGATCTCCTTTGTTCCCACTTATCTGAGCACCAAGGGGAAATACATGGTAGCTGTGCAGATCTTCTCCATCCTGGCCTCTGGCCTGGGTTTACTGGGCTGCATCTTTATCCCCAAATGCTACATTATTATCCTGAGACCTGACATGAACACCAAAGAACATCTCATGATAAAAAATCATTAAGTCTCCTTGTGTTGGTGTTTATTTTTGTACAGTTTACATGCAACATGAAATCACATACTTTGAAGTAATGTTTCATGTCTTGTCGCTCATCTTTCTTCATTCCATTTGAATTTTGAATTATAATAATTGAGTAGTAAAGTTGCTAAAACAACTCAAACTATCAGAAATAATCATATCCTTCAATTGTCCTAATCTGAATTCATATTATGACATTAATAAAATTTCTGAAACCAGGCCAGATAAACTATGACCAGAGATGTTCTGATATGGTTTTAGATTAAATTAAAGTCTATGGCTAATGATGATGTGTGTTTTTGTTACTATATAGGTTGGTGTGCTGGTGTTATATTTTATTTTCTGGGGTGATGTTCTGACTTTGTTTAAAAAAATAGTTAATTTCAAATATTATATATATATATATTTGATTGATCTCTTCTGGCTCAATGATATAAGATCATTCATAGTTTGATAAATGAGATAGATAGATAGATAGATAGATAGATAGATAGATAGATAGATAGATAGATAGATAGAAAGATAGATATACATGGATGGGAGAGATCAAGAAAGAGAAAAAGAAAATGACAGATAACATTCCATAGATTAAGAATAGATAAAATATCAACATGAACATTGGAGCAAGTTTAATTTTTTTCTCCGTCCCTTTGAATAAATTCATGAGACAAATTATTATTTTTGACAGTCTTCAATCAAAAGAAAAATATGTACAATTCTGAATGATTTTTTTTGGGGGGGGGATCCATGTAGATATGATGTGACAATGAAGATGTGCTTATGAGTAATAAAATTGGTTCCTGTTTTTTATCCATGTCCATATCCATTTCAATATCCATTTCTATTTCCATATACTGTACATACAGTGTCTGTTTCTCTCTGTGTGTGTCCTGCCAACCTAGCAATTCAAAAGCATGTAAATGCAAGTAGATAAATAGGTACCACTTCAGCAGGAAAGTAACAATGTTTCATGCACCTTCAGTGCATAGTCATGCCAGCCACATCACCATGGAAGCATCTTCAGATAAAGGCTCTTCATTTGTGAATCAAAGATGAGCACCGTCCCTAGGGTTGGTCATGACTGACAGGAGAAGTCTTTACCTATACCCACTTAAACCTTTACCTATAAATATATAAATATATTTTTGTGCATGTATCCTTTCTTTGTCTTTGTCTTTTTGTCAGTCAGCCCTTCGCTGTATTCCAAGTTAGGAAAGCTACATCATATAAGTCAGTACTACTTTTATCTGACCTTGTCTTGACAATGGTCTCTCAATGCCATTTCCTCTGCCTTCTACACTCTCTTTCGATATTGAGAAAGCATTGGAAAAGCAAAGCAATTTCCATATATCTTAATTCACATACTGATCGGTTTCACTCTTTATGCTAAATCCGGATTCTAGATTGTCCTAATCTTGATTTATGTCATTGTAGTGTCGAATCTATCCTAGCCACATCTAGGCTATCTGTAAAGATAAGAAACATTTCCTCCCTCCAATTGTTTACCATATCAAAGTGTCCAGAACCCACCACTCAACAAGAATGAACTCAACAAGAATAAAATAGGATACGTAACTCCACAGTCCCTTCCAACTCTATTATTCTATTCTATTCTATTCTATTCTATTCTATTCTATTCTATTCTATTCTATTCTATTCTATTCTATTCTATTCTATTCTATTCTATTCTATTGTACTCTACTCTACTCTACTCTACTCTACTCTACTCTACTCTACTCTACTCTACTCTACACTACACTACACTACACTACACTACTCTATTCTACCCTTTCCAAGCAGTTTACAGAGTCAGCCTATTGCCCCCAATAATCTGGGTCCTCATTTTACCGAAATGGGAAGGATGGAAGGCTGAGTCAACCTTGAGCCTGGTGAGATTCGATCTGCCAAACTGCTGGCAGCCAGTGATCAGCAGAAGTAGCCTGCAGTACTGCACTTAACCACTGCATCACCATGGCTCATCATCAACAATAATAATAGGTGGTTCAATATGTCAGGATCTGGAGTTAACTCATTCTGGAGTATCAAACCTTCACTGAAGAAGATGGCCTCATCCACATCAGACAAAATAAGAAGGAATTATAATGGCCCACTGCCAAGTTCAAGAGTGTTGAACTGTTTTTCCACATTTAAATCTTTACAATCTCAAGAATAAGTTTGGAGACTAAAAAACAATCAAATTTCCCTGAATTGTTCCTTTCTCAACTCTCAAATTAGGATTATTCTCCTGAGTCAAAGAAAACTCTTTTCTCCAACGGCACACTTTTATGGCCAAGGTTCATTCCCAATTCCCCTTCTAATTATCAAAATCATGATTATTTATTCTCCTTTGAACAAGGTTTATGGGATTTATACCACCACAATTAGTTGCTAATCTACGTGACAACAAATGAGATAGACAGCATGTGATAATCTGATTTGTAACAGCCTCCTTTGATGAGATCAGAGTTTGGGGTAAAGTTGGGCAAATACTGTAGCAGTCTGAAATTGCAGATAGCTCTTCCAAATCTGGGGGCAAACTGGACCTTCTTCACTGTAGTTGTGGTCTTTCTGTGATCTCTGAGATTTAACTCTGTGCTGAAGAAAGAACTCTAGGAAGGATCTCCTGCAGTATACTGGATGTCAAATGTTGCTGCTGCTGCATATACAGCTTTTTCTGCTTCAGTTTCTGTCTCAAATTCCCTGTGCAGGTACACTGATGAAATGTCCATTTAAGGTGATAATAGAAGAAAACGAGTGGTTCCATTACTACAAGCCAGGAGACTACTGAATTACAGGAATAATGTCTGGAGTTATAGCTCTTCTGTACCCATTTTCATTCTCCAAGCCTCCAACCCATCAACTGAAAAGGTAAATGTCAACTCATGCAAGGATTCTGTGCTTTTTTCCTCCCACCTAGCAGGAAGAGCTTGCTAGCTGCTAGAAAGGAAAAAAAGCCCAGAATAGAGTGGGTGTGATTGTACTGAGCTGGTGCTGCAGAAAAACGTGTTCTGTTCTGTTCTGTTCTGTTCTGTTCTGTTCATTTCTGCACATTCTGATATTTTCTTAATCATATTTTCATCCGTAGGGATCTCTTCACTTTTACAATTTTGTGCAAATACAATTCTAGCTGCACTTATTACATGAATAATCAAGTATACATTTTCTTTACTATAAACTTCTGGTAGAATCCCCAACAGGAATAGTTCAGGTTTTAAACTGATATGTTTCTGTGTCATCTTCTCCAACCACATACCTCAAATGTCTTTTCTAGGAATGATTTCCTTTCCCCTATTCCTCACTTTGAAAAAGGCAAATCATTATTGCTCATCCCAATTTGCTTTAGAGAAAAGGCTCTTGGGGAACCTGATGATTTTGTAAAACCTGAATTTGCAAAGTTTCTTTTTAAGTTCTTCCACAAGTGTCAGCCTCAACACTGGGCAACAATGGGCACTGCCAACTCTCTCCCACAATGAATCTTGCCTGGATGGGGTCCTGCCTGCTTTCAAAATGATTACCTTGGTACTCTGGAGAGTCAGCAACGTCCCGATATAGTCAGCTGGCGCCATCGCTGGCTATTGGGGGCGAATCATTGGCCCCCACGGAAAGGGCTCGTAACTTGGGCGTCCTCCTGGACTCACGGCTGTCTTTAGAAGAGCACTTGACGGCCGTGACCGGGAGGATTTTTCATCAGGTTCGCCTGATTCGCCAGTTGCGTCCCTTTCTAGATCGGGACTCGTTACGCACAGTCACTCATGCCCTCGTCACCTCTCGTCTGGACTATTGTAATGCTCTCTACATGGGGCTCCCCTTGAGGTGCACCCGGAGGCTCCAACTGGCGCAGAGTGCGGCCGCGCGGGTGGTTATGGGAGCAACATGGAGCTCCCATGTAACACCTCTCCTGCGCGAGCTGCACTGGCTCCCGGTGGTCTTCCGGGTGCGCTTCAAGGTTCTGGTTACCACCTTTAAAGCGCTCCATGGCTTGGGACCTGGTTACTTACGGGACTGCCTACTACCATCAACAGCCTCCCACCGACCAGTACGCTCCCACAGAGAGGGGCTCCTCCAGGTGCCGTCGGCCAAACAATGTCGGCTGTCGGCCCCTAGGGGGAGAGCCTTCTCTCTGGGGGCACCGACGATCTGGAATGAGCTCTCCACAGAGATACGGAGGATTCCGGATCTGCGCACCTTCCACCGCGAGTTGAAGACGCTTTTATTTCATGAAGCTGGCCTCGCCTAAATCTTCTCCCTTTTAAGTGTAAATTTTAAATTTTTTAATGTATTTTAAAATATGGGTATTTTAAATTATGGGTATTAATTCAGCCAAATTTATTTAATTCATTTTATTCGATTTTAAATTTTGTATATCTATGTGTTTTATTTCATGGCTGTGCACCGCCCTGAGTCCTTCGGGAGTAGGGCGGTATAGAAATTCAATAATAAATAAAAATAAATAAAAAATATTTATTCATATTTATTTTATTTATTTATTAACAATGGTTAAACAGTAACTCCCAATAAAGTAAATGAATGACACCTTAAAATAGAGTGAGATCTCTGGTATTTTCTCCCTACTGTTTCTTCCCCTTCCTTACATTTATTCTATAATTCCTATCACCCTCTCCACTCTTTCTTTCCACCCTTCAACACTTTTGTGGCTTCCCTGTTCCTTTTGGTTTAGATAAAAGGGATACTTTTTAAAAACCAAATTCAAGGAGGGGAGAGACTTTATGAGATAAGTTAATGTTTAGTGGCAGAGGAATCCCATTAACTGTAGTTAACTGTAGAATATAGGATAATAACTCTAAAGTCATGAATGTTTTTGTTCTTAGCCACAAAATCGTGTCTGACCCATCACCACCATGGACAACATTACTCCAGGCCTTTCTGTCCTCTACCATCCCCCAGAGACCATTTAAGCTCACACCGACTGCTTCAGTGACTCCATCCAGCCACCTCGTTCTCTGTTGTCTCCAGCACCATAGTTCAAAGGCCTCAATTCTTTGGTGCTCAGCCTTCTTTATGGAAACCATGAGTATTTTGCAGCTAATATCTAAGTCTAAGGAAGGCTTGCTAAAGAGATATCCATCTTCAGATAGGTAATACCACTTGCTAATCTAGCACTTGAATCCCAACAGTTAGTCCTCTCCAGGGTGATATAACAGGAAGAAATCATATCATATGATCACAACCTATACATGTACACTTGGTAGCATCCCTTAATAGCATTCTTGAGGATTGGAAAGAAAAGGATCTTATATAGTTTTTCTGTGTAATTTTGCCACCTCTTCTTAATCTCTTCTGCCTCTGTTATGTCCCTACCGTTTTGGTCCTTTATTATGCCTATCTTTGCATGAAACGTTCCCTTCATATCTCCAATTTTCTTGAAGAGATCTCTGGTCCTCCCTATTCTTTTGTTTTCTTTTCTTTCTTTGCACTGTTCATTTAAGAAGGCACTCTTATCTCTTTTAGCTATTCTCTTGAATTCTGCATTCAATTGGGTGTATCTTTCTCTTTCTCCCTTGCCTTTCGCTTCCCTTCTTTCCTCAGCTATTTACAAACCTTCCTCATCAGCCATTTTGCTTTCTTGCCTTTCTTTTTCTTTGGGATGGTTTTAGTTGCTACCTCTTGTACAATGTTGCGATACTCCGTCCATAGTTCTTCAGGCACTCTGTCTATCAGATCTAATTCCTTAAATCTATTTGTCACCTCTACTGTATATTCATCAGAGATATGATTTAGTTCACACCTGAGTGGTATGATTTTAATTACATTTTACGGATTGTTGTGAATTGATATGAGTGATATATTAGCTTCATAAATAGGTAAGTGGATGAAATAAATGCTTCGGTTTTGCAAAAAGTTTATTCTAAGCAGATTGAAACAGTTACAATACTAAGAAACCTTCACACTTTCTATTTGAGAAGAAGATGGTGTGGAGGTTTCTTGCTATTGTAACCGTTTTCCTTACCTGGCTCCTGAACTATAAGAATAATTTTCCTCATTTTTTTTCCTCCAAGTCATAATGTGGAGAAAAAGGCAGAATAAGTTCTGGTGATTTTGATAGGATTCCTTTGATCCAGACATAACAAGCTTGCTATCTCTCTCTGATATTTTTTTTTGGCAAGAAGCTCCTAGTAGTGTCAATGGGACTGTTCTTCTCAGAGAAATTTCAAAAATGTCTATCACTTGCAAAATTCAAATAAATTGAATAATTTAATTGAAACGTCAACTTGCAAAGCATCCCTGGCCTGCCCTCGAGTTGCCATAGGCAAGTGGGATGGGAAACCAACAAAACAGCACAGCAGCCAAAGACAGATGCACATTCTAGAATTATATCACTCAAGGCTGTATCCCAGGGTTACCACAGCAGCTGGAGGGGAGTGATCTCTACAGCCCGCAAAATTGCTCCGTTGGCAAATGTGATTGATGACACACCATGAGGGGAGGAGGAAAACAAGGTCATGGTTGGGGTATTATTTACGTGGGGCAGATTTGGCTTCACTTGGGAAAGTGCCTATATGAAGCTCCTAATAACTAACTGGATTTCTTTTGAAGCTTGGTTTGAGGCTCATGATTTAATTAGGGCATCTGTTGGATCCCTGACATGAATAATGAGAAGTTGATTAACTTTTTGGCATTGCACTCAGTGGTGGGATTCAAGTAATTTAACAACCGGTTCTCTGTCCTAATGATTTCTTCCAACAACCAGTTTGTCAAACTGCTCAGAAAGTTAACAACCGGTTCTCCCAAAGTGGTGCGAACTGGATGAATCCCACCACTGATTGCACTATATAGATATAAAGCTGCAGTAAATATGATATGCTTTCATGAAAATCCAAACTGAAGATTTCTTTCTTTCTTTATTTGAATTTGTCAAAGAAAAATGAGAACAAGAATAAGAGGATAAAAATACAATGAAAGGGACGATAGCAGTGGTGAAATTCATAATTTTTTACTACCAGTTCTGTGGGTGTGGCTTGGTGGGCATGGTGTGTCTTGGTCGGTGTGGCAGGGGAAGGATACTGCAAAATCCCCATTCCCACACCGCTCCCTGGGCCAGCCAGAGGTGGCATTTGCCAGTTCTCCAAACTACTCAAAATTTCCACTACTAGTTCTCCAGAACCTGTCAGAACCTGCTGAATTTTACCCCTGGACGATAGGCACATTAGTGCACTTACGCATGCTCTCCGTACTGACCACTTAAGTATGATGTAAGTTCCATGGAAGTCAATTTGTGACTGAAACTGTGAAAATTTGTAGCTGAGACAACTGAAGCAGGTAGGGCATTCCAGACTTTGACAATTCTATTACAGAAATCATATTTTTACAGTAAAGTTTAGAACGATTTACATGGAATTTAAAGTGTTCGCTGACATATTATTGCGATTAAAACAGAAAAAGTCATTTACAGGTAAAATATCACTGTTTAATTTTGGATGCAATACCTAGGCCTGGCCACAAGGGACGCAGTTCTAAATTATCCAAACTGAGAATTTTGAGCCTAGTAGCATAGGGAATTCTATTGTGTAAAGAATTGTGCAAGACTTTTCTCGTGAAGTACTTCTGAACCCACTCAATTGAACTGATGTCAGATATATGGTGGGGATTCCAAACAGTTGAACAATACTCTAAGATTGGTCTAGCATAGGTTTTATAAGCTCTAATGAGCAATACAATGTTTCCAGAAAAAAAAGCTTCATCAAATTAACCTTAAAACTCTTAATGCTTTTTTAGAAATGCTGTTACAGTGAGCGTTGGAGCATAAATTGTCAGAGATACAGTAAGTACACCTATGTCCTTAACAAGGTGAGGGTCATCTGCTAGATCAGAGATCCCCAACCTTTTGGACCTCAGGGACCACTGAATTCATAATTTTAAATCCCGTGGACCACTAATATAATCTGCCTAATGACTGGCTGGGTGGATGTGGCCAACTTGATGTCACTCATGTCAAAGGGCGCCTTGCCAGCCTCTACTTGCCACTCCTCGCCTACCCGCCTGGGCTCCTTAGGGCCCCAAAAGGAAGCAGTTGTTGGAGCTAAGCAGCCACCATGAGAAAGAGTTGGCAAAACATCTGGCTCAGTTCAAATTGGATCTGACCAAGAAGGAGGCTCAGCAGAAGCACCTCACTGAGGACTACAAGCATTGTCTTTCCATGCAGAGGGAAGACCTGTGGGACTACAAGGCCAGTTACTGGCACCCCAGTTAGGGCCCCAGTTGTTGGAGCTAAGCAGCCACCACCAGTTGGTGACCACTGTGCTAGATCAATGCCACTTTTCTTATACTTGACATTCTGATTATGTTTACTAATATATAAGACAGAGCATTTATGAATTGAAATTTGAAGTTGCCAAATAGATGACCATTCAGACACCATTCAGAAACATAGTTGAGATCACTTTGCAAAACAACAGAATTATCTGTAAAATTGAATAATTTTACATCATCGGCAAAAAGAATGCAATTCCTTTTAAGTTGATCACATAAATCATTGATATAGAGCAAAAAAAGATGATGAAATTTTTTACATTGCAGTGAGAACACCTTCTACCAAATTCTGCCCTTCTTGTTGGCTATTCACGAAGTCAACCAGAATTCAAGGCTCTTACCCAACATCACCCTGGGCTACAACTTCTATGAGAACTTTTTCAGTGCAAGAATGACCTATGAGGCCATGCTGGATGTGCTGTCTACAGGACAGGAGAACATCCCAAACTACAGATGTGGAAGACAAAAGAACCTGCTGGCGATTCTTGAAGAGATGGATTCTGAACTCTTTGATCATATTTCCAATGTCGTGAGCATCTATAAAATTCCACAGGTATAAAGCCAAATGAAATTATTTCCATGTTGTAAATTGTTCAGATTTGCCTAGCAGGCAGCACTAGAGGGTAATACAAGTGGTGGAAAAATTCTCACACAAGAAAAATGGAAAAAGTTCCGTTCTCTTATCAAGAGTCAAATAAAAATTATTGTATGCCAACTGGATTTTCAGGCCTCAGGAATGTTAGCAACAATAATACAAATAATTGATACAACTAATACATCCACTTTGGGAAGGGTGTGGATTGCAACAACTTTGACAGCTTTAAGTGTAGGTAGTTTTGACCTCTTGGTTGATCTCCAAAATAAAAATGCTTTGTTTTCCTTCCACATCCAGACAAAGAGAAGGACTCAGTATTATGACAAATCTTATGCATCCATGGTCTTATTGTATGGAAAGAAAGTGTTTCAATGTTCTTATTCAAGTCCTGTGTTATCTAAGAAAGTTTGGAAAAAATGCATAGAAAAAGAGAATTGGGAATTCCCAACCCATGATGTGATTGCAAGAATCCTGTCTCAGGATTCCTCCAGTATTTCCCAAATAATTCAAATTGTGGCCTGGGTCCTCAGTGCTGCCTCCTCCTCCCAACAGAGTAAGAGGAGAATGCAAGTTGGAGACCATCAATCACCCCAGATTGTACAGGCATGGCAGGTAAGTCTTCTCCTTTGAGGTTCCATTGATTCTCCCCTTCCAATTCCTCAATATTAAATTAGATGTAGAAAGAGGTGAGATATTCCAAAGAGCAGTTGCCCAGTTTGTGGTATTTGAGAGTGAATGTCAGCCCTGAAGCTGACCTGACTGAGGCCATGTTGGAAGCTTCAGTGTTGCCACATTGGATCTGAGAGGTAGAGAGGGAGGGGAGGAATAGACATAGCTGGAGTTTGTAGCCAAAACAAAATACTTTCTCCTGGGAACCAAAGATATTCCCACTGATGGCCGGAGGGAGGATGAGTAAAGTCACCAGGCAACCAGATGATACCTTGATTGGACCA
This sequence comes from Pantherophis guttatus, assembly GCF_059756535.1. NCBI lineage: Eukaryota > Metazoa > Chordata > Lepidosauria > Squamata > Colubridae > Pantherophis > Pantherophis guttatus. Next base: position 256,701,932 of record NC_142064.1, on the reverse strand, counting down.
TGTGACTTATTGTTTGGCAAGAGGAGGAAAACTTTTACTTTAATTAGGTGAAAACTGTGGGAACATTTAGAGTCAGTTTTCACCAGCCTGTGCCTATATATGTCCAATAAAACTGATATTTGGGGAACCTGCTTGCCTTAGAGTCTTGGTTGCTATGGACCTATTATTTGGAACCCTAACATTAAACAATCTCTAAATGTTTTTTTTTCAAGTTTTTTTAATTTTATTTTTTCATTTTTTACAACCATATCAGTGCCTGAACAGTGTGGCACCTGAGTGACTTACATTTTGGTACAAAAAAATAATAATATTCATCATATTTGCTACAGTTGACAAGCATATATAGTTCTCATAATAGTACACATATTTTGTTGAATTATAACCTTACATTATTAGTTATTCCATATTTCCATATTTTATTTTTATGCCAATCACTGTATTCTGAGTGTCATTCCTTTTACTGCAAATAAAATATTAATAATTATATTTGTTATAATTTACAGGCTTTTATGGTTTTAACAGGCTTTTATATTTAATAGGCTTTATGGTTCTAATAGTAATACACATATTTATGCTCAACTACAACCCTCCATTATTTAATTATTCAATATTTCAATATGTTATTTTGAAGGAGAGCGGGCATGTGTGGGCCACCAGGGATGATTGCTACTGGTTCAGCGAACTGATGCCAATCATCCCTACCGGTTCCCCCAAACTGGTCCGAACCAGTAGGATTTTACCCCTGCTGTAACTGTTCATGGTATGTTTTAACCTCCAGCCCCCTAAGCATTTTTCTTGCTCATCTCTACAGTCTTTCCAGTGTTTCAATATCTTTTTATATTGTGTTGACCAGAACTGGATGCAGTATTCTAAATATGGTCTTACTAAGGCTTTGTAAAGCGATTTTAGAACTTCATGTGATCTTGATTTTATCCCTTTATTAACACAGCCTAGGATTGCATTGGCATTTTTGTCTACTGCCACATATTGCTGGCTCATATTTAAGTGATTGTCCACTAGGACTCCAAAATACTACTCACAGTTACTGGCATTAAGCCAAATTTCACGTAGTCTGTACCTATACTGTTGGTTTTTCTTGCCTAAGTATAAAACCTTACTTTTATCTAATTTGAATTTCATTTTGTTAGATAGGGGCCCATGTTCAATTTGTCAAGATCTTTTTGGATCGTGACCTTGTCTTCTGGGGTGTTGGCTATTCCTGCCAGCTTAGTGTCATCTGCAAATTTGATCAGTAACCCTTCAATTCCCTCGTCTAGATCTTTTTTGAAGATATTGAAGGGTGCTGGGCCTAAAATGGAAACATGAGGTTCCCAGTGCTTACTCTCCTCCATGTGGATGAGGTTTCCCAGAGCACTACATATTGAATATAATTTGTTAGCCAGTTACAAGGCCACCTGATGGTGGTGTTATCCATTCCATGTTTTCAAGAATGTGAGATAATGAAATCTGGGGGACTTTTTTAGAAGTCTTTGTGCAGGAGGGAAAGGAAAAGGAACTTCCCTCTTTAGAAAAACTAGATCACGAGCCAGGATGGCTTCAAAGAAGCAGGAAGGGAAGGCATTAGGGGGGGATCCCCCACACACAAACATCAAACGCAACTTCCCCCTGCTCAACAGCTACAAACTCAGAAAAAAGAATTTGATGTGGGAGATTTAAAAGAATTTATTTCTAAAACTCTGGATGACAAATTTCAAAAATCTCAACAGGAGATAGATGATAAACTTCAAAAATCACATCAGGAATTTATGCAGGAAATTAATGAAGTTAAAGACATGGTGAAACAGAATCAAAATAAGGTGACCAAAAAAATATCAGAAGTGGCGTCTGGCCTGGCAGAATTTATTGGGAAAGTTGATTTTAAAGTTGAAGAATTCAAATCAGAAGTTAATGTTAAGATGAAAGACAATGATTATAAAATTGATGAAGTTGACAATAAAATGCAGAGAATTGAAGATGAGATTGTTATGATACAATTCCGGGCGATGGAATTTGCCATACGGCTTCGGGGAATTCGAGAGGAGGAGAGACAGGACTTGAGACAGGTTTGCTCTGAAGCCTTGGCTAAGATTTTACAAGCTAATCCTGATTTGGTATTTCATAAAATAGATAAAATTTACAGAGTGAATTCTAGGGTGGCCAGACAAAGACAACTGCCTAGAGATGTGGTCATATACTTTACTGAGAGAGAAATTAGAAATGATATCCTGCAAAAATCTTTTCACACTTCTGTACAAGTGGGGGGCTCACGACTTGAAATTTTTAAAGAATTACCTCCTAAAATGCTGAAAGCTAGAAAAGAATTTGGTTTTCTTGTTAAGGAATTGAGAAATTTACAGATACCCTTCCGGTGGGACGCACCAGCTGGGATAATTTTTAGATATAAGGGAGAAGGATATCGGTTGAATACCGTGGAGAAGGCACAACACTTTTACAGTACTATTCTTAAGGAAAGAACACCATCTCCACGTACATCTACAGTTTTGGAGATTAAGGAGAGTGAAGAGAGGCAATTGAAAGAACAGTCTAAGCAGGAATTAGAAAACGTGCAAGGTGCAGAAGGAGGTTTTCTGAGTGAGCCCTTGTTGGATTCTTCTCCAATTTTGGATTTGATTCAGTTGACTGAAGTTAAAGATCAACGTATAACTAGAGCTCAATCCAAGCTACTTAAACAAAAGCAACAACAACAACAGGAAAGACAAGACAAGAAGGCAGTTAAGAGTACCGTACAAGAGAGTGGAGCTATGGGAGGAGCGAGATCGAAGCTCTCGGATGAACTTCAAATATTTTGCTCTGCGCTCCAGAAAGAGGCTGATGACCTTTAAGTGTCTATCTTGGAATGTCAATGGGTTGAATTCAGCACAGAAAAGGAAGAAATTATTTACATATTTGAAACAATTTAATAATGATATAATATGTTTACAAGAAACGCATATCACAACTCAAGATCAAAAATATTTGATAAACTCAAAACTAGGAGCACATTATATATCTTCAACTTCGCAGAAAAAGAATGGTGTGGTTATTTATGTAAATAAAAAATTAACAGCGAAAGTTATAGAAGCAGATCAAGATGGTAGGTTTGTAGCAATTGAATTGCTCACAGCAAATGGCCAAATTCTTTTGATTGGAATTTATGCTCCCAACCAACAACAGGATTATTTTTATAAGATGTTACATACTAAAATATTGCAATGGGACTACAGATCTATTTTAATTATGGGAGACTGGAATGGAGTAATTGATTCTAAACTAGATAAAAAGAGCTTGGCAAAGTCTAGAATTAGACTACCACAGACTTTTTTTGATATGAAAGAAGATATGGAATTAAAAGATGTTTGGAGAATACATAATCCAAATGAACTGGATTACACTTTCTTTTCTGATAGACATAGAACCTTTTCTAGGATTGATTTTATCCTGTTGTCAAATGATCTACTTGTTAAGACAAAAAGAACAAAGATTTTTCCAAGAACTCTGACTGACCATAGCCCTGTATGGATAGAAATTGAGATGGATAAGGTTGAGAGACGTTCTTGGAGATTAAATGAGAACTTGTTTAGATATGAAAAAAATACAATAGAACTTAAAAAGCATTTGAAAGAATTTTTTGAAATAAATTTGAATAAAGGTACCCCAATTGAAATTGTTTGGGACGCAAGTAAAGCTTATATGAGAGGGGTACTTATCTACATGAATTCTAAACATAGACTGTTCCGACAAAAGAAAAGATCTGAGTTGGAAATGGAAATAAAGAATAAAGAACAGTTACTTATTAAAAACCCAACAGATGAAAGAATACGAAGTGCTATAAAACTTTTGAAAGACCAATTTCAAATGCTTATGGCGGAACAAGTTGCAACAAGCTTACAATACGCGAAGCATAATACATTTTGCAACGCTAACAAACCGGGCAGATGGTTGGCTTACACATTGAGGAAAAAACAAAGTATACGGACTATTGATAGTATTGATATTGGAGGGAAAGAAATCTTTCAACAAAAACTAATTAAAGAAGCTTTTGTGGATTATTATACTAAACTATATGCCAAAGAAGAGGTGCAGAATGGACTTATAGAAAAATATTTAAAGGATAAGAGAGTCACAAAAATTACTGATCAACAAAAGGAAAGAATGAATTATCCTATAACAGAGGAGGAGATAACAGCAGCAATAAAACAGCTAAAAACAGCCAAAGCTCCTGGCACGGATGGTTTGACTGCAGTGTATTACAAAACTTTACAAGCTGAAATGGTGGGACAACTTAGAGATTTATTTTGCAATATTCAACAAGGGGGTAAAATACCCCCATCTTGGACAACTGCTTATATATCTTTGATACCAAAAGAACAAGTTGGTCCTAAAAAACCAGAGAATTACAGACCAATATCTCTTTTGAACACAGACTATAAAATTTATGCGAAGGTATTAGCCAACAGGTTGATGCCAGTAATCCAAAAGGTGATTCATGCGGACCAAGCGGGATTTATTGAGGGCAGATATATGAAGGACAATGTAAGGCAAGTAATAGACTTATTGGAATATCTTGATAAGAATAAACAGATTTCTGCAGTGCTGGTTTTTTTGGATGCGGAGAAGGCCTTTGATAGAGTGGATTGGAATTTTCTACTAAAGACTTTAAAAAAGATGGGCTTTGGGGACCAATTTATACAGGCGATCTCAGCAATTTATCAAGAGCAAAAAGCACAGATTATTATTAATGGAAGTTTGACGACAGAGTTTAAAATTGAAAAAGGAACAAGACAGGGATGTCCGTTGTCCCCACTTTTATTTATTTTAACATTGGAAGTCTTGCTAAATACAATACAGGACTCTAAAATTTTGAAAGGTATAATGATAAGGCAAGAGGATTATAGAATAAAGGCATTTGCAGATGATCTGGTGGTTACCCTATCACAACCAATGGAATCAACAATCCTGATGAAGGACATTATACAAGACTATGGTAGAGTTTCAGGTTTTAGACTGAATTCAAAAAAGACTAAAATGATAGTCAAAAATATGACACAAGATCGTAAACATGAGCTTGAAAGGAGGGCAGGTTTTGAAATTGTACCTAAGGTAAAATATCTTGGAGTTCAGGTTGCAGAATCAAACATGAAATTGTTTCAAAATAACTATGAGGTGTTGTGGCGAGAGGTCCAGAAAGACATGGAGACTTGGAAAAAGCTGCAACTGTCTTTACTTGGAAGAATAGCAGCAGTTAAGATGAACATTTTGCCAAGATTTCTGTTTTTGTTTCAAATGATTCCGGTGCTTAAAAATGATAAACAACTGAAAGTTTGGCAAACTGGACTTAATAAGTTTGTCTGGAACGAGAAAAAGCCGAGAGTGAAATTGAAAATTATGCAAGATGTTCCAGAAAGAGGAGGCCTTAAACTTCCAAACCTACAGTTATATTATGATGCAGCAGCTTTAACTTTAACAAGTGATTGGTTTGGAAGTAAAAAGGCTGGAATATTGAATGCAGAAAGTTTTGATCTTGAATTTGGATGGCATGCTTACCTATTTTATGATGACAAAGTTGATAAAGTATTTAAAAGTCATATACTTAGAGACTCTTTGATGAGAGTTTGGAAGAAGCACCGATTTAAATGGGATTATAAAATACCGCTATGGCTGGATCTTGGTCATACCTTGTGGAATACAAATATAATGTCACTCGGGGGGTTTTTATACAAAGAGGTTCTTTTTACAGATGCGGGCAGATGGCAGCTGAAGACATTGCAGACACTGTTGGACGAAGGGATTAATTTAACCTGGTTACAATATAATCAATTACAATTGAGATGGAAAGAGGACCAAAAAACTGGTATTATGTTGCATGAGGAAGAATTGGTTAGACATATAAGAGAGAAAGGTCCAATGCATATTAAAAGGCTTTATAATGTTTTGCTAGAAAGGGATTCAGAAACTGAATTAGTTAAAGATTGTATGATTAAGTGGGCACAAAATTTTGAAGAACCAGTGATGTTGGAAACATGGGAAAAAATTTGGGTTCAGAATGTTAAATTTACACAGTCGCAGAATCTGAGGGAAAATTTTTATAAAATGTTTTATAGATGGCATTTAGATCCTAAAAAGTTGTCATGTATGTACCCTAATGTTCAGCCAAAATGTTGGAGATGCGAATGTTTGGATGCTACGTATTATCATGTTTGGTGGACCTGTAGGAAAGTTAAGGCTTTTTGGATAAAAATATGGTGGGTCATGCAGAATGTTTTGAAGAAAAAAATTCAATTTTCTCCACAATTGTTTTTATTGGGTATAGTTAAGGGTTTTACACGGGGTGAAATAAAACTAATATTGTATATGATAACAGCAGCAAGATTGTTGATAGGTAAATATTGGAAGAATGAAGTTTTGCCTACTATCGAGGAATGGATTTTGAAGATGGCAAGTTTTGCAGAGATGGCGAAGATCTCAGCATATTTAAAAGATTGTTCACAAGAGACTTATGAATGGGAATGGAAAAGGTGGATAGAATATGTTCAGAACAAATACCAAACTAGAAAGTATCAAATAGCTTTTATTTGAAAATAATGTATTAGAAATATCTTAATGTAAAGAGACAAAGAGGAAAAATTATATAGGGGGAGGGATGGGTTCAGGTTTATATATCAGTGTTATTAGTTATGAGTACATAATAGGGAAGTCTGGGGGGGAGGGTTAGGGAGGGTTAGGGAGGACGGGAAGTTTGGGGAGGGAGGTGGGGGGGTGAAAAAAAAGGGGTGAAAATGTAATTGTAAAACTTTTGCAATAAAAAAGAAAAAAAGAATGTGAGATAATGAATTACTTGGATGAGGGGATAGATGGGGAATTCATCAAATTTGCAGATGACACCAAGCTGGCAGGAATAGCCAACACTCCGGAAGATAGGCTTAAGATACAGAAGGATCCTGACAGACTTGAACATTGGGCGCTATCTAACAAAATGAAATTCAATGGAGAAAAAAGTTAAGTTCTACATTTAGGCAAGAAAAACAAAGTGCACAGGTACAGTATATGCGGTACCTTGCTCAATAGTAGTAACTGTGAGGGGAATCTTGGAGTCCTAGTGGACAACCATTTAAATATGAGCCAGCAGTATGCAGCAGCTGCCTAAAAAGCCAACACAGTTGCAGGATGCATAAACAGAGGGATAGAATCAAGATCATGGGAAGTGTTAATAACACTTTATAATTCCTTGCTAAGGCCACACTTTGAATACTGCATCCAGTTTTGGTTGCCACGATGTAAAAAAGATGTTGAGACTCTAGAAAGAGGGCAGAGAAGAGCAACAAAGATGATTAGAGGACTGGAGGCGAAAACAGATGAAGAACAGTTGCAGGAACTGGGTATGTCTAGTTTAATGAAAAGAAGGACCAGGGGACACATGATAGCAGTGTTCCAATATCTCAGGGGCTGCCACAAAGAAGAGGGAGTCAAGCTATTCTCCAAAGCACCTGAGGGTTGGATAATCAGCAATGGGTGGAAACTAATCAAGGAGAGATGCAACCTAGAAGTTTTTGAGAAGATGTTGGATAGCCATTTGTCTGAAATCATGTAGGGTTTCTGCCTAAGCAGGGGATGGACTAGAAGACCTCCAAGGTCACTTTCAACTCTGTTATTCTCTTCTCTTCTCTTCTCTTCTCTTCTCTTCTCTTCTCTTCTCTTCTCTTCTCTTCTCTTCCCTTCCCTTCCCTTCCCTTCCCTTCCCTTCCCTTCCCTTCCCTTCTCTTCTCTTCTCTTCTCTTCTATAAATATTTGAAAAAGAGCTGTAAATTCCTGGAGAATGGCTGAAAGAAGCTTCCCATGAAATGCTGAATCAATCTGTTTCAGACTGTAATGGTGATTTGAAGAGGTTGAATTATTCAGAGTACCTCCAATCCAGAATAATAGCAAGGAAAACATTGAATAAAGGCAAAAATTGGAATGTTTTCTTTTTATGTTTCTGCAGCTTCATAGGTTCCTGAGAAACTTCCATCATCACAATATTTCCAGAGATGGGATTTCTTTTGATGAAAATGGAGTTCCTGTTGGTGACTTTGATATCATTCAGTGGACATCAGCTTTGAACAAATCAGATGCAGGGGTGAAAATTGGGAATGTAGAAATGCAAGCAGAAGTCAAGATTTCTGTCAACCAAAGTGCCATCCAATGGCCAACTTTATTTAACAAAGTAGTTGAGGCTGCTTCGATTTTGCTCATCTTTTTATCTCCAGATGTGGAAATTGTTCTGTTCAGAAATAAGTCTTATTGAGGCCAATTGAGATAACTTCCAAATAAGAGAACATAAAGCCTTATTAATTCATTAGATATCATTTTACTTTAGAGGTTTTACAATAATCTATCATACACTGGAACCTGCTGCATTGTATTGTGGGATTTGCAATCTACATTATTGAACTGGAATATGTTGCCATAATTTATAATACATCAATTTATCTTCTTTTCAGTAAGAGAAAATCCAGAATGTCTATGGAGATTCTCAGTCATCCAGGTTGTATCAAATGTGCTTTTTCAAAAGGCACCAGGACTTTGTTTTCCCTTGAAGATGTTTCACATCTCATCCAAGAAACGTCTTCAGTTCTGACTAAATAGTGGAGGATGGAAAGATTTGGAACTGCTGAAAAGACAGTGTTGTAACCACAATCATTTGCACTATTCACGTGACTCTGAGGGCAGAGATAAACTCCAAGTGGCCTCAACAACTTTCAGAAAGACTGCTAATGACCAAATGATTGTATGGAATATGGATCCTTCCATACTCCACCATTCAGTCAGAACTGAAGAATCTTCTGGAATGATAAGTGAAAAGTCTTCAAGGGAAAACAAAGATCAGTTGTCTTTTGAAAAAGCACCTTTGGGAGAAAAATCCAGAATATGAAGGATTTAGCCCACTGAATTGCATAAAAGAAAGATATCACTAAGAATGTGGCAAAGGAAATGAGGGCAGCTAAAAAAGTCATTTACATATGATGATACCATGATCATTTGTAGGAGAGAAAGATAGGGACTCTCAACAAATCTAGATGTTGGAGGTTTCCTGAGAAAGCAAAGATGGAGAAAAAATATATACCGTATTTTTTGGAGTATAAGACAACCCTCTTATAGGGGGAAGTGAAATAATATTTCAATGTTTATTTCTGTGATAATGTTGCTTGAATGTGTTGATGATCAAATTAAAGAGTAGTTGATATAAGGGAAATTAGATTATTTAAGTAGGATAAGATAAAGTTAGAATATAAGTAAATAATAAGAAAGGATCACCTTAAATGAGCTGTTAACAACAGAAAAATGATAGGTATATAAGTGTCTGTTTTGTGTTTGTTTTAATGTGTTTAAAATAAGAAAACTTTTTAATAAAAAAAAGATACCCCTCCCAACCATTGCATTTTTGCCCGCCCCAGACCCCAGGAGCACTCTGCAGGCCTCCCAATCCCCCTTTGCATCCTTTTTTTGGGAAAAACAGGCCTGATTTTTGCAAAAACAGGATGCGCAGAGGTTTGGGAGGCCTACAGAGTGCTCATAGGGGTCTGGGGAGGACAAAAACTTTTTTTCTTGTTTTCCTCTTCAACATCTTGGTGCGTCTTATAGTCCAAAAAATACGGTAAGCATTCTCATAAATGCCCTAAGGAGAAACACCTTTTGCAATGGAACTACTGTTCTTTGGAAAAAAGAATGAGGAAATGAGTCTGTTTTGGGATCTACAATGGAGATTAATAGAGAAAGAGAATGACCTTTCATTTGCCCCTTGCAAGTAGAGTAATTACAGTTCATACCATGACTTCTTGACTGATTTTACTCAATGTAGTCCTGAGCTTCTGGAAGACACTTGATTTCAGTAAATCCTTCTAATTCATATATCACCCTGACTAATTTTTCTGTTTATGTTTAGATGGTGCCTTATTCAAGATGTACAGAAAGTTGCTCCCCAGGTTATGCCAAGCTTGTTAGAGAGGGAGCCCCAGTTTGCTGCTACGACTGTTCTCTGTGTATGGAAGGAACATTCTCTGGGCAAGAAGGTACAGTAGGTGGCTCCAAAAATAACCCCCCAAAATTCAAGATACAATCAATATTCTATCTTGTTTTTTTGTGGGGGGGAAGGTATTTCATCAAGAAGTAAGAAAAACATTAAATTTCTTGAAGGCATCCACGAACTTCAAAGATTGGGCACTATCGCCAAATTTGGATGATGATGTGAGCATTAAAATAAATAATAAAAGTTTGCTGATTTCTACTGAGTTGCTACTTTCTTGCTTTGTTTTAGGAAAGAAGATTTGAGAACTGATAATCACATTCATCTTCATTCATTCATCTTTAAAAAGAGGGTTAACTAATGTAGTATCGCATGGATATCCCTGGGCAGAAATATTATATTATTCTTTGAAAATGAAGTAATTGATTTCTGATGTGGTTTTCATGCTCCTACAGCTGCAGAAACAGATTCATGCTAAGATTTTTTTTTTCTCAGATGCAGCCCATTGTGAAAAGTGTCCAGATGACCAGTATTCCAATAAGAAGCGAGATCAGTGTGTCCCCAAAAATATAAGCTTCTTATCCTATCAAGAATTGTTGGGACTCATCCTGGCTTTCTTTGCCATCGCTTTATCACTAACCACTGCCTTTATTCTGGGAATCTTCATGAAATACCGAGACACTCCCTTAGTCAAAGCCAACAACTGTGAACTCACCTACATCCTCCTGGTTTCACTCCTGCTTTCTTTCTTGACCTCCCTTCTATTCATCGGTCGCCCCGTGAAAATGACCTGTCTCCTTCGACAAACCATTTTCAGTATTGTTTTCTCAGTTGCTGTGTCTTCCTTGCTGGCCAAGACTGTCATGGTGGTGGTGGCTTTTTTGGCCACAAAGCCAGGCAGTAGCATGAGGAAATGGCTGGGGAAGAGTCTGGCCAACTCTATTGTTTTATCCTGCTCTGGTATTCTTTTTTTTTTTTTTAATTGCAAAAGTTTTACAATTACATTGTCACCCCTTTTTTCACCCCCCCCACCTCCCTCCCCAAACTTCCCATCCTCCCTAACCCTCCCTAACCCTCCCCCCCAGACTTCCCTATTATGTACTCATAACTAATAACACTGATATATAAGCTTGAACCCATCCCTCCCCCTGTGTAATTTTTCCTCTTTGTCTCTTTACATTAAAATATTTCTAATACATTATTTTCAAATAAAAGCTATTTGATACTTTCTAGTTTGGTATTTGTTCTGAACATATTCTATCCACCTTTTCCATTCCCATTCATAAGTCTCTTGTGGACAGTCTTTTAAATATGCTGAAATCTTCGCCATCTCTGCAAAACTGGCCATCTTCAAAGTCCATTCTTCGATAGTGGGCAAAGCTTCATTCTTCCAATATTTACCTATCAACAATCTTGCTGCTGTTATCATATACAATATCAGTTTTATTTCACCCCGTGTAAAACCCTTAACTATACCCAATAAAAACAACTGTGGAGAAAATTGATTTTTTTTCTTCAAAACATTCTGCATGACCCACCAAATTTTTATCCAAAAAGCCCTAACTTTCCTACAGGTCCACCAAACATGATAATACGTAGCATCTAAACATTCACATCTCCAACATTTTGGCTGAACATTAGGGTACATACATGACAACTTTTTAGGATCTAATGCCATCTATAAAACATTTTATAAAAATTTTCTCTCAGGTTTTGCGACTGTGTAAATTTAACATTCTGAACCCAAATTTTTTCCCAAGTTTCCAGCATCACTGGTTCTTCAAAATTCTGTGCCCACTTAATCATACAATCTTTAACTAATTCCGTTTCTGAATCTCTTTCTAACAAAACATTATAAAGCCTTTTAATATGCATTGGACCTTTCTCTCTTATATGTCTAACCAATTCTTCCTCATGCAACATAATACCAGTTTTTTGGTCCTCTTTCCATCTCAGTTGTAATTGATTATATTGTAACCAAGTTAAGTTAAACCCTTCATCCAACAGTGTCTGCAATGTCTTCAGCTGCCATCTGCCCGCATCTGTGAAAAGAACCTCTTTATATAAAAACCCCCCAAGTGACATTATATTTGTATTCCACAAAGTATGACCAAGATCCAGCCATAGCGGTATTTTATAATCCCATTTGAGTCGGTGCTTCTTCCAGACTCTCATCAAAGAGTCTCTAAGTATATGACTTTTAAATACTTTATCTACTTTGTCGTCATAAAATAAATAAGCATGCCATCCAAATTCAAGATCAAAACTTTCTGCATTCAATATTCCAGTCTTTTTACTTCCAAACCAATCACTTGTTAAAGTTAAAGCTGCTGCATCATAATATAACTGTAGGTTTGGGAGTTTAAGGCCTCCTCTTTCTGGAACATCTTGCATAATTTTCAATTTCACTCTCGGCTTCTTCTCGTTCCAGACAAACTTATTCACACCAGACTGCCAAACTTTCAGTTGTTTATCACTTTTAAGCACCGGAATCATTTGAAACAAAAACAGAAATCTTGGCAAAATGTTCATCTTAACTGCTGCTATTCTTCCAAGTAAAGACAGTTGCAGCTTTTTTCTGCAACCTGAACTCCAAGATATTTTACCTTAGGTACAATTTCAAAACCTGCCCTCCTTTCAAGCTCATGTTTGCGATCTTGTGTCATATTTTTAACTATCATTTTAGTCTTTTTTGAATTCAGTATAAAACCTGAAACTCTACCATAGTCTTGTATAATGTCCTTCATCAGGATTGTTGATTCCATTGGTTGTGATAGGGTAATAACCAGATCATCTGCAAATGCCTTTATTCTATAATCCTCTTGCCTTATCATTATGCCTTTCAAAATTTTAGAGTCCCGTATTGTATTTAGCAAGACTTCCAATGTTAAAATAAATAAAAGTGGGGACAACGGACATCCCTGTCTTGTTCCTTTTTCAATTTTAAACTCTGTCGTCAAACTTCCATTAATAATAATCTGTGCCTTTTGCTCTTGATAAATTGCTGAAATCGCCTGTATAAATTGGTCCCCAAAGTCCATCTTTTTTAAAGTCTTTAGTAGAAAATTCCAATCCACTCTATCAAAGGCCTTCTCTGCATCCAAAAAAACCAGCACTGCAGGAGTCTGTTTATTCCTATCAAGATATTCCAATAAATCTATTACTTGCCTTACATTGTCCTTCATATATCTGCCCTCAATAAATCCCGCTTGATCCTCATGAATCACCTTTTGAATTACTGGCATCAACCTGTTGGCTAATACTTTCGCATAGATTTTATAGTCTGTATTCAAAAGAGATATTGGTCTATAATTCTCTGGTTTTTTAGGACCAACTTGTTCTTTTGGTATCAAAGATATATAAGCAGTTGTCCATGATGGGGGTATTTTACCCCCTTGTTGAATATTGCAAAATAAATCTCTAAGTTGTCCCACCATTTCAGCTTGTAAAGTTTTGTAATACACTGCGGTCAGACCATCCGTGCCAGGAGCTTTGGCTGTTTTTAACTGTTTAATTGCTGCTATTATCTCCTCCTCTGTTATAGGATGATTCATTCTTTCCTTTTGTTGATCAGTAATTTTTGTAACTCTCTTATCATTTAAATATTTTTCTATAAGTCCATTCTGCACCTCCTCTTTGGCATATAGTTTGGTATAATAGTCCACAAAAGCTTCTTTAATTAATTTTTGTTGAAAAATTTCTTTCCCTCCAATATCAATACTATCAATAGTCCGTATACTTTGTTTTTTCCTCAATGTGTAAGCCAACCATCTGCCCGGTTTGTTAGCGTTGCAAAATGTATTATGCTTCGCATATTGTAAATTTGTTGCAACTTGTTCCGCCATAAGCATTTGAAATTGGTCTTTCAAAAGTTTTATAGCACTTCGTATTCTTTCATCTGTTGAGTTTTTAATAAGTAACTGTTCTTTATTCTTTATTTCCATTTCCAACTCAGATCTTTTCTTTTGTCGGAACAGTCTATGTTTAGAGTTCATGTAGATAAGTACCCCTCTCATATAAGCTTTACTTGCGTCCCAAACAATTTCAATTGGGGTACCTTTATTCAAATTTGTTTCAAAAAATTCTTTCAAATGCTTTTTAAGTTCTATTGTATTTTTTTCATATCTAAACAAGTTCTCATTTAATCTCCAAGAACGTCTCTCAACCTTATCCATCTCAATTTCTATCCATACAGGGCTATGGTCAGTCAAAGTTCTTGGAAAAATCTTTGTTCTTTTTGTCTTAACAAGTAGGTCATTTGACAACAGGATAAAATCAATCCTAGAAAAGGATCTATGTCTATCAGAAAAGAAAGTGTAATCGAATTCTTTTGGGTTATGTATTCTCCAGACATCTTTTAATTCCATATCTTCTTTCATATCAAAAAAAGTCTGTGGTAGTCTAATTCTAGACTTTGCCAAACTCTTTTTATCTAGTTTAGAATCAATTACTCCGTTCCAGTCTCCCATAATTAAAATAGATCTATAGTCCCATTGCAATATTTTAGTATGTAACATCTTATAAAAATAGTCCTGTTGTTGATTGGGAGCATAAATTCCAATCAAAAGAATTTGGCCATTTGCTGTAAACAATTCAATTGCTACAAACCTACCATCTTGATCTGCTTCTATAACTTTAGCTGTTAACTTTTTATTTACATAAATAACCACACCATTCTTTTTCTGCGAAGTTGAAGATATAAAATGTGTTCCTAATTTTGAGTTTATCAAATATTTTTGATCTTGAGTTGTAATATGCGTTTCTTGTAGACATATTATATCATTATTAAATTGTTTCAAATATGTAAATAGTTTCTTCCTTTTCTGTGCTGAGTTCAACCCATTGACGTTCCAAGATAAACACTTAAAGGTCATCAGCCTCTTTCTGGAGCACAGAGCAAAATGCTTGAAGATCATCCGAAAGCTTCGATCTCGCTCCTCCCATCGCTCCACTCTCTTGTACAGTACTCTTAACTGCCTTCTTGTCTTGTCTTTCCTGTTGTTGTTGTTGCTTTTGTTTAAGTAGTTTAGATTGAGCTCTAGTTATACGTTGATCTTTAACTTCAGTCAACTGAATCAAATCCAAAATTGGAGAAGAATCAAACAAGGGCTCACTCAGAAAACCTCCTTCTGCACCTTGCACTACTTCTAATTCCTGCTTAGACTGGTCTTGCAATTGCCTCTCTTCACTCTCTTTAATCTCCAAAACTGTGGATGTACGTGGAGATGGTGTTCTTTCCTTAAGAATAGTAGTGTAAAAGTGTTGTGCCTTCTCCACGGAATTCAACCGATATCCTTCTCCCTTATATCTAAAAATTATCCCAGCAGGAGCGTCCCACCGGAAGGGTATCTGTAAATTTCTCAATTCCTTAACAAGAAAACCAAATTCTTTTCTGGCTTTCAACATTTTAGGAGGTAGTTCTTTAAAGATTTCAAGTCGTGAACCCCCCACTTGTACAGAAGTATGAAAAGATTTTTGCAGGATATCATTTCTAATTCCTCTATCTGTAAAATATATGACCACATCTCTAGGCAGTTGTCTTTGTCTGGCCACCCAAGAGTTCACTCTATAGCTTTTATCTATTTTGTGAAATACCTGCTCTGGTATTCAAGTAGGCCTCTGTATGATGTGGCTGGGAGTCTTTCCCCCATTCCCAGATTCTGACTTTCATTCCCAACCAGAACACATCCTGCTGCAGTGCAATGAAGGCTCTGTCACCATGTTCTACTCTGCTCTTGGCTACATGGGTTTTTTGGCTGCCATCTGTTTCTTGGTGGCATTTCTGGCTCGAAATCTGCCAGGGGCTTTTAACGAAGCCAAACTGATCACCTTCAGCATGTTGGTTTTTTGTAGCGTTTGGATCTCCTTTGTTCCCACTTATCTGAGCACCAAGGGGAAATACATGGTAGCCGTGCAGATCTTCTCCATCCTGGCCTCTGGCCTGGGTTTACTGGGCTGCATCTTTATCCCCAAATGCTACATTATTATCCTGAGACCTGCCGTGAACACCAAAGAACATCTCATGATAAAAAATCATTAAGTCTCCTTGTGTTGGTGTTTATTTTTGTACAGTTTACATGCATCATAAAATCACATACTTCGAAGTAATATTTTCTGTGTTGTTACTTATCTTTCTTCTTTCCATGTGAATTTTTAATTATAATAATTGAGTAGTAAAGTTGCTAAAACAACTCAAACTATCTGAAATAATCATATCCTTCAATTGTCCTAATCTGAATTCATATTATGACATTAATAAAATTTCTGAAACCAGGCCAGATAAACTATGACCAGAGATGTTCTGATATGGTTTTAGATTAAATTAAAGTCTATGGCTAATGATGATGTGTGTTTTTGTTACTATATAGATTGGTGTGCTGGTGTTATATTTTATTTTCTGGGGTGATGTTCTGACTTTGTTTAAAAAAATAGTTAATTTCAAATATTATATATATATATATTTGATTGATCTCTTCTGGCTCAATGATATAAGATCATTCATAGTTTGATAAATGAGATAGATAGATAGATAGATAGATAGATAGATAGATAGATAGATAGATAGATAGATATACATGGATGGGAGAGATCAAGAAAGAGAAAAAGAGAGTGACAGATAACATTCCATAGATTAAGAATAGATAAAATATCAACATGAACATTGGAGCAACTTTAATTTTTTTCTCCGTCCCTTTGAATAAATTCATGAGACAAATTATTATTTTTGACAGTCTTCAATCAAAAGAAAAATGTGTACAATTCTGAATGATTTTTTTTTTGGGGGGGATCCATGTAGATATGATGTGACAATGAAGATGTGCTTATGAGTAATAAAATTGGTTCCTGTTTTTTATCCATGTCCATATCCATTTCAATATCCATTTCTATTTCCATATACTGTACATACAGTGTCTGTTTCTCTCTGTGTGTGTCCTGCCAACCTAGCAATTCAAAAGCATGTAAATGCAAGTAGATAAATAGGTACCACTTCAGCGGGAAAGTAACCATGTTTCATGCACCTTCAGTGCATAGTCATGCCAGCCACATGACCATGGAAGCATCTTCAGATAAACGCTCTTCATTTGTGAATCAAAGATGAGCACCACCCCTTGTGTTGGTCATGACTGACAGGGGAAATCTTCACCTATACCCACTTAAAACTTTACCTATAAATATATAAATATATTGTTGTGCATGTATCCTTTCTTTGTCTTTGTCTTTTTGTCAGTCAGCCCTTTGCTGTATTCCAAGTTAGGAAAGCTACATCATATAAGTCAGTACTACTTTTATCTGACCTTGTCTTGGCAATGGTCTCTCAGTGCCATTTCCTCTGCCTTCTACATTCTCTTTCGATATTGAGAAAGCATTGGAAAAGCAAAGAAATTTCCATATATCTTAATTCACATACTGATCGGTTTCACTCATTATGCTAAATCAGGATTGTAGATTGTCCTAATATTGATTTCTGTCATTGTAGTATTGAATCTATCCTAGCCACTTCTAAGTTATCTGTAAAGATAAGAAACATTTCCTCCCTCCAATTGTTTACCATATCAAAGTGTCCAGAACCCAGCACTCAACAAGAATGAACTCAACAAGAATAAAATAGGATATGTAACTCCACAGTCCTTTCCAACTCTATTTTTCTATTCTATTCTATTCTATTCTGTTCTGTTCTGTTCTGTTCTGTTCTGTTCTGTTCTGCTCTGCTCTGCTCTGCTCTGCTCTGCTCTGCTCTGCTCTATTCTACCCTTTCCAAGCAGTTTACAGAGTCAGCCTATTGCCCCCAATAAACTGGGTCCTCATTTTACTGAGCTTGGAAGGATGGAAGGCTGAGTCAACCTTGAGCCTGGTGAGATTCGATCTGCCAAACTGCTGGCAGCCGGGGATCAGCAGAAGTAGCCTGCAGTACTACACTTAACCACTGCATCACCGTGGCTCATCATCAACAATAATAATAGGTGATTCAATATGTCATGATCTGGAGTTAATTCATTCTGAGTATCAAACCTTCACTGAAGAAGATGGCCTCATCCACATCAGACAAAATAAGAAGGAATTATAATGGCCCACTGCCTAGTTCAAGAGTGTTGAACTGTTTTTACACATTTAAATCTTTACAATCTCAAGAATAAGTTTGGAGACTAAAAAACAATCAAATTTCCCTGAATAGTTCCTTTCTCAGCTCTCAAATTAGGATTATTCTCCTGAGTCAAAGAAAACTCTTTTCTCCAACGGCACACTTTTATGGCCAAGTCTCGTTCCCAATTCCCCTTCTAATTATCAAAATCACGATTATTTATTCTCCTTTGAACAAGGTTTATGGGATTTCCACCACCACAATTAGTTGCTAATCTATGTGACAACAAATGGGATAGACAGCATGTGATAATCTGATTTGTAACAGCCTCCTGTGATGAGATCAGAGTTTGGGGTAAAGCTGGGCAAATACTGTAGCAGTCTGAAATTGTAGATAGCTCTTCCAAATCTGGGGGCAAACTGGACCTTCTTCACTGTAGTTGTGGTCTTTTTGTGATCTCTGAGATTTAACTCTGTGCTGAAGAAAGAACTCTAGAAAGGATCTCCTGCAGTATACTGGATGTCAAATGTTGCTACTGCTGCATATACAGCTTTTTCTGCTTCAGTTTCTGTCTCAAATTCCCTGTGCAGGTACACTGATGAAATGTCCATTTAAGGTGATCATAGAAGAAAACGAGTGGTTCCATTACTACAAGCCAGGAGACTACTGGATTACAGGAATAATGTCTGAAATCGGAGGTCTGTTGTACCCATTTTCATTCTCCAAGCCTCCAACCCATCAACTGAAAAGGTAATTGTCAACTCATCCAAGGATTCTGGGCTTTTTTCCTCCCACCTAGCAGGAAGAGCTTGCTAGCTGCTAGAAAGGAAGAAAAGTCCAGAACAGAGTGGGTGTGATTCTACTGAGCTGGTGCGGCAGAAAAGCCTGTTCTGTTCTGTTCTGTTCTGTTCTATTCTGTTCTATTCTATTCTGTTCTATTCATTTCTGCACATTCTAATATTTTCTTAATCATATTTTCATCGGTAGGGATCTCTTCACTTTTACAATTTTGTGCAAATACAATTCTAGCTGCAGTTATTACATGAATAATCAAGTATACATTTTCTTTACTATAAACGTCTGGTAGAATCCCCAACAGGAATAGTTCAGGTTTTAAACTGATATGTTTCCATGTCATCTTCTCCAACCACATACCTCCAATGTCTTTTCTAGGAATGATTTCCTTTCCCCTATTCCTCACCTTGAAAAAGGCAAATCATTATTGCTCATCCCAATTTGCTTTAGAGGAAAGGCTCTTGGGGAACCTGATGATTTTGTCAAACCAGAATTTGCAAAGTTTCTTTTTAAGTTCTTCCACAAGTGTCAGCCTCAACACTGGGCAACAATGGGCACTGCCAACTCTCTCCCACAATGAATCTTGCCTGGATGGGGTCCTGCCTGCTTTCAAAATGATTACCTTGGTACTCTGGAGAGTCAGCAACATATTTATTCATATTTATTTTATTTATTTATTAACAATGGTTAAACAGTAACTCCCAATAAAGTAAATGAATGACACCTTAAAATAGAGTGAGATCTCTGGTATTTTCTCCCTCTGTTTCTTCCCCTTCCTTACATTTATTCTATAATTCCTATCACCCTCTCCGCTCTTTCTTTCCACCCTTCAACACTTTTGTGGCTTCCCTGTTCCTTTTGGTTTAGATAAAAGGGATACTTTTTAAAAACCGAATTCAAGGAGGGGACAGACTTTATGAGATAAGTTAATGTTTAGCGGCAGAGGAATCCCATTAACTGTAGTTAACTGTAGAATATAGGATAATAACTCTAAAGCCGTGAATGTTTTTGTTCTTAGCCACAAAATCGTGTCTGACCCATCACCACCATGGACAACATTACTCCAGGCCTTTCTGTCCTCTACCATCCCCCAGAGACCATTTAAGCTCACACCGACTGCTTCAGTGACTCCATCCAGCCACCTCATTTTCTGTCGTCTCCAGCACCATAGTTCAAAGGCCTCAATTCTTTGATGCTCAGCCTTCTTTATGGAAACCATGAGTATTTTGCAGCTAATCTCTAGGTCTAAGGAAGGCTTGCTAAAGAGATATCCATCTTCAGATAGGTAATACCACTTGCTAATCTAGCACTTGAATCCCAACAGTTAGTCCTCTCCAGGGTGATACAACGGGAAGAAATCATATCATATGATCACAACCTATACATGTACACTTGGTAGCATCCCTTAATAGCATTCTTGAGGATTGTAAAGAAAAGGATCTTATATAGTTTTTCTGTGTAATTTTGCCACCTCTTCTTAATCTCTTCTGCCTCTGTTATGTCCCTACCGTTTTGGTCCTTTATTATGCCTATCTTTGCATGAAACGTTCCCCTCATATCTCCAATTTTCTTGAAGAGATCTCTGGACCTCCCTATTCTTTTATTTTCTTCTATTTCTTTGCACTGTTCATTTAAGAAGGTATTCTTATCTCTTCTAGGTATTCTCTGGAATTCTGCATTCAATTGGGTGTATCTTTCTCTTTCTCCCTTGGCTTTCGCTTCCCTTCTTTCCTCAGCTATTTACAAACCTTCCTCAACAGCCATTTTGCTTTCTTGCCTTTCTTTTTCTTTGGGAAGTTTTTAGTTGCTATTTGTTATAAAATGTTGCGAACATCCGTCCATAGTTATTTAGGCACTCTGTCTATCAGATCTAATTCCTTAAATCTATTTGTCACCCCTACTGTATATTCATCAGAGATATGATTTAGTTCACACCTGAGTGGTATGATTTTAATTACATTTTACGGATTGTTGTGAATTGATATGAGTGATATATTAGCTTTATAAATAGGTAAGTGGATTAAATAAATGCTTCGGTTTTGCAAAAAGTTTATTCTAAGCAGATTGAAACAGTTACAATAGTAAGAAACCTTCACACTTTCTTTTGTGAAGAAGATGGTGTGGAGGTTTCTTGCTATTGTAACCATTTTCCTTACCTGGCTCCTGAACTATAAGAATAATTTTCCTCATTTTTTCCCCCCAAGTCATAATGTGGAGAAAATGATAGGCAGAATCAGTTCTGGTGATTTTGATAGCATTCCTTTGATCCTGACATAACAAGCTTGCTATCTCTCTCTGATATTTTTTTTTGGCAAGAAGCTCCTAGTGGTGTCAATGGGACTGTTCTTCTCAGAGAAATTTCAAAAATGTCTATCACTTGCAAAATTCAAATAAATTGAATAATTTAATTGAAACGTCAACTTGCAAAGCGTCCCTGGCCTGCTCTCGAGTTGCCATAGGCAAGTGGGATGGGAAACTGACAAAACAGCACAGCAGCCAAAGACAGATGCACATTCTAGAATTATATCTCTCAAGGCTGTATCCCAGGGTTACTACAGCAGCCGGAGGGGAGTGATCTCTACAGCCCGCAAAATTGCTCCGTTGGCAAATGTGATTAATGACACAGCATGAGGGGAGGAGGAAAACAAGGTCATGGTTGGGGCATTATTTACGTGGGGTCAGATTTGGTTTCACTTGGGAAAGTGCCTATATGAAGCTCCTAATAACTAACTGGATTTCTTTTGAAGCTTGGTTAGAGGCTCATGATTTAATTAGGGCATCTGTTGGATCCCTGACTTGAATAAAGAGAAGTTGATTAACTTTTTGGCACTGCACTCAGTGGTGGGATTCAAGTAATTTAACAACCATTTCTCTGCCCTAATGATTTCTTCCAACAACCAGTTTGCCAAACTGCTCAGAAAGTTAACAACCGGTTCTCCCAAAGTGGTGCGAACTGGATGAATCCCACCACTGATTGCACTATATAGATATAAAGCTGCAGTAAATATGATATGCTTTCGTGAAAATCCAAACTGAAGATTTCTTTCTTTCTTTATTTGAATTTGTCAAAGAAAAATGAGAACAAGAATAAGAGAATAAAAGTACAATGAAAAGGACGATAGCAGTGGTGAAACTCAAAATTTTTTACTACCACTTCTGTGGGTGTGGCTTGATGGGCATGGTGTGTCTTGGTCGGTGTGCCAGGGGAAGGATACTGCAAAATCCCCATTCCCACACCACTCCCGGGGCCAGCCAGAGGTGGCATTTGCCAGTTCTCCAAACTACTCAAAATTTCCACTACTAGTTCTCCAGAACCTGTCAGAACCTGCTGAATTTTACCCCTGGACGATAGGCACATTAGTGTACTTATGCATGCTCCCCCTACTTACCACTTAAGTATGATGGAGTTCCAAGTTCCATGGAAGTCAATTTGTGACTGAAACTGTGAAAATTTGTAGCTGAGACAACTGAATCAGTTAGGGCATTCCAGACTTTGACAACTCTATTACAGAAATCATATTTTTACAGTAAAGTTTAGAACAATTTACATGGAATTTAAAGTGTTCGCCGACATATTATTGCGATTAAAACAGAAAAAGTCATTTACAGGTAAAATATCACTGTTTAATTTTGGATGCAATACCTAGGCCTGGCCACAAGGGACGCAGTTCTAAATTATCCAAACTGAGAATTTTGAGCCTAGTGGCATAGGGAATTCTATTGTGTAAAGAATTGTGCAAGACTTTTCTCGTGAAGTACTTCTGAACCCACTCAATTGTACTGATGTCAGATATATGGTGGGGATTCCAAACAGTTAAACAATACTCTAAGATTGGTCTAGCATAGGTTTTATAAGCTCTAATGAGCAATACAATGTTTCCAGAAAAAAAAGCTTCGTCAAATTAACCTTACAACTCTTAATGCTTTTTTAGCAATGCTGTTACAGTGAGCGTTGGAGCATAAATTGTCAGAGATAAAGTAAGTACACCTATGTCCTTAACAAGGTGAGGGTCATCTGCTAGATCAGAGATCCCCAACCTTTTGGACCTCAGGGACCACTAAATTCATAATTTGAAATCCCAGGAACCGCTAATATGATCTGCCTAATGACCGGCTGGGTGGGTGTGGCCAACTTGATGTCACTCATGTCAAAGGGCGCCTTGCCAGCCTCTACTTGCCACTCCTCGCCTACCCGCCTGGGCTCCTTAGGGCCCCAAGAGGAAGCAGTTGTTGGAGCTAAGCAGCCACCATGAGAAAGAGTTGGCAAAACATCTGGCTCAGTTCAAATTGGATCTGACCAAGAAGGAGGCTCAGCAGAAGCACCTCACTGAGGACTACAAACATTGGCTTTCCATGCAGAGGGAAGACCTGTGGGACTACAAGGCCAGTTACTGGCGCCCCAGTTAGGGCCCCAGTTGTTGGAGCTAAGCAGCCACCACCAGTTGGTGACCACTGTGCTAGATCAATGCCACTTTTCTTATACTTGACATTCTGATTATGTTTACTAATATATAAGACAGAGCATTTATGAATTGAAATTTGAAGTTGCCAAACAGGTGACCATTCAGACACCATTTAGAAACATAGTTGAGATCCCTTTGCAAAACAACAGAATTATCTGTAAAATTGAATAATTTTACATCATTGGCAAAAAGAATGCAATTCCTTTTAAGTTGATTACATAAATCATTGATATAGAGCAAAAAAAGATGATGAAATTTTTTACATTGCAGTAAGAACACCTTCTACCAAATTCTGCCCTTCTTGTTGGCTGTTCATGAAGTCAACCAGAATTCAGGGCTCTTACCCAACATCACCCTGGGCTACAACTTCTATGGGACCTTTTTCAATGCACGAATGACCTATGAGGCCATGCTGGATGTGCTGTCTACAGGACAGGAGAACATCCCAAACTACAGATGTGGAAGACAAAAGAACCTGCTGGCGATTCTTGAAGAGATGGATTCTGAACTCTTTGATCATATTTCCAATGTCTTGAGCATCTATAAAATTCCACAGGTATAAAGCCAAATGAAATTAATTCCATGTTGTAAATTGTTCAGATTTGCCTAGCAGGCAGCACTAGAGGGTAAGCTATAGAGCTTGATATTGATGTACTTTGAGCGCTGTACACAAATGCAAAGTGTGAGCTCACAGAACCACTTTTTAAACCGGTTGCAGTCTACCGTTCTATGAATATACATACTTTGGCTTTGGGCCATGTGGCCAGCAGGCCTCTGGTAGTAGAAAAAGTCTGGGTGTGATCATTGGGAATTTTGAAAATTATGACGTTTGAAAAGTTAGACTTTGTCAAACAATGTATGAGAGTTGAATCAGTGACTTTTAAACATTTTGAAAATTTAGTGACCAATGCAAAAGAGATTTTTTTCCATAGAATCATAGAAGAAAAAGTACAACTCCTTACACAGAGGAGGAATGGCCTGACCACTACAGCCAAATTGCTGTCCAAGTTTTCCTTGAAAATATCCAGCAATGGAGCTCCAGGAGGCAGGCTGTTCCAACTCTTCATAACTCTCACAGTGAGGAATTCCTCATTTTTATAATCTTGAGACTGAAGTGAAAAATTCAAAAGAAAGATATGAAAAAACAATGAATAGGTCAAGATAAGTAGAAGGCACCTCCAGAAAGCAGCTTTTACATACTTTCTCTAGTGTACATAAAAAAAATAGTGTACATAAAAAAGGCTGAGCGCCAAAGAACTGAGGCCTTTGAACTATGGTGCGGGAGAAGACTCCTGTGAGTCCCTTGGACTGCAAGGTGATCAACTGGTTAGTCCTAGAGCAGGGGTCCCCAACCTTTTGGACCTCAGGGACTACTAAATTCATAATTTTAAATCCCTGCCTAATGACCGGCTGGGTGGGTGTGGCCAACTTGATGTCACTCACATCGAGGGGCGCCTTGCCAGCCTCCTAGCCTACCCACCTGGGCCCCTTAGGGCCCCAACAGGAAGCAGTTCTTGGAGCTAAGCAGCCAACACGAGAAAGAGTTGGCAAAACATCTGGCTCAGTTCAAATTCAATCAGACCGAGAAGGAGGCTCAGCAGATGCACCTCACTGAGGACTACGAGCATAGGCTTTCCAAGCAGAGGGAATACCTGCGGGAGTACAAGGCCAGTTACTGGTACCTGGAGGCTCAGCAGACTGAGATGGTCAGCCAATTCCAGGCCATGATGCAGTCTCGCTGGAACAAGGCCCTCCGGATCTTCGCCACCAGCGGCACTTCCCTCCAGCCTTCACCCAAAGCCCCGCAGACCTCAAGTCAGAATTTCTTCCCCCCTCTGACCCACACAAGAATTCCCCAAAGGGGGAGATTCTGCAGCAACACAAACGTTCTTTGCACATATCCGACCCAGCGGCCATAGTTTGAGGACCCCTGATTTAGTGCAATATAAAACTGCAAATAATTTTTCTGAGCACCACCAAAATTTTCTTGTGGTCCAACAGTGGTCCATGGACCATCAGTTGGTGACCACATTCCTAGAGGAGATAAACCCTGACTGCTCTTTAGAAGGCCAGATCCTGAAGATGAAACTCAAATACTTTGGCCACCTATTGAGAAGGAAGGACTCACTGGAGGAGAGCCTAATGCTGGGTAAGGAAGAAGAAGGAGATGACAGAGAACGAGGTGGTTGGATCGAATCACTGAAGCAGTAGGCATGAGCTTAAATGGACTCCAGAGGATGATAGAGGACAGGAAGGCCTGGAGAAACATTGTCCTTGGGGTCACGATGGGTCAGACACAGGGGTGAAATGCTTCCCAGTTAGGACTGGATCGCCCGAAAATCCCTGCTCCCCCGACCACCACCATGCCCAGCTGAGCTGCATGATCATCAGAGGCTTTTTTTTTTACTTTTAAAAGCATTTTTTTACTTCTTCTTCCGCTGAAAAAATGCTTTTAAAAGTAAAAAAAAAAGCCTCTGATGATCGCGCGGCTCAGCTGGGATCATCAGAGGCTTTTTAAAGCATTTTTTTAACCACCTCTTCCACTGAAGAGTTTGCAGAAAAAAATGCTTTAAAGTCTCTCTGACAATCCCAGCTGAGTTGCCTGATCGGCAGAGGCTTTTCAAAGCATTTTTTTGCATTTGCAGAAAAAAATGCTTTAAAAAGTTAAAAAAAAAAGTTGGCCACGCCCACCAAGCCACGCCCACAGAACCGGTAGTAACACATTTTACATTTCACCCCTGGTCAGACATGACTTCACAACTAACAACAACAATTAATGAACAACACAGAAGAAAGTATGTCATAATATTCTTTCCTATTTTGAACTGGAGCTTGGCAAAATGCCAGTTGATTTGGTTTTTTTTTTTTTAAAGGAGGTTAGTAAACTGACTTCTGCATTTCAAATGTCTGAAAGAAATTCAGCCAATTAAAGAGTTTATATAGAATTATTTCAAATCAATTATATGAATAAAGACAATGAAATAATATACCAATATTAAACAATTGTTGAGGGGGAATATAACAATATTTCAAGCCCAACATATGAAACAATCAAATAAGTAGTAATAATCTATGAGAAATTAATATGTTTGTCAGTTTAAAAAGATATTCCATGAGTATATAGCAGTTTTCCAGTATTTGTGAGGCTGCCATAAAGAGGAGGAGATCAATTTATTTTCCAAAGCACCAGAAGGCAAGACAAGAAGCAATGGATGGAAGCTAATCAAGGAGGGAAGCAACCTGGAATTAAAGCTTGGAGGACAATTAATCATTGGAACAGATTGCCTTCAGAAGTTGTGGGTGCTTCATCACTGGGGTTTTTTTAAGAAGAGACTGGACAGTCACTTGTGTAAAAAGGTCTTGGGTCTGCTGCTTGAGCAGGGGGTTGGACTATGGCTGGGGTGTCACTCGATTTCATTGAGAGCCACATCCAGGTTGTGTCTGACTTCGGGCGGAGGCATGGACAAAGTGGGAATGGGCAGCATGATGTCACTTGTGTCAGGGGAACCTGCAGTGGCCTGAATGCTCTGCCAGCGAAAATGGGCTCCTGAGCCCCGTTTTCATCTGGGACGGCCTCCTGCAACCCTCTGCCAGCTTAAAAAGAGCTCGGAGGGGGCATGCATGGCCCTCGCAAGCTTTAATTTTGGCTGGGAAGCCTCCTGCAACCCTCTGCTTGCCAAAACAGAGCTCAGGAGGGCCATGCCCGGCCCTCTCTAACTCCATTTTCACTGGCAGAGGCACTGTGGGCTGGTCCTTTGCTATTTCAAGGGCGGCCACACAGGCCAGATCTAAGCACCCTGCAGGCCAGATCCAGCCCTCGGGCCTTGAGTTTGATACCCCTGGACTAGGGTCTCCTGCTTGAGCAGGTGGTTGAAATAGAAGACTTTCCAGCTCTATTCTGATTGACTAATTGACTGAATGGATGGGTGACCCACAGAGTTCTAATGTAACAGAAGGGTGTGCTCTATGAGGACCACCAATGAACATCACCCACAGATAATTCAGAGCTCCCTGGTTTCAAAGGCAGCATACAAGACAACAGGACAGAACATCAAGGGAACTAACAAAATTCATGCAAAATTCATCATTTGAAATGTCTCTCAGCAGTGTGGAAAGGCCCTTAGATTTACCATCTCACTTTTATCATTAAAACTGGCACAAACTACTGTTGGAAGAAATATCCTTCTGGGTTCAGTTACAAATGGAGGAAAAGCACTGAAAGTTATTATAAATTAGATGGAAGTTGCTTGAAAAGATGGTATTAATGGTGGACAGGATCACATGCCTTGATGACGTTGGGTGAAGAAAAAGAGGGAAGAGATGCTGAGAGTGACTGAGTTTTATGCCCTCTCTGGGATTTTGAATTTGAGCTTTATTCTGATTGGTTGTCAGACTCCCATGGGGCCATACAGGGGCAACTCTGTAGGTTGTGTTTTGAGTCCATGATTGGTTGAGTCTTGCTGGATGGTGATGTACTGAAAGGGCTTTGGAATTGCTATTATGGTTCTGCCTGAAGGATGAAGATCTTTGTTATGTAGAATAGACCGGCTCAGGCCTTAATGACCCATTGACAAAGGTGGGGGGGCGGAGTTTCTGCATCCATTTTATGAGAAATATTCTTCCCTTTTAATATTTACTAAAATATCTCATGTTCCTAGGATGGGTGTGTGCTAACATCTTACACTACCAATACCTTCTCATTTATCTTAGATCAACTATAATGTCATCAACCAGACAGCTGAGCAAAATCATCATTTTCCTTTTTCATACCGGATGACCCCAAACCAAGAACCTCCTTACTCAGCAATCGTCAAGCTACTCCTGCACTTCCAATGGACGTGGATCGGCCTCCTTTCTCAGGACAATGAAAAAGGAGAAAAATTCAAAAGACGCTTGGAAGTTCTTGCTCTAAAAAATGGGATTTGCATTGTCCTCTCAGGAATCGTCCCAGAAGCAAATCTGCCGACAAGTGCTGGAGAAACTCTCATGCAAGAAAAATGGAAAATATTACTTTCTCTTATCAAGAGTCAAATAAAAATTATAGTATGCCAACTGGATTTTCAGGCCTCAGGAATCTTAACAACAATAATAAAAACGATTGATAGATCCATTGTGGGAAGGGTGTGGATTGCAACAACTTTGACAGCTTTAAGTGTAGATAGTTTTGACCTCTTGGTTGATCTCCAAAATAAATATGCTTTGTTTTCCTTCCTCATCAAGACAAAGAGAAGGACTCAGTATTATGACTTTAATTCTCATGCATCTATGTTCTTATTGTATGGAAAGGAAGCGTTCCAATGTTCTTATTCAAATCCTGTGTTATCTAAGAAAGTTTGGAAAAAATGCAGAGAAAAAGAGAATTGGGAATTCCCACCCCATGATGTGATTGCAAGAATCATGTCTCAGGATTCCTCCAGTATTTCCCAAATAATTCAAATTGTGGCCTGGGTCCTCAGTGCTGCCTCTTCCTCCCAACGGAGAAAGAGGAGAATGCAAGTTGGAGAACATCAACCGCCCCAGATTGTACAGCCATGGCAGGTAAGTCTTCTCCTTTGAGGTTCCATGGATTCTCCCCTTCCAATTCCTCAATATTAAATTAGATGTAGAAAAGGGTGAGATATTCCAAAGAGCAGTTGCCCAGTTTGTGGTATTTGAGAGTGAGTGTCAACCCTGAAGCTGACCTGACCGAGGCCATTTTGATGCTTCAGTGTTGCCACATTGGAGCTGAGGGATAGAGAGGGAGGGGAGGAATAGAGATAGCTGGAGTTTTGTAGCCAAAACAAAATATTTTCTCCTGGGAACCAAGGACATTCCCACCAATGGCCGGAGGGAGGTTGAGTGAAGTCACCAGGCAATCGGATGACACCTTGATTGGACCATGTGACTGATTGTTTGGAAAGGGGAGGAAAACTTTTACTTTTAATTAGGAGAAAACTGTGGGAACATTTAGAGTCAGGTTTCACCAGCCTATGCCTATATGATATGTCCAATAAAACTGATATTTGAGGAACCTTCTTGCCTCAGAGTCCTGTTTGCTATGGGCGTATTACTTGGAACCCTGATGGTGAGTTAGAGAGAGATGATAGAGAAACATCTTCCAAAGTTAAACAACCTGTGCTAGTTTGGGATGCTTTTGTGACAGAAATAGCTCTATGGTGACAACGTAATTTTCAAAACTAAACAAGCATCAGAATATTCCAACAACCCTCAACCCTTTATTGTGATCACAAAGTGGTCTCCAAGCTAAGGAGTTCAGATGGATTGTTTGTTCTGGATTAAGATTGAATTTTGCTAGCTAACTCCATAACTTCATCTTCATCAGGTCTGAGGGCAAAATTGTATTCTCCCTCTTCTCCCATTACATGTTTTCCCATATCTGCAAGTGGTCTTGCCTCAGAGGGGGCTGTGATGGTGAAGCAGCAAAACATAGAACATAAAACATAGAATAATAAGATTTTGAAAGGACCTCAGAGGTTTTTCTAGTCCAACCCACAAATTGAGCAGGAGACCCTGCACCATTTCAGACAAAGATGCAGCAGCTGCAGGCTTGTTGTAGTGAAAGTTACAGGAAGCTGCTCCCCTTCTTAAATGTGCCGCCTCCATCGCCACCCTGTTCCATGCACATGCGCACACCACTGATAAATGCTGAAGGAATAAGTAAATGGTGTGAATGTGCACCCAGCACATGGAACAGAGTGGCGATGGCAGCGACATGTTTAAGAAGGAGAGCGGCTCTGCTACAAGAAGCCTGCAGCTGCTGCATCTTTTGGGACAAGAAGCACCTACAGGAGCACCAAAAAAAAGGGCTGCGGCTGCAGGCATCTTGCGACAAGGAGGGGGGGAGGCAAGATGCAAGCTGGCATTCAGCGCAGTGGCGATGTCTCAGCCCTGGTTTGCCTTCCCTTAAGTTAAGGACACGTAATGTGGCAAAAGGAGAGTGGGCAGCGGCTCAGGGACAAAGCCGGAGCCAGGAAATGATGCATTCTCTGACCCGGTCGAGGCGGGCAGTGAGTGGGTGGCAGCTGCAAGAACTCTGGGAATCACATGTTCCTGGGCCCGGGCCATGGCACCCAACCCAAGTCAAAGGATGAGCAGGCGGCATGCATTGCTTACCTTTGGTGAACTGAGCAGGAGAGGTGACTGGTGAGGCAAGTAGCTGGGCTGCATGGCAAAGGGAACTTACATAGGGTGGGAGTGAGTGGGTGGGCTGAGCAGCCAGAAGCAGCAAGTGAGCCAGAAGAGGCGAGAGAGCTGGAAGAGGCGAGCGGGCATGTGTGGGCCACCAGGGATGATTGCTATGGTTCGGCGAACTGATGCCAATCATCCCTACCGGTTCACCCAAACCGGTCCAAACTTGTAGGATTTTACCCCTGCTGTAATTGTTGGTATGTTTTAGCCTTCAGCTCCCTAATCATTTTTGTTGCTCATCTCTACAGTCTTTCCAGTGTTTCAATATCTTTTTTATATTGTGTTGACCAGAACTGGATGCAGTATTCTAAATGTGGTCTTACTAAGGCTTTGTAAAGCAATATTAGAACTTCATGTGATCTTGATTCTATCCCTTTATTAACGCAGCCTAGGATTGCATTGGCATTTTTGTCTGCTGCCACACATTGTTGGCTCATATTTAAGTGATTGTTCACTAGGACTCCAAGATCCTTCTCACGGTTACTGGCATTAAGCCAAATTTCACGTAGTGTCAACTTACAAAGCTTTCAAGTTGCCATGAGCAGGAGGGAGAAAGAACTGGAGTGAATTCCATACATTATTTCTCACCGCAATCAGAAGGAGGGTGTTAGGTTTCACAGCCAGCCAAAGTGGTTAATTGGAGAATGTGATTTATGACATGGCCAGAGAGGAGGGGAGAGACAGGGTCATAGGGGAATGTAAATCTACATAGGATCAGTCCTAACTGCATCCGAGTATTGCTGGAATGGTGTTCCTAATAAATGAATATATTTCCTTTGAAGTTTGGATCATGGCGCATGAATTAATTAGGGCATCTTTCGGAATCTTGACACGTAGTCTGTACCTATACTGTTGGTTTTTCTTGAATAAGTGTAAAACCTTACTTTTATCTATGTTGAATTTCATGTTGTTAGGTAGGGGCCCATGTTCAATTTGTCAATATCTTTTTGGATCTTGAGCTTGTCTTCTGGAGTGTTGGCTATTCTTG
Organism: Pantherophis guttatus; assembly: GCF_059756535.1. Classification (NCBI taxonomy): domain Eukaryota; kingdom Metazoa; phylum Chordata; class Lepidosauria; order Squamata; family Colubridae; genus Pantherophis; species Pantherophis guttatus. The sequence continues at coordinate 256,670,418 of NC_142064.1, read as the reverse complement.
TCAGCTTAGTGTCATCTGCAAATTTAATCAGTTACCCTTCAATTCCCTCACCTAGATCTTTTTTTGAAGATATTGAAGAGTGCTGGGCCTAAAATGGATACTTCCCCATTGCTTACTTTCCTCCATGTGGCTGAGGTTCCCCAGAGGACTACATGTTGAATATAATTTGTTAGCCAGTTACAAAGCCACCTGATGGTGGTGTTATCTATTCCATGTTTTCAAGAATGTGAGATAATGAATTATTTGGATGAGGCGATAGATGGGGAACTCATCAAATTTGCAGATGACACCAAGCTGGCAGGAATAGCCAACACTCCGGAAGATAGGCTTAAGATACAGAAGGATCCTGACAGACTTGAACATTGCGCGCTATCTAACAAAATCAAATTTAATGGTAAAAAAAGTTAAGCTCTACATTTAGGCAAGAAAACAAATGCAGGTACAGTAATTTGTGACACTTTGCTCAATGGTAGTAACTATGAGAGGGATCTTGGTGTCCCAGTGGACAACCATTTAAATATGAGCCAGCAGTATGCAGCAGCTACCAAAAAAACCAACACAGTTGTGGGCTGCATAAACAGAGGGATAGAATCAAGATCACTGGAAGTGTTAATAACACTGTCAGCATTCCAAATTATGATCTCCTCCCATTTCTGACATGCATGAGAGAGGGAGAAGCTTTGCTTTAATGCTGAGATGAACTTTTACCTAGTTTCCTGCTTTTTAGTAGATAGCATTACCTGGGTGACAGAGGGAGGGGGGAATTCCTGTGAAAAGAATGTGCTTGGGATGAAGAGATGGATCTGCACGATGGCCAATGAGACATTGGGGTTGAAGAACGGAAAGGGAGGGGTTTGGATGAGGTGCCAGTTTTGGCTGCACAAAGAGTTCAGGGATGTCGTTCTTTCTATTCTTAAATTAAAAAAAAGATTCATTAGAGACCTGGCGTTTGAGAATGAAGTTTATTTAAGATAGCAGCAAAACCTGACAAATACTTTATAATTCCTTGCTAAGGCCGTTCCTGGATTACTGCATCCAGTTTTGGTTGCCACAATGTAAAAAAGATGTTGAGACTCTAGAAAGTGAGCAGAGAAGAGCAACAAAGATGATTAGAGGACTGGAGGCTAAAACATATGAAGCACGGTTGCAGGAACTGGGTATGTCTAATTTAATGAAAAGAAGGACTGGGGAGGCATGATAGCAGTGTTCCAATATCTCAGGGGCTACCAAAAAGAAGAGGGAGTCAAGCTATTCTCCAAAGCACCTGAGGGTAGGACAAGAAGCAATGGGAAGAAACTAATCAAGGAGAGAAGCAACTTAGAACTAAGGAGAAATTTCCTGACAGTTAGAACAATTAATTAGTGGAACAACTTGCTTCCAGAAGCTGTGAATGCTCCAACACTGGAAGTTTTTAAGAAGATGTTGGATAGTGTTATGTCCTTATAAGGACATCCACTGGGGATTGGCTAATCCTCCAGCGGGACATTTAAAGAACTGTCATTGGACGGCTGAGTCTGCCGGAGCATATTTAAAGAGCCCCGGCAGCACAGCCGCTCGTCTTATTCTTGTGCTTAAATAAAGTGCTGAATGGACTAGAGCTGGTCGCCTCTTTCTTTCCCCGCGCCGATCTAACACTGGCGACGAAGGAGTCAAGAACCAAGTGATGAACCTCGTGGCACGAAGCCAACCTCAAGAGCTAAGTCACTAGCAGCTGAAGTCACTCGTAGGCATCTTCCAGCGGCATAGCAGCAGCAGAAGCCACATTGCTGACCCTTGCCCCTTTCCGCCCAGGGAAGGAGAAATGGAAGTCCTACATGATCAGATTCCGGCAATTCCTGAGAGGCAACAACATCAGGGATGCTGATGACGACCGCAAGAAGGGTATTTTCCTGGCAAACTGCTGCATTGATGTCCTCGAGATGGCCATCGTCCTGGTGGCACCAAGGGACATTGAGGAATTGCCATGGACGGACCTGCAACAAATTCTGCAGGACCACTATGGCCCAACGGGAACACCGGTGGCTAATCGATTCACCTTCCACCAGAGGGATTAAAAGGAAGGTGAAACCATCAAGGAATTCGTGGCCGCCCTGCGCCAAATCGCAGCCAGCTGTGAATTTAATCACGTGGATAATGCCATAGCTGACCACGTGGTTTTTGGCATGAGGGACAGGGCCCTACAAAAAAGTTCCTGAGCAAGGAGAAGCTTGTGCTCAAGGACGTGGTGGAGGAAGCTACGGCCTCCGAGACCTCCGAGAGAGCAGCAGCCGCAGTGCTCCGGGCAAAAGGAATCCACAAGATTCGCAGAGCTGCTCAATCATCGACCAAGGATTCCACGGCTGGATCAGAATCCGATGAAGAATTGGCCGTGCACAAGGTCTCCAGACCCCCGAAGCGGGAAACCGCTCGGAAAAGCAACTGGGGGGAGTGCTGTGCCAGCTGCAGAGGGGACCATGCCAGAGTCAACTGCAAGTGGAGGGATGCGACCTGCAGATGTTGCAAAAGAAGGGGTCACATTGCTGAAGCTTGCAGAGCCGAGGAGCCAGCCCCGGAGCCATCCAGCCACCGGCCGCGCGAAAATTGGGAGGTCAACACGAGGTCATCCAAATGGTCCTCCTACCAGTCCAGACGCGGTGAGAGCGATGGGAACCGGAGGAGAGCGTTGCACCAGACAACCATAGACTTCTCCTATGACGACGACACCGCCACCAAGTGCCATGTGACCGTACACTTGGAAGGAACCCCATGTACAATGGAGGTAGATTCAGGCTCAATCTACTCCATTATGGACTGGCAACATCTCAAGCGCATCAAGCCAGACATCCGCAAAAAGGACCTGAAACCCCTACGCTCCAGGCTAGTCGATTTTGGAGGAAACCCCATCGGAGTCCTGGGAAAAACCTCACTACAAACCTCTTTCCACGAGTTCCAAGGTGACCTCCCCATCACCATCATCGAGCACAGCTGCCCGACCCTGCTAGGCATGGAGTGGTTCAAGCCATTAGGGCTCAGGATCAGAGGGGTTAATCAGATTCGGCAGGATGAACTCGACACCCTCCTCGAAGAGTTCAAGGAAGTCTTCGATGGTAAACTGGGGAAATTTGTGGGGAAGCCCATTTCCTTTAATCTTGATAAGGCAATTACACCCATTAGGCTTAAGCCCCGCAGAGTTCCGTTTGCCTTGAGGTCCAAGATAGATGCTCAGCTAGATAAGCTGATAGCCCAAGGAGTTTTGGAACCAATCGATCATGCGGCATGGGAGACGCCCATTGTGACCCCCATGAAGCATGATGGATCTGTGCGCATCTGTGCTGACTATAAGTGTTCGATCAACAAGGCCCTGTCACAGAGCGCATACCCAGTTCCAGTGGTGCAACATCTGCTGCATTCACTTGGGAGTGGGACAATATTCACCAAACTGGACCTGGCCCAGGCTTACCAGCAACTGCCAGTAGACGAAAAAACTGTGGAGGCTCAAACCATTGTCACCCACAGAGGCACATTTAAATGTAACCGTCTCCAATTTGGAGTCAGCGCAGCCCCAGGAATTTTTCAATCAATGATGGAACGCCTTCTCCAAGGCATTCCAGGGGTGGTGCCGTACTTCGATGATGTCTTAATCTCCAGGCACTCTAAAACCCAACTACTTGAGCGACTAAAACAAGTTTTACAGTGCTTTAAGGAGAAGGGTTTAAGAGTCAGGAGAGACAAGTGCATCATTGGGGTCCAGGAGGTCGAGTTCCTGGGCTATCTCATAGATGGCACTGGCATCCACCCCACCAAAGCAAAAGTTACGGCAATCCACGAAGCTCCAGCCCCCAAAAACAAAGCGGAGCTTCAAGCCTTTTTGGGACTACTGAATTTTTACAGTGTCTTCTTAAAACAAAAGGCAACAGCTGCTGAACCGCTCCATCGCCTGCTGGGGAAAGCGGTACCGTGGAGATGGGGGACAGAAGAGGAAGCAGCTTTCAAGACCATCAAAGGGCTCCTCTCCTGAGACAGCGTGCTCATCCAATATCACGAGATGCTTCCACTACTGTTGACCTGCGATGCATCACCATACGGGATTGGCGCAGTCCTCAGCCACCAACTTCCCAATGGCTCTGAGGCATTCATCGCCTATTTCTCCAAGACGATATCCAGCACCGAGAGGAACTATAGCCAGCTGGACAAGGAAGCCTTGGCCATCGTGGCTGGCATCAAGCATTTCCACAAGTACCTGTATCGCAGAAGCTTCACGGTCATCACGGACCACAAGCCACTGTTGGGACTGTTACCAGGCGACAAACTCACACCCAGCTACATGTCGCTCAGGATGACACGCCGGGCCATCTTCCTTGCCGGGTACTCATACAAACTAATCCACAGACCCGGCAAGACCATCAGAAACGCCGACGCCCTGAGCCAATGCCCATCTCAGGAGCCAGTGGTGGACCCCGCCCCCACACTCGGACTATTTCACATTGATGATGACCCCATTTGCCCAGTCACCTCTGCAGATGTGGCAGCGCAGACCCAGAAGGACAAAACTCTCAAACAGGTACTCTCCTGGGTCCTGTGGGGGTGGCCAACGGAGAGGGTGGCAGAAGAATTTACCCCATACATCAGGAAGCAGCAAAAACTAACCACAATGAAGGGCTGCATCCTCTGGGGCGACAGGGTCATGATTCCCTGAGCACTCCAGCAGAACACCCTAGAGACACTGCACAAGGGGCACCCTGGCATCGTGCGCATGAAGGGGTTGGCACGAAGCTACGTGTGGTGGCCCACATTAGACAAAGACATTGAGACCTGGGTGGCCAGATGTGACCCGTGCCAGGCATTCCAGCCAGCGCCACCCCGCGCCCACTCATCCGAATGGGAGATGCCCAGCAGCCCGTGGTCAAGGATCCACATTGATTTTGCAGGGCCGATGAGTGGAAAATACCTCCTCATCATGGTGGATACCTTCTCGAAATGGCTGGAGATCATGCCCATGGCATCTACAACAACAGAGGCCACCACAAGGGCATTCCGGAGGATTTTCGCGATACACGGGCTACTGGATGTACTTGTGCCTGACAACGGGCCACAGCTCACCTCCAAGCCCATGGAGATGTTCCTGGCAGGACTGGGCATCCGCCATGCCCTGATTGCCCCCTACAGACCGGCTGGAAATGGGCAGGTTGAGAGGATGGTGAGGCTCACAAAGGAAGCCCTCACCAAAATGGGCACCGGTGACTGGCAAGAGAGAATTGACCAGTTCCTCCTAACCCAGCACATCATGCCGCACGCAACGATGCGGAAAAGCCCGGCGGAGCTGCTGATAGGGAGAAGACTGAGGTCACATCTGGATCGACTGCACCCCCAGTACAACCCAGAGGTGCCATCAGACGCCAGCCACCTGCCCCGCACCTTCACCACAGGAGATCTGGTTTTCACGCTTAATTTTCACGGGTTTCTGAAATGGCTGAAAGGCAAGATCGAGAGCTCAACCAGCCCGAAGTCCTACAGAGTGGAGCTGGAAGATGGACAGGTCTGTAGACGTTACATCGACCAGCTCCAGAAAAGGTGGAGGGGAACGGGAAGAAACCAGCCTGATGAGGTAGGCTTACAACCCCCTGACAAGGTAGGCCTGCAACCCCCCGACAAGGTAGGCCTACCACACCCCGATGAAGTAGGCTGACCATGCCCCGACGAGGTAGGCCTACAACACCCCAACGAGGCCGAACAATGCCACTACCGCGAGCTGAACTGTCGGAAATCCAGAGCAGTAGACCAGTACCAACGGCCTGAGGGACGTCGACACCAATCCAGCGAGGAGGGCACCCGCCATCCCAGCAAGAGGGACCTCCACTGCAGCATTGAGGTAGACCGGGGGCTACGCAGGGGGGAAGAGCCACACCCCCCCAGCAAGGGCGACAAACAACACCCCAGCCAGGGATACCTCCGTCCCAGATGAGTAGACCGGGGACAACTAGGCGAGGGGGGCATACAACACCCCAGCAGAGCCAGCCAGCCACTGACCGGTGAGGGAGACCTCCACCACCAACCCGACCAGGTCGACCTGCACGAACCCGACCGAGGAGGCGAACACCACCCCGGCGAGGTCGACCACGACCAACATCAACATCATCGGGAGCCACAGAAGTCTCAAATAACACCAGTGGATTTACCGGGCTTCGGACGGCACCCACCAGACAGCAGCGATGTCCAACCACGAGGTTCCAGAGAATCCGGGTGAGGGAAGGACCGGCGACACCAGCAGGAAGATCCAGATGCTGCGGCCGGAGGTGCTGGGACGGGTCCCGCACACTCGACGGCCGGACTCCGGGCTCCCCCAGCCGGGGAGCCGGAGAGGACAGGAGCTTCGCCCACCCAGGTCAGCGGCGAAGCTCGGAGTGAACTGCACAGGTCTTCTAGGACCGTCAGGCATCCCGCCTACCTGCGTGAGTTCGTTACGCATATTGACTTTGATGGACAGCTTTCAGACTAAGGGGGGAGGAGTGTTATGTCCTTATAAGGACATCCGCTGGGGATTGGCTAATCCTCCGGCGGGAGATTTAAAGAACTGTCATTGGACGGCTGAGTCTGCCGGAGCGTATTTAAAGAGCCCCGGCAGCACAGCCGCTTGTCTTATTCTTGTGCTTAAATAAAGTGCTGAATGGACCAGAGCTGGTCACGTCTTTCTTTCCCCGCGCCGATCTAACAGATAGCCATTTGTCTGAAGTGGTGTAGGGTTTCCTGCCTAACCAGGGGAATGGACTAGAAGATCTCCAAGGTCACTTTCAACTACTCTCTTCTTTTCTCTTCTCTTCTCTTCTCTTCTCTTCTCTTCTCTTCTCTTCTATAAATATTTGAAAAACAACTGTAAAATACTGGAGAATGACTGGAAGAAGCTTCCCATGAAATGCTGAATCAATCTGCTTCAGACTGCAGTGATGATTTGAAGAGGTTGAATTATTCAGAGTACCTCCAATCCGGAATAATAGCAAGAAAAATATTGAATAAAGGCTCAAATTGGAATGTTTTTTTTTCCCTGCAGCTTCATAAGTTCCTGAGAAATTTCCAACATCACAATATTTCCAGAGATGGGATTTCTTTTGATGAAAATGGAGTTCCTGTTGGTGACTTTGATATCATGCAGTGGACATCCTCTTTGAACAAATCAGATGCAGGGGTGAAAATTGGGACTGTAGAAAGACAAACCTCCTTGGAAGTCAAGATATCTGTCAATCAAAGCGCCATCCAATGGCCAACTTTATTTAACAAAGTAGTTGAGGCTGCTTGGATTTTGCTCTTCTATTTATCTCCATGTGTGGAAATTTTTCTGCTCAGAAGTAATTCTTATTGAGGCCAGTTGAGTTACCCTTCAATTCCCTCACTTCCAAATAAGAGAACTTAAAGCCTCAACAATTCATTAGATATCATTTTACTTTAGAGGTTTTACAATAATCTATCACACACTGGTATCTGCTGCATTGTATTGCGGGATTTGCAATCTACATTATTAAACTGAAATATGTTGCCATAATTCATAGTACATCAAATTTATCTTCTTTTCAGTAAGAGAAAATCCAGAATGTCTATGGAGATTCTCAGTCATTCAGGTTGTATCAAAGGTGCTTTTTCAAAAGGCACCTGGACTTTGTTTTCCCTTGAAGATGTTTCACTTCTCATCCAAGAAGCTTCTTCAGTTCTGACTGAATGGTGGAGGATGGAAAGATTTGGAACCGCTGAAAAGACTGTGTTGTAAACAGGATATAGATATAGATTCAGCAATTGCAGGAAGGTTCCACACCCATTTGCACTATTCAGGTGGCCCTGAGGGTGCAGATAAATTTCAAGTGGCCTCAACAACTTTCAGAAAGACTGCTAACAACCAGATGACTGCAAGGATTATAAATCCTTCCATACTTCACCATTCAGTCAGCACTGAAGAAGCTTCTGGAATGAGAAGTGGAATGACTTTAAGGGAAAGCAAAGATCAGTTGTCTTTTGAAAAAGCACCTTTGGGAGAAAAATCCAGAACATGAAAAGCAAAGATGGAGAAAAAATATATATCGTATTTTTCAGAGGATTAGACACTCTGGAGTATAAAGTGCACCTTAGTTTTCGGGGAGGAAAATAAGAAAAAAAAATCTGCCTCTGCCTACCAGCATCCATCAGTATTCAGCTGGCTAGCATCCTGTCAGTGTGTGAGAGAGTTGAGGGCTGTTTGGAAAGTGAAACAGTATTTGCTGTGGGAGTAACATGAATGGAGCCTGGACGTGGCTTAGGTCAATTATTCTAAAGCTGCATGCTGTGCTGATCTCTGAAACTGAAACTCCTCTGTTCTACTTGTGTTTTCCTTGCTGCTGCAAACTGTGACAGTCCTTGCACAAACAGCCAGGTCAGCCTCAGCACATTATTGCAGCCTGATTCAGTATGAGCAGCTGATTGGCGGGTGGATTGGTCTCCCAGAATACCCCCAATCAGCTGTTCCAGGCTGCAGGGATTGCCAAAGACCATTGCTTCCTCCGTGCCTCGATTTTTGGCTACGTTCGGTGTATAAGATGCACTGAAATTTTCACCCTCTTTTGGGGTGTGTCTTATAGTCCGAAAAATATGGTAAGCATTCTCATACATGCCCTAAGGAGAAACACCTTTTGTAATGGAACTACTTTCCTTTGGGGAAAAAAATAAGGCAGTGAGTCTGTTTTGGGATCTACAATGGAGATTGATAGAGAAAGAGAATGATCTTTCATTTGCCCCTTGCAAGGAGAGTAATTACAGTTCATGCCACTACTTTTTTTTTTTATTGCAAAAGTTTTACAATTACATTTTCACCCCATTTCCCCCCCCCAACCCACCCCAGGCTCCCCAGCCTAACTCTCCCAAACCCCCTTAACCCTCCCCTCCCCCCGGACTTCCACAGAATATACTCCCATCAGAATCCCCTTTATATAAAACTTGAACCCCTCCATCCCCCATATAATTTTTCATCTTCACAAAATTCAAATATTTCTATCTCTATATAATACTGTCAGTAAAAAGCTATTTGATACTTCCTAGTTTGATATTTATTCTGCACATAATCTATCCACTTTTTCCATTCCCATTCATAAGTCTCTTGTGAGCGATCTTTTAGATATGCTGAAATCTTCGCCATCTCTGCAAAGCTGGCCATCTTCAAAGTCCATTCCTCGATAGTGGGCAAAACTTCATTTTTCCAGTATTTGCCTATCAATAATCTCGCTGCTGTTATCATATACAATATCAACTTTGTCTCATCCACTGTAAAACCCTTAACTATACCCAGTAAGAACAATTGTGGAGAAAATTGAATTTTTTTCTTCAAAACATTCTGCATGACCCACCAAATTTTTATCCAAAAAGCCTTAACTTTCTTACAGGTCCACCAAACATGATAATATGTAGCATCTAAACAATCACATCTCCAACATTTTGGCTGAACATTAGGGTACATACACGACAATTTCTTAGGATCTAAATGCCATCTATAAAACATTTTATAAAAATTTTCCTTCAAATTCGGCGACTGTGTGTATTTAACATTCTGGACCCAAATTTTTTCCCATGTTTCCAACATCACTGGTTCTGCAAAATTTTGTGCCCACTTAATCATGCAATCTTTAACCAGTTCAGTTTCTGAATCCCTTTCTAACAAAACATTATAAAGTATTTTAATATGCATTGGACCTTTTTCTTTTATATGTCTAACCAGTTCTTCCTCATGCAACATAATACCAATTTTTTGGTCGTCTTTCCATCTCAATTGAAGTTGGTTATACTGTAACCAAGTTAAATTAATCCCTTCAGCCAACAGTGTCTCTAATGTCTTCAGTTGCCATCTGCCCGCATCTGTAAAAAGAACCTCTTTATATAACCCCCCCCCCCGAGTGACATTATATTTGTATTCCACATGATATGACCAAGATCCAGCCATAGCGGTATTTTGTAATCCCATTTAAATCGGTGCTTCTTCCAAACTCTCATCAAAGAGTCTCTAAGTAAATGGCTTTTAAATACTTTATCCACTTTGTTTTCATAAAATAAGTAAGCGTGCCATCCAAATTCAAGATCAAAACTTTCTATATTCAATATTCCAGTCTTTTTCCTTCCAAACCAATCAGTTGCTTGGGTCAAAGCTGCTGCTTCATAATATAATTATAGGTTTGGAAGTTTAAGACCTCCCCTTTCTGGAACATCTTGCATAATTTTCAGTTTCACTCTCGGTTTTTTCCCGTTCCAGACAAACTTATTCAGTCCACTTTGCCATTCTTTCAATTGTTTATCACTTTTAAGCACTGGAATCATTTGAAACAAAAAAAGAAATCTTGGCAAAATGTTCATCTTAACTGCTGCTATTCTTCCAAGTAAAGACAGCTGCAGTTTTTTCCAAGTCTCCATATTTTTCTGTACATCTCGCCACAACACCTCATAATTATTTTGAAACAGTTTCATATTTGATTCTGCAACCTGAACTCCTAGATATTTAACCTTTAGTACTATCTCAAAACCTGCCTTGCTTTTCATGCCACTACTTCTTGACTGATTTCGCTCAATGTGCTCCTGAGCTTTTGGAAGCCACTTGATTTCAGTAATTCCTTCTAATTCATACAGTAGATCAGCCTGACTAATCTTTCTGTTTATGTTTAGATGGTGCCTTATTCAAGATGTACAGAAAGTTGCTCCCCAGGTTATGCCAAGCTTGTGAGAGAGGGAGCCCCAGTTTGCTGCTACGACTGTTCTCTGTGTATGGAAGGAACATTCTCTGGGCAAGGAGGTACAGTAGGTAGCTCCAAAAATAACCCATAAATGTTCAAGATACAATCAATATTTTATCTTGTTTTTTTGGGGGGGGGTATTTGATAAAGAAGCAAGAAAAACATTACATTTCTTGAAAGCATACAAAATCCTCAAAGATTGGGCACTATTGCCAAATTTGGATGATGATGTGAGCATTAAAACATATAATGAAAGGTTGCTGATTTCTACTGAGTTGTTACTTTTTTGCTTGGTTTTGGGAAAGAGGATTGTTTTGAGAGCTGATAATCACATTCATCTTCAGCTTTTAAAAAGACTGTTTGATTATTTTAAATAATATTGTATAATATTAATATCACTGGGGAGAAATATTATTCTTTGAAAATGAAGTATTTGATTTCTGATGCAGTTTTCATGCTCCTAGAGCTGCAGAAACAGATTCATGCTAAGCATTTTTTTTCTCAGATGCAGCCCATTGTGAAAAGTGTCCAGATGACCAGTATTCCAATAAGAAGCGAGATCAGTGTGTCCCCAAAAATATAAGCTTCTTATCCTATCAAGAATTGTTGGGACTCATCCTGGCTTTCTTTGCCATCGCTTTGTCCCTAACCACCGCCTTTATTCTGGGAATCTTCATGAAATACCAAGACACTCCCATAGTCAAAGCCAACAACTGTGAACTCACCTACATCCTCCTGGTTTCACTCCTGCTTTCTTTCTTGACCTCCCTTCTATTCATCGGTCGCCCCGTGAAAATGACCTGTCTCCTTCGACAAACCATTTTCAGTATTGTTTTCTCAGTTGCTGTGTCTTCTTTGCTGGCCAAGACTGTCATGGTGGTGGTGGCCTTTCTGGCCACAAAGCCAGGCAGCAGCATGAGGAAATGGCTGCGGAAGAGTCTGGCCAACTCTATTGTTTTATCCTGCTCTGGTATTCAAGTAGGCCTCTGTATGATGTGGCTGGGAGTCTTTCCCCCATTCCCAGATTCTGACGTTCATTCCCAACCAGAACACATCCTGCTGCAGTGCAATGAAGGCTCTGTCACCATGTTCTACTCTGTTCTTGGCTACATGGGTTTTTTGGCTGCCATCTGTTTCTTGGTGGCATTTCTGGCTCGAAATCTGCCAGGGGCTTTTAATGAAGCCAAACTGATCACCTTCAGCATGTTGGTTTTTTGTAGCGTTTGGATCTCCTTTGTTCCCACTTATCTGAGCACCAAGGGGAAATACATGGTAGCCGTGCAGATCTTCTCCATCCTGGCCTCTGGCCTGGGTTTACTGGGCTGCATCTTTATCCCCAAATGCTACATTATTATCCTGAGACCTGCCATGAACACCAAAGAACATCTCATGATAAAAAATCATTAAGTCTCCTTGTGTTGGTGTTTATTTTTGTACAGTTTACATGCAACATGAAATCACATACCTTGAAGTAATGTTTCATGTCTTGTCGCTCATCTTTCTTCATTCCATTTGAATTTTGTATTATAATAATTGAGTAGTAAAGTTGCTAAAACAACTCAAACTATCTGAAATAATCATATCCTTCAATTGTCCTAATCTGAATTCATATTATGACATTAATAAAATTTCTGAAACCAGGCCAGATAAACTATGACCAAAGATGTTCTGATATGGTTTTAGATTAAATTAAAGTCTATGGCTAATGATGATGTGTGTTTTTGTTACTATATAGGTTGGTGTGCTGGTGTTCTATTTTATTTTCTGGAGTGATGTTCTGACTTTGTTTTAAAAAATAGTTAATTTCAAATATTATATATATATATATATATATATATATGTCTTTGGTTATTCGGGTCTTCTCCCATGTAAAATTGGAAGTGTCTTGGCAACGTTTCGATGAAGTCTCATTCGTCATCTTCAGGCTGGTGTTCTCGGCTTCGTGCTTCCAGGAGCAAATTGCACGAAGCCGAGAACACCAGCCTGAAGATGATGAATGAGACTTCGTCGAAACGTCGCCAAGACACTTCCAATTTTACGTGGGAGAAGACCCAAATAACCAAAGACCTACATACAAACACCTCTTCTGGCTCAATGATATAAGATCATTCATAGTTTGATAAATGAGATAGATAGATAGATAGATAGATAGATAGATAGATAGATAGATAGATAGATAGATAGATAGACATAGATGGGAAAGATCAAGAAAGAGAAAAAGAGAGTGACAGATAACATTCTATAGATTAAGAATAGATAAAATATCAACATGAACATTGGACCAACTTTAATTTTTTTCTCCGTCCCTTTGAATAAAGTAATGAGACAAATTATTATTTTTGACAGTCTTCAATCAAAAGAAAAATATGTACAATTCTGAATGATTTTTTTTGGGGGGGGGAATCATGTAGATATGATGTGACAATGAAGATGTGCTTATGAGTAATAAAATTGGTTCCTGTTTTTTATCCATGTCCATATCCATTTCAATATCCATTTCTATTTCCATATACTGTACATACAGTGTCTGTTTCTCTCTGTGTGTGTCCTGCCAACCTAGCAATTCAAAAGCATGTAAATGCAAGTAGATAAATAGGTACCACTTCAGCGGGAAAGTAACAATGTTTCATGCACCTTCAGTGCATAGTCATGCCAGCCACATGACCATGGAAGCATCTTCAGATAAAGGCTCTTCATTTGTGAATCAAAGATGATCACTGCCCCTTGGATTGGTCATGACTGACAGGGGAAGTCTTTACCTATACCCACTTAAAACTTTACCTATAAATATATAAATATATTGTTGTGCATGTATCCTTTCTTTGTCTTTGTCTTTTTGTCAGTCAGCCCTTCGCTGTATTCCAAATTAGGAAAGCTACATCATATAAATCAGTACTACTTTTATCTGACCTTGTCTTGGCAATGGTCTCTCAGTGCCATTTCCTCTGCCTTCTACATTCTCTTTCGATATTGAGAAAGCATTGGAAAAGCAAAGCAATTTCCATATATCTTAATTCACATACTGATCGGTTTCACTCATTATGCTAAATCAGGATTGTAGATTGTCCTAATATTGATTTCTGTCATTGTAGTATTGAATCTATCCTAGCCACTTCTAGGCTTTCTGTAAAGATAAGAAACATTTCCTCCCTCCAATTGTTTACCATATCAAAGTGTCCAGAACCCACCACTCAACAAAAATGAACTCAACAAGAATAAAATAGGATACGTAACTCCACAGTCCCTTCCAACTCTATTATTCTATTCTATTCTATTCTATTCTATTCTATTCTATTCTATTCTATTCTATTCTATTCTATTCTATTCTATTCTATTCTATTCTATTCTATTCTACCCTTTCTAAGCAGTTTACAGAGTCAGCCTATTGCCCCCAATAATCCGGGTCCTCATTTTACTGAGCTTGGAAGGATGGAAGGCTGAGACAACCTTGAGCCTAATGAGATTCGATCTGCCAAACTGCTGAGAGCCGGTGATCAGCAGAAGTAGCCTGCAGTACTGCACTTAACCACTGCATCACCGTGGCTCATCATCAACAATAATAATAGGTGGTTCAATATGTCATGATCTGGAGTTAACTCATTCTGGAGTATCAAACCTTCACTGAAGAAGATGGCCTCATCCACATCAGACAAAATAAGAAGGAATTATAATGGCCCACTGCCTAGTTAAAGAGTGTTGAACTGTTTTTCCACATTTAAATCTTTACAATCTCAAGAATAAGTTTGGAGACTAAAAAACAATCAAATTCCCCTGAATTGTTTCTTTCTCAACTCTCAAATTAGGATTATTCTCCTGAGTCAAAGAAAACTCTTTTCTCCAACGGCACACTTTTATGGCCAAGTCTCGTTCCCAATTCCCCTTCTAATTATCAAAATCATGATTATTTATTCTCCTTTGAACAAGGTTTATGGGATTTCTACCACCGCAATTAGTTGCTAATCTATGTGACAACAAATGGGATAGACAGCATGTGATAATCTGATTTGTAACAGCCTCCTGTGATGAGATCAGAGTTTGGGGTAAAGTTGGGCAAATACTCTAGCAGTCTGAAATTGCAGATAGCTCTTCCAAATCTGGGGGCAAACTGGACCTTCTTCACTGTAGTTGTGGTCTTTCTGTGATCTCTGAGATTTAACTCTGTGCTGAAGAAAGAACTCTAGGAAGGATCTCCTGCAGTATACTGGATGTCAAATGTTGCTGCTGCTGCATATACAGCTTTTTCTGCTTCAGTTTCTGTCTCAAATTCCCTGTGCAGGTACACTGATGAAATGTCCATTTAAGGTGATAATAGAAGAAAATGAGTGGTTTCATTACTACAAGCCAGGAGACTACTGGATTACGGGAATAATGTCTGGAGTTATAGCTCTGTTGTACCCATTTTCATTCTCCAAGACTCCAACCCATCAACTGAAAAGGTAATTGTCAACTCATCCAAGGATTCTGGGCTTTTTTCCTCCCACCTAGCAGGAAGAGCTTGCTAGCTGCTAGAAAGGAAAAAAAGCCCAGAATAGAGTGGGTGTGATTCTACTGAGTTGGTGCTGCAGAAAAACCTGTTCTGTTCTGTTCTGTTCTATTCTGTTCTATTCTGTTCTATTCATTTCTGCACATTCTAATATTTTCTTAATCATATTTTCATCCGTAGGGATCTCTTCACTTTTACAATTTTGTGCAAATACAATTCTAGCTGCAGTTATTACATGAATAATCAAGTATACATTTTCTTTACTATAAACGTCTGGTAGAATCCCAAACAGGAATAGTTCAGGTTTTAAACTGATATGTTTCCATGTCATCTTCTCCAACCACATACCTCCAATGTCTTTTCTAGGAATGATTTCTTTTCCCCTATTCCTCACCTTGAAAAAGGCAAATCATTATTGCTCATCCCAATTTGCTTTAGAGAAAAGGCTTTTGGGGAACCTGATGATTTTGTAAAACCTGAATTTGCAAAGTTTCTTTTTAAGTTCTTCTACAAGTGTCAGCCTCAACACTGGGCAACAATGGGCACTGCCAACTCTCTCCCACAATGAATCTTGCCTGGATGGGGTCCTGCCTGCTTTCAAAATGATTACCTTGGTACTCTGGAGAGTCAGCAACATATTTATTCATATTTATTTTATTTATTTATTAACAATGGTTAAACAGTAACTCCCAATAAAGTAAATGAATGACACCTTAAAATAGAGTGAGATCTCTGATATTTTCTCCCTACTGTTTCTTCCCCTTCCTTACATTTATTCTATAATTCCTATCACCCTCTCCGCTCTTTCTTTCCACCCTTCAACACTTTTGTGGCTTCCCTGTTCCTTTTGGTTTAGATAAAAGGGATACTTTTTAAAAACCGAATTCAAGGAGGGGACAGACTTTATGAGATAAGTTAATGTTTAGTGGCAGAGGAATCCCATTAACTGTAGTTAACTGTAGAATATAGGATAATAACTCTAAAGCCGTGAATGTTATTGTTCTTAGTCACAAAATCGTGTCTGACCCATCACCACCATGGACAACATTACTCCAGGCCTTTCTGTCCTCTACCATCCCCCAGAGACCATTTAAGCTCACACCGACTGCTTCAGTGACTCCATCCAGCCACCTCATTTTCTGTCGTCTCCAGCACCATAGTTCAAAGGCCTCAATTCTTTGATGCTCAGCCTTCTTTATGGAAACCATGAGTATTTTGCAGCTAATCTCTAGGTCTAAGGAAGGCTTGCTAAAGAGATATCCATCTTCAGATAGGTAATACCATTTGCTAATCTAGCACTTGAATCCCAACAGTTAGTCCTCTCCAGGGTGATATAACGGGAAGAAATAATATCATATGATCACAACCTATACATGTACACTTGGTAGCATCCCTTAATAGCATTCTTGAGGATTGGAAAGAAAAGGATCTTATATAGTTTTTCTGTGTAATTTTGCCACCTCTTCTTAATCTCTTCTGCCTCTGTTATGTCCCTACCGTTTTGGTCCTTTATTATGCCTATCTTTGCAGGAAACGTTCCCTTCATATCTCCAATTTTCTTGAAGAGATCTCTGGTCCTCCCAATTCTATTGTTTTCTTCTATTTCTTTGCACTGTTCATTTAAGAAGTATTCTTATCTCTTCTAGGTATTCTCTGGAATTCTGCATTCAATTGGGTGTATCTTTCTCTTTCTCCCTTGCCTTTCATTTCCCTTCTTTCCTCAGCTATTTGCAAAACTTCCTCTGACAGCCATTTTGCTTTCTTGCCTTTCTTTTTCTTTGGGATGGTTTTAGTTGCTACCTCTTGTACAATGTTGCGATACTCCGTCCATAGTTCTTAAGGCACTCTGTCTATCAGATCTAATTCCTTAAATCTATTTGTCACCTTTACTGTATATTCATCAGAGATATGATTTAGTTCACACCTGAGTGGTATGATTTTAATTACATTTTACGGATTGTTGTGAATTGATATGAGTGATATATTAGCTTTATAAATAGGTAAGTGGATTAAATAAATGCTTCAGTTTTGCAAAAAGTTTATTCTAAGCAGATTGAAACAGTTACAATAGTAAGAAACCTTCACACTTTCTTTTTGAGAAGACGATGGTGTGGAGGTTTCTTGCTATTGTAACCATTTTCCTTACCTGGCTCCTGAACTATAAGAATAATTTTCCTCATTTTTTTCCCCCAAGTCATAATGTGGAGAAAAAGGCAGAATCAGTTCTGGTGATTTTGATAGCATTCCTTTGATCCTGACATAACAAGCTTGCTATCTCTCTCTGATTTTTTTTTTTTTTTTTTTTTTTTTTTTTTTTGGCAAGAAGCTCCTAGTGGTGTCAATGGGACTTTTCTTCTCAGAGAAATTTCAAAAATGTCTATCACTTGCAAAATTCAAATAAATTGAATAATTTAATTGAAACGTCAACTTGGAAAGCATCCCTGGCCTGCTCTCGAGTTGCCATAGGCAAGTGGGATGGGAAACCGACAAAACAGCACAGCAGCCAAAGACAGATGCACATTCTAGAATTATATCTCTCAAGGCTGTATCCCAGGGTTACCACAGCAGCTGGAGGGGAGTGATCTCTACAGCCTGCAAAATTGCTCCGTTGGCAAATGTGATTGATGACACACCATGAGGGGAGGAGGAAAACAAGGTCATGGTTGGGGCATTATTTACGAGGGGTCAGATTTGGCTTCACTTGGGAAAGTGCCTACATGAAGCTCCTAATAACTAACTGGATTTCTTTTGAAGCTTGGTTTGAGGCTCATGATTTAATTAGGGCATCTGTCGGGTCCCTGACATGAATGAAGAGAAGTTGATTAACTTTTTGGCATTGCACTCAGTGGTGGGATTCAAGTAATTTAACAACCGGTTCTCTGCCCTAATGATTTCTTCCAACAACCAGTTTGCCAAACTGCTCAGAAAGTTAACAACCGGTTCTCCCAAAGTGGTGCGAACTGGATGAATCCCACCACTGATTGCACTACGTAGATATAAGGCTGCAGTAAATATGATATACTTTCATGAAAATCCAAACTGAAGATTTCTTTCTTTCTTTATTTGTCAAAGAAAAATGAGAACAAGAATAAGAGAATAAAAATTCAATGAAAGGTACGATAGAAGTGGTGAAATTCAATTTTTTTTACTACTAGTTCTGTGGATGTGGCTTGGTGGGCATGGTGTGGCTTGGTCAGTGTGGCAGGAGAAGGATACTGCAAAATCCCCATTCCCACGCCACTCCTGGCACCAGCCAAAGGTGGCATTTGCCAGTTCTCCAAACTACTCAAAATTTCCACTACTAGTTCTCCAGAACCTGTCAGAACCTGCTGAATTTTACCCCTGGACGATAGGCACATTAGTGCACTTATGCATGCTCTCTGTACTGACCACTTAAGTATGAAGTAAGATCCATGGAAGTCAATTTGTGACTGAAACTGTGAAAAATTGTAGCTGAGACAACTGAATCAGGTAGGGCATTCCAGACTTTGACAACTCTATTACAGAAATCATATTTTTACAGTAAAGTTTAGAACGATTTACATGGAATTTAAAATGTTCGGGCCTGGCCACAAGGGACGCAGTTCTAAATTATCCAAACTGAGAATTTTGAGCCTAGTAGCATAGGGAATTCTATTGTGTAAAGAATTGTGCAAGACTTTTCTTGTGAAGTACTTCTGAACCCACTCAATTGTACTGATGTCAGATATATGGTGGGGATTCCAAAGAGTTGAACAATACTCTAAGATTGGTCTAGCATAGGTTTTATAAGCTCTAATTAGCAATACAATGTTTCCAGAAAAAAAAGCTTCGTCAAATTAACTTTACAACTCTTAATGCTTTTTTAGCAATGCTGTTACAGTGAGCGTTGGAGCATAAATTGTCAGAGATACAGTAAGTACAGCTATGTCCTTAACAAGGTGAGGGTCATCTGCTAGATCAGAGATCCCCAACCTTTTGGACCTCAGGGACCACTGAATTCATAATTTTAAATCCCGCAGACCGCTAATATGATCTGCCTAATGATCGGCTGGGTGGGTGTGGCCAACTTGATGTCACTCATATCAAAGGGCGCTTGCCAGCCTCTACTTGCCACTCCTCGCCTACCCGCCTGGGCTCCTTAGGGCCCCAAGAGGAAGCAGTTGTTGGAGCTAAGCAGCCACCATGAGAAAGAGTTGGCAAAACATCTGGCTCAGTTCAAATTGGATCTGACCAAGAAGGAGGCTCAGCAGAAGCACCTCACTGAGGACTACAAGCATTGGCTTTCCATGCAGAAGGAAGACCTGTGGGACTACAAGGCCAGTTACTGGCGCCCCAGTTAGGGCCCCAGTTGTTGGAGCTAAGCAGCCACCACCAGTTGGTGACCACTGTGCTAGATCAATGCCACTTTTCTTATACTTGACATTCTGCTTATGTTTACTAATATATAAGACAGAGCATTTATGAATTGAAATTTGAAGTTGCCAAATAGATGACCATTCAGACACCATTCAGAAACATAGTTGAGATCACTTTGCAAAACAACAGAATTATCTGTAGAATTGAATAATTTTACATCATCGGCAAAAAGAATGCAATTCCTTTTAAGTTGATCACATAAATCATTGATATAGAGCAAAAAAAGATGATGAAATTTTTTACATTGCAGTGAGAACACCTTCTACCAAATTCTGCCCTTCTTGTTGGCTGTTCATGAAGTCAACCAGAATTCAAGGCTCTTACCCAACATCACCCTGGGCTACAACTTCTATGGGACCTTTTTCAATGCAAGAATGACATATGAGGCCATGCTGGATGTGCTGTCTACAGGAGAGGAGAACATCCCAAACTACAGATGTGGAAGACAAAAGAACCTGCTGGCGATTCTTGAAGAGATGGATTCTGAACTCTTTGATCATATTTCCAATGTCTTGAGCATCTATAAAATTCCACAGGTATAAAGCCAAAGAAATTAATTCTGGGTTGTAAAATGTTCAGATTTGCCTAGAAGGCAGCAGTAGAGGGTAAGCTATAGAGCTTGATATTGGTGTATTTTGAGCGCTGTACACAATTGCAAAGTGTGAGCTCACAGAACCAGTTTTTAAACAGGTTGCAGTCTACCATTCTATGAATATACATACTTTGGCTTTGGGCCATGTGGCCAGCAGACCTCTGGTAGTAGAAAAAGTCTGGGTGTGACCATTGGTAATTTTGAAAATTATTACTTTCGAAAAGTAAGACTTTGTCATAGAATGTATGAGGGTTGAATGAGTGACTTTTAAACATTTTGAAAATTTAGTGACCAATACAAAAGAGATTTTTTTCCATAGAATCATAGAATAAAAGTCCAACTCCTTACACAGAGGAGGAATGGTCAGACCACTACAGCCAAATTGCTGTCCAAGTTTTCCTTGAAAATAACCAGCAGTGGAGCTCCAGGAGGCAGGATGTTCCAACTCTTCATAACTCTCACAGTGAGGAATTCCTCATTTTTATAATGTTGAGACTGAAGTAAAAAATTCAAAAGAAAGATATGAAAAAACAATAAATGGGTCAAGATAAGTAGAAGGCACCTCCAGAAAGCAGCTTTTACATACTTTCTCTAGTATGCATAAAAAGAATAGTGTACATAAAAAAGGCTGAGCGCCAAAGAACTGAGGCCTTTGAACTATGGTGCGGAAGATGACTCCTGCAAGTCCCTTGGACTGCAAGATGATCAACTGGTTAGTCCTAGAGCAGGGGTCCCCAACCTTTTGGACCTCAGGGACCATTAAATTCATAATTTTAAATCCCTGCCTAATGACCGGCTGGCTGGGTGTGGTCAACTTGATGTCACTCACATTGAGGGGCGCCTCGCCAGCCTCCTAGCCTACCCGCCTGGGCCCCTTAGGGCCCCAACAGGAAGCAGTTGTTGGAGCTAAGCAGCCAACACGAGAAAGAGTTGGCAAAACATCTGGCTCAGTTCAAATTCAATCTGACCGAGAAGGAGGCTCAGCAGAAGCACCTCACTGAGGACTACGAGCATAGGCTTTCCAAGCAGAGGGAAGACCTGCGGGAGTACAAGGCCAGTTACTGGTACCTGGAGGCTCAGCAGACTGAGATGGTCAGCCAATTCTAGGCCATGATGCAGTCTCACTGGAACAAGGCCCTCCGGATCTTCGCCACCAGCGGCACTTCCCTCCAGCCTTCACCCAATGCCCTGCACCAGGGGGCTGAAACAAACCTCAAGTCAGAATTTCTTTCCCCCTCTGACCCACACAAGAAGTCCCCAAAGGGGGAGATTCTGCAGCAACACAAATGTTCTTTGCACATATCCGACCCAGGGGCCATAGTGTGAGGACCCCTGATTTAGTGCAATATAAAAAATGCAAATGAGGACCACCTAAATTTTCTGAGGACCACCTAAATTTTCTCGTGGACCACCAGTGGTCCATGGACCATCAGTTGGTGACCACTTTCCTAGAGGAGATCAACCCTGACTGCTCTTTAGAAGGCCAGATCCTGAAGATGAAACTCAAATACTTTGGCCACCTAATGAGAAGGAAGGACTCACTGGAGGAGACCCTAATGCTGGGTTAGGAAGAAGAAGGAGACGACAGAGAACGAGGTGGTTGGATTGAATCACTGAAGCAGTAGGCATGAGCTTAAATGGACTCCAGAGGATGATAGAGGACAGGAAGGCCTGGAGAAACATTGTCCATGGGGTCACGATGGGTCAGACACAGGGGTGAAATGTTTCCCCGTTAGGACTGGATCGCCCGAAAATGCCTGCTCCCCCCACCACCACCATGCCCAGCTGAGCCGCATGATCATCAGAGGCTTTTTATTTTTAGTTTTAAAAGCATTTTTTTACTTCTTCTTCCGCTTAAAAAATGCTTTTAAAAGTAAAAAAGAAGCCTCTGATGATCACGCGGCTCAGCTGGGATCGTCAGAGGCTTTTTAAAGCATTTTTTTAACCACCTCTTCCACTGAAGAGTTTGCAGAAAAAAATGCTTTAAAGTCTCTCTGACAATCCCAGCTGAGTTGACTGATCGGCAGAGGCTTTTGAAAGCATTTTTTTGCATTTGCAGAAAAAAATGCTTTAAAAGGTTAAAAAAAAAAAGTTGGCCACGCCCACCAAGCCACGCCCACAGAACCGGTAGTAACACATTTTACATTTCACCCCTGGTCAGACATGACTTCACAACTAACAACAACAATTAATGTACAACACAGAAGAAAGTATGTCATAATATTCTTTCCTATTTTGAACTGGAGCTTGGCAAAATGCCAGTTGATTTGGTTTTTTTTTTAAGGGAGGTTATTAAACTGACTTCTGCATTTCAAATGTTTGAAAGAAATTCAGCCAATTAAAGAGTTTATATAGAATTATTTCAAATCAATTATATGAATGAAGACAATGAAATAATACACCAATATTAAACAATTCCTGAGGGGGGTTGTAACAATATTTCAAGCCCAACAAACAAAAAAATCAAATAAGTAGTAATAATCTATGAGAAATTAATATGTTTGTCAGTTTAAAAAGATATTCCATGAGTATATAGCAGTTTTCCAGTATTTTTGAGGCTGCCATAAAGAGGAGGATGTCAATTTATTTTCCAAAGCACCAGAAGGCAAGACAAGAAGCAATGGATGGAAGTTAATCAAGGAGGGAAGCAACCTGGAATTAAGGTTTTGAGGACAATTAATCATTGGAACAGATTGCCTTCAGAAGTGGTGGGTGCTTCATCACTGGACAGTCACTTGTGTAAAGTGGTCTTGGTTCTGCTGCTTGAGCAGGGGGGTTGGACTAGGGCAGGGGTGTCACTCAATTTCATTGAGGGCCAAATCCAGGTTGTGTCTGACTTCGGGCGTAGGCATGGACAAGGTGGGAATGGGCAGCATGATGTCACTTGTGTCAGGGGCACCTGTGGTGGCCTGAATGCTCTGCCAGAGAAAATGGGCTCCGAAGCTCCATTTTCATCTGGGATGGCCTCCTGCAACCCTCTGCCAGCTTAAACAGAACTCGGAGGGGGCATGCATGGCCCTCGCAAGCTTAATTTTTGGCTGGGAAGCCTCTTGCAACCCTCTGCTTGCCAAAACAGAGCTCGGGAGGGCCATGCCCAGCCCTCTCTAACTCCATTTTTACTGGCAGAGGCACTGTGGGCTGGTCTTTTGCTATTTCAAGGGCGGCCACACAGGCCAGATCGAAGCACCCTGCAGGCCAGATCCAGCCCTCGGGCCTTGAGTTTGATACCCCTGGACTAGGGTCTCCTGCTTGAGCAGGTGGTTGAAATAGAAGACTTTCCAGCTCTATTCTGATTGACTAATTGACTGAATGGATGGGTGACCCACAGAGTTATAATGTAACAGAAGGGTGTGCTCTATGAGGACCACCAATGAACATCACCCACAGATAATTCAGAGCTCCCTGGTTTCAAAGGCAGCATACAAGACAACAGGACAGAACATCCAGAGAACCAGCAAAATTCATGCAAAATTCATCGTTTGAAATGTCTCTCAGCAGTGTGGAAAGGCCCTTAGATTTACCATCTGACTTTTATCATTAAAACTGGCACAAACTACTGTTGGAAGAAATATCCTTCTGGGTTCAGTTACAAATGGGGGAAAAGCACTGGAAGTTATTATAAATTAGATGGAAGTTACTTGGAAAGACGGTATTAATGGTGGACAGGATCATATGCTTTGATCATGTTGGGTGAAGAAAAAAAGGGAAGAGATGCTGAGAGTGCCTGAGTTTTATGCCCCCTCTGAATTTGAATTTTATTCTGATTGGTTGTCAGACTCCCATGGGGGCATACAGGGGCAACTTTGTAAGTTGTGTTTGAGTCCATGATTGGTTGAGCCTTGCTGGATGGTGATGTACTGAAAGGGCTTTGGAATTGCTATTATAGTTCTGCTTGAAGCAGGTAGATCTTTGTTATGTAGAATAGACCGGCTCAGGCCTTAAAGACCCATTGACAAAGGGAGGGGGGGCTGAGTTTCTGCCTCCATTTTAGGGGAAATATTCTTCCCTTTTAATATTTCCTAAAATATCTCATGTTCCTAGGAGGGGCTGGGTGCTAACTTCCTACACTACCAGTACCTTCTCATTTATCTTAGATCAACTATAATGTCATCAACCAGACAGCTGAGAAAAATCATCATTTTCCTTTTTCATATCGGATGACCCCAAACCAAGAACCTCCTTACTCAGCAATCGTCCAGCTGCTCCTGCACTTCCAATGGACGTGGATCGGCCTCCTTTCTCAGGACAATGAAAAAGGAGAAAAATTCAAAAGACGCTTGGAAGTTCTTGCTCTAAAAAATGGGATTTGCATTGTCCTCTCAGGATTTGTCCCAGAAGCAATTCTGCCGACAAGTGCTGGAGAAACTCTCATGCAAGAAAAAAGGAACATGTTCCTTTCTCTTATCATGAGTCAAATAAAAATTATAGTATGCCAACTGGATTTTCAGGCCTCAGGAATGTTAGCAACAATAATAAAAACGATTGATATGACTAATACATCCATTGTGGGAAGGGTGTGGATTGCAACAACTTTGACAGCTTTAAGTGTAGATAGTTTTGACCTCTATGTTGATCTCCAAAATAAATATGCTTTGTTTTCCTTCCTCATCAAGACAAAGAGAAGGATTCAGTATTATGACTTTACTTCTCATGCATCTATGTTCTCATCGTATGGAAAGGAAGCATTCCAATGTTCTTATTCAAGTCCTGTGTTATCTAAGAAAGTTTGGAAAAAATGTAGAGAAAAGGAGAATTGGGAATTTCCACCCCATGATGTCATTGCAAGAATCATGTCTCGGGACTCCTCCAGTATTTCCCAAATAATTCAAATTGTGGCCTGGGTCCTCAGTGCTGCCTCTTCCTCCCAATGGAGTAAGAGGAGAATGCAAGTTGGAGACCATCAACCACCTCAGATTGTACAGCCATGGCAGGTAAGTCTTCTCCTTTGAGGTTACATTAAGTCTCCCCATCCAATTTCTCAATATTAAATTAGATGTAGAAAGGGGTGAGATATTCCAAAGAACAGTTGCCCAGTTTGTGGTATTTGAGAGTGGGTGTCAATCCTGAAGCTGACCTGACCGAGGCCATTTTGATTTTCAGTGTTGCCACATTGGAGCTGAGGGATGGAGAGGGAGGGGAGGAATAGAGATAGCTGGAGTTTTGTAGCCAAAACAAAATACTTTCTCCTGGGAACCAAGGACATTCCCACCAATGGCCAGAGGGAGGATGAGTGAAGTCACCAGGCAACCGGATGACACCTTGATTGGACCATGTGACTGATTGTTTGGAAAGGGGAGGAAAACTTTTACTTTTAATTAGGTGAAAACTGTGGAAACATTTAGAGTCAGTTTTCACCAGCCTATGCCTATACGATTTGTCCAATAAAACTGATTTTTTTTCTTTAATTTTATTTATATGCCGCCCTTCTCCGGAGACTCAGGGTGGCTTACAATGCGTTAAGCAATAGCCTTCATACTTTTGTATATTTATACAAAGTCAGCTTATTGCCCCCACAAACTGGGTCCTCATTTAACCTACCTTAGAAAGGATGGAAGGCTGAGTCAACCTTGAGCCTTGGAGAGATTCGAACCAGCAGAAATTGCAGGCAGCTGTGTTAATAACAGGGTGCATTAAACCACTGTACTACCAAGGCTCTTTGAGGAACCTCCTTGCCTCAGAGTCCTGTTTGCTATGGGCATATTACTTGGAACCCTGATGGTGAGTTAGAGAGAGATGATAGAGAAACATCTTCCAAAGTTAAACAACCTGTGCTAGTTTGGGATGCTTTTGTGACAGAAATAGCTCTATGGTGACAACGTAATTTTCAAAACTAAACAAGCATCAGAATATTCCAGCAATCCTCAACCTTTATTGTGATCACAAAGTGGTCTCCAAGCTAAGGAATTCAGCTGGATTTTTTTTCTGGATTAAGATTGAATTTTGCTAGCTAACTCTGCTAACTTCATCTTCATCAGGTCTGAGGGCAAAATTGTATTCTCCCTCTTCTCCCATTACATGTTTTCCCATATCTGCAAGTGGTCTTGCCTCAGAGGGGGCTGTGATGGTGAAGCAGCAAAACATAGAACATAAAACATAGAATAATAAGAGTTTGAAAGGACCTCAGAGGTTTTTCTAGTCCAACCCACAAATTGAGCAGGAGACCCTGCACCATTTCAGACAAAGATGCAGCAGCTGCAGGCTTGTTGTAGCGAAAGTTACAGGAAGCTGCTCCCCTTCTTAAATGTGCTGCCGCCATTGCCACCCTGTTCCATGCACATGCGCACACCACTGATAAATGCTGAAGGAATAAGTAAATGGTGTGTGCATGTGCACCCAGCACATGGAACAGAGTGGCGATGGCAGCGACATGTTTAAGAAGGAGAGCGGCTCTGCTACAAGAAGCCTGCAGCTGCTGCATCTTTTGGGACAAGAAGCACCTACAGGAGCACCCAAAAAAAGAGAGGCTGCGGCTGCAGGCATCTTGCGACAAGGGGGGGGGGAGGCAAGATGCACGCTGCCATTCAGCCCAGTGGCGATGTCTCAGCCCTGGCTTGCCTTCCTTTAAGTTAAGGACACATAATGTGGCAAAAGGAGAGTGGGCAGCGGCTCAGGGACAAGGCCGGAGCCAGGAAATGATGCATTCTCTGACCCGGTCGAGACAGGCAGTGAGTGGGTGGCAGCTGCAAGGACTCTGGGAATCGCATTTTCCTGGGCCCGGGCCGTGGCACCCAACCCAAGTTGAACGGTGAGAAGGCGGCATGCATTGCTTACCTTTGGTGAGCTGAGCAGGAGAGGTGACTGGTGAGGCAAGTAGTTGGGCTGCATGGCAAAGGGAACTTACATACGGTGGGAGTGGGTGGGTGGGCTGAGCAGCCAGAAGCAGCGAGTGAGCCAGAAGGGGCGAGAGAGCTGGAAGAGGCGAGTGGGCATGTGTGGGCCACCAGGGATGATTGCTATGGTTCGGCGAACTGATTCCAATCATCCCTACCGGTTCACCCAAACCGGTCCAAACTAGTAGGATTTTACCCCTGCTGTAATTGTTGTTGGTATGTTTTAGCCTTCAGCTCCCTAATCATTTTTGTTGCTCATCTCTACAGTCTTTCCAGTGTTTCAATAACTTTTTTATATTGTGTTGATCAGAACTGGATGCAGTGTTCTAAATGTGGTCTTACTAAGGCTTTGTAAAGCAATATTAGAACTTCATGTGATCTTGATTCTATCCCTTTATTAATGCAGCTTAGGATTGCATTGGCATTTTTGTCTGCTGCCACACATTGTTGGCTCATATTTAAGTGATTGTTCACTAGGACTCCAAGATCCTTCTCACGGTTACTGGCATTAAGCCAAATTTCACGTAGTGTCAACTTGCAAAGCTTTCAAGTTGCCATGAGCAGGAGGGAGGAAGAACTGAAGTGAATTCCATACATTCTTTCTCACCGCAATCAGAAGGAGGGTGTTAGGTTTCACAGCCAGCCAAAGTGGTTAATTGGAGAATGTGATTTATGACATGGCCAGAGAGGAGGGGAGAGACAGGGTCATAGGGGAACATAAATCTACGTAGCATCAGTCCTAACTGCATCCGAGTATTGCCGGAATGGTGCTCCTAATAAATGAATATATTTCCTTGAAGTTTGGATCATGGTGCATGAATTAATTAGGGCATCTTTCGGAATCTTGACACGTAGTCTGTACCTATACTGTTGGTTTTTGTTGAATAAGTGTAAAACCTTACTTTTATCTATGTTGAATTTCATGTTGTTAGGTAGGGGACCATGTTCAATTTGTCAAGATCTTTTTGGATCTTGAGCTTGTCTTTTGGAGTGTTGGCTATTCCTGCCAGCTTAGTGTCATCTGCAAATTTGATCAGTTCCCCTTCAATTCCCTCACCTAGATCTTTTTTGAAGATATTGAAGAGTGCTGGGCCTCAAATGGAAACTTGAGGTACCCCATTGCTTACTTTCCTCCATGTGGATGAGGTTCCCCAGAGGACTACATGTTGAATATAATTTGTTATCCAGTTACAAAGCCACCTGATGGTGGTAGTGTTATCTATTCCATGTTTTCAAGAATTTGAGATAATGAATTATTTGGATGAGGGGACAGATGGGGAACTCATCAAATTTGCAGATGACACCAAGCTAGCAGGAGTAGCTAACACTTAGGAAGATAGGCTTAAGATACAGAAGGATCCTGACAGACTTGAACATTGCGCACTATCTAACAATATCAAATTTAATGGTTAAAAAAAGTAAGGTTCTACATTTAGGCAAGAAAACCAAAGTGCACAGGTACAGTATATGTGGTACCTTGCTCAATGGTAGTAACTATGAGAGGGATCTTGGAGTCCCAGTGGACAACCATTTAAATATGAGCCAGCAGTATGCAGCAGCTACCAAAAAAACCAACACAGTTGTGGGCTGCATAAACAGAGGAATAGAATCAAGATAACGGGAAGTGTTAATAACACTTTATAATTCCTTGGTAAGGCCATTCCTGGATTACTGCATCCAGTTTTGGTTGCCACAATGTAAAAAAAGATGTTGAGACTCTAGAAAGAGGGCAGAGAAGAGCAATAAAGATGATTAGAGGACTGGAGGCTAAAACATATGAAGAACGGTTGCAGGAACTGGTTAGTTAATGAAGAGAAGGACTGGAGAGACATGATAGCAGTGTTCCAATATCTCAGGGGCTGCCACAAAGAAGAGGGAATCAAGCTATACTCCAAAGCACCTGAGGGTAGGACAAGAAGCAATGGGTGGAAACTAATCAAGGAGAGATGCAACCTAGAACTAAGGAGAAATTTCCTGACAGTTAGAACAATTAATCAGTGGAACAACTTGCCTCCAGAAGCTGTGAATGCTCCAACACTGGACGTTTTTAAGAAGATGTTGGATAGCCATTTGTCTGAAGTGGTGTAGGGTTTCCTGCCTAAGCAGGGGGATGGACTAGAAGATCTCCAAGGTCCTTTCCAACTCTGTTATTCTCTCCTCTCCTCTCCTCTCCTCTCCTCTCCTCTCCTCTCCTCTCCTCTCCTCTCCTCTCCTCTCCTCTCCTCTTCTCTCCTCTCCTCTCCTCTCCTCTCCTCTCCTCTCCTCTCCTCTCCCCTTCCCTTCCCTTCCCTTCCCTTCTCTTCCCTTTCCTTCTATAAATATTTGAAAAAGAGCTGTAAATTCCTGGAGAATGACTGGAAGAAGCTTCCCATGAATCAATCTGTTTCAGACTGTAGTGATGATTTGAAGAGGTTAAATTATTCTGAGTACCTCCAATCCGGAATAATAGCAAGAAAAATATTGAATAAAGGCTCAAATTGGAATGTCTTTTTCTTTTTCCTGCAGCTTCATAGGTTCCTGAGAAACTTCCAACATCACAATATTTCCAGAGATGGGATTTTTTTTGATGAAAATGGAATTCCTGTTGGTGACTTTGATATCATGCAGTGGACATCAGCTTTGAAGAAATCAGATGCAGGGGTGAAAATTGGGAATGTAGAAAGACAAGCCTCCTCAGATATCAAGATATCTGTCAATCAAAGCACCATCCAATGGCCAACTTTATTTAACAAAGTAGTTGAGGCTGCTTGGATTTTGCTCTTCTATTTATCTCCATATGTGGAAATTTTTCTGCTCAGAAGTAATTTTTATTGAGGCCAGTTGAGTTACCCTTCAATTCCCTCACTTCCAAATAAGAGAACTTAAAGCCTCATTAATTCATTAGATATCATTTTACTTTAGAGGTTTTATAATAATCTATCACACACTGGAATCTGCGTTGTATTGCGGGTTTTGCAATCTACATTATTAAACTGGAATATGTTGCCATAATTTATAGTACATCAAATTTATCTTGTTTTCAGTAAGAGAAAATCCAGAATATCTATGGAGATTCTCAGTCATCCAGGTTGTATTAAAGGTGCTTTTTCAAAAGGCATCTGGACTTTGTTTTCCCTTGAAGATGTTTCACTTCTCATCCAAGAAGCTTCTTCAGTTCTGACTTAATGGTGGAGGATGGAAAGATTTGGAAATGCTGAAATGACTGTGTTGTAAACAGGATATACATATAGATTCAGGAATTGC
This sequence comes from Pantherophis guttatus, assembly GCF_059756535.1. Taxonomy (NCBI): domain Eukaryota; kingdom Metazoa; phylum Chordata; class Lepidosauria; order Squamata; family Colubridae; genus Pantherophis; species Pantherophis guttatus. The sequence goes on along the minus strand of NC_142064.1, from coordinate 256,640,163 downwards.
AGAAAGGTTCCACATCCATTTGAACTATTCAGGTGACCCTGAGGGTGCAGATAAATTTCACGTGGCCTCAACAACTTTCAGAAAGACTGCTAACGACCAGATAACTGCAAGGATTATAAATCCTTCCATACTTCACCATTCAGTCAAAACTGAAGAAGCTTCTGGAATGAAAAGTGGAATGTCTTTAAGGAAAAACAAAGATCAGTTGTCTTTTGAAAAAGCACCTTTGGGAGAAAAATCCAGAATATGAAAAGCAAAGATGGAGAAAAAATATATACCGTATTTTTCGGAGGATTAGACACTCCGGAGTAAAAGGTGCCCCTTAGTTTTGGGGGAGGAAAATAAGAAAAAAAAATCTGCCTCTGCCTACCAGCATCCATCAGTATTCAGCTGGCTAGCATCCTGTCAGTGTGTGAGAGAGTTGAGGGCTGTTTGGAAATTGAAACATTATTTGCTGTGGGAGCAACATGAATGGAACCTGGGCGTGGCTTAGGTCAATTGTTCTAAAGCTGCATGCTGTGCTGATCTCTGAAACTGAAACTGAAACTCCTCTGTTCTACTTGTGTTTTCCTTGCTGCTGCAAACTGTGACAGTCCTTGCACAAACAGCCAGGTCAGCCTCAGCACATTATTGTAGCCTGATTCAGTATGAGCAACTGATTGGTGGGTGAATTGGTCTCCCAGAATACCCCCAATCAGCTGATCCAGGCTGCAGGGATTGCCGAAGACCATTGCTTCCTCCGTGCCTCGCATTTTTGGCTACGTTGATGCATTGAAATTTTCACCTCTTTTGGGGGGGAGGGAAGTGTGTCTTATATTCCAAAAAATACAAGTAAGTTATATCATTCTTACATATGCCCTCAGGAGAAACACCTTTTGTAATGGAACTACTTTCCTTTGGAGAAAAAAAATAAGGCAGTGAGTCTGTTTTGGGATCTACAATGGAGATTGATAGACAAAGAGAAAGATCTTTCATTTGCCGCTTCAAAGTAGAGTAATTACAGTTCATGCCACTACTTCTTGACTGATTTTACTCAATGTGCTCCTGAGCTTTTGGAAGCCACTTGATTTCAGTAAATCCTTCTAATTCATACAGTATATCACCCTGACTAATTTTTCTGTTTATGTTTAGATGGTGCCTTATTCAAGATGTACAGAAAGTTGCTCCCCAGGTTATTCCAAGCTTGTGAGAGAGGGAGCCCCAGTTTGCTGCTACGACTGTTCTCTGTGTATGGAAGGAACATTCTCTGTGCAAGAAGGTACATAGGTGGCTCCAAAAAAAATCAAGATACAATCAATATTCTATCTTGTTTTTGGGGGGATATTTGATAAAGAAGCAAGAAAAACATTAAATTTCTTGAAGGCATCCACAAACTTCAAAGATTGGGCACTATCACCAAATTTGGATGATGTTGTGAGCATTAAAATAAATAATGAAAGGTTGCTGATTTCCACTGAGTTGTTACTTTTTTGCTTGGTTTTGGGAAAGAGGACAAGTTTTGAGAGCTGATAATCACATTCATCTTCAGCTTTTAAAAAGACTGTTTGATTATTTTAACTAATGCTGTATAATATTAATATCACTGGGGAGAAATATTATTCTTTGAAAATGCAGTATTTGTTTTCTGATGCAGTTTTCATGCTCCTACAGCTGCAGAAACAGATTCATGTTAACTATTTTTTTTCTCAGATGCAGCCCATTGTGAAAAGTGTCCAGATGACCAGTATTCCAATAAGAAGCGAGATCAGTGTGTCCCAAAAAGTATAAGCTTCTTATCCTATCAAGAATTGTTAGGGTTCATCCTGGCTTTCTTTGCCATCGCTTTGTCCCTAACCACCACCTTTATTCTGGGAATCTTCATGAAATACCGAGACACTCCCATAGTCAAAGCCAACAACTGTGAACTCACCTACATCCTTCTAGTTTCACTCCTGCTTTCTTTCTTGACCTCCCTTCTATTCATCGGTCGCCCCGTGAAAATGACCTGTCTCCTCCGACAAACCATTTTCAGTGTTGTTTTCTCAGTTGCTGTGTCTTCCTTGCTGGCCAAGACTGTCATGGTGGTGGTGGCCTTTCTGGCCACAAAGCCAGGCAGCAGCATGAGGAAATGGCTGGGGAAGAGTCTGGCCAACTCTATTGTTTTATCCTGCTCTGGTATTCAAGTAGGCCTCTGTATGATGTGGCTGGGAGTCTTTCCCCCATTCCCAGATTCTGACTTTCATTCCCAACCAGAACACATCCTGCTGCAGTGCAATGAAGGCTCTGTCACCATGTTCTACTCTGCTCTTGGCTACATGGGTTTTTTGGCTGCCATCTGTTTCTTGGTGGCATTTCTGGCTCGAAACCTTCCAGGGGCTTTTAATGAAGCCAAACTGATCACCTTCAGCATGTTGGTTTTCTGTAGCGTTTGGATCTCCTTTGTTCCCACTTATCTGAGCACCAAGGGGAAATACATGGTAGCCGTGCAGATCTTCTCCATCCTGGCCTCTGGCCTGGGTTTACTGGGCTGCATCTTTATTCCCAAATGCTACATTATTATCCTGAGACCTGCCATGAACACCAAAGAACATCTGATGATAAAAAATCATTAAGTTTCTTTATTTTGATGTTTATTTTTGTACAGTTTACATGCAGCATAAAATCACATACTCTGAAGTAATGTTTTCTGTGTTGTTACTTATCTTTCTTCATTCCTTGTGAATTTTTAATTATAATAATTATAATAATTTAGTAGTAAAGTTGCTAAAACAACTCAAATTATCTGAAATAATTATATCCTTCAATTATCCTAAACTGAATTCATATTATGAAATTAATAAAATCTCTGAAACCAAGCCAGATAAACTGTGACCAGATATGTTCTGATATGGTTTTAGATTAAATTTATGGCTAATGATGGTGTGTGTTTTTGTCACTATATAGGTTGGTGAGCTGGTGTTATATGTTACTTTCTGGGGTGATGTTCTGACTTTCTTTAAAAGAAATAGTTAATTTCAAATATTGTATATATTTGATTGATATCTTCTGGCTCGATAATGTATGATCATTCATAGTTAGGTAAATGAGATAGATAAATGTGTTAGATAAATAAGAGAGATAGAGAGATAGAGAGATAAAGAGAGAGAGAGAGAGAGAGAGAGAGAGAGAGAGAGAGAGAGAGAGAGAGAGAGAGATGGATGGGAGAGATCAAGAAAGAGAAAAACAGATATGTTTTTCCATATATGAAGAATAGATAAAATATCAACATGACCATTGGAGCAGCTTTATTTTTTTTCTCCATCCCTTTGAATAAATTAATGAGACAAATTATTATTTTTGGCAATCTTCAATAAAAAGAAAAATGTGTACAACTCTGAATGATTTTTTTGGGGGGGGGGGATCATGTAGATATGATGTGACAATGAAAATGTCCTTTTGAGTATTGAATTTCGTTCCTGTTTTTTATCCATGTCCATTTCCATATCAATATCCATTTCCATTTCCATTTCCATACACAGTGTATGTGTGTCTCTGTGTGTGTCATGCCAACCTAGCAATACAAAAGCATGTAAATGCAGAAGATAAATAGGTACCACTTTAGTGGGAAAGTAACAATGTTCCATGCAACTTCAGTGTATAGTCATGCCAGCCACATGACCATCGAAGCATCTTCAGATAAAAGCTCTTCATTTGTGAATCAAAGATTCACCGCTCCTTGGGTTGGTCATGACTGACAGGGAAAATCTTTACCTATACCCACTTAAACCTTTACCTAGAAATATATAAATATGTTTTTGTGCATGTGTCCTTTCTTTGTCTTTGTCTTTTTGTCAGTCAGCCCTTCGGTGTATTACAGATTATGAAAGCTAAATCACATAAATCAGTACTACTTTTATCTGACCTTGTCTTGCTAATGGTCTATCAATGCCATTTCCTCTGCCTTCTGCACTATCTCTCTTTGGATATTGAGAAAGCATTGGAAAAGCAAAGCAATTGCAATGTATTTTTATTCACATACTGATCAGTTTCACTCATTATGCTAAATCAGGATTCTAGATTGTCCTAATTTTGATTTATGTCATTGCAGTGTCGAATCTATCCTAGCCACTTCTAGGTTATCTGCAAAGATTAGAAACATTTCCTCCCTCCAATTGTTTATCATATCAAAGTGTCCAGAACCCAGCACTCAACAAGAATGAACTCAACAAGAATAAAATGTTATCGGCCCCCTAAGCAGGGCGTTGGACTAGGAGACCTCCATGGTCCCTTCCAACTCTGTTATTCTATTCTATTCTATTCTATTCTATTCTATTCTATTCTATTCTATTCTATTCTATTCTATTCTATTCTATCCTCTCTAAGCAGTTTACAGAGTCAGCCTATTGCCCCCAACAATCCAGGTCCTCATTTTACCGACCTCGGAAGGATAGAAGTCTGAGTCAACCTTGAGCCTGGTGAGATTCGATCTGCCAAACTGCTGGCAACCAGTGATCAGCAGAAGTAGCCTGCAGTACTGCACTTAACCACTGTGTCACCTCAGCTCATCATCAACAACAATAGGTTGTTCAATATGTCATAATCTGGAGCTAACCATTCTGGAGTACCTAACTTTCACTGAAGAAGATGGCCTCATCCACACCAGACAAAATAAGAAGGAATTATAATGGCCCACTGCCTAGTTCAAGAGTGTTGAACTGTTTTTCCACATTTTAATCTTTACACTCTCAAGAATAAGTTTGAAGACTAAAAAACAATCAAACTTCCCTGAATTGTTCCTTTATCAACTCTCAAATTAGGATTATTCTCCTGAGTCAAAGAAAACTCTTTTCTCCAATGGCACACTTTTATGGCCAAGGCTCGTTCCCAATTCCCCTTCTAATTATTAAAATCATCATTATTTATTGTCCTTTGAACAAGGTTCATGGGATTTCCACCACCACAATTAGTGGCCAATCAATGCGACAACAAATGTCATGGATAGCATGTGATAATCTGATTTGTAACATCCTCCTGTGATGAGATCAGAGTTTGGGGTAAAGCTGGGCAAATACTCTAGCAGTCTGAAATTGCAGATAGCTCTTCCAAATCTGGGGGCAAACTGGACCTTCCTCTCTGTAGTTGTGGTCTTTTTGTGATCTCTGAGATTTAGCTCTGTGCTGAAGAAAGAACTCTAGGAAGGATCTCCTGCAGTATACTGTATGTCAAATGTTGCTGCTGCTGCATATACAGCTTTTTCTGCTTCAGTTTCTGTCTCAAATTCCCTGTGCCAATATGCTGATGCAATGTCCATTTAAGGTGATCATAGAAGAAAAGGAGTGGTTCCACTACTACAAGCCAGGAGACTACTGGATTACGGGAATAATGTCTGGAATTGGAGCTCGATTGTACCCATTTTCATTCTCCAAGCCTCCAACCCACCAACTGAAAAGGTAATCGTCAACTCGTCCAAGGATTCTGGTGATTGATTTTACCTGCTCCAATGTCTTTCCTTTTTATATATAAATATATCTTTTTTAGAATTTTCTTTTAATATAAACATTCCCTCTTTCAGTAAACAGTGTGTTATCAGAGTACATATTTTTGTGTCATGACAATTAAAATTTACCATCATATTCATTATTTGTATCTATTCTTATATTACAACTAATATTTAACTACTCTTATAACATTTCTCTTCTTAACTTATTTGCCTTTATAATACATTGCTGTCATATTTATTCTCCAGCCATTGATAGAATAACCCCGATATATTGTAATAATCAGATTCTTCCTTTCCTTTGATTGCAAGTGTTAATCTATGTATCTATGTATCTTTTCTTTTATGTACACTGAGAGCACATGCAACAAGACAAATTCCTTGTATGTCCAATCATACTTGGCCAATAAAGAATTATATTCTATTCGTTTCTGCACATTCTAATATTTTCTTAATCATATTTTCATCTGTAGGGACCTCTTCACTTTTCCAATTTTGTGCAAATACAATTCTAGCTGCAGTTATTACATGAATTGCTCATCCCAATTTGCTTTAGAGGAAAGGCTCTTGGGGAACCTCATGATTTTGTAAAACCCGAATTTGCATAGGCTCTTCTTAAATTCTTCCACAAGTGTCAGCCTCAACATTGGGCAACACTGGGCACTGCCAACACTGTCCCACGATGAATCATGCCTGGATGGGGTTCGGCCTGCTTTCAAAATGACTACCTTGGTACTCTGGAGAGTCAGCAACATATATATTCATATCTATTTTGTTTATTTATTAACAATGGTTAAACAGTAACTCCCAATAAAGTGATTGAATGACATCTTAGAATAGAGTGAGATCTCTTGAATTTTCTCCCTACTGTTTCTTCCCCTTCCTTACATTTATTCTATAATTTCTATCACCCTCTCTGCTCTTTCTTTCCACCCTTTAACACTTTTGCCACTTTTGTGGCTTCCCTTTTCCTTTTGGTTTAAATAAAAGGGATACTTTTTAAAAACCAAATTCAAGGAGGGGAGAGACTTTATGTGATAAGTTAATGTTTAGTGGCAGAGGAATCCCATTAACTGTAGTTAACTGTAGAATATAGGATAATAACTCTAAAGCCATGAATGTTGTTGTTAGTCACGAAGTCGTGTCTGATCCATCACCACCATGGACAACATTACTCCAGGCCTTTCTGTCCTCTACCATCCCCCAGAGACCATTTAAGCTCACACTGACTGCTTCAGTGACTCCATCCAGCCACCTCGTTTTCTGCTGTCACCTTCTTCTTTTGCCCTCAATCGTTTCCAGCATTAGGCTCTTCTCCAGTGAGTCCTTCCTTCTCATTCAGTGGCCAAAGTATTTGAGTTTCATCTTTAGGATCTGGCCTTCTAAAGAGCAGTCAGGGTTGATCTCCTCTAGGACTGACAGATTGATCGCCTTGCAGTCCAAGAGACTCTCAGGAGTCTTCTCCAGCACCATAGTTCAAAGGCCTCAATTCTTTTGTGCTCAGCCTTCCTTATGGAAGCCATGAATATTTTGCAGCAAATCTCTAGGTCTAAGGAAGGCTTGCTAAAGAGATATCCATCTTCAAATAGGTAATACCACTTGCTAATCTAGCACATGAATCCTAACTGTTAGTCCTCTCCTGGGTGATATAACAGGAAGAAATCATATCATATGATCACAACCTATATATGTACACTTGGTAGCATCTCTTATTAGCATTCTTGAGGACTGGGAAGAAAAGGATCTTCTATAGTTCTTCTGTGTAATTTTGCCACCTCTTCTTAATTTCTTCTGCCTCTGTTAGATCCATACCCTTTTGGGCCTTTATTATGCCCATCTTTGCAGGAAACGTTTCCTTCATATCTCAAATCTTTTTGAAGAGATCTCTGGTCCTCCATATTCTTTTGTTTTCATCTATTTCATTTAAGAAGACATTCTTATCTCTTCTAGGGATTCTCCGGAATTCTGCCTTCAATTGGATGTATCTTTCTCTTTCTCCCTTTCCTTTCACTTCCCTTCTTTCCTTAGCTATTTGCAAAACTTCTTCTGACAGACATTTTGCTTTCTTCCATTACTTTTTATTTGGGATGGTTTTAGTTGCTACCTCTTGTAAAATGTTGCAATACTCTGTCCATAGTTCTTCAGGCACTCTATCATATCTAATTCCTTAAATACATTTGTCACCTCTACTGTATATTCTTCAGGGATATGATTTAGTTCACACTTGAGTGGTATGATTTTAATTACATTTTATGGATTGTTGTGAATTGATATGAGAGATATATTAGCTTTGTAAATAGTTCAGTAAATAAAATAAATGCTTTGGTTTTGTAAAAAATTTATTCTAAGCAGATTGAAACAGTTACAATAATACGAAACCTTCACACTTTCCTTTTGAGTAGAAGAAGGTGTGGAGGTTTCTTACTATTGTAACCATTTTCCTTACCTGGCTCCTGAACTATAAGAATAATTTTCCTTATTTTTTCCTCTCAAGTCATAATGTGGAGAAAATGATAGGCAGAATCAGTTCTGGTGATTTTGATAGGATTCTTTTGATCCTGATATAACAAGCTTGCTATCTCTCTCTGATATTTTTTTTGGCAAGAAGCTCCTAGTGGTGTCAATGGGACTGTTCTCATAGAAATTTCAAAAATGTCTAACACTTGCAAAATTCAAATAAATTGAATAATTTAATTGAAATGTCAACTTGCAAAGCAGCCCGGGCCTGCTCTTCAGTTGCCATAGGCAAGGGGGATGGGAAACCGACAAAACGGCATAGCAGCCAAAGACAGATGCACATTCCAGACTTATCTCTCTCAAGGCTGTATCCCAGGATTATCACAGCGACTGGAGAGGAGTGATCTCAACAACCCGCGAAATTGCTCCGCTAGTGAATGTGATTGATGAAACACCCTGGGGGAGGGAGGAAACAGGGTCATGATTGGGGCGTAAATTATGTGGGGTCAGAGTTGACTTCACTTGGGAACATGCTGACATGAAGCTCTTAATAAATAACTGGATTTCTTTTGAAGCTTGGCTCAAGGCTCATGATTTAATTAGGGCATCCATTGGAACTCTGACATGAATAATGAGAAGTTGATTATCTTTTTGGCATTGCACTATATAGATATAAAGCTACAATAAATATGACATGCTTTCATGAAAATCCAAACTGAAGATTTATTTACTTTATTGGAATTTGTCAAAGAAAAATGATAACAGGAATAAGAGAATAAGTATACAATGATAGGGATTATAGCAGTTGTGAAATTCAATTTTTTTTACTACCAGTCTGTGGGCGCAGCTTGGTGGGCGTGGTGTGGCTTTGTGGGCATGACTTGGTGGGCGTGGCAGGGGAGGGATACTGCAAAATCCCCATTCCCACCCTACTCTGGGGCCAGCCAGATGTGGTAATTGCCAGTTCGCCGAACTACTCAAAATTTCTACTACTGGTTCTCCAGAACCTGTCAGAACCTGCTGCATTTTACCCCTGGATGATAGGAACATTAGTGCACTTATGCATGCTCTCTTTACTGACCACTATAATGTAAGTTCCACGGAAGTCAATTTGTGACTGAAACTGTAGAAATTTGTAGCTGAGACAACTTAATCAAGTAGGGCATTCCAGACTTTGACAACTCATATTTTTCAAATCATATTTTTACAGTCAAGTTTAGAACAATTTACATGGAGGTTAAAGTAGTTGTTCGCACACATATTATTGCGATTAAAACAGAAAAAGTCATTTACATGTAAAACATTATTATGTATAATTTTGTATTCAATGCCTAGGCCTGACCGCAAACGACAATGTTCTAAATTATCCAAACCAAGAACTTCGAGCCTAGTAGCATAGGGAATTCCATTGTGTACAGAACAGTGCAAGACTTTTCTGGTGAAGTAATTCTGAACTTGCTCAATTGTCAGATATATGGTGGGGATTCCAAACAGTTGAACAATACTCTAAGATTGGTCTGGCAAAAATTTTATAAGCTGTAATGAGCAATACAATGTCTCCAGGAAAAGCTTTGCAAAATTAAGTTTACAACTCTTAATGCTTTTTTAGCAATGCTATTTTATGCTGCAAATAATTTTTCTGACGACCACCAAAATTTTCTCACGGACCACCAGTCGTCCACGGACCATCAGTTGGTGACCACTGTCCTAGGTCAATGCCACCTATCTTATACTTGGCATTCTGACTACGTTTACCAATATGTAAGACAGAGCATTTATGAATCAAAATTTGACCATTCAGACATGTACTCGAGATCACTTTGCAAAACAAAATTATCTGTGGAACTGAATATTTTTATCAAGAAGAAAAAGAACACAACTGCTTTTAACTTGAATACATAAATTGTGGATATAGAGCAAAAAAAGATGATGTAATTTCTTATGTTGCAGTGAGAACACCTTCTACCACATTCTGCCCTTCTTGTTGGCTGTTCATGAAGTCAACCAGAATTCAAGGCTCTTACCCAACATCACCCTGGGCTACAACATCTATCAGAACTTTTTCAATGCAAGAATGACATATGAGGCCATGCTGGATGTGCTGTCTACAGGACAGGAGAACATCCCAAACTACAGATGTGGAAGACAAAAGAACCTGCTGGCGATTCTTGAAGAGATGGATTCTGAACTCTTTGACCATATTTCCAATGTCTTGAGCATCTATAAAATTCCACAGGTATAAAGCCAAATGAAATTAATTCCGTGTTGTAAAATATTCAGATTTGCCTAGAAGGCAGCACTTGTATATAATTCTCCAAATAAATTAAAAGTCAGAGAGTAAATGTTGGGCCAGGCTTTTATGCCTTACGTGGTCTATCAGCCTCCAGGAGGCCACTTATCATCTGGAGATGCCTCTGAATAATATGATACGATACTTGTTATGATACCTGCCTCCCATGGACATGGACATCTATAGCCTCCCGATTCGCCTCCCTACTCACCTAAGGTGCAGCCGCTAGAGTTATCGGAGTCTTCTCTGGGCCCGTGAACCTGTAGATTGGTGGTTTGTTATCAATGCCCCCAATTGTAAGAGGGAAATATTCGGATTTCAAGTCTTTCATGGTGCCGGTCGATGACTGCGGTTTCTGGCCCTTCCCAGCTTCCCAGCTTTCGTGAGAGGGCAGCTGGTGTTAACATCTGGCCTCGAAGCGACCTAAGACTCCATCCACTGCTGTGAGAGAGCAGTGGAGTTTACTGACTTGGAATTGATTGAATATCCCTTTCCAGACTTTGGACTATCTTGATTACCCCCAGGCCGTTGATTTTCCCCCGATTGATTGATTAATTAATTGATTGATTAGATGTATTCGCCAACAGAACTTCTTATTCTGCGAGACTCCCCCCTCTCGCAGGTGTGGCCCTCCACTTTATCAAGGGCCTACCTTTATGACGGGCTTTGGCACCCCGAGAGGTGGCATGCTGCAAAAAGGGGATTAAGGGGTTTTTTAGGGAAACTTTTTGATAGATTTTTAAGGGATTTTAAGGGGCGGGAGGGTTGTGTGGGTTTGGGGGTTAACCCACGGGGGGAGGGGTCCAGCCCAGCTGTTAGTGGGGCCACGGAGGGTGTAGATTCCGGGGGTAAGGGGGACATCAGAGTCCATTCTGTCGAGGGCTTTTCTATCAATGTGTTGAGTGGGAGGGGCAGATATGGTGGGAGCAGGGGGCCGCATCATGTAGTGGGGGCACGCACTCGCTATCTTCGAGCGGTGGCACGCCCCGGTCCCCATAGCCCTTCTCGTATCCCAGGCTGTTCAGACTCTCAGGGCCCGAGCCTTCGGCTGCTGTCGTGCAATGCCAGGTCCGTGGTAAATAAAGCCCCCCTCATTTGCGATCTTATTCAGGAGGGGGGAGCGGACCTGGCAGGTATTACGGAGACCTGGTTGGGCCATGAGGGGGGGGTTCCCCTCGTGGATATGTGCCCACCAGGTTTCCGAGCATTCCATCAGCCGAGAGCTCAGGGCAGGGGCGGGGGGGTGGCGGTTATTATAAAGGAAAGTCTTGATCCGAGGGAGACCACTGTTCCACAGATAGCCGGATGTGAGTCCCTTTTTGTGAGGTGGGGTCGTGGAGTACAGATGGGCTTGTTGATCACGTACCTGGCTCCCTGCCGCATGGCAACGGCCCTGCTCGAGCTGCTCAACGTCATAGCTGAGGTGGCGGTTGGTACCCCCAGACTTCTAGTCATGGGGGATTTCAACCTGCCATCTGTCGGCGAAACGTCTGAGGTGGCTCGAGAGTTCATGGCTTCCATGACGGCCATGGACCTTACTCAGTTAATTCATGACCCCACTCACACGGGTGGACACACTCTGGACTTAGTTTTTGTCTCTGGTCAGTGGTTGAGTGGCCTTGATACAGGGGATATAGTCATCGAACCCTTGTCATGGTCTGACCACTCGCTCCTTCGACTGGACTTTCTAACCGCTGCACCCCGCCGCAGGAAAGCGGGACCGACCAGGTGGTTCCGCCCCAGGCGCCTGATGGACCCTGATAGGTTCCAGATGGAGCTTGGGCCATTTCCTGAGACTCTGGCTCATGACTCGACTGAGGACCTGGTGGCCGCCTGGGATAGTGCGGCTGCCGGGGCCCTGGACCGTGTCGTGCCTTTGCGGCCTCTGACCCGGCACCGAACTCACCTAGCTCCTTGGTTCTCCGAGGAGCTCAGGGAGATGAAGCGCCGGAAAAGACGCCTGGAGAGTAGTTGGAGGACCAGTCACTCCGAATCCGACCGAACACTGGTGAGGTCTCATATTAAGACCTACCTAGTGGCGATAAAAGCGGCGAAATCTAGTTATTTTGCCGCTCTTATCGCGTCATCAGATAATCGCCCGGCCGCCCTGTTTAGGGTGACCCGCTCCCTCCTCCATCTGGAAGCGCGGGATGACCCCTTGCAGGGCTGAGCCGAGGACTTTGTGCAGTATCTGTATGACAAAATCGCTCAGATTCGGGAAGGACTGGCCTCTGACTGGGTATGTCCGGACGGGATGACTGAGGCAGGTCTTGAGAGTGTTATCTGGGGGGAGTTCGATCCTGTGGCTCCCGAGGACATGGACAGGGTCCTGGGACGGCTGAACGCGACCACATGTTTATTGGACCCGTGTCCCTCCTGGTTGGTACTGGCTTCCCGGGAGGTGACACGAGGCTGGCTCCAGAAGATTGTTAACGCTTCTTTGAGTGAGGGGGTCCTGCCGGCTGCTTTGAAAGAAGCGGTTGTGAGGCCCCTCCTCAAGAAGCCCTCTCTGGATCCGGCTGTTTTGGCTAACTATCGTCCAGTCTCCAACCTTCGCTTTGTTACGAAGGTTGTTGAGAGTGTGGTGGCGCAACAGCTTCCCCGGTACCTGGATGAAGCTGTCTATCTAGACCCGCTCCAGTCCGGCTTCCGGCCTGGGCACAGCATGGAAACGGCATTGGTCGCGTTGGTGGATGATCTCTGGAGGGCTCGGGATAGGGGTTGCTCCTCTATCCTGGTCCTGTTAGACCTCTCAGCGGCTTTTGATACCATCGACCATGGTATCATGTTGCACCGGTTGGCGGGGTTGGGGGTGGGGGGCACCGTTCTGCGGTGGTTCTCCTCCTACCTCTCTGACCGGTCGCAATCTGTGTTGACGGGGGGGCAGCGGTCGACCCCGAGGCACCTTGCTTGTGGGGTGCCACAAGGGTCGGTCCTCTCGCCCCTTCTGTTCAACATTTATGTAAAGCCGCTGGGTGAGATCAACCGTGGCTTTGGGGTGGAGTTCCATCAGTACGCTGATGACACCCAGCTGTACATCTCCACCCCAGGCCACCCCAACGATGCCCTTGAAGTGATGTCCCAGTGTCTGGAGGCCGTGCGGGCCTGGATGGGGAGAAACAGGCTCCGACTCAACCCCTCCAAGACCGAGTGACTGTGGCTTCCAGCGTCCCGATATAGCCAGCTGACGCCATCGCTGGCTATTGGGGGCGAATCACTCGCCCCCACGGAGAGGGCTCGCAACTTGGGCGTCCTCCTGGATGCACGGCTGTCTTTAGAAGATCATTTGACGGCCGTGGCCAGGGGGGCTTTTTATCAGGTTCGCCTGATACGCCAGCTGCGCCCCTTTCTAGATCGGGACTCTCTACGCACAGTCACTCAGGCACTAGTCATTTCCCGCCTGGACTACTGCAACGCTCTCTACATGGGGCTCCCCCTGGGGTGCACCCGGAGGCTCCAGCTGGTCCAGAACGCGGCCGCGCGGGGGATTATGCGGGCGACGAGGCGCTCCCATGTGACACCTCTCCTGCGCGAGCTGCACTGGCTCCCAGTGGTCTTCCGGGTGCGCTTCAAGGTGTTGGTGACCACCTTTAAAGCGCTCCATGGCTTAGGGCCGGGGTATTTACGAGACCACCTTCTGCCACCAATAGCCTCCCACCGGCCAGTACGCTCGCACAGAGTGGGCCTCCTCAGGGTGCCGTCCGCCAGACAATGTCGGCTGGCGACCCCCAGGGGGAGAGCCTTCTCTGTGACGGCGCCCACCCTCTGGAACAACCTTCCCCCAGAGTTACGTATAATAACAGACCTCCGGATTTTTCGTCGGGCCCTGAAAACCTATTTATTTCAACAAGCTGGGCTGGCCTGAGTTAAATTTTAAATTGATTTTAAATTGGGTTATCTTAAATTCGGCCAAAATATTTAATTATTTTAATACTGTTCTTAAATTTTGTATGCTTTGTTTTTATCTTGGCTGTGCACCGCCCTGAGTCCTATTGGAGAAGGGCGGTATAGAAATTTAATTAATAAATAAATAAATAAAATAAATAAATAAATCTTAGAAGAGCTGAAAGAGTTGTCAATTCACAAAGTATATGTGTATAAGTAAAGTGATGGGCTGCTGCTGGTTTGGACCTGCAATGGAGCTGAAGTAAAAAATTCAAAAGAAAGATATGAAAAAACAATGAATAGGTCACGATAAGTAGAAGGCACCTCCAGAAAGCAGCTTTTACATACTTTATCTAGTGTACATAAAGAAAATAGTGTACATAAAAAAGGCTGAGCGCCAAAAAATTGAGGCCTTTGAACTATGGTTCTGGAGAAGACTCCTGTGAGTCCCTTGGACTGCAAGGTGATCAAGCCCGTCAGTCCTAGAGGAAATCAACCCTGACTGCTTTTTAGAAGGCCAGATCCTGAAGATAAAACTCGAATACTTTGGCCACCTAATGAGAAGGAAAGACTCACTGGAGAAGAGCCTAATGCTGGGAACGATTGAGGGCAAAAGAAGAAGGGGACGACAGAGAACGAGGTGGTTGGATGGAGTCATTGAAGCAGTCGGTGTGAGCTTACATGGACTCCAGAGGATGATAGAGGACAGGAAGGCCTGGAGAAACGTTGTCCATGGGGTCACGATGGGTCAGACATGACTTCACAACTAACAACAACAATTAGTGTATAACACAGAAGAAAGTATGTCATCATATTCTTTCCTATTTTGAACTGGAGTTTGGCAAAATGCCAGTTGATTTGGGGTTTTTTTAAAGGGAGGTTATTAAACTGACTTCTGCATTTCAAATGTCTGAAAGAAATTCAGCCAATTAAAGAGTTTATATAGAATTATTTCAAATCAATTATATGAATGAAGACAATGAAATAATACACCAATATTAAACAATTCCTGAGGGGGGATATAACAATATTTCAAGCCCAACATACGAAACAATCAAATAAGTAGTAATAATCTATGAGAAATTAATATGTTTGTCAGTTTAAAAAGATGTTCCATGAGTATATAGCCTTTTTCCAGTATTTGTGAGGCTGCCATAAAGAGGAGGAGGTCAATTTATTTTCCAAAGCACCAGAAGGCAAGACAAGAAGCAATCGATGGAAGCTAATCAAGGAGGGAAGCAACCTGGAATTAAGGCTTGGAGGACAATTAATCATTGGAACAGATTGCCTTCAGAAGTGGTGGGTGCTTCATCACTGGGGATTTTTAAGAAGAAACTGGGCAGCCACTTGTGTAAAATGGTCTTGGGTCTGCTGCTTGAGCTGGGGGTTGGACTAGGGCTGGGGTGTCACTCAATTTCATTGAGGGCCACATCCAGGTTGTGTCTGACTTCGGGCGGAGGCATGGACAAAGTGGGCATGGGCAGCATGATATCACTTGTGTCAGGGGCACCTGTGGTGGCCTGAATGCTCTGCCAGCAAAAATGGGATCCCGAGCTCTGTTTTCATCTGGGATGGCCTCCTGCAACCCTCTGCCAGCTTAAACAGAGTTTAGGAGGGCCATGCCCAGCCACCTCTAACTCCATTTTCACTGGCAGAGGCACTGTGGGCTGGTCCTTTGCTATTTCAAAGGCATCCACACAGGCCAGATCTAAGCACCCTGCAGGCCAGATCCAGCCCTCGGGCCTTGAGTTTGATACCCCTGGACTAGGGTCTCCTGGTTGAGCAGGTGGTTGAACTAGAAGACTTTCCAGCTCTATTCTGATTGACTAATTGACTGAGTGGATGGGTGACCCACAGAGTTCTAATGTGACCAGAAGGATGTGCTCAATGAACATCACCCACAGATAATTCAGAGCTCCCTGGTTTCAAAGGGAGGATAGAAGACAACAGGACAGAACATCAAGGGAATTAACAAAATTCATGCAGTTATCGTTTGAAATGTCTCACAGCAGTGTGGAAAGGCCCTTAGATTTACCATCTGACTTTAATCATTAAAACTGGCACAAACTACTGTTGGAAGAAATATCCTTCTGTGTTCAGTTCCAAGTGGGGGGAAAGATGCTGGATTCAAGGCAGTTGCTTGGAAAGATGGTATTAATGGTGGACAGGATCATAGTCCTTGATGATGTTGGGTGAAGAAAAAAAGGGAAGAGATGCTGAGAGTGACTGAGTTTTATGCCCTCTCTGGGCTTTTGAATTTGAGCTTTATTCTGATTGGTTGTCAGACTCCCATGGGGCCATACAGGGGCAAATTTGTAGGTTGTGTTTTGAGTCCATGTTTGGTTGAGCCTTGCTGGATGGTGATGTAATGAAAGGGCTTTGGAATTGCTATTATGGTTCTGCCTAATGGACGAAGATCTTTGTTATGTAGAGTAGACTGGCCCAGGCCTTCATAGCCCGTTGACAAAGGGGGTGGGGGCTGAGTTTTTGCCTCCCTTTTAGGGGAAATATTCTTCCCTTTTAATATTTCCTAAAATATCTCATTTTCCTAGGAGGGGGTGTGTGCTAACTTCCTACACTACCAATACCTTCTCTTTTATCTTAGATCAACTATAGTGTCATCAACCAGATGGCTGAGAAAAATCATCATTTTCCTTTTTCATATCGGATGACCCCAAACCAAGAACCTCCTGACTCTGCAATTGTCCAGCTGCTCCTGCAGTTCCAATGGACGTGGATCGGCCTCCTTTCTCAGGACAATGAAAAAGGAGAAAAATTCAAAAGACGCTTGGAAGTTCTCGCTCTAAAAAATGGGATTTGCATTGTCCTCTCAGGATCTGTCCCAGAAGGAAATGTGCAGACAAGTGTTGGAGAAACTCTCATGCAAGAAAAAAGGAAAATGTTACTTTCTCTTATCAAGAGTCAAATAAAAATTATAGTATGCCAACTGGATTTTCAGGCCTTAGGACTGTTAGCAGCAATAATACAAATGATTGATATGACTAATACACCCATTGTGGGAAGGGTGTGGATTGCAACAACTTTGACAGCTTTAAGTGTAAGTACTTTTGACCTCTTGGTTGATCTCCAAAATAAATATGCTTTCTTTTCCTTCCTCATCCAGACAAGGAGAAGGACTCAGTATGATGACATTAATTCTTATGCATCTATGGTCATATTGTATGGAAAGGAAGCGTTCCAATGTTCTTATTCAAGTCCTGTGTTATCTAAGAAAGTCTGGAAAAATTGCAGAGAAAAAGAGAATTGGGAATTCCCACCCCATGATGTGATTGCAAGAATCCTGTCTCAGGATTCCTCCAGTATTTCCCAAATAATTCAAATTGTGGCCTGGATCCTCAGTGCTGCCTCCTTCTCCCAACGGAGTAAGAGGAGAATGCAAGTTGGAGATCATCAATCACCCCAGATTGTACAGCCATGGCAGGTAAGTCTTCTCCTTTGAGGTTCCATTGATTCTCCCCTTCCAATTCCTCAATGTTAACTTAGATGTAGAAAAGGGTGAGATATTCCAAAGAGCAGTTGCCCAGTTTGTGGTATTTGAGAGTCAATCCTGAAGCTGACCTGACTGAGGCCATGTTGGATAGTTCAGTGTTGCCACATTGGAGCTGAGGGATAGAGGGGGAGTGGGGAATAGACATAGCTGGAGTTTTGTAGCCAAAACAAAATATTTTCTCCTGGGAACCAAGGATATTCCCACCAATGGCCGGAGGGTGGATGAGTGAAGTCACCAGGCAACCAGATGACACCTTGATTGGACCATGTGACTGATTGTTTGGAAAGGGGAGGAAAACTTTTACTTTAATTAGGTGAAAACAGTGGGAACCTTTAGAGTCAGTTTTCACCAGCCTGTGCCTATATGAAATGTCCAATAAAACTGATATTTGAGGAACCTGCTTGCCTCAGAATCTTGTTTGCTATGGGCGTATTACTAGGAATCCTGAGTTAGAGAGAGATGATAGAGAAAAATATTCCAAAGTTAAACAACCTGTGCTAGTTTGGGATGCTTTTGTAACAGAAATAACTTTATGGTGACAACATAATTTTCCAAATCAAACAACCATCAGAATATTCCAACAATCCTCAACACTTTATTGTGATCACAAAGTGATCTCCAAGCTAAGGAATTCAGCTGAATTCTTTGTTCTGGATTAAGATTGAACTTTGCTGGCTAAAAGTTTCTAACAAAGCAACAAGATATAAATCAAAGCATCTTCTGGGGGACAACAAAAATGAATGGATATGCTTCCATGGCTACTCTTTGAAAGAGATAACATCACGATGCAATTTTTGTCACATTCTTAGCCCAAAGTTAAACTCTGCTAACTTCATCTTGATTAGGACTGATGGCAAAATTGTATTCTCCACCTTCTCCCATTGCAAGTTTTCCCATATCTGCAAACGGTCTTGCCCCATGATGGGCTGTTAAGGTGAAGCAGGAAAACAGAACATAAAACATAGAATAATAAGATTTTGAAAGGACCTCAGAAGTTTTTCTAGTCCAACCCACAAATCGAGCAGGAGACCGTGCACCATTTCAGACAAAGATGCAGCAGCTGCAGGCTTGTTGTAGTGAAAGTTACAGGAAGCTGCTCCCCTTCTTAAATGTGCCACCGCCATTGCCATCTTGTTCCATGCACGTGTGCACATGGTGACGTGTTTAAGAAGGGGAGCAACTTCCTGTACCTTTCGCTACAAGAAGCTTGCAGCCGCTGTATCTTTTGGCACAAGAAGCACCTCCAGGAGCACAAAAAAAAAAAAAAAAAGAGGCTGTGGCTGCAGGCATCTCGCGACAAAGGGGGTGAGATGCAGGCTGGCATTCAGCCCAGCGGCAATGGCTAAGCCCTGGCTTGCCTTCCCTGGCAGCCAGCTGTGAGAGGAAGTTAAGGATGCATAACGTGGTAAAGGGAGAGCGGGCAGTGGTCGACAAGCGGGTGGCAGCTCCAGGACAAGGACGAAGCCATGGAATGGTGAATTCCCCGACCTGGTCGAGGTGGGCAGTGAGTGGGGGGCATCTTCAGGGCCTCAGGGAATTGCATTTTCCTGAGTGCGGCCTCCGGCGCCAACCCAATTCGAAGGGCGAGCAGGCAGCATGCATTGCTTACCTTTGGTGAGCTGAGCAGTTGAGGCAAGTAGCTGGGCTGCATGGCAAAGGGAACTTATATAGGGTAGGAGTGGGTGGGTGGGCCGAGCAGCCAGAAGCAGCGAGTGAGCCAGAAGGCATGAGTGAATCGGAAGATGTGAGTGGGCAAGCGGGCGAGCTGGCATGTGTGGACCACCAGAGATGATTGCTATTGTTTCAGCAAAGTGATGCCAATCATCCCTACCGGTTCTCCCAAACCAGTTTGAACCAGTAGGATTTTACCCCTGCTGTAACTGTTCTTGGTATTTATTTATTTATTTATTTATTTATTTATTTTATTAGATTTCTATACCGCCCTACTCCCGAAGGACTCAGGCACAGCCAAACAGTAAAAACACATACATACAAAATTTAAAAATAGAATAAAATCAAATTAAATAATTTTGGCCCCGACAAATTTAAAACCCCAAACTTTTAAAACCAATTTAAAATTGAATATATAAAATACTAAAAGATATTTAAAATTTTAAAAATCTTTTATAAAAGAGGGGGAAAATTAGGTCAGGCCGTCCTGGTGAAATAATAAGGTCTTTAAGGCGCGGCGGAAGGTGCGCAGATCCGGGATCCTCCATATCTCTGGGGGGAGCTCGTTCCAGATAGTAGGTGCCCCCACAGAGAAGGCTCTCCCCCTGGGGGCCGCCAGTCGGCATTGTTTGGCTGACGGCACCCGGAGGAGCTCCTCTCTATGGGAGCGTACCGGCCGGTATGTTTTAGCCTCCAGCCCCCTAATTATTTTTGTTGCTCATCTCTACAGTTTTTCCAGTGTTTCAATATCTTTTTTATATTGTATTGACCAGAACTGGATGCAGTATTCTAAATATGGTCTTTCTAAGGCTTCGTAAAGCGATATTAGAACTTCATGTGATCTTGATTCTATCCCATTATTAACGCAGCCTAGGATTGCATTGGCATTTTTATCTACTGCCACACATTGTTGGCTTATAATTGAGTGATTGTCCACTAAGACTCCAAGATCCTTCTCACAGTTACTGGCATTAAGCCAAATTTCATGTAGTCTGTACCTATACTGTTGGTTTTTCTTGCCTGAGAATAAAACCTTACTTTTATCTATGTTGAATTTCATTTTGTTAGGTAGGAGCCCATGCTCAATTTGTCAAGATCCTTTTGGATCTTGAGCTTGTCTTCTGGGGTGTTGGCTATTCCTGCCAGCTTAGGTTCATCTGCAAATTTGATCAGTTACCCTTCAATTCCCTCGCCTAGATCTTTTTTGAAGATATTGAAGGGTGCTGTGCCTAAAATGGAAACTTGGGGAACCCCATTGCTTACTTCCCTCCATGTGGATGAGGTTCCCCAGAGGACTACATGTTGAATATAATTTGTTAGCCAGTTACAAAGCCACCTGATGGTGGTGTTATCTTTTCCATGTTTTCAAGAATGTGAGATAATGAATTACTTGGATGAGGGGATAGATGGGAAACTCATCAAATTTGCAGATGACATCAAGCTGGCAGGAATAGCCAACACTCCGGAAGATAGGCTTAAGATACAGAAGGATCCTGACGGACTTGAACATTGGACGCTATCTAACAAAATGAAATTCAATGGAGAAAAAAAGTAAGATTCTGCATTTAGGCAAGAAAAACAAAGTGCACAGATACAGTATATGTGGTACCTTGCTCAATAGTAGTAACTGTGAGAGGGATCTTGGTGTCCTAGTGGACAACCATTTAAATATGAGCCAGCAGTGTGCAGCAGCTGCCAGAAAAGCCAACACAGTTGTGGGCTGCATAAACAGAGGGATAGAATGAAGATCACGGGAAGTGTTAATAACACTTTATAATTCCTTGGTAAGGCCATACTTGGAATACTGCATCCAGTATTGGTTGCCACAATGAAAAAAAGATGTTGAGACTCTAGAAAAAGGGTAGAGAAGAGCAACAAAGATGATTAGAGGACTGGAGGCTAAAACATATGAAGAACAGTTGCAAGAACTGGGTATGTCTAGTTTAATGAAAAGAAGGACTGGGGAGACATGATAGCAGTGTTCCAATATCTCAGGGGCTGCTACAAAGAAGAGGGAATCAAGCTATACTCCAAAGCACCTGAGGGTAGGACAAGAAGCAATGGGTGGAAACTAATCAAGGAGAGATGTAACCTAGAACTTAGGAGAAATTTCTTGACAGTTAGAACAATTAATCAGTGGAACAACTTGCCTCCAGAAGTTGTGAATGCTCCAACACTGGACATTTTAAAGAAGATGTTGGATAGCCATTTGTCTGAAGTGGTGTAGGGTTTCCTGCCTAAGCAGGGGGATGGACTAGAAGACCTCCAAGGTCACTTTCAACTCTGTTATTCTCTTCTCTTCTCTTCTCTTCTCTTCTCTTCTCTTCTCTTCTCTGCTCTGCTCTGCTCTGCTCTGCTCTTCTCTTCTCTTCTCTCCTCTCCTCTCCTCTCCTCTCCTCTCCTCTCCTCTCCTCTCCTCTCCTCTCCTCTCCTCTCCTCTCCTCTTCTCTCCTCTTCTCTTCCCTTCTCTTCTCTAAATATTTGAAAAAGAGCTGTAAATTCCTGGAGAATGACTGGAAGAAGCTTCCCATGAAATGCTGAATCAATCTGTTTCAGACTGTAGTGGTCATTTGAAGAGGTTGAATTATTCAGAGTACCTCCAATCCAGAATAATAGCAAGAAAATAAATTGAATAAAGGCTCAAACTGTAATGGTTTTTTTAAATGTTTCTGCAGCTTCATAGGTTCCTGAGAAACTTCCAACATCACAATATTTCCAGAGATGGGATTTCTTTTGATGAAAATGGAGTTCCTGTTGGTGATTTTGATATCATGCAGTGGACATCAGTTTTGAACAAATCAGTCATGGGAGTGAAAATTGGGAATGTAGGAAGACAAGCCTCCTTGGAAGTCAAGATTTCTGTCAATCAAAGTGCCGTCCAATGGCCAACTTTATTTAACAAAGTAGTTGAGGCTGCTTGGATTTTGCTCATCTATTTATCTACAGATGTGGAAATTTTTCTGCTCAGAAATAATTCTTATTGAGGCCAGTTGAGATAATTTCCAAATAAGAGAACTTAAACCCTCATTAATTCATTAGATATGATTTTATTTTAGAGGTTTTACAATAATCTATCACACACTGGAACCTGTCGCATTGTATTGAGGGATTTGCAATCTACATTATTAAACTGGAATATGCTGCCATAATTTATAATACATCAAATTATCTTGTTTTCAGTAAGAGAAAATCCAGAATATCTATGGAGATTCTCAGTCATCCAGGTCACGGTTGTGGCAAAGGTGCTTTTTCAAAAGGCACCTGGGCTTTGTTTTCTCTTGAAGATGTTTCACTTCTCATCCAAGAAGCTTCTTCAGTTCAGACTAAATGGTCTGATGAAAAGATTTGGAACTGCTGAAAAGACAGTGTTGTAACCACAGTCATTTGCACTATTTCATGTGACCCTGAGGGTAGAGATAAATTCCAAGTGGCCTCATCAACTTTCAGAAAGACTGCTAACGACCAAATGACTGTATGAAATATAAATCCTTCCATACTCCACCATTCAGTCAGAACTGAAGAAGCTTCTGGAATGAGAAGCAAAAAGTCTTCAAGGGAAAAAAATCAGTTGTCTTTTGAAAAAGCACCTTTGGGAGAAAAATCCAGAATATGAAGGATTTAGCCCACTGAATTGCATAAGAGAAAGATATCACGAACAATGTGGCAAAGGAAATATGGGCAGCTAAAAAAGTCATTTACATATGATGATACCATGATCATTTGTAGGAGAGAAAGATAGGGACTCTAGACAAATCTAGATGTTGGAGGTTTCCTGAGAAAGCAAAGATAGAGAAAAATATATATACCGTATTTTTTGGAGTATAAGACAACCCTCTTATAGGGGAAGTGAAATAATATTTCAATGTTTATTTCTGTGATAATGTTGCTTGGATGTGTTGAAGATCAAAGTAAAGAGTAATCGATATAAAGGAAATTGGATTATTTAAGTAGAATAAGGTAAAGTTAGAATATATGTAAATAATAAGAAAGGATCACCTTAAATGAGCTTTTAACAACAGAAAAATGATATATAAGTGTCTGTTTTGTGTTTGTTTTAATGTGTTTAAAATAAAAAACTTTTTAATAATAAAAAAGACGCCCCTCCCAACCATCGCATTTTTGTCCTCCCCAGACCCCTAGGAGCACTCTGCAGGCCTCCCAAACCGTTTGTGCACCCCTTTTTTGGAAAAAAATTTTGGGAAGGGCAAAAACTTTTTTTTTCTTGTTTTCCTCTTCAAAATTTTGGTGTGTCTTATAGTCCGAAAAATATGGTAAGCATTCTCATACATGCCCTAAGGAGAAACACTTTTTGCAATGGAACTACTTTCCTTTGGAAAAAAGAATGTGGCAATGAGTCTGTTTTGGGATCTACAATGGAGATTGATAGAGAAAGAGAATGACCTTTCATTTGCCCCTTGTAACTAGAGTAATTAAAGTTCATGCCACTATTTCTTGACTGATTTTGCTCAATTTGTTCCTAAGCTTCTGGAAGACACTTGATTTCAGTAAACCCTTCTAATTCATATATCACCCTGAGTAATCTTTCTGTTTATGTTTAGATGGTGCCTTATTCAAGATGTACAGAAAGTTGCTCCCCAGGTTATGCCAAGCTTGTGAGAGAGGGAGCCCCAGTTTGCTGCTATGACTGTTCTCTGTGTATGGAAGGAACATTCTCTGGGCAAGAAGGTACAGTAGGTGGCTCCAAAAATAACCCAAAAACATTCAAGATACAATCAATATTCTATCTTGTTTTTTGAGGGAGTACTTGAACAAGAAGTAAGAAAAACATTACATTTCTTGAAGGCATCCACAAACTTCAAATATTGGGCACTATCGTCAAATTTAGATGATGATGTGAGCATTAAACTAAATAATGAAAGGTTGCTGATTTCCATTGAGTTGTTACTTTCTTGCTTTGTTTTAGGAAAGAAGATTTGAGAACTGATCATCACATTCATCTTCAGTCTTTAAAAAGAGTGTTAACTAATGTAGTATCACATGGATATTCCTGGGGAGAAATATTATATTATTCCTTGAAAACAAAATAATTGATTTCTGATGTGGTTTTCATGCTCCTACAGCTACAGAAACAGATTCATGATAACCATTTTTTTTCTCAGATGCAGCCCATTGTGAAAAGTGTCCAGATGACCAATATTCCAATAAGAAGCGAGATCAGTGTGTCCCCAAAAATATAAGCTTCTTATCCTATCAAGAATTGTTGGGACTCATCCTGGCTTTCTTTGCCATCGCTTTGTCCCTAACCACCGCCTTTATTCTGGGAATCTTCATGAAATACCGAGACACTCCCATAGTCAAAGCCAACAACTGTGAACTCACCTACATCCTCCTGGTTTCACTCCTGCTTTCTTTCTTGACCTCCCTTCTATTCATCGGTCGCCCCGTGAAAATGACCTGTCTCCTTCGACAAACCATTTTCAGTGTTGTTTTCTCAGTTGCTGTGTCTTCCTTGCTGGCCAAGACTGTCATGGTGGTGGTGGCCTTTCTGGCCACAAAGCCAGGCAGCAGCATGAGGAAATGGCTGGGGAAGAGTCTGGCCAACTCTGTTGTTTTATCCTGCTCTGGTATTCAAGTAGGCCTCTGTATGATGTGGCTGGGAGTCTTTCCCCCATTCCCAGATTCGGACTTTCACTCCCAACCAGAACACATCCTGCTGCAGTGCAATGAAGGCTCTGTCACCATGTTCTACTCTGCTCTTGGCTACATGGGTTTTTTGGCTGCCATCTGTTTCTTGGTGGCATTTCTGGCTCGAAATCTGCCAGGGGCTTTTAATGAAGCCAAACTGATCACCTTTAGCATGTTGGTTTTTTGTAGCGTTTGGATCTCCTTTGTTCCCACTTATCTGAGCACCAAAGGGAAATACATGGTAGCCGTGCAGATCTTCTCCATCCTGGCCTCTGGCCTGGGTTTACTGGGCTGCATCTTTATCCCCAAATGCTACATTATTATCCTGAGACCTGACATGAACACCAAAGAACATCTGACGATAAAAAATCATTAAGATTATTTCTGTTGATGTTTATTTTTGTAGTTTACATGCAACATAAAATCACATTCTTTGAAGTAATGTTTTCTGTGTTGTCACTTATCTTTTTTCATTCCATGAGAATTTTGAATTTTAAAAGTTATTATAATTGAATAGTAATGTTGCTAAAACAACTCAAACTATCTGAAATAATCATATCTTCAATTTTCTGGAACCAGGCTAGATAAACTATTACCAGAAATGTTCTGATATGATTTTAGATTAAATTAAAGACTATTGCTAATGGTGATGTGTGTTTTTGTTTCTATATAGGTTTGTGTGCTGGTGTTATATGTTACTTTCTGGGATGATATTCTGACTTTGTTTAAAAAAAAATAGTTAATTTCAAATACTGGATATATTTGATTGATCTCTTCTGGCTCGATAATGTAAGATCATTCATAGGTAGGTCAATGAGATAGATAGATAGATAGATAGATAGATAGATAGATAGATAGATAGATAGATAGATAGATAGATAGATAGATACATGGATGGGAGAGATGAAGAAAGAGAAAAACAGAGAGACAGATAACATTGTATAGATTAAGAATAGATAAAATATCAACATGAACATTGGAACAACTTTAATTTTTTTCTCCGTCTCTTTGAATAAATTAATGAGACAAATTATTATTTTTGACAGTCTTCAATCAAAACAAAAAAGTACAATTCTGAATGATTTGGGAGGAGGGAAATCATGTAGACATGAAGTGACAATGAAGATGTGCTTATGAGTAGTAAAATTGGTTCCTGTTTTTTATTCATTTCCATGTCCATTTCAATATCCATTTCCTTTTCCATATACTGTACATACAGTGTCTGTGTGTCTCTGTGTGTGTCCTGCCAACCTACAATTCAAAAGCATGTAAATGCAAGTAGATAAATAGGTACCACTTCAGTGGGAAAGTATCAATGTTCCATGCATCTTCAGTGCATAGTCATGCCAGCCAAATGACCATGGAAGGATGTTCAGATAAAGGCTCTTCATTTGTGAATCAAAGATGAGCACCGCCCCTTGGGTTGGTCATGACTGACAGGGGAAATCTTTACCTATACCCACCTAAAACTTTACCTAGAAATATATAATTTTTTTTTTGTGCATGTGTCCTTTCTTTGTCTTTTTGTCAGTCAGCCCTTCGGTGTAGTACAGATTAGGAAAGCTATATCATATAAATGAGTACTACTTTTATCTGACTTTGTCTTGGTAATGGTCTCTCAATGCCATTATCTCTGCCTTCTACACTGTCTCTCTTTGGATATTGAGAAAGCATTGGAAAAGCAAAGCAATTGCAATGTATTTTTATTCACATACTGATCAGTTTCATTCATTATGCGAAATCAGGATTCTAGATTGTCCTAATTATGATTTCTGTCATTGTAGTGTCGAATCTATCCTAGCCACTTCTATGTTATCTGCAAAGATGAGAAACATTTTCTCCGTCCAATTGTTTATCAAATCAAAGTGTCCAGAACCCAGCACTCAAAAAGTATGAACTCAACAAGAATAAAATGGTATACAGAACTCCAAGGTCCCTTTCAACTGTGTTATTCTATTCTATTCTATTCTATTCTATTCTATTCTATTCTGTTCTGTTCTGTTCTGTTCTGTTCTGTTCTGTTCTGTTCTGTTCTGTTCTGTTCTATTCTATTCTATTCTATTCTATTCTATTCTATTCTATTCTATTCTATTCTACTCTACTCTACTCTACTCTATTCTACTCTACTCTACTCTACTCTACTCTACTCTACTCATCAAGCATGTTTTGGCATGTTTTGGCACTCAGTGAGTAAAAGGTTCACCACCACTTTCATATAGCAAAGGCTCAGGTCCTCAAATTTTGCTTAGCCCTTCACCTTCAGCCACTGTGGCAATGCACTCATACAGCATCATGTCTTGGTTCCCTACTAGATACCTTATGTAAGAGACAGCAAATGTCATCACATCAGGAGGAGGAGGAGGAGGCACAGTGGTTAGAATGCAGTATTGCAGGCTATTTTTGATGCCTGCTGGCTGCCTGCAATTTGGCAGTTTGATTCTCAATCATTCAAGGTTGACTCAGCCTTCCTTCCTTCCGAGGTCAGTAAAATGAGGATCCCGATTGTTGGGGGCAATAGGCTGACTCTATAAACTGCTTAGAGAGGGTTGTAAAGCACTGTGAAGTGGTATAGAAGTCTGATATTGCTATTGTGAAGAAGTCAGTAATAGGCCATTGTTTCAGATTAATGTCCCAGGGAAATTAGACTAGATCTCCTTTGTAAGCATTAAGACTGATACTCTCTTCTACATTTTGAAAGATACAAGACATTTAACATGGGGCTCCAATATGTTGTTCAATATGTCATGATCTGGAGTTAACCATTCTGGAGTATCTAACCTTCACTGAAGAAGATGGCCTCATCCACACCAGACAAAATAAGAAAGAATTTATTTATTATTTATTTATTATTGAATTTCTATACCGCCCTTCTCCCTGAGGACTCGGGGCGGTGTACAGCCAGAACTAAAAAAACATGCAGGACAAATATTAAAAAACAATTAAAAGATATATAAATTTGGCCCAATTAAAACTCACTACGAATTAAAACATTTAAAACATTTAAAAACATTTAAAAATTTCTTCTTAAGCCAGCCTGGCTTGCTTGAAAAAATGGGTTTTAAGGGCACGACGGAAGGCACTAAGGTC